>NC_133414.1:53180000-53805000 GCF_049350105.2 Macaca mulatta
CCTGACTCAAGTGATCCTCCCACCTCAGCCTCCCGAGTAGTTAGGACTACAGGCACCTGCCACCACACCCAGCTAATTATTTTTTAATTATTTGTAGAGACAAGGTCTTGCCATGTTGGCTAGGCTGGTCTCGAACTCCTGGGCTACAGTGATCCACTCACCCTGCCTGGGTTGCCCAAAGTGCTGGGATTATAGGAATAAGCCACTGCATCCAGCCTGATATTAATAATGTGAATCTTAATATCAAGGATGAGTTATCAAATAAAGTTTCCAAGTTCATAAAATGAGAATATGGGTCATTCATAAGCATAAAGTAACGGAGTTCATTCTTCTTTAATAGCTAAATAATTGTATAATGATAATAAACATTATTTATACTTTATTTTGTATATCAGCTTATAAATTCTGATTCATTACAATTTTATTTTAATTTGGAAGTGTAGGGTCCAGCCCCACAGGGTCGGTGGGTTTTTCTCCCCGTGTGTGGAGAGGAGAGATTGTAGAAATAAAGACACAAGACAAAGAGATAAAAGAAAAGACAGCTGGGCCTGGGGGACCACTACCACCAAAACACGGAGACCAGTAGTGGCCCCGAATGTCAGGCCGCGCTGATATTTATTGGATACAAGACAAAGGGGCAGGGTAAGGAGTGAGAGCCATCTCCAATGATAGGTAAAGTCATGTGGGTCACGTGTCCACTGGACAGGGGGCCCTTCCTTGCCTGGCAGCCGAGGCAGAGAGAAAGAGAGGAGAGAGAGAGAGAGAGAACTTACGCTATTATTTCTGCATATCAGAGACTTCTAGTACTTTCACTAATTTGCTACTGTTATCTAAAAGGCAGAGCCAGGTGTACAGGATGGAACATGAAGGCGGACTAGGAGTGTGACCACTGAAACACAGCATCACAGGGAGATGGTTAAGCCTCCGGATAACTGCGGGTGGGCCTGACTCATGTCAGGCCCTCCAGAGGAGGTGGAGGAGTAGAGTCTTCTGTGAACTCCTCTGGAGAAAGAGAGACTCCCTTTCCTGGTCTGCTAAGTAGCGGGTGTTTTTCCTTGAGACTGACGCTACCGCTAGAACACGGTCCGCTTGGCAACGGGCGTCTTCCCAGACGTTGGCATTACCGCTAGACCAAGGAGCCCTGTGGTGGCCCTGCCCGGGCGTAACAGAAGGCTCACATTCTTGTTTTCTGGTCACTTCTCACTATGTCCCCTCAGCTCCTATCTCTGTATGGCCTGGTTTTTCCTAAGTTATAATTGTAGAGCAAGGATTATTATAATATTGGAATAAAGAGTAACTGCTACAAACTAATGATTAATGATATTCATACATAATCATATCTATTATCTATATCTAGTATAACTATTCTTATTTTATATATTTTATTATACTGGAACAGCTCATGCCCTCAAT
Source organism: Macaca mulatta (assembly GCF_049350105.2). Lineage (NCBI taxonomy): Eukaryota > Metazoa > Chordata > Mammalia > Primates > Cercopithecidae > Macaca > Macaca mulatta. The sequence goes on from NC_133414.1 coordinate 53,181,414, forward strand.
CTCTTGCCTCGGCATCTGGGTGGCTTGCCGTCCACAAGAAGGAATCATATTATGTCATTCTGTGTTCCACTCCTAAAAAAAGATATAGTTACTAAGTTGTATTAGGCCAATGCTCTCACTTCAACACCTGGAAAAAACACTAGACAAATAATAACAGTTGTATTTTTTGTATTTTCAAAGACGTCGGAGAGTGGTAGAAGTAATGAGGATAACAAAAATTCAATTCTAGAGAGGAGGAGCCCTGCCTGGGCACTCTGAGGATTTCTAGCTTTTTCTTCACTAGGTCATTTACCATTTCTCCACATGAGCTGAACCTAGGCAATTGTACACTATTGAGTTGCCAATGTAATTCAATGGGAAAATAAGATCTGTACAATAAATGATGCTGGTACAATTTAATATCTGAATGCTAGTACTAATGAAAAGAAACTGGGGATAGCCAATTAGTTTCAGATAGAGCAGACTTTAAAGCAGGTTATCAGAGATATATGATACATGCTCAACCAATCAGAAGCAGCCAACTAACTTACATACCTAGGGACTTTCTAATGGAATAGACCAAATAAGGCAACTGTACAACTGTAACCCATCAAATATTTTATTTCCACATTCACTCTGTAAAAACCTGTCCCTTATGCTTCTTTTGGTTTGGTGTTTCTTGATTTACAAATTGCTGTTTGCTGAAATAAACTCTCCAAAATTTTTCATCATGTCTCAGTTTTTCTTGTAAGAGGCGTATATAAGGGATCATTGGGTCAATATGCATGATGGAGCCATTCTCTGGGATAGGGAAATTGTATACAAATATTCTCACTTAATAATACTCCTTTTTATATTTTTGCATCATTGTAAAAAAAGTGTTGGGTGGTTACCTACACAACGTTAAGAATATTCACCAATAGCATATTATATAGAGAGATACACACACACATGCATATGTGTGTATACATACATATGGTACAGTATTCAGATTTTTGCATTTGCAGGACAAATATGAATACACACAGTACAAACATGTACATTTGAACATTTGTGTACAAGCATTTGAGTATCTGTTTTCATTTCTTTTGGGTATATTTCTAGGAGTAGAATTGTTGAGCAAGATGGTAAAATTATGTTTAACACTTTCAATCTGAACAATATTGCATTGTATGAACATACTACAATTTGTTTATCCATTCATCCATCAATGGACACATGGGTTGCTTTCACTTTTTGGCTTTTGTGAATAATGCTGCCATAAACATGGATGTGAAAATATCTTTCAGATTCTGCTCTCAATTATTTTGGGTATATACTCAGAAGTGGAATTGCTGGATCATATAGTAATTCTATTTCTAATTTTTTGAGCAACTGCCACAATGGCTGCACCATTTTCCACAGCAGCTGTACCATTTTACATTCCTATCAACAATGCACAAGAGTTCCAACTTCTCCACATCCTCAACTACACCTGATATTTTTAATTCTTATCTCCTTTCTTTCTCCCTCCCTTCTGTCTTTTGATAGTAGCCATTCCATTGAGGATGAGGTGGTATCTCATTTTGGTTTTAATTTGCATTTCCTTAATAACTAGTGATGTTGAGTGTCTTTTCATATGTTTATGGGCCATCTGAATATCTTTTTTTTTTTAATGTCTACTCAAGTCCTTGGCCCATTTTTTAATCAATTTGTTCATTTTGTTGTTGTTGAGTTTTAGGAGTTATCTATATATTCTGAATATTAATCTCTTATCAAATATGTGTTTTGAAAAATTTTTCCCATTCTGTGTGTTGCCTTTTCATTGTCGATAGTGTCCTTTAAAAAAACATAAAGGTGTTACAAATTTTGATAAAGTAAAATTTGTCTATATTTTCTTTTGTGGCTTGTGCTTTTGGTGTCATATCCAATAAATCATTGCCAAATCCAGTGTCATCAAGATTTCCCCCTGTGCTTTCTTCTGGGAGCTTTACAGTCTTAACTCTTACATGTAGGCCTTTAATCCATGTTGAGTTACTTTGAGAATATGGTGTTAGGTAAGAATCCAACTTCATTCTTTTGCATGTCAATACCCAGTTTTCCCAGCATTTTTTTTTCTTTTTTTGAGATACAGTCTCACTCTGTCACCCAGGCTGAAATGCAGTGGCCCAGTCTCTGCTCACTGCAAACTCCACCTCCAAGGTTTAAGTGATTCTCCTGTCTCAGCCTCCTGAGTAGCTGGAATTACAGATATGTGCCACCACGCTCACCAGCATCATTTTTTTAAGACTGTCCCTGCCATTGAATGGTCTTGGTACCCTTGTCTAAAACCATTTACTCATACTTTTGAGGGCCTCTTGGCTTTCTATATTTTTCATTGTTCTATACATCTGGCTTTATAGCAGCACCACACTATTACACTGTTATGATTTATAGCTTTCTAACAACTCTTAAAATCAGGAGGTGTGAGAGCAGGAGGTGCGAGATCTCCAATGTTGTTCTTTATTAAAATTATTTTGACTATCGGGGGTCCCTTTGGATTCCATATAAGTTTTTGGATATATTTTTCTATTACTGCAAAAACACCTTTGGTATTTTGATAGAGATCGCACTGAACCTGTAGATTGCTTTGGGTAGTACTATATAATATCTTAACAATATTAAGTCTTCCTATCAATGTACATGAATCGATTTATACATCTCCATTTATTCTTTAATACAATTCAGCAACATTTTGTAGTTTTCAGTGTACAAGTCTTTTGCCTCCTTGATTTATCTTTTTTGATGCTATAGTACCTAAAATTGTTTTCTGAATTTCCTTTTAGGATTTTCTATTGTTAGTATATACAAACACAAATGATTTTTGTGTGTTGATTTTGTATTCTGCTCCTTTGCTGAGTCTATTTATTCTAAGCATTTTTAGTGGATGGACTCTTTAGGGCTTTCTACATATAAAATCATATAAGAACACACAAAAAAATTACTTCTTTCCAATCTGTATGCCTTTTATTTATTTTTTATTGCCTATTTGCTCTGGCTAGAACTTCCATATTATGCTGAATATAACCTTTCAGTCTTTTACTCCTGAGTATGACATTAGCTGTGTATTTTTAATACATGGTTTTTATTACATTAACGTAGTTTCCTTCTGTGTGTTGATTTATCACATGTGGATTGCTTATCATGAAAGAGTGTTGAAATATGTCAGTGGTTTCTCTCTTCATCAATTGACATTATGTTTTTCCCTCCATTCTATTAATGTGATGTATTACATTAGTTGGCTTTCATATGTTGAGCCATCCTTCTATTACAGAAATAAACAGAAAAAATTCCTGCTTGGTCATGGAATATAATCTTTTTTTCTTTTTTTTTCTTTGTTTTTTTCTGAAACAGAATCTCGCTCTGTCGCCCAGGCTGGAGTGGAGTGCAATGATGTGACCTCAGCTTACTGCAACCTCCACTGCCTGGGTTCATGCAATTCCCCTGCCTCAGCCTCCTGAGAAGCTGGGATTACAAGCACACCCCACCACACCTGGCTAATTTTTTGTATTTTTAGTAGAGACGGAGTTTCGCCATGTTGGCCAGGCTGGTCTCAAACTCCTGGCCTCAAGTGATCCACTTGTCTTGGCCTCCCAAAATGCTGAGATTACAAGCAGAAGCCACCATGCCCAGCTGGTACATATTTTTAATATGCTGCTGAGTTCAGTTTGGTAGTATTTGTTGAAGATTGTTGTTCATAAGGGATACTACTGTTCATAAGTGTTAGTGTTCATAAGGGATATTACTGTGCAGTTTTATTTTCATATAGTATCTTTGTATGGCTATGATATCAAATTAATACTAACCTCACAGAACAAATTTGGAAATGTTCCCTTCATTTTAATTTTTTGGAAGAGTCTAAAAAAGACTGATGTTAGTTGGTCTTTAAATGTTTGGTAGAATTCACCAAGGAAGGCATCAGGTCTGGGGCATTTCTTTGTCAAGAGTTTTTTGATTACTGATTCAGTCTCCTTGTTAATTGTGTACTTATTTCTTCATGAGTCAGTATTGACTTATGTCAATGATACTGTGTTCCTAGATATTGAGCCATTTCATCCATGTTATTCAATTTGTTATAGTAAGTTTTCTTAGTACTTTCTTACATTTTATTTCTGTAGAATCAGTCTTTATATCCCTGTCTTCATTTCTGATTTTCGTAATTTTTTTTTTTTTTTTTTTTTGAGACGGAGTCTCGCTCTGTCGCCCAGGCTGGAGTGCAGTGGCCGGATCTCAGCTCACTGCAAGCTCCGCCTCCCGGGTTTACGCCATTCTCCCGCCTCAGCCTCCCGAATAGCTGGGACTACAGGCGCCCGCCACCTCGCCCGGCTAGTTTTTTGTATTTTTTTAGTAGAGACGGGGTTTCACTGTGTTAGCCAGGATGGTCTTGATCTCCTGACCTCGTGATCCGCCCGTCTCGGCCTCCCAAAGTGCTGGGATTACAGGCGTGAGCCACCGCGCCCGGCCTGATTTTCGTAATTTAAGTCATTTTCTTAGTCTAGTTAGATAAGGGTTTGTCAATTTGGTTGATCTTTTCAAACAACCAATTCTTGGTTTAATTGATTTTCTCTATTGTTTTTCTATTCTTTAATTTTTTTTTTTGTCTCTGTCCTTATTTCCTTCCTTCTGATACCGTTGAGCTTAGTTTGTTTGTTTGTTTGTTTGTTTTGAGATGGAGTCTAGTTCTGTCACCAATACCGGAGTGCAGTGGCATGATCATGGCTCACTGCAGCCTCCACCTCACAGGTTCAACTGATTCTCCCACCTCAGGCTCCTAAGTAGCTGGGATTACAGGCACCTGCCACCATGCCTGGCTAATTTTTGTATTTTTAGTAGAGACAGGGTTTCACCATGTTGGCCAGGCTGGTCTTGAACTCCTGACTTCAGGTGATTCACCCGCCTCAGCCTCCCAAAGTGCTGGGATTACAGGCATGAGCCATTGCTCCCAGCCTTTAGTTAGCTCTTTTTCTGGGTCCTTAAGACGTAATGTTAGATATCTGATTTGAGATTTTTCTTCTTTTTAAATGCAAGCACCTATAGCTATAAATATCCCCTTTAGCACAACTTTTGCTGCATCCCGTAAGTTTCTGTATGTTTTGTTTCTGTTTTCAGTCATCTCTGAGTATTTTTCAATTTCCCTTGTGATTTTTTTCTTTTACTTATGAGTTGTTTAAAGGTATATTATTTAAATTATTTCCACAAATTTATAAATGTTCCAGTTTTCTTTTTATTATTTTCTAACTTCATATTGTTGTGGTCATAGAATATACTTTGTATAATATCTATATTTTAAAATCTATTGAGACTTAATTTGTGACCTAACATATGGTTTACCCTGGAGAATAACTAATGTGCATTTGAGAAGAATAGGTATTCTGTAGTAGTTGTTGTTGGATATAGTGTTGTGTATTACTTGATCCTAAAAGGGAGTACTGAAGCAAATTTTTAAATGCAGATCAGGTCTGGATAATCCTAGAGCAGACAAAGCCAGTTAGGCCCTAAAAATAACCTTAACCTTGATTGAACTGCAAACGTAATTTAATTTAGATGTCTGTTAAATCAAGTTGGCTTATTGTGTTTTTAAGTCCTGTGTTTCCACCTTCTATCTCACTGTTCTATCCATTATTGGAATGACATATTGATGTTTCCAACTATTACAGTAGAACTGTCTATTTTTCCCTTTAGTTCTGTCAATTTTCACTTCATTTATTTTGATGTTATCTTATTAAGTGCATAAATGTTCATTATTGCTGTATCTTCTTGCTGTATTGAACTTTTACTAACATACAATATCCTTCTTTATCTCTTGTGACCTTTTTGATTTAAGGCCTATTTTGTCTGATGTTAACATACAGTTGACCCATGAACAACATGGGTTTAAACTGCATGGGTCTATTATACATGGAGTTTTTCCAACATATTGGAAAAGTTTTTGGAGATTTGTGACAATTTGAAAAAAAACTTGCAGATAAACCATGTGGCCTAGAAATAGTGAAAAAATTAAGCAAAAGAGGTATGAAATAAATGTATAAAATATATGAAGATACTAGTCTATTTTATCATTTACTATCCAGAAATATACAAATTTCCTATAAAAAGTTAAAATTTAATAAAACATGCACAAATAAAGACTGTACATGGTACCATTAGCAGTCAAGAGAAATGTTAACAGACGTGAAGAGGTAGTATTAAATCATAACTGCATAAAATTACCTGTAGTATATAGTATACTACTATAATAATTTCACAGCCAAGTCCTGTTGCTATTGTGGTGAGCTGAAGTATCCACTTAAAATATCATGTAAAGCTAATCATCTCTGTGTGAGCAGTTCATTTCTCCAGTAAACTGCATATGACAGTAAAAGTAATCTCTTACAGTTTTCACATATTTTTCATCATTTTTAGTGCATTTCCATAAACACTGAATAACACTATTGGACCCATATGAAGTGCCACTAGTGATGCTGGAAGTGCTCCCAAGATGCAGAGAAAAGTCATGATATTACAAGAAAAAGACGGATTGCTTAATATGTACTGTAGATTGAGGTCTGCAGCTGTGGTTACCCACTATTTCAAGATAATTGAATTCAGTGTAAGAACCACTGTAGAAAAAGAAAATTTATGAAGCTGTCACTGCAGCTGTGCCACAGGCGCAAAACCTTTGCACTTTTAGCAAAATACCTTGTAATCTCATATTGAAAATGCATTTTTTATGTGGCTTCAGGATTGCCATAAGGCATACCTATAGACTCTAATCCAATTTGAGAAATAGTGAAGTTATATGACAACTTAGAGCAAAAACAAACAAACAAACAAAAACATGAAGGATTTAAAGCTGGAGAATTTAAAGCCAGCAAAGAATGGCTTGATAGTTTTAGAAAGATGTTTGGCATTAGAAATTTCTAGGCAGGGCACAGTGGCTCATGCCTGTAATCCCAGCACTTTGGGAGGCAGAAGTGGACAGACTGCTTGAGCCCAAGAGTTCAAGACCAGTCTGGGCAACATGGCAAAACCCTGTCTCTACAAAAAAAAAAAAAAAAAAAAAAAAAAAGGCAGGTGTGGTGGCATGACCCTGTAGTCCTAGCTGCTTGGGAAGCTGAGGTGGGAGGATTGTTTGAGCCAGGGGGGTCAAGGCTGCAAGTAAGCTGTGATCATGCCACTGGACTCCAGCCTGGGTGACAGTGAGACCTTGTCTCGAAAAATGTAAACAATAAAAAATAAAAATGTCACAATAACAGAAGTATCTGCTTCTGCTGACCAAGAGGCAGCAGACAAGGTCCCAGATGCCATTAAGAAAATCACTGAGGGTTCGGCGCAGTGGCTCACATCTGTAATCCCAGCACTTTGGGAAGTCAAGGCAAGCAGATTCCTTGAACCCAGGAGTTCGAGACCAGCCTGGGCAACATGGCAAAACTCCTTCTCTACAAAAAATACAAAAATTAGCCAGGCATGGTGGCACATGCCTCTAGTCCCAGCTACTCGAGGGGCTGGGGTGAGAGGATCAATTGATCCCAGGAGGTCAAGTCTGCAGTGAGTCATGACCACTCCACTGCACTCCAGCCTGGGTGACAGAGCAAGACCCTGTCTCAAAAAAAGGAAGAAAGAAAATCATTGAGGAGGAAAGATATCTGCTTGAACAGGTCTTTAATGTAGACAAAAGTATCTTTGGGGGAGAAAAAAAAAAGTGCCACAAGGGACATTTGTTATACTAAGGAAGAGAAATGAACACCAAGATTAAAGGCAGGAAGGGAAAGGCTACCTCTACTTTGGTGCAAATGCAGCTGGCTTTATGATTAGGTCTGCCCTTTTCTATAAAACTGCTAACACCCAGCCTTGAAGAGAAAAGATAAACATCAGCTTCCAGTCTTTTGGTTGCACAATACAAAGGCCTGCACAGTGAGAACCATTTTTTCCGGATTGGTTTCATCCATGCTTTGTCCCTGAAGTCAGGATATACCTTTCTAGTAAGGGACTGCCTTCTGAAGCTCCTTTGACATTGAGCATGCCCCTGGCCACCCAGAACCCCATCAGTTCAACACCGAAGACATCAAAGTGGTCTATGTGCCCCCAGTGTCTCTAATTCAGCCTCTAGATGAGGAGGGCATAAGGAACTTTAAGCCTCATTACAATGGTACTCCAGGGAAAGGATGGTTAATGCTATGGAAAAGAACCTTGATAGAACATCATGAAAGACTGGAAGCATGACACCACTGGCACTGAAGATGGCATGACTGTCAAAGAAAAAGCCATAGAAGTCATTGACCCCAAAACAATAAATTCCTTCCGGAGAAAACTATATCCAGATGTTGTATATGACTTCACATAATTTATGACAGAGCCAATCAAGGAAATCATAAAAGAGATCGTGGATATGGCAAAAAAAAAAAAAAAAAAAAAAGATGGTGGAAGCAGGAGAGTAAAGATTTCAATATATGGATCTTGGAGAAATTCAAGATCTAATAGACATCACACCAGAGGAATTAACAGAAGATGACTTGATAGAAATGAACACTTCCAAAGCCTGACTATGAGGCATAAGACGTAGAAGACGTACAAGTAACAATGTCATAAAACAAATTGCTATTAGATAATCTGGCAGAAGGTTTCCAATTATTCAAGAATGCTTTTAACTTCTTTTATGACATGGACCCTTTTGTAATACAGGTGCTAAAATTAAAGAAAACAATAGGACTGTTACTGTATAGATACCTTTTTAGAAAAGCAAAAAACATCAGACAGAAATTATGGTGTAGTTCTGGAAAGTTATACCAGGTATGCTTGCCTCTCCTGCCTCCCTTCCATCTTCTCCACTTCTTCTGCCTCTGCCACCCCTGAGACAGCAACACTGACTCCTCCTCTCCCTCCTCCTCATAGGCCTGTTCAATGTGAAGATAATGAGGATGAGGACCTTAATGATGATCCACTTGCACTTAATGAATAAACATATTTTTATCTTCCTTATGATTTTCTTAATATCTTCTTTAGCTTACTTTATTGTAAGAATACAGTATATAATACATATACATAATACATGTTAATTAGCTATTTATGTTATTGGTAAGTCTTCTGGTCAGTAGGCCACTAGCAGTTACATTTTGGGGGAGGCCAAAGTTATGTGCATGTGCATGTGTTTGTGTGTTTCTGTGTTGGGGGTCAGTGCCCCTAACCCACCACCAATTGTTCAAGGAGCAGCTGTACTCACTCCTGCTCTTTTTACAACTTGCATGGGATATCTTTTTTCATTCTTTCACTTTTAACTCATTAATGTCTTTGGACACAGATCAGAACCTGCGTCTCTTGTAGACAGTACTGTTCAATCACATTTGGTTTTATTTAATCCGTTCTGCCAATCTCTCTTTTGAAGCATTTAAGCCATTTACCTTTAAAGTAATTACCAAAAATGAAGGATCTACATCTATCATTGTGCTTTTGTTTTCTATGTCTTACAGCATTTTTTCCCCTCATTTCCTGAATTACAGTTCTTTTCTTTTTAGTAGATTTTTGGTACTAAATCTTTTAATTCCCTTCTCATTTCTTTTTGTGTGTATTCTCTATAGCTGTTTTCTTTGTTACATTTAACATCCTAAAGTCATAACACTGTAAATTAAATTTATACTAGCTTAACCTCAACAACACACACAAAAAAACTTGGCTCCTACATAGCGCTGTCCCCACCACTTTTTAAATTATTGATGTCACAAAATGACCTTGTTATACATTGTGTCCAGAGACACAAATCCTTTTTATGCATTAGTCTCTCAAATCATGTAAAAATCATCAAAAAGTGGAATTACCAACCAAAGTTACAGTAATACATCTTTGTATTACAACTGCCTGTGCATTTCCCTTTATCAGATATCTTCATTGCTTTTATGGCATTAGTTTCTGTCTAGTGTCCTTTCAGTTCAACCTGAAGGACTCTTTTTAGCTTTCTTGCAGGGCAGGTCTACTGCTATCAAACTCCATCAGCTCTTGTTTATCCAGGAATGTCTTAATTTCAGCCTCACTTTTGACAGAAAACTTTACCAAATACAGAATTGTTTGCTGACAGATTTTTTTTTCCCTTCAGCATTTTGAACATTTCAACCCACTGCCTTCTGGTCTCCAAGATCTGATAAGAAGTCTGCTAATAACTTTATTGAGGATAGCCTGTATGTATGTATGTTATGTATATGCTGCTTCTTTCTTGCTGCTCTAAAACTTTGTCTTTGGCCTTTGACAGTTTGATTATAATGTGCCTCATTGTGGGCCTCTTTAATTTTATATTACGTGAAGTTTATTGTGTTTCTTCTAGGTTTATATTCATATATTTCATCAAATTTTATAATGTTTCACCAATTATTTCTCCAAATTATCTCTATGCTTTCTCTATCTGGCACTCCGAACAATGCATATATTCATCCACTTGATGGTGTCCCACACGTCTCATAGGCTTTGTTCATTTATTTTTTCAGACTTTTTTTTTTGAGACTGAGTCTTGGTCTGTTCCCCAGGCTGGAGTATAGTGGTGTGATCTTGGCTCACTACAACCTCTACCTCCTGGGTTCAAGTGATTCTCCTGCCTCAGCCTCCCAAATAGCTGGGATTACAGGCACACACCACCATGTATGGCTAATTTTTGTATTTTTAGTAGAGACAGAGTTTCACCATGTTGGCCAGGCTAGTCTCAAACTCCTAACCTCAGGTGATCTGCCTGCCTCAGCCTCCCAAAGTGCTGGGATTATAGTCATAAGCCACCATGCCCAGCTTCAGTCTTTTTTATTTCTGTTCCTTAAATTTGATTTCAATGACCCTATCTTCAAATTCACTCATTCTTCTGCTTGCTCAAATATGCTTTTAAATCCCTCTAGCAAATTTGTTGTACTTTTCAGCTCCAGAATTTTTCTCTATATTTATTGATGTTTCCATTTTGTTTATAGTTTTCTTGACTGTCCACATCATCTTTTAACTCTTTAAACATCTTTAAGACAGTGTTTTTAATTTGTCTGGTAAACCCACAGTCTGGTCTTTTTCAGGGGCAGTTTCTTTTCTTTTTTGCTTTCAATTAGTCATACTTTCTTTATTCACCTTGTGATTTTTTTGTTGTTGTTGAAAACTGGACATTTGAAATTTATGGTGTGGTATCTCTGGAGATCAGATTCTGCTAGGCTTTTTGTTCTCATTCATTTAGTTTAAAAAAATAGTTACAGGGTGTCTGCATACTAAAGATTAGCCTGAGATGTAAACTGAGGCTCTTCTGAGTTCATTTCTAAGCCTGGACCTTTTCCTGGGCATGCATGGCAACTGTCTAAATTTTTCCGTATATGTGGTTGCCAAAGGTCCCAGTCCTTACATTTCTGGTTCCCAAAATGGAAAAAAAAAAAAGAGAGAGAGAGAGAGAGAGAGAGAGAGAGAGAGAGAGAGAGAGAGAGAGAGAAATGAAGGGGAAAAGCACCAAGTCTTTAAATCCCCAGGAACTCACTTCATCTAAAACAATTGCACTAGAAAGAACCATTTCACTTTCTCCACCCTAGGCTCTGAGCGTGGCTGAGACATTTTGCCAAGGAGGTGGGGATGAGGGACAGGGGAAAAGTAATTCATTAAATCAAAAGAGCATCTCTCCAGTGAATAAGGGCAAGGGCTTGCAACAATGGCAATGAGTTGCAATAGCTGCTCACCTCTGTGTTTATACCTCCGTGTCTGCACCTCCATGATCAGAAGGAGCAATCAGTGACTAAAGCACGGTTCCCCAATATTTGCAGAACAGGGCCCTAATGCCTATCCTGGCCTCTGCAAGCTGCTTCAGGAACACATACAAAGCTGCTGGGGGTAAGTGATGGGTAACCACTACCATGTTCAAAGCTAAAATTAACCACATGTAACCACAATTTGCCACACAAGCCTTCCTACAGGAACAGCCTTTGAGGTCAGTATTGGAGGTTTGTTCTGACACCACGGGGGCCTATGATTAGTCATCTCTTTCCTTGGTTCACCTCTGGTAAATATGTGGCCTATGTTTAGCTTGGATCTCTCACTGAAGCTGTCAGCTTCTTGTTTTCCATCAAAATCTTGTTTTTGAGTGCCCTTAGATTTGACCTTTCCTGTACACTCATTCAAATAACGTCAGTGCATTAGCAGAGCTTTTGACCTCTTGATTTTACGAATTGTTTTCCCCATTCGATGAAATCTCTGAGCCATGCCCCAGAGGCTAGGGTGGAGTAATTATTTCTAGGAATGATTATTTCTAGCATCCATGTTTTAGGAGAAGGGTGCTGGGTAGGGAGGGTAGGAAGGTGATGGTCTTCTTGGCTTTCCTCTTCTGGCTTGGAACCTCCACCCTACTGAGTCAAAGTAAGGGTAACTGGACCCCTATATTCTCAGGACACCATGCCTGAGATAGAGCCTGTGTCAAGTGAATGGGGTCTGGGTGGAAGGGAGTCCTGGAATTCTCCTCAGCTGTACTGACCTGCAATTTAGCCTCTTAAACAACTTGTAGATGTATAAGAAATACTAGCAGTCTGCCCCTCCCATGTAGATGCCACTGCCCTCAAATGGGAGCTGGGAGGCAAGGGAGCTCTGTTTTCTTGGCTGCACCCACCTAGAGTTTGTCATATTGACCTGGGAGGAAGACGGGGTGGAACTAGTTGTGGTTCAAATACTACAGATACTCACTATTCCTAATGACTTTTAAATTTTCTTGAATAAGTAGTGCTTAGTTGCTGTATTCCCTAAGAACCACTTCCAAAGACCTATTTGATTTTCTTTTCTTTTTTTTTTTTGCATGGATGAACCTTTATTTTTTAAAAAAATAGCATTTCAAATAAATTAAAAGGGACCACCATCAAGTGTTCAAATTGTGAAGAAACAGTTGAAAACCTAGAGAGACTCCAAGTTGCAGTCTTCTAACCTCATTCTTTGTCCAATGGCAAAAACCCACACATCTCAGTACTCCCACTCATTTTTTCCCTACTGAGACGAGGGAAGCAATTGCAAACAGGAGACCAGACGGAGGAGAAAGCTGCATCTGATTGGAATGAACATTGCCATGTACTTGCTAATACGGGTTTCACTTTACAACCAAATGTATTCTTTCAAAAATAAAAAAGGGGTGAGGGAATCTGTATGTTTTTAAAAATTGCAATTATTTAGGGATAAAACACTAACTCTAGTGCCTTTAACAGGCAACAGCATTTTTTTTCCTCCAAAGTCAAACACCATCTGCAGCTCAGCCTTTGTGCTACAAGCTTTTCAGAAGATGTTACCTAAACTTTATTAAAAGAAAAGAACAAGTTTAAATATAGACACGGGACTAGTGTGTATTTTCTTTCTTTCTTTTTTTTTTTCTTTTTTCTTTTTTTCTTTTTGTTTTTTTTTTGAGATGGAGTATCGCTCTGTCGCCCAGGCTGGAGTGCAGTGGCATGATCTCGGCTCGCTGCAAGCTCTGCCTCTTGGGTTCACACCATTCTCCTGCCTCAGCCTCCTGAGTAGCTGGGACTATAGGTGCCCACCACCACGCCTGGCTAATTTTTTTGTATTTTTAGTACAGACAGGGTTTCACCGTGTTAGCCAGTATGGTCTCGATCTCCTGACCTTGTGACCCGCCTGCCTCAGCTTCCCAAAGTGCTGGGATTACAGGCGTAAGCCACCGCACCCAGTCATCTAGTCTGTATTTTCAAGTCCACATTCTTCATCTGAAGCACTGTATCAGGGACCCCCCTGAGTCTGCATGTTTTCAAATTCACAGTACACGGAACCAGTTTTTCTTTTTAATTTTTTCCTCAGTCAGAGCAGCCACACACAGTGGCCACTGACACCAGAACCTTGGGCGGGGCCTTTTCCTACCAGGCCTGTCCAGAGCTGCCCATGGTGTCTCCTTAAAAAGAATTCATGCAGTCATGCTCAATGGATGGGAAAAAAAGCAAGAAAATAAGCACCTGGTTCAGGTTTCCTCAGATCCATTCAAAATTGCTATGTTCCAAATCTGCTGCTAAATGCCATTTGTCCACTTTGTGCGTGTTGAACAGTCTGTGACCTTGGAGTCGGTCTCAATTCGAAGAACTGCTATTGGACGCCCCAAAGGTTGATGCAATAGCAGCTCCAGCAGGGCTACTCACAGAGACCAATTTTCAGATACGATGCAGCAAGTAGGGGGTCACACGCCAGTTGCTGGGCATCAATGGGGTCCTCTTTTCGGTAGGCCAAGCGTCGTGGAATAAACGCCTTTGCTTCAAGTGTTACTACTCATTTTGGTGGGAACTGCACTTCAGCAGCTTTACAAATAGTATTCTCTTGCAGGATGTCTTGCTGAGACTGGTTATGGCCAAAAGGCTTCCCTCCAGAAAAACACTGATAGAAGATCACACCCACCGACCACACATCACCTTTGAGATCTTTGGTGGTTCTTTCTCAACCACAAAACACTCTGGTGGTAAACAGCAATAAGTACCAGCACCTTGTGATGTTAGCTCCATGCCACCCACTGAATTGTAGCTATCATCCATGATCTTCAAAAGGCCAAGCTCTGTAATTTTTCTCTCTCCACACGCTGTACCATTTACTAAAAGAATATTCCCTGGTTTGAGGTTATAGTGTATGACGGGAGGTTTTCTTTTATTTAAGTACTTTAAAGCATTCACAATCTGCATGATAATGGACCGGGCCTCTTTCTGTGACATTAATTTGTGCTGTTTCAGATAGAAGTTCAGATCATTCCCCTCACAGTATTCTAACACTGTACAAAACGAATCAGTATCCAGAGAAAAGTAATCATACAGCTTAATTATTCTGGGATGATCCAGTTCTTTATGAATCCGGTATTCCCTACATACACGCTTGTGGTAATTCTCCTTTTTCTCCTCTCCAGTTTTTATTTAACTGGTGAATTTTTACAGCTATGTATCTTGGCTCTGTCAGTTCAAATGCCTTGTAAACTTCACTGAAACCTCCTCTACCCAAAAGACGTAACAACAAATATCTGTCATTTAGTGTTGGGTGATATTTAAATTGTGAGTTATTTTCATTATGTATCCTTTTTAGTTCCCTGATATATAGATTTCTAACCCTTGCTAGCCTTTCCAGCTCTGCGTGGATCTCTGCTTCCTCCTTTTTAAGATGACCTAACCTGAGTTTGAAGATTTCTTCTTGTTCATGGTATTCTGCTATGTTAACGTTTCATTTTCAGCTCCATTGGTCTTGCTTTTCCGCTGTTTCTGCTCACTGGTTGCAGAAGGGTCCTGACTCATTGCAGGAGGTTTCTGTTTTGCTAACATTTTCCATTGTATATCTCTTCCCTCTGTGAATTTATCCTTTCCTGTTGCTTGATAAGATTCTGAAAAGCATAACCATCTGTCCACTGTTCAGTAAAAGAGGTCCCTTGTCAGACAGTAGAAAAGTGGTCCAAACTCAAGTGGTCTTGCATGCTCTTATCTCTGCATTCCATCTTCTCTTTTTGACTTTTCTATAAGGACTTTCTTGCTCATTGTCACACATCTATTTAATCTTCCTTGTATCTCTGTAGCATCTTTTGCTGTTCATCAATCTGTGTCAAATCACAGTTGGCTCTTAATAAATCATCTATTCTTCCCTCCTTCTTAAGTCAGAATTCTTAACTGTTTTCTAGTGCAGATATTTTTTCTATTGTGAGGTCGGACTGGGTCTGTCTGTGCCAGATGGAGATCTGTTTTTGGGAGCTGCAGGAATGCTCCGTGTTGCCAGATCCCGTAGATGAGGGACTGTTTTGCTGAGCTGAAACAGAAGTGAAGCAGAGGCCAGCTCCCCTTTGTGCCAGCTGCTCTGTGTCAAGCCGAGGTTTTGTTATCATTGCTGACATGAGGCTGTTGGCAGAGCAGACTGCTCCTCCATCACCTCCTTTGTGGCGCTGCCATCTAAACCACAGAGGGGCTGCTCTAGGCATCGCAGTAAGGGACTGGATAAGGAATGTTGCGGTGAGAATTGTGCAACTGGTGGAACACTTCTGTCAGGGCTGGTTCCTGGCCCGCTTCCCCCAGCAAACTCAAAGTAATCACTAATTTTATGTACCCTAGTAGTGCCTTTCCCTTGGCTAGTTTCATATGGTTCAGCTTTTCTTTTCAGCTTTCGCTGGTCATTCTGCTTTTTCTCAGGAGTCTCTACTTCTTTATCACTCAAGGATCCCACACTGCATAAGCTCTGGTTGGAAGACTCACTATTAAGTGGTCCCTTTCGTTATATCTGATGTACTCTCCTTCATTTCGCCTTTTGTTTCCTGATTTTCCAACTCTTGAATATTTCCCATTCTTCTGTTTTGCAATATATTTATTTCTTCTTGCATCGATTTATTGTTTTTTCCTCTTCTTTTCTAGTTTTCCTTACTAACACCTACTGTAGTAAACCTGGCCTCCAATAATTCCTGCCGTTGTGGGTCCAGGCTATACAATTCTTCCATCACTTCTGGCTGGCAGAGCGTCTCCAGGGACTAAAGGTGCTCTGGGATCCCAAAGACCTATATAATTTTCATCAGTTATGCTCACTTTACTGAGAAGTAGGTCTACAGAGGTCCTCATCCTGCCATTGTGGAAGTCATGGTAACTTTTTATATTTATTGCCCCACTAGAAAATAAGTTCTATAAAAGCAGAGAGTTTTGTCTGTTTCATTTAGAAATAACTCCTAAGCAACTATGAAAATGACTTATACCTATTGGTTGGATGAATATATTTAGGATTTCCTTGGTTATCTTATTTAACTCTCAGAATAACCCCACAAAGTAGGTACTACTACCATTCACATTTAGAAAGGAAGAAACTGAGGTTTTCAGTAGTTAAATTACTTGTCCAGTCACATATGTGTTAAGTGTGGTGGATGTATATGCAGGCCTCACTGACTCCAAAGTCCGTGCTCTTGAACAGTGTGCTTTACTATGGACTGTTCACACCTCTCAGTCCAGCTCTTACTAGATGGCCTTTAACAACTCTTCAATCACATTCAAGAGCCTCACTCCCCAGTATAGACAGCTGCAGAGATGCAGTTCTTCTGGAATTAAGGCCTACACATTTTACTGAACATACTTGGCCACTTACACAGGGAGCTTTCCTCAAAGAAAGCAACAAATGCAACCACAGCCAACCCACTGCTCAGTCCCAGTCCCTACCCTTACTCCCTCTTCAACCCTGATCCTGGAGCACAGCCTATCATCAAAGGCCTTTACCTACATCCAGGACAGGCTTGAAAACCCAAGATGCTAATGGACACAAATGACAGTCATTTGGAGTTTTGGATCTCATCTACTATAAGCTAATCTCACCTTTTCTAACCACTAAATACCACCGAACTCCCCTCAAACCAATTCCAATTGTGCACAAACTTCCTTTCCAGTTCTCTGCCCAGAACCAGTTCTATGCCCAGAACCAGTTCTCCAAAGGATAAAGGCTGAAGACTGGAGCCTCAGTAATCAGCTCCCCCAGAAGCTGAAGACAACATAAGCCCCACACAAGGGGCTATGCCTTCCCCTCCCTGTGTCGTCAGAGGCCCAAATCATCACATTGCTGAATTTAGTGTCCCATGAGCCACTGTAGACACTCGGTAGCAATCATTCCAAAAGTTGTAATAAGTTGGTGCTGCTCAAATTAATCTCCTCTCCCTGGAGGCCTTGCCCCTTCAGAATCAAACAATGGACATGGTCTGGAGTCATCTTAAATAACAGCCTTTGTCTACGTAGAAAGCTACCACAAACTGTTTATCAATTTCACTTGTGAACACAGAAAAAACATTTAAATAAAGCTGAAAACGAGACCAACAATTAAAGTGTCATCTCCATGACTGTTTTTTTCCCAGGTTGCAAAATATACCAACTTGGAAAAATTACATATATATTAAACAAACAAAAAAAAAAATCAGAAAACATAATCTAAAAGAAATGATTCATCCTCTCCATTCACTTTAAGTGCAAAGTCTGACATTTTTACAAAAGGCATGATGCTTTGTGATAATCTCTTCACTGAACTATGTACCACGAGAATCTTCAGTAGTAAATATACATGTATTAAATACATATTAATAAAATACCTCTGTTATATTCATTATAATAATATAGTCAAGATCAGGGGTGTCCAATCTTGATCAGGGGTGTCCAATCTTTTGTCTTCCCTGGGCCACAATGGAAGAAAAAAATGTCTTTGGCCACACATGAAATACATTAACACTAATGACAGGTGATGAGCTAAAAAAAATAAAAGTCACACAAAAAAAGCTCATAATTATTGTGGTAACTGGCCAGCAGTCCGCAATGCAACGGGGCTCTCTCTTTGCTCCCAGGCGGATCGGCAGGTCGAGAAATAACAGACACACACAAAATAGTGAAAGCTGGGTCCAGGGGGGTCACAGCCTTCTGGTCCCGTGGTGCCAACAATGCCCTGGATATGCCAGCATTTATTATTGAGTTTAGTGAGGGCGGGGGTACGTTAGTGAGGGATTTAGGGTTATTTGATTATGTGGTGAGATGGTCACATGGGGATGAAGTAATTCTTTAACATAACATCTGTACAGAGAAGTACAGTATACAGAGATAAGAATTTACAACATAGTGTGTGCATCAGTAATTTCCAACAGAGCCTTAAAACAGGAACAGCAGTAACAGTTACAGCAAAAGCTCATTACAAACAGTTCATAGAAACAGGAGGTGAAGTTTAATTTCTAACAGAGCCTTAAAACAGGAACACGGTCTTTCCATAACCTATGATTAGCAAGATATTAATCAACAGTAGCAGTTGCAGCAAAAGCTGGTTACAAACAATTCACAGAAACAGGACCTGAAGTTAGACAATCAGTTAGACCAGAAATTCTCAGAAGGGAGTATGAACCCTAAAGAGGCCTAGAAGAGCCACGGCAAGATAAGGGCATTTATAGCCCTATCTTATCCATATGGACAGATGCCCCCCATGCGCCTGTTTATAGGTTTTCCACGAGGGTCGCATTCCATTCCCACAGCTATAAACATCTGCTTTTCCGGGATAGGAATCTTGGTGTTGTGAAACCTCCCTGACTGCGCGTCCATTCATAGGCTCTCTGCAGGGGGAAGCACATCACACGCTGTTGGCTCATTCTGACAGTCCAACCTGGCATGGTCTTTACACAATCCCGCATGCAATTTTGAATTTACAATAATCAGAAGCATTTCATCTTTTATTCCGTAGCAACAGTTTCAGGGGGTCTCCCTACACATGATGTTTTAAGAAAGTTTACAAATTTGTGCTGGGCTGCATTCAAAGCCATCCTGGGCAACATGCAGCCCATGGGCCACAGGTTAGACAAGCTTGATCAAGATGCTTCCATGTGCTAAAAAATATCTAGAATTAAATAAATGTGTGGTCTATGTGAAGGAAACTATAAAACTTGGTCAAGATGTTTACATGTTCTAAAAAACATATAGAATTAAATGTGCAGGCTATGTAAAGGAAACTATAAGTTTATTGAATGACACCTTAAAAAATGCAAATAGTGGCCGGGCGCAGTGGCTCATACCTATAATCCCAGCACTTTGGGAGGCCGAGGTGGGCCAATCACGAGGTCAAGGGATCAAGACCATCCTGGCCAACATGGTAAAGCCCGGTCTCTACTAAAAATACAAAAATTAGCTTGGCATGGTGGCATGTGCCTGTAGTCCCAGCTACTCGGGAGGCTGAGGCAGAAGAATCGCTTGAACCCAAGAGGCGGAGGTTGCAGTGATCCAAGATCACGCCACTGCACTCCAGCCTGGTGACAGAGCGAGACTCTGTCTCAAAAACACAAACAACAACAACAACAACAAAACGAAACAAAAAGCAAGTAACAGGAACTAATCATTTTTTTGAACAAAAAAAAATTATGCACATTATGTCACAACATTCCAAACAAATTCTCAACAACGTTCTGTATTTTCAAATCTTTTGTACTGCTGCTAGAACAAATGTAAATTTTATGTGAAATAATGAGGGGGGTCGAGAATTTTGTGAAGATACAGACCAAAGCTTAACTAGAGATCTTTTTTTTTTGGTTGTTTTTTGAGACAGTCTCGCTCTGTCGCCCAGGCTGGAGTGCAGTGGCATGATCTCAGCTCACTGGAACCTCCATCTCCTGGGTTCAAGCGATTCTTGTGTCTTAGCCTCCCGAGTAGCTAAGACTACAGGCACGTACCACCACGCCTAGCTAATTTTTGTATTTTTAGTAGAGAGAAGGTTTCACCATGTTGGCCAGGTTGGTCTTGAACTCCTGACTTCAGGTGATCCACCCACCTCGGCCCCCCAAATTGCTAGGATTACAGGCGTGAGCCACCGCACTGGGGCAAAGATGCATCTTTAACGGCTAGAATAAACTAAGTATTTCAGAGTCTGAAAAAAAATATATGTAAAGGCCTAAGATCATGTAAGAATTCAGTATGTGATAATGGTGGCTATGTCAGTTTTCCAGAAAAATGGAACCAATAAGATGTACATATAGACAGAGCTTTATGATAAGGAATTGGCTCACATGATTATGGAGGCTAGCAAGTCCCAAGATCTGCAGGTTGAGTTAGCAAACTCGAGGCCCAGGAGGACTGGGAGTATTGTTCCAATCTGAAGGCTCAAGACCCAGGAAAAGCTAATGTTTCAATTGAGTCTAAAGGCAGGAAAAAGCTGATGTCCAGTTTGAAGGTCACTGGTAGGAATTCTTACTCAGGGGTGTTGGCACTTTTGTTCTATTCAGGCCTTCAATCAATTGGATGAGTCCCACCCACGTTCATCTGCTTTACTTAGTCTACTGATTTAAATGTTAATGTCATCCAATACCCCCTCACAGATATACCCAGAAGAATGTCAGACCAAGCATCTGGGCACTCCACAACCCAGTCAAGTTGACATATAAAATTAACCATCACTATGACATTTCAAAGTAGAGAGAAATAGGCCTATTTAATAAATGGTGTTGGGGTAAGTGGTTCTCTCTGTAGATCACATGGTATGTGTAAATGTTTACCTCACATAATAAATATACTTCACATGGAATATAAAATTTAAACTACCAAAGCGTTTAAAAATTATAATGAGCATTTCTAATCTTAATGTTAAAATTGCATACCAATTGCAGGGGGAAAAAATTACTTAAAAGTTTTTTTTGTTTTGTTTTGTTTTGTTTGAGACGAAGTCTCACTCTGTTGCCCAGGCTGAAGTACAGTGGCGCGACCTTGGCTCACTGCAAGTTCCACCTCCCAGGTTCACACCATTCTCCTGCCTCAGCCTCCCGAGTAGCTGAGACTATAGGCACCCACCACCACGCTCAGCTAATTTTTTTGTTTTGTTTTGTTTTGTTTTAAGTAGAGACGGGGTTTCACCGTGATACCAGGATGGTCTCGATCTCCTGACCTCGTGATGTGCCTGCCTTGGCCTCCCAAAGTGTTGGGATTACAGGCGTGAGCCACTGCACACAGCCAAAATTACTTAAAAGCTTGAAATAATTTGAAAACTTAAAAAATATATATATTCCCATAGACAAATTTTAAAGTATACCTCCCAGAAATGAGAAAGACTATCCTGTTGATATGTTGTTCATAAAGTAAAAAAAACAAGTTTCCATTGTTCCTGTAAAAAGGTAAACTATGTACTTAGATTGGTGAGAGCACATAAACCAAGAAAATCTTAATAATCTTCCATGACTAGCTATTATAAAATGATGAGCACCTCAGTTAAAGTGAGCCTACTGATATAAGCCAACATCAAGAAAGTGAGGTGTAATCAATATTTTTAAATGGTTCAATGTCTGTAGAAAATTTAGAAATTAAAATGTTTAAGAACTATTTTATCATGTCATATTAGTAAGGTTGGAATTTTTTTAACAACAAAAAAAAAGAACAGCACCCACTGTGGCAATGGTGGGCCCACATTTCCGAACTTTTTCTTTTGTTTTTGAGACAGGGACTTTCTGTCACCTAGGCTAGAGTGCAATGACACAATCACAGCTCACTGCAGCCTAAACTTCCCAGGCTTAGGTGATTCTCCCACCGCAGCCTCCCAAGTAACTGAGATTACAGTGCACCACCATGCCCGGCTAATTTTTTGTATTTTCTGTAGAGAAAGGGTTTCACCATATTGCCCAGGCTGGTGTTGAACTCCTAAGCTCAAGCATTCTTCCCACCTTGGCCTCCCAAAGTGCTGGGATTACAAGCATTAGTCACCCCACCCAGCTGTCACATTTCCAAACTTTGAATGGGAATGAAATCCATACAGACTTCCTGGAGTCAATTTCATTAGAACCCCTATTATCCAGAGAGTAGACTCTGAGAAATTAATTTGAAGACAACTTGGTGGTTGTGTGTCTGTGCAGATGGGGGAAAAAAAAAGGGAGAGAGAGAAAAAACTTGGACAAGCGTAGAAAGGTATATGCTCAAAGGTGTACCTCAATAATGTTCATTTGTAAGAGTAAAAATATGGGAAACTACCTAAAAGTGAGCCATTGGTAGGTGTAGATAAAATATTGTAGATAAATGATTGTTGAGAAATTTTAAGTAGTTGTTAAAAATGGTGAGGTAAGGGTAGGAAAACTAAGATGGAAAACTGTTATGTACTGTAAATGAGTTCACCATATACATTATACTTCTATTGTGTAAGTGTGTGTGTGTATCCTAAAAGGACACTGAAATATAAGAAGTCAAACCAAAAGCCCCTGACAAAACTAACACACATAACAGAAAGTACTATTTTCCCCACTCATTTTCTCATATAAATAAGTGGAAAAATGCATTTTCAGAGAGTATAACCCTATGACTTCTGTGGTAAAGTCATGTCAGTGATTTTAATGTCTATATTCTGAGTATTATTTCCTCATCATTACCTACTAAACTAACTCCCTGTTGTTTCACGGTTAAAGTTCTTCACAGCCTTTGATAGCATCTGACTGCTCTTCTAAAGTTATTGATGTTCAGGTATGTTTTTCATCACTACCACTAACATTACCAGTTTGAAAACTTAGGCAACATTTCTATAGGAACTTTAAAATATATTTAACTGTAATAACGTAACAATAATATGTGTATACATCACCAAATCATCTGAGAAAACTAAAAACCACACATAATAGTAGTATCAATTCATCTAAGGTTAATTTCCTGTGGCTGAGCTGATACTACTATTTATTTCTCTTTAGAAGCAATTAAAAATACAACTTACAACTCTCCAGTCATGCCTGGATCTAATTAAAGGCAAATCTCTTATGATTTTGTATGTATTCTAGCATTTGATTAATATTCTGACCATATTTCTTGATTTTTAATACTCAAATGTCCATAAAACTCCAGTATGTTATAAATTCTCTACAGGCACATATATATTGGTTACAGTGCATGGAAAAAAGCCCAGACAGAACTAAAAACCAAGTTACTTTAGGGAAGTGAACCAATATGTGAGTGAGGTGGGTTGAAGAGAACTCATCTGTCAAATTCCAAAGAATATTTATTCTCCCAATATCGGCAACTGGTGCAGACATCAGCACAGGGGAATCTAGGCCTGCGAAAGCTAAGGAAGTCCCACTATGTCATGGGCACCAGTCACGGCTGCCAAGTTTCTCCAAGTTCGTTTTCTGTTTTAAGGGATGTTATCAGAGATCCACAAGAATAGGGTAAGCCTTTACAAGGGGTCTGAGTTGAAGAAATTCTGAACTCCTGTCTTCTTTTCTGAGGTCCTGAGCTTCCTTTAGGGGATTGGTAAAGGGAGAATTTTTGGCTATTACTGAAAGCAAGCTTACGGTTAAGGCCCACTTTTGTAGAGAGGATAACTACCCCCATTCTGTAGATAAAGAAACCAATAACAGACAGCATTGGCTATACGAAAGTATGGACTCCAAACATGGCATAGCTTCATATTAGTCATCAATTCTCACCTTCCAAAGTATCTGAGACCTTGCTCTTCATAACTGCTGTCTAAGAGAAGACATTGGTTTTTTGTTGTCTGAAAGAGAAGCCTGGGAATGCAAGATCTGAGAAGAGAGGTAGGTTGGGAAAAGGGAGTTGGAGTTCCTCAGACAAAAGGAGGAGGTTGAGTGTGCAGTGTCCAGTCACTGGGTGACAGATGAAGACTCACTGGAAAAACAGGAAGGAGAATAGGTAAGTCTTCCTCAGAAAAGGACAGATATGATGAAAGGATCCAGGGCAGTCACAGCTACAGTCTCTGGCTGCCAGCAGCAAACAGGGGTAGGGGTTGAAGGCATCAAGGATACCCATGGGCTGAACCCTACCAGAAGCAATAGTTCCACATTTCCCTGCTAAATACAGGTAGGGTGTGAAGTGACAGGGCCCACTAGACCAGAGAAAGGCAATTTCAAGACAGAAAGTAAGCCCAGTTCCAAAAACAGGCTCTTAGGAGTTTATCAGAAAACTATTTCCAGGCACTGGGAGTGATTAGTCATTTCAGAAATCACAAATCTATGACCCAGCAATTCTCATCCTGGTTTAAACATGAGTGCACTGGAGGATAAACTGTTGATTGTGAGATCAGTTTAGTATATGGGAAAAAGTATTTCTTTTAATAGAATGCAGTATAAGAGAAAATATCAACAAAGTACATTACAGGTAATTAGGGTAAGGATCTCATAAAACAGAATCTTAAGTTTTTGGTGTTAATCTTAAGTTTGCATGTGTTAGAGACACACATGTGAACACACTATTCTTCGAGATACTATCCACATCACTCCTCCCTCAATGTAGCCTGCTCAGTGAGGTCTTTTCCTCTCCATCCTATCTAAAATCAAACCTTGTATCTGACTTTTCCTATTTTGATTTTTCTTTATGATGCTTATCATAGCCATCTTCTTTTCTTTTTTTCATTTTTGTGTTGCAGACTGACTTTCAGTAGATTACAGAGCAAATGTACTTTGTCAACATGACTGCTGGAAGCAATAAGGACACAAACTCTCTGGTCTACAGTGACCTCCCAATAAAAATATTCTAGAATGGCTTGTCACTGGCCTCTTTTGTAACAAACTACTATTTCTGGATCAATACAAATGTGGAGGACATGAAGACATAGTACTCTGTGGAGCCAGGATTGGGGTAAATGCCACCCCGTGATCACTATGACAGGTTCTATTACTAGAAGAATGCAGAAAAGTTGCACTGAGCAGTCAAAAGCAATACTCATAACACATATTTAAGTACATAATAAAAATGTATCAAATTAACACAAGAAAGGGTGAATTAATCAAACAGTGCAGGGACAACTGGCTATTTATTTGGAAGGATACAGAGCTGCTTACCTTACACCACATACAATAAGAAACACCACAGGGACATATGAATAATGTAATTTAATATAATGTCTGCTTCACACATGTTGAAGGAGAGACATACCTGCGTGGTTCCAAAGGGAGTTTACTTATGCCAATAGGAAAGGAGAACAAACAGAAACACTTAACTTGCAACTAGTAGAGTAACTTTATTTCTAACACTGAGCCTTCTACATAGGAATTTACAGAAATGAAAAACACTGTGCTGCTTATTCTCCATTTCTCTTCCCAGATTCTCTCTCCACCCTTCTCTGTGCCCACCTGGGCTCTCCCGCAGATGTATCTGGTTGGTTTCTCCAAAGAGAGGCACCAGCAATTTGGCACCACAGTTCTGGTAGTAATGATGTCTCTTACAAGGTGGCCCCTCCTCCATGACAGCAGTTCTTACTGGGCTCTGGTAACACTGTTTCCATCCTTGCCCTTCAAGGCTCAGAATGGTAATGGCTTCCTGCTGATACAAGTCTCTGGGTGTTTCAGTGCCCCTTGTTTCTGGCCCACACCACTGTAATCAGTCTGCCATTAAAATCTTTTTAGTTGGAGAATTCTGTTTTCCGCCAGAAAGAACCATGGCTGATACAAACAGCCATCCGTATATTAACTTGTCAAAAGAAATAATTCTTCCCCCAATTACCATATAGAACATTAACACTTAGAAAAATATTCCTCTGTGCCAGCTGGAATGCCTTCAGCTCTTAAGTATCAGATAGCCCTAAGACCAAATAAAAAACAATTGAGGGTTATACGAAGTCCCAGTGGAGAGCAGGTACAGAGAGCAGAGTAGCTCGGCAACATCACCTCTGAGCTGGTTTTTCCCACCTTGTACACTGTTATCTTCAGCCTACTGCCCTTCAGATACAAACGATAAGCCAATAGCATGTACAGACATGAAAAAGCCCAGTAGAAGAGACAAAGTCTCTTCTCATGTCATGACAATGTTGTATCAAGGAGATCTTTCCCAGAAGGACTACACAATAATTCCCAAACATCTCACTGCTCCCAAGTTCACCCCAACAAAATCATTAAAATGGAACTTCCATGATTAGCTTTGACTAATTTGGACTTACCACTTAAGTCATCTGGGAGAAGAATGCACAAAAATAAAAAATTTAGCTCAGCAAGGATGAAGTAGGGAATGGCCATCACATGGGCAGTATCTATTAGAACTGCTGACCACTGTGTTCCAAGAGGGGGGCAAAGGAAACAACAGGACAAGGGAAGCAGGGACACTCTAAAATACTAATACACAGAACTAGTGTCACATAGGCCATGCCCAAACAGATACATAATGAAATAACAAGGGTATGAAAAGGGCCTTTCATTACATACCGCCACTTTTTATTTGAGGAGTGCAGTATTACTGTTTGTTAACCTTTGCATAATTTATGTAAAAACCATTCTTAACAGCATTTACATTACAGAATGACCCAGAGGTAGCTGAAAAACCTCAGAAAACTACTGTTTAACTTCTTTACTCAAGTGACAGTTCAATAATGGCCATATTCATGCATATATGCCAGGAAACAGTCAGAGGAAAGGTACATGATATAGTTCTTTGTGAAATAATATTTCACTAAAAACACATACTGGCCAAACTACAAAGGGACTCTGGTAGTATTTAGAGTAGGACGGATTCAGAGGTAGTTAAAAACCTCACGAAAATATTTTTGGCTTCTTTCTTGAAGATGCGGTTCAGCTGTAAATGGCCATAGCCATTTATTTACGTCAGGAAAGAGAAGGGGTACGCAGTTTGTATTGCCAAATACGTTTTCATATATACACAGTGATGTGCTATAAATATTTGACAGCAGGTTATCTGAGAAAATTAAAACCCTGATTTATAGTTTGTCAATTTCCATGGTGTAAACACTCCCACTAAGTCCAAGCTACCAACAAGACAGCACTGCATGTCGAGTTGGGAAGAGACAGATGTGCAGTGCACACTATATACAGTATTTTCATCACACAGATTAAATAAGTAAAACAACAAAGGTAATAGTGAAATGTAGCAAAATAATTAGGAAGTGATGAGTGCTGAGTATTTATTACCTTTGTTTTTAATTTAACTGTAAGTTTACATATTTTAAATAATGACTGTTTTTAATAACTGGCTCACAAAATTCCTTAAAATTTAACAATCAGCAGAACTTTTAAGTCAGTATGAGGTTATACTAGCACATCACTATATTTAAGTATATGTGTAGAAATATATTTACATATCCATACAAACATATGTACATACACATATATATCAACCTATAAAGACACCAATGGTATTTAGTGTGGAAAATATTAACACATACCATAGTAGTTACTCAATTAAGGGTACGTACTTTCTCATCACAATCATGTTGAATTCCAATATACAAATCAAGCATACTCAAATTTATTATATTAGCATACTCACATAAGGTCTACAAACATCAGGGACTCTTCACATGTATGTCTAATGCTGTTGTCATTCAACTTTTACAAGCTTCAGATCCCACTGTGAATATGGGTATAAATGAATATTGTCCATTATATTTGCAATACAATTTTGGTATCACATCTGGAATACAACACTAAACAGCATAAATTCTAGATAAATATTTTCACCATATTACTTAGGTGAACAGAATTCCCCTCAGTACAAATTTTCTAATGAAAGGTTTTAATTTTTCTTGAAAGCTTTTACATATTCAAACAAGAAGTCATTTTCTACAAATGTCTGACATTCTTTGGCTTTCTCTAATCTCTTTTGAAACTGTATAACCAATTTCACAGGTGTACGAAGGCTTCTAACATTCAGGATGTTGAAAGAGCTTTCACCCTCGTATGAATTCTCTGATGTTTGGTGAGCACTGACCTCTGACTAAAGGTCTTCCCACATGCATTACACTCATACGGCTTCTCCCCTGTGTGAGTCCTCTGATGTTTAGTGAGAGCTGATTTTTCACAGAAGGTTTTCCCACATTCATTACACTTATAGGGTTTCTCCCCAGTGTGAGTTCTTTGATGTACAATTAGGTTTGACTTCACACAGAAGGATTTTCCACATTCATTACATATAAAGGGTTTCTCCCCTGTGTGTGTTCTCTGATGGACAGTGAGGGCTGATCTGTGGCAGAAGGATTTCCCACACGCATTACATTCATAGGGTTTCTCCCCTGTGTGTGTTCTCTGATGTTCAGTGAGGTTTGACTTCACGCAGAATGTTTTTCCACATTGCTTACATTCATATGGTTTTTCTCCTGTATGTGTTCGCTGATGGTTGGTCAGGTGTGGCTTCTGGCAAAAGGCTTTCCCACATTCAGTACATTCATAGGGCTTCTCCCCTGTGTGTGTTCTCTGATGTTGAGTAAGGTTTGACTTCTCCCAGAAGGTTTTCCCACATTCACCACATTCAAAGGTTTTTTCTCCTGTGTGAGCTCTCCGAAGCTGGGTAAGATGTGACTTCTTGCTGAAATTGCTCCCATTTTCATTATAATCATAAGACTTTCCCCCCATGTGTACTATCTGATGTTTTAAGAGAGTTGACTTTTCCCAGGTTTTGTCACTCACTTTATATTCATGGAGAATCTTTCTTGTGTAAGCTCCCTGATGGATAATGAAAGCTGAATTGTCACAGAAGATTTCCCCATATTCATTATATTCATAAGGATTGTCCTTTGTAAGAGCTCTCTGATGTCCGAACCTTAAATTCATGCAGAAGGACTTCCCACAAATACTGCATCCATACGGCTCCATTTCCAAATGAGTTCTTTGAGATATATTGAGCTTTAAACTTTCAATGAAGGTTCTTCCACATTCGTTATATTTACAGACTGTCTCTCCCATCTGAGATCTCTTATTTGTAAAAAATGCTGCCTCATCATGGAAGCCTTGTCCATTTTTATTATACTCAAAAGGTTGGCCAAAACTTGGCTGACTGAGATCCTGGTGATAATTAATGGCATTCCTTTTTTGATCATATTTATAAGACTTCTCTCCAATAGGGATTTTCTCATGCCTAATATCAAGGAGCAATCTCTCACATACATTAAACTCATCAGGCTTCTTTCTGGAACAGTTCTTTTTACTAATAATTAAGCCCGAAATATTTTTCAAACTCATTTCACATGAGTCACATATTTTATAGGGATAATTTCTTAAAGAAACAGGGTCTGTGCCCAAATTGAAAGTTTTGCCTCCTTTGTCTCCATTTTCTACACTTACTGTTTTGTTGTGGAATAGAAGCTCCCAAAAATGGTCATCTTCATTTTCCTGGTTGCTCTTTAACATGTCATCAACTTTCCATTTCCTTTCTAGAAATGAGAAAAATAACCACATCTTATGAACCTTAGTACATTTCTGATGGAATTGGACTTTTACACAAATGCCCTATCATACAGTCAATTCTTTTGTTTTAAATTCAGTTTACTGGTGTGAACTGAGTTCAAGTGTACATTTTCATTACCCACCAGGGTTTAGGTGGAAAACATAAACATGCTTCAGTGGAAACAGGGAGAGGAAATTGGCAATGACATTTAACACTTTATAAATATAACCTTCAAAACTGAAAAGAAAAGGTGAAATAAAATTCACAGCACAGAGAACTAGAGTGGCTGATTCAGAAATAGAAAAACTCGGAGAAAATGGGGTGAACCCAACAGAGACAATGAACACTGAATAAAGAGATGGTGAAGATTAGCACACAAGGGGTTTCAGAGGACGAATTAAGTTTGGTGGAGACAAAATAGAGCTTGGTCCTAATCCTCTCACACACAGTTTTCTGGGGTAGAATTCCCACCAGAGTACACACTTCTTTCTTTGAATCAACAAGAAAATTAACATTCTGAAAACATCAACTTCCTTGGGTTCAAAAGAATAGTCCTATATAGCCCAAGATCCAGTGTTTTCTTTAAGTTTTATTGAGAAGAAATAATTTTTTTTAACGCCGTAGGAAAAGCATACTAGGGAAGGTGAAATAAACTCAAGACATGATAAATAGGAGATAGAGATATTCTGAGAGCTGTTTTTTCAAAGAGCAGGAAATGCACAGAGAATGAGTTCAAGGGAGTTGTTTTTTTAAAAAGGAAATAGAGTGAGTGGTAGTGAGAAACATAAGAATTAAGTTTGGCAGAGGTAAAGCATGGTTTACACCCTCATCTTCTCAACATCATGCAAATCTATTAAAAATATTTCTGTGCAGTTTGGCTAGAGATTAGACTCTCAGAAATTGCTCATCCCCAACAACATACCTTCCACTCAGCTAGAAACATTCTATCCTTATCTCTCCTTAGATCCTGGATATCCTTCAGTGAACTGCTACTTTAACTTAAAAACAAAAACTAATAAAAATAAAATAATGATAGCAAAAATCTCTATAACATCTCTGCCATTTTAAGGCTCCACTTGATCCATCCTTTAGAAGTTACTGTCTATATAATTCATTGTAACATAAAATAAATCCCTTGCTCAATGCTATTGCCTCTATTGTGACCAGAGTCCAGATCTTGGCAGGTGTTACTATAGTCTTGTTTCCTCTGCCCCCACTGAGCAAACTGTACATTATTCTTATAAAGCAACATGCACTGAATTATTTTCAACCTGTACCTGATCAGCTATAATACATGAGGACAAAATATGGGGATGTGTATTTAGAAAGAGTACCATAGAATACTTTCAGAATGTATGAAAATGAATGCTCTCTCCTAAATCTGGCTACACAGATAATCAACAAAGTAATTATCAACATATCCAAATTAGTAAGAGAGGCCCTTCTCTTTTGGAGAACAAAAATCTCAATACAGAAAGAAACCCTAAGCAACCCTAAGCCATATGAACAGGTCTGAGTTTTTGGCATACAGCCACTGGTGAGTTAATGTCATAAAATCTGGGCTATTTAAGTTTCAGCTAAAAATTAAGTTCTAACTTAAAACAAGTTAAATAATAACAAGCCATTACTATTCAATGTCTAAACACTTTACACACACAGTATGAATTACCTGAAAAAAGGCTAGGCAAACAAGAATGGAAGTTTTTCAATAAATGAGAAAGCATTTGCAAATAAAATTTAAGACATAGAATAGGATGGGATTTGACATAAATTTTAGGGAGCAGAAACAAACAAATTTAAGACAGGTAGCAAACGACTACACTATCATAGTCATTGAAAGGGAAATTTACTGAGCAGCTCCCTTGCTGTGATCTATTGAAAGTCAGCCCTTGACACAAGTGTTTAAAATTTAAAAAAGAAAAGAAAAGGAAATTTAATTTATTAATAAGCAGCAACTTTAGGTTCGTTTTTTAAGCTAAAGGAAGATAAATTGAATAATTTAGGCTAAAAAAAAGAGAAAAGAACCAACTAGGAATTAGAAATTAGACAACTAATAATTAGACTGAGTCAGGAATGAGAGAATACAGACATAGTTTTGCTTTTGAATTATATCAATGAAAAGTGAGAATATAAAGGTATGTAGAAGATAGTTTTAAATGAAAAATAACAATAGGAACAAAGAGACCGGTAGGAGATATTAACAGGTTTATTAGCACAGCAATGCCATGGTTGCCATTCAAGATAGCAGTAACGTGGAAGAATGTACCTTATTTGACTACAGGAAACCAGGCTCTCTGGTTTTTGTGTAGCTCAGATTGTTATTCTTCAATATCCTCTATGGGATGAATTTAATACTTACCAAAAGCATTTTTGTCCCAGGACTACTCTCACCTACATACAATCACACTCTAGAAAAGGGGTTGGCATATAACTACAAGACAATGGCCCTTGAGCTAAGAATGTTTTTTAAGTTTTTAAAGGGAAAAAGCTGGATGAGACAGTAGAGAAAAGGGAAGAGGAAAAGAGAGGAGAGAGAAAGAGCAAGAGGAGAAAGAGAAGGAATAAGGAAAAGAAAGAAGATGAGGAGGAGCAGCGGTAACCACAACCATATGTGGCCTGCTAAGCCTCAAACATTTACTATCTGGTCATTTACAAAAAAGTCTGTTGACTTCTGGTCTTGAAGATCTCATTCTGCCTCATTCCTTTAACATCATCTAAAGTTGATGCCTTTCAAATGGATACTTCTAGTTCTGGCCTCAACCATGTACTTACACATATCCAATCTCCTAGTCAAAAACAGCCTTGATTCTAACAGTTATCTCCAACTTCTGGTGTTCAAAATTAAATCCGTGATAACTCCCTTATACGTCTCCTCTCTAATTTTTCTCTGTCTCAGTAAATGATAACCTAATTTATCTAGCTGCTTGAGACAAATTATCGGGGTCACACTTGATTCCCCTTTCTCTCATATACAATCTGACAGCAAATACTCTTGGCTCCATCTTCAAGATATTTGTACAAACCTACCACTTCTCAGTACCTCTGGCACCTCCAACACAGTCTCAGCCACTATCCTCTCACCTCTGAAGCACATATGGTACCCTATCCCTACTCATGCCACCCATAACCACCCACCACAGTATATACACTGCACAGATGTCAGAGAGATCCTTTTAAACTGTAAATCAAATCTGACAACTTAAGCTGATTTACATTTACTCAAAACAGTTTCTCATAGCACCAAAAGTAAAATTAATGTATCTACCATAGTTCATGTTACTTCTCATGACATTATCTCCCACCAGTCTCCACCATGCCCACTAGCTTCCAACCACAGTGGTTTCCCTCACAGTGTTCAAACATTCTAAGAACACATCTGTCTAAGAGGTTTGGTATCTTATGTTCTCTCTGCCTGGACTACTCTGAATCCACATAACTCACACTTTCATATTATTAAAGCCTCATCTCTAATGTGGGAACTCCTCAAAAAGGTTTTCTCTAACCTACTTGCCAAACAAGACTATACCGTCATTATTCATCCTCCTTTCCCGTGTGAATTCTCTTCACAGCACTGACCATGACCTAACAGTGTGTGTGCACCTATATACACACACATATGCACATGGGTGTGTACATATACACACACACACAGACATGTGCACACACACGCATTTTTTTGTCCTTTATTGTAATACACACTAGGATACCAGGGACATTATTCTGTTAATTACCTAAAACATAACAGACATAGTAAGTGCTCATCATATGTTGTTAAATGAAAATATGGAAGGATTGCATGAATACCTGTCAGCTAACAAAAGGTGTCCAAGACAACAGAAGGAAGGCAAACAATTTTAAAAGATAAAGACAAACTAACCAAGAAAACATATCTAAAATGAAGCCAACTGGTTTGGATTATAGGTATAAGTAAAATACTTCAAAATGTCAAAAAAATAAAAGAAAGTTTTTTGTTGTGTTGTTTTTTTTTTGTTTTTTGTTTGTTTGTTTGTTTTGAGACAGTCTCACTCTGTCACCAGGCTGGAGTACGGTGGCGCAATCTCAGCTCACTGCAACCTCCACCCTCCAGGTTCACGATTCTCCTGTCTCAGCCTCCCGAGTAGCTGGGACTACAGGAGCGTATCACCACATCCAGTTCATTTTTCGTATTTTTAGTAGAGACGGGGTTCCACCATGTTGGCCAGAATGGTCTCGATCTCTTGACCTCATGATCCACCCGCCTCAGCCTCCCAAAGTGCTGGGATTACAGACATGAGCCACTGCACCCAGCCAAGAAAAGCATTTATGAGTGAGAATAACATATGGAGGAGTGATTAAGGTAACAGGGATGTGGGCCAATTGTTTTTGATCATTTCCAAAGGTCTGGAGCTAAAAATAGACATTTCTAAAAAATATTCTAAAGGTGACAAATTCTAAACCAATTACCTAAGTTCTAATTTCCTCTGGCTTTCATCTGCCTTGAAATCACTAACTCACCTGGGTGGCACTGGCTTGGGAATCCTTTCTCTAATATCCAGGGCTCTTCTCCTTGCTCGATCTTAAAGACCACTTCTGGTTTAGTAATGCAATACCCTGTTAAGATAAAATAACACAGGACTGGAGCTAAATAGCTTTGTTTCAGGGGCTCTGAATACATGATGGGGAAGAAAGGCACGGCTTCACCAGCTATTCAAAGAAGGTGCACAAATGAACCAATCCCTGAGGAAGGAAGAGCACCTTTATGGTGGCCAAATGAGATCAGTCATCTCAGAGACTTCAATCTCAAGCTTTAATTTAGAAAACTACAGGGCATTCACATTTCATCAACTAGTAAATGCATGCTATTGATAGTCATGTGGGGAAAAAAACTCCTTACCTACTGAGACAAGATTGCTATAATTTTCCAGGATCACATCTCTGTATAGTATCTTCTGAGCAGGGTCCAGCAGATACCACTCTTCCTGAGTGAAGTCCACACATACATCCTTGAATGACACTTGTTCCTGTAATAGTATAGTCTTTTTACATGAAATGGTCAGAACTAGATGATATAGAAAAGATTTAAGAGAACTAATATCTTTAGAGTTTACTAAAAAATGACAGATAGTTTACCTCCCTCTGTGCTATACTATATAGAAAACAAAATATCTTGTATAAATTGAGTTTTTATTAAGGGTCTGGAATTGTGCTAGGTGCTGCAAATCCTACTGGTGAAAACAGACAAACATGGTCCCTGTTCCCAGAGTGCTTATGACCTGATAAGGAGATACACAGAATAACATTTATTAAGTTGCACACTGCAGGAACTAGCAGTGTGTACCAAGGAGATTGAAGTTACAGAGGAAATATTCGTTGTTTCATATTACCTTTTACATTATCAAGTTAACTGTCATCAAGGAAGTAAAACTTTGTTATTAAAATAATAGGACTGAAATGAATATGAAATGAATATGACCAAGCTCAGCACATATTGATTCAAGTGACTGCCCCGCAGTCTACATGCCCATCAGAGAAAAGGATGAATCCTCTCCGCTCAACAAGATCATCTTCTGGAGCTTCCACCAATGTTTCCAATGTTACTGTTTTTAAACACAATATTTGGCATCTAGTAAAAAACTTCAAGGTATGTGAAAAGACAGAGACAATAAAAAAAAGACAAAAGCAAACTCACAGGTGACTGAGATAGTAGAATTAACAAACAAGAACTTCAAAATGAATTAACATGTTCAACAAAACAGAAGAAAATATCAACAAAATAAATGAGAAAATGGGAGAAGTTCAACACATACATGGTATGTGTGTTATACAGAAAAAGGTTAACACAGCAAGCCTGAGACTACTAACCTTTGAAAGGTCTGCTACAAAAGATCACCGTTGATGGGCATTTGGGAGCTTGGATTTCAGAAAGGTTCTGACCTTAACCTTCTCTGATAAGAACGGCTCACTGAGCCTGAGCTGTTTGTATAAGTAATATGGTTTATACTCGACATGTGCATTGCTTCTGGGAGTCTAGAATTTTGGTACATGATAGGCAGACAGTACCTATGTGACCAGCCTCTAATAAAAATTCTGGGCACCAAATGTCTAGTGAGTTTCCTTGGTATACATTTTACGTGTATTGTCACATGTCATTGCTAGAGGAGTTAAGCGTGTTCTGTGAGACCCCATTGGGAGAAAACTCTAGGAATTTCGCTGATTTTGCTTTGTATCCTTTTACTACAATAAATCATAGCCATAAGTATGACTATGGATCTACAAGAAACAATACATCAGTAACAACAGGCACACCTAGCACCCCAATTTTGGTTTCTAATGCCATGCTCCAAAACATGCTGAGTCATCCTAGGGCATCATTAATAACCTGGGCGTGCTCTCAGACACCTCTTACACATGTATACACATACACACACATGCACACACACACATACATACATAAAATGGACATTCCAGAGCTGAAAAGCACAATATCTGAAATTAAGAGCTCATTGCATGGGTTCAAAATCATATTAAAGAAGACATAATCTGAAATATTTATGCATTTAACAAAAGACTATCAAAATACATAAGGCAAAAACTTGGAAATATACACCACAATTGGAGGTTTAACACCCCTGTAAGTACTGATGGATCAACAGGCAGAAAATCAGTAAGTACATAAATGACCCAAAATAGCACTATCAACCAACTTGATCTAAGTGACATTTATAGAATACTTCATCCCAAACAATAAAATATACATTCTATCATTCTGTTCATGTTCAACATAGAACGTATTTTGGGCCATAAAACATACCTTAATGAACTTAACGCAATAGCTATCATACAAAAAACATGTTCTCAGACTACAATGGAATTAAATAAAACCAATAAGCAAGAGACGGTTGAAAAATCCTCCAAATACCTAAAAGCTAAACAACATACAACCTATAGATCAAAGAGAAAGTCTCAAAAGAAATTTTTTAATGTTTTAAATGAAAATACTCCTTATCGGCTGGGCACGGTGGCTCAAGCCTGTAATCCCAGCACTTTGGGAGGCCGAGACGGGCGGATCACGAGGTCAGGAGATCGAGACCATCCTGGCTGACACGGTGAAACCCCATCTCTACTAAAAAATACAAAAAACTAGCTGGGCAAGGTGGCGGGTGCCTGTAGTCCCCAGCTACTCGGGAGGCTGAGGCAGGAGAATGGCGTGAACCCAGGAGGCGGAGCTTGCAGTGAGCTGAGATCCGGCCACTGCACTCCAGCCTGGGCCACAGAGCGAGACTCTGTCTCAAAAAAAAAAAAAAAAGAAAAGAAAATACTCCTTATCAAAATTTATGGGATGCAGAGACAGTAGTTCACAGAGAGAAATTTATAGCATCAAATTCATGTTTAGCTCTGCAAAAGATGCTTCTACAAAAATGAAAAAAACAGACCACAGACTGAGAAAAACTATTTGCAAACACTTATCCAAAACGGTGTTAGAAGCAAAATATGCAAAAGAACCCTCAAAACTCAATAATAAGAACACAAATTATGCAACTTGAAAAACAAGCAAAAGATCTGAATAGACACGTCACCAAAGACAGACCAATAGCAAATACACATACGAACAAATGCTCACCATCATGTGTCATTACAGAAACAAAAATGAGATACCATAACATTTATTAAAATGATTAAATCCAAAACAATGACAATATCAATTTCAGGTTCAGATGCAGAATAACAGGAATTTTGATTCACAATTGGTGGGAATGCAAAATGATACAGCACCTGTGGAAGACAGTTTGGCAATTTCTTACAAAGCTAAACAATCTAAATTCGTCAGGTATAGTGGCACACACCAGTAATCCCAGCTACTCGGGAGGCTGAGGAAGAAGAATTGCCCAAACCGGAAGGCAGAGGTTGCAGTGAGCTGAGATCATGCCACTGCACTCCAGCCTGGACAACAGAGTGAGACTCCGTCTCCAAAAAAAGAAAAAAGAAAGAAAGAAAACCAGTGCTCCTTTGAAAACCAGCTGCTTCTAGGGCTGGGGCAGACCACGTATATAATGAGCCTGAAATCACTTCTAGTACCAGAAAATGAGAAAGTACTCAAACGAAAACACGATAATGGGCTATGTCAAAGGGACACAGGAACCAACTGAAAACACAGCCTCATGGCCAAGCTGAAGCAGTTGGAGCAACAAAATGAACAAGGTAGTGTTGGATTATAACCAAAGTATAAGATAACTAGCAATGAGTTCATACTAATATAAATAAATGATTAAATAAACACAAGAGAACAGACAAATCTCCTGCACAGAATTCCTAATAATTTATATGGATCCTCTCCCATCAAGGAGGTGTAGCGTTAATTCTCCAGTTCATTCCAAAGAGTACAGCTGAAAACAGAGGACAAAGGAGTAAATTTACAGTGGAGAAACATGACCACACTACCTCCACCAGGTAATCAACAGTGATACATCAACAGTGATAAATCATGCTCATAGCATTTTCCTTTGATATGACATGACTGAATGACACTACCTCTGTGGTCTTCCTCTAAGAAACCCTAACCTCAGTCTAATCATGAGGAAGACAGTAGACAAATATCAACTGAGGGACATTCTACAAAACACCTGACTTGAACCCCTCAAAATTGTCAAGGTTATCAAAAACAAGGAAAGTCTGAGAAACTGTCACAGCCAAGAAGAGTCTAAGGAGACATGATGACTAAGTAGAATGTAGGCATCCTGGAACAGAAAAATTACATTAGGGAAAAATTAAGAAAATCCCAATAAAGTGGTCATTACTTAATAATATATCAATATTGTTTCATTAATTGTGACAAATGTACTACATTAATATGTTAATGATAGGGGAAACTGTGTTTATGGGATGTATATGGAAACCGTTTGTACTGTCTTCACAACTTTTCCATAAATCTAAAACTCTTCTAAAGCAAAAAGTTTACATAATAAGAAAAAAACATGTAAGAGTACAAAATTAATGAAGTGGAATTATGTCAGCATAATGGAGAAGTAGGCGGCACCAAGCTCAGGTCCCTCAGAGACATCAAAAAACAAGCAGAAACTATCAGAATAAACTTCGTCAGAATTCTGAATAGGTCAAAGGCTGACCGCAATCAAATAGACACCAAATCAGAAAGAAAAAAAAAAAGGCAACTTCAAAATGGTAGGAAAGCTCTGTGGCACTTCTACTTGCCTTTAACCCAACCCTCCTTGGCTTGGTGACAGCCTTGAGACAGCAGCCCGGCGTTCCAAGTGTGGGTCCCTGGTCCTTGATTCTAGAGGGACCAGAGCAGACTTTACTTACAAGGAATTGTTTATCTGTTCCAACTATGTGGGAAATACCTGAAGGACTGATGCAATATGCTTGTCTCTGTTTCACCTAACTCAGAACTCATTTAGGATAGAAAAAAAATAATCCTTGCTTTAAAACACTGTAAGGAGAACAAAATATCTGCAGTTGTCTGCAGCAGAGGATTATGGTTGAGACATATAGTATACCACTTAAGGCCTGAGAAGAAAACCTGGAGAAGGTATCTTTGGGAAATTTGGGCTTTCAAAAACCCCCACATATACTGAGAAATTTAGAAATCCGGACACATATCCAAGGCAGAATGTATACTCACAAGCCCTAAGAAGACCATAAGCTTTCACCTCCAGCTATTCTCAAGGTTCAGTGCAATCAGGACATGATGGCTAAAGCAAGGTTGTAAACAGCCTGGCTAAATGTTAAAGAGTACCCCAGCACAGAGTCAATGTGCAAAGACTGGGAGAAGTGTTTATTTGTTGTCTTTAGCACCAGGGATTCAAAGAAATCTCTGTAAAAACATTAGCTGAATGCAAACTAAGGAACAGAGACTTCAGTGACACACATAGAACGAGGAAACCAGACTATAAAAATAGCATGGTGGCTGAGCACAGTGGCTCATGCCTGTAATCCCAGTACTTTGGGAGGTCAAGAGGTCAAGACCATCCTGGCCAACATGGTGAAACCCCATCTCTACTAAAAAAAAAATACAAAAATTAGCTGGGCGTGGTGGCGCATGCCTGTAGTCCCAGCTACGCGGGAGGCTGATCTAGAATTGCTTGAACCCGGGAGGCAGAGGTTGCAGTGAGCCGAGATTGCAACGCTGTACTCCAGCCTGGCGACTGAGAGAGACTGTCTCAAACAAAAAAAAAAAAATAGCATAGTAAGGTACCTGAACAAATAGACAACCGCAGCCTTCAAAAATGAAAAACAGCAAACCTTGGGGAAGGGTAAAAATCTGATTTCCAAAGCTACCATATTAAAATATTCAAATGTCCAATTTCCAACAAAAAAGTAGAAGGTATTCAAAGACACAAGAATATAGAGCCTACTCAAGGAAAACAAATTCCTTCCTTAAGAAAGCCCAGATATTGGACTTAGTAAACAAAAATTTTAAATAAATTATCTTAAGCGTCATCAAAAATTACAAATAAATAAAAGAAATGAGGACAACAATGTCTGAACTGAGTTGGAACCTTTAAAAAGAAACCAAGTAGAAAATCTAAAGCTGAAAAGTAAAATGACTGAAATTTTAAAATCCACTAGAGGTTTTAACAACCCATTTGAGTGGACAGCTGAAAGAATCATGAATTGGAAGATATAAAAATTGAAGTAATCTGGTATGAGGAGCAGAACAGAAAAAAAAAATAAAGAAATGTGAATAGAGCCTAAGGGACCTGTGGGACAACTTTGAGTGGACTATCTATCATACAATTACAGGAGTCCTAGAAGGAAAAAAGAGACAGAAATGGGAAGAAAGATTACTCAAAGAAATAAGGGATAAAAACTGCCCAAACTCTATGAATAACACAAATTTTACATCCACAAAGCTCAACAAACTCCAAGTAAGAAAAATTCAAAGAGATCTACTGAGGCACATTATTATCAAACTATCAAAAGCCAAATAACAACCACAGAGGTCAGACACCACAGAGACCAGAAGGCAGTGGGATGGCATCTTTAAAGTGTTAAAGAGGGGAAAAAACAAAAATGAAAATCCTGCCAGCCAGGAATTTGTAAACCTGGCAAATCGATCCTTCAAAAATGAAAGATAAATTAAAACATTCCAGATAAAAGCCAAGAGAACACATTATCATAAACCGTGCCCTATAGAAAATACTAAATGGAAGGTTGAAATGAAAAGATCTTCATAACTCAAAGCTGTATGAAGAAATAAAGAGCTCCAGTAAAAAATTATGTAAGTACAAAAGCCAGCATTTTGTATTTTGTAACTCCAACTCGTAGTTTGTAACTCCAATCTTTATTTCCTAAAGAAGTGTACCACAAATGCATACACAGTAACTATAAATCTATGTTATTCAGCGCACAATGTATAAAGATGTAATCTGTAGCAACAACAACAGCAGGAGAAGGCAGCTGTATAGGAGCAGAGTTTTTGTATGATACTGAGACAAAGCTGGTATTTAAACTAGATTGTCATAAATATGGAATGTTCACTGTTAATCTGGTAAACACTAACAAAATATCTTAAAAAACACACAAAAGGAAATGGGAAGTAAATAAAAATATGCTACAAAAAATCAGCTAAACAGAGCAGTGAAAGAAATGAACAAAAAATTAGAAAGAAAAATATAGCAACTGGCAGAAGTCAGTCTTTCCTTGTTAGAAACAACTTTAACTCTCTTCTTTCCTTCCTTTCCTTTTCTTTCCCTTTCCCTTCCCTTTCCCCTCCCCTCCCCTTCCCCTTCCCTCCCTCCCCTTCCCTCCCTCCTTCCCTTTCCACTCTCCTTCATTCTTCCCTTCCCCTTTCCTTTCCCTTTCCTTCTTCCCTTCCCTTTCATTTCCCCTTCCTTCTTCCTTCCTCTCCCCTTTCCCCTTCCCTCCCCCTCCCCTTTCCCTTTCCCTTCCCTCTTTCCCCTTTCCTTCCTTCTCCTTCCCTCCTTCTCTCTCTTTCTTTCTTGTTTTTGGGAGATGGGGTCTCACTCTGTGGCTCAGACTGGAGTTCAATGCCTCCATCTAGGCTCACTGGAACCTCAGCCTCCCGGGGGTTAGCTCAAGCGATTCTTCCACCTGAACTTCCTGAGGAGCTGGGACTCCAGGTGCACGCCACCACACTGGGCTAATTTTTGTATCTTTTGTAGAGGCAGGGTTTCACCATGTCAGGCTGGTCTTGAACTCCTGGACTCAAGCAATTCACCTGCCTTAGCCTTCCAAAGTGCTGGGATTACGGGCAAGAGCCACCATGCCCAGCCAACTTTAATTCAAAATAGGTTAAATTCTTCCAACAAAAAGGCAGAGATTGGCAGAATGGATTTAAAAAAAAAAAAAAAAACTCAAGAAAAAACTTAAGTCACATTCACAGAGTTCAGTGGATCTTAAATAAGAATAAATATAAGCTAAAACAAAACCAAAACAGAACTTTAAAAGCAGTCATATAAAAACCCAAAACATTATGAAAAGACAACTTTAAAGTAAAAGGAAAAAACACAAACTCAAAGGTAGAATTCTATACATAGCAAAAATAAAAGTTTAAGATTACTCTGTTTATGATTTCCAAATATCTTTGGGATTTTTAGTAGAGACTGGTTTCACCACATACAGAGTAAACATAAACAGAGTAATAACAACCAACAGATATGCATTATAAGAAACATCAAAGGGAGTTTTCATGAAAAGGAAAAATGACCCAAAACAGAACTATGAAAAGAAAGGAAAGAGTGAAAAGCCTAGAAATGAAGCAGGATAAATGCAGTCAACATGTTTCAGAGTTACGGGTTTAGGTAGTACAATGAATAGTTTGTATTTCATTATATGTCAAAAATGCTCGCTTTAACTTCTAGGATAACCACAGAAGACTACCACAACACACCCAACAGAAGAGCAAAAATAAAAAATAAAATACCAAGTCTCAGGATGAATGTGTGGAGTAAGAACACGCATGCACTGCTGCTGGCAAAGTAGACTGGTACAAACCTTGGGCAGCTGGCGAAATCAATGTATAACCTTCGTGTACTGATGTATGATTTTGCCTGTAACTTCTGCTTTCCTGTAATGTACCATTACCTTTAAAAACCCTTGCTTATAAGCCAGGGATCACAGGTCTTAGGCGTTAACCACCTAATTCTCCTTGCCTGATGCCCTGCAATAAATGCCTCCATTTCTCTTGCTGCAAATCCCAGTGTCCGTTTTAGCTTTTTCTGTGTGCTTGGTGAGAGTACCCAAGTTTGATTTGGTAACAGAAAGAGGAATTATAGAATTCAAGTATCACTATTTTGCAATCTTTAATGAATTACTAAACTTAGACAATAATCAGTGACTTTCAAACATTACAAAAAGACAATGGAGCCAGGTGCAGTGGCTCATTCCTGTAATCCCAGCACTCTGGGAGGCCAAAATGGGAGTATTGCCTGGGCCAAGGAGTTCGAGACCAGCCTGGTCAACGGACCTGGTAGCAGGACCCTGTCTCTACAAAAAAAAAATTTTTTTAATTGGACAGGTATAGTGGCATGCACCTGTAGTCCCAACTACTCAGGAGGCTGAGGCAAGAGGATCACTTGAGCCCAGGAATTCAAGGCTGGAGTGAGCCATGACTGAGCCAATGCACTCCAGCCTAGGGGACAGAGCAAGATCCTGACTCAAGAAAACAAACAACAACAAACAAAAGGACAATGAGATGTTATGTGGCCCTGAGGTAAGTACACAACACAATCTATGATAAATTCTTACCAAAACCTAACCATCAGTCAGGATTAAGTTCAACTACTTAGAGAAAAATACAGGGATCACAGAAACACGTTAAACATAACCACAGTGATACAACAAGGAAAATCTTCAACAAATACACTGCAGTAAATAAAGATATAGAGAAGAAACATACAACTCACAAAACCTTAAAGATAAAAGACATATCAACCATATTTGAATCCTGATTTAACAAATGTAAAAAAATGCAAAAACTGGAAAACACTGATTATACATTAAGAAATTTTCAAATTTTGTTGTGGTAACTGTATTGTGGTGTTTTGTTGTTGTTGTTGTTTGAGACAGGGACTCACTCTGTGGCCCAAGCTGGAGTGCAATGGCACAATCTCAACTCACTGCAACCTCCACTTCCTGGGATCAACTGATCCTCCCACCTCAGCCTCCTGAGTAGCTGGGTGCAAGCCACCATGCCCAGCTAACTTTTTATTTTTATTTACTT
Organism: Macaca mulatta; assembly: GCF_049350105.2. NCBI lineage: Eukaryota > Metazoa > Chordata > Mammalia > Primates > Cercopithecidae > Macaca > Macaca mulatta. The sequence continues at coordinate 53,225,124 of NC_133414.1, forward strand.
TATTTATTTATTTATTTATTGAGACAGAGTTTCCCTCTGTCACCCAGGCTGGAGTATGGTGGCTCAATCTTGGCTCACTGCAACCTCCACCTCCCTGGTTCACGCAATTCTCCTGTCTCAGTCTCCTGAGTAGCTGAGACTACAGGTGCACACCACTATGCCCAGCTCATTTTTGTATTTTTAGTAGAGACTGGGTTTCACCATATTGGCCAGGCTGGTCTCGAATTCCTGACCTCAGGTGATCCACCCGCCTCAGCCTCCCAAAGTGCCAGGATTACAGACGTGAACCAACGTGCCTGGCCTTCATTTTTATTTTTGTAGAGATGGGGTTTCACCATGTTGCCCCGACTGGTCTGGAACTCCTAAGCTGAAGAGATCCACCCACCTCGGCCTCCCAAAGCATTGGGATTACAGGTTTGGGCCACCACACCTGGACAGTATTTTTTTTAAGTTTCTTGAACCAATTTTTTCCTCCATGTTGTTATACTTTATCAATTTGAATTTAAAAAGTTAGGTTCACTTATTCTATTTGTACTTAATTTTAGAATTTGCTTTTTCCATCTTTTTAAATTTTTTTGAACATGTGAAGCATTTAACATGATTCAAAAGTCAAAGCTATATATAATGATACAGCATCCACCAAAAGAGTCTTGATGCAGTAACATCATGTGGGCACTGAAGGCACTTAGAGCTTGGTTTCTAAATAACAGTTCACTGTAAAAGGAAGCACCACTCCAGGGAAAAACAACAGATTCCATGCCTGGGGCTGGGAGATACAAGGGAAGTTTATGTATCTCTGTTCTTTTTTTTTTTTTTTTTTTTTTTTTTGAGACGGAGTCTTGCTCTGTAGCCCGGGCTGGAGTGCAGTGGCCGGATCTCAGCTCACTGCAAGCTCCGCCTCCCAGGTTTACGCCATTCTCCTGCCTCAGCCTCCGGAGTAGCTGGGACTACAGGCGCCCGCCATCTCGCCCGGCTAGTTTTTTTTTTTTTTGTATTTTTAGTAGAGACAGGGTTTCACCGTGTTAGCCAGGATGGTCTCGATCTCCTGACCTCGTGATCCGCCCGTCTCGGCCTCCCAAAGTGCTGGGATTACAGGCTTGAGCCACCGCGCCCGGCCTGTGTATCTCTGTTCTAACAGACAACAATAAAGGCTCAAAGACTAACAAGGATATAGAGGAGCCACTTCGAAGGAGTTCCACTAACTACATGAGGACAATATGAACATCAAAAATAATAACAATAAATGAGACTAAAAAAAAAAAAATCCATGAATCTGAAGTGATACCAAAAAAAAAAGGTATGTGTGTGAGTGGGGGTAGGCAGGAGCTCTTTTTTACAGAAGAAAGGGAGCTAGGCCAGGCACAGTGGCTCATGCCTATAATCCTAGCACTTTAGGAGGCCAAGGTGGGCAGACTGCTTGAGCCCAGTAATTCAAGACCACCCTGGGTAACATAGTGAGACCCCATCTGTACCAAAAAAAAAAAAAAAAATTAGCCAGGTGTGGCAGCACGCACCTAGAGTCCCATCTACTCAGGAGGCTGAAGTGGGAAGATTGCTGGAGCCCAGGAGCTCAAGGCTGCAATGAGCCGTTATTGTGCCACTGCACTCCAGCTTGGGCGACACAGAGAGACCCTGTCTCAAAAAGAAAAAACAAAAACAAAAAAAAAGCCAGCTAATGTAGAAGGAGTAGAAAATGTGAGAAATCATAATTCTGCAACCACCAGTAGAACAGGTGATTCGGACAAATATCAACGGATGTTAAAAACAGTGGATGAATGAAAGGTTGTTAGGCATACTACCTTTGAAATGAAAACACAGTACATCACCTTTGTAGCATTCCAGACACTAATTTTTAACATGAAACAACTATGAAGATGTAATCAGAGGAGTTCAAATAGTCAACACTCTTGTAAAATGTCAATTTCAGGCCAGGTGTGGTGGCTCACGCCTGTAATCCCAGCACTTTGGGAAGCCAAGGCGGTTGGATCACCTAAGGTCAGTAGTTCAAGACCAGCCTGACCAATATGGTGAAACACCGTCTCTACTAAAAATACAAAACTTAGCTGGGCATGGTGGCGGGTGCTCGGGAAGCTAAGATAGGAGAATTGCTTGAACCCAGGAGGTGGAGGCTACAGTGAGCTGAGATCGTGCCACTGCACTCCAGCCTGGGCAACAGAGCAAGACTCCGTCTCAAATAATAAATAAATAAATAAATAAATAAAATGTCAATTTCAGGCTGGGCATGATGGCTCATGCCTGTAATCCCAGCACTTTGGGAGGCCAAGGCAGGCAGATCACTTGAGGCCAGGATTTCAAGACCAGTCTGGCCAACATGGCAAAACCCTGCCTCTACTAAAAGTACAAAAATTAGTGGGGCATAATGGCACATGCCTGTAATTCCAGCTACTTGGGAGGCTGAAGCATGAGAATTGCTTGAAACTGGGAGGTGGAGTTTGCGGTGAGCTAAGATGGCACCACTGCACTCCAGCCTGGGTGACAGAGCAAGATTCTATCTCAAAAAACAAAAAAAAAGAAAAAAAAAGTCAATTTCAAGAAAGACAAAAGAGGCAGCATCTGCTCTAGATTATAGAAAATTAAAGGGCATGAGAACTGGACATAATGTGATATCACTCACTAGATACTGACTTGGAAAAAAATATAAAGTGTATTTTTTTAACATCTGGAGATACATCATTTCGTAGTGTACACTAAGATTATCATCTCCATACAGGGAAAACATTCTTTTTCTTAGGAGAAACATGCTGTAGTATCATGGATGCCTACACAACTTATTTTCAAATGATTCTGCAAAGAAACATGGAATAGATAAGAAAACAAATGTAGTAATTAGTTAACAATTGGTTAATAGAGATGAAAAGTAGACACGTTTTCACTGTATTATACTTTCAACTTTTCTGCAGGTTTGAGATTGTTTTAAGTAAAAAAATGGGGGAGATATTTTTAAATGATTACTGTACACTTGGTTGGATACGGTGGCTCGTGGCTGTAATCTCAGCACTTTGGGAGGCCAAGGCGGAAGGATCGCTTAAGCCCAGGAGTTCAATATCAGCCTAGGCAACACAGCAAGACCTCATCTCTACAATTAAAAAAGAAAAACAAAAATTAGGCATGGTGATGCATGCACCTGTAATCCCAGCTACTAGGAAAGCTAAGGCAGGAGAATCACTGGAGACCGGGAGGTCAAGAGGTTGAGGCTGCAGTGAGCCATGATCACAACACTGCACTCCAGCCTGGGCAACATAGCGAGACCCTATCTCAAAAAAAAAACAAGATTACTATATACACGTGCAAATTTTGTAGATATGGTTCCTCACCACAACCTCCTCCACTAATATCCTAGTTATTTCTTATTTTAAAACACTATCTCATTTTGGGAAACTTTAAAGTACAAGGGATTTAGGTAACAGTGTGAATTACTGCTCATTTTCTTAGCATGATTAATTGTATTGTGGTTAGATAAGTAAATGTCCTTATGGTGAAGAAATTCATACCAAGTTATTTAGGGATAAAGTGCTATAATGTGGGTAACTTATTTTCAAATATATTTCAGAATAAAATGTACATACAGAGGAGAGATAAAGCAAAAAAGGCAAAAATGTTAACTGATGAATCTAGGTAAGAATTATATAAGTGTTTATTTTGTTTGAAAATTTTCATATTAAAAGTTAAGAAAAAGGCCTCAGCTTTCAGAGATACTTATTGATATGTTTACCCAAAAAAAATTATCTTGAATTTGAGTCAAAATAATCTCAGCAGGAATGGGTCAAAGTAAAAGTGAGACAGCCCTGAGTTGATAACTGAGGAAGCTGAGAATGGCTAGGTACATGGAGGTTAATATAGTATTTCATCACTTTTGTGTAAGTTTGCAATTTTCCAAAATAAAAAGCTAAAAGAAGAATGCATACTTCTAGTCTGAAATACATATTTATCTATACTAACTCCAAAAATATCAGTGAAGAAACATAAAAGAGGCAGTGTGCAGTGGCTCACGCCTGTAATCCCAACACTTTGGGGGGCTGAGCCGGGTGAATCACCTGAGGTCAGGAGTTTGAGATCAGCCTAACCAACATGGCAAAACTCATCTCTACTAAAATACAAAAAAAAAATTAGTTGAGCATAGTGGCATACACCTGCAGTCCCAGCTACTCGTGGAATAGATAAGAAAACAAATGTAGTAATTAGTTAACAATTGGTTAACAATTGGTTAATAGAGATGAAAAGTAGACACGCTGAGGCAGGAGAATCGCTTGAACCCAGGAGGCGGAAGTGGCAGTGAGTCGACATCACGCCACTGCACTACATCCAGCCTGGGCAACAGAACAAGACTCCCCTCGAAAGAAAAAAAAAAAAAGAATACAGCCAGGCACGGTGCCTCATGCCTATAAACTGAGCACTTTGGGAGGCTGAGATAGACAGATCGCCTGAGCTCAGGAGTTCAAGACCAGCCTGGACAACATGGGGAAACCCCGTCTCTACTAAAAACACAAAAATTAGCCATTCATGGTGGCCGGCGCCTATAATCCCAGCTACTCGGGAGGCTGAGGCAGGAGAATCACTTGAACCCAGGAGGCAGAGGTTGCAGTGAGCCGAGATCACATCACTGCACTCTAGCCTGGGTGACAGAGCCAGACAGACTCCGTCTCAAAAAAAAAAAAAAAAGAATACTCCCGGGAAGGGAGTATTCCCCCCTCAGCAGAAGAAACATTTTGAGTAATTTCTGAAAGACACAGAATGGTAAGACCAAACAGAAGTCAGAGGCAGGAAGTCCATTTCAAGCACAGCCATAAGCTTGGAGATGTTCTGGGTTCCTGCAAGAAACCTGCTGGATTTTTTACCTATTATGTTTCCTTACCAATTCACCTACAATCCTTGAATCGGCCTTTCCATTGTGGGAGACAGTAGTAATAGAGGACACATTTCTCAACAGTTGAGTGAATTCACATTAGCTACCTGTGCTGATCAACTAGTTCTTCACTTTTAAATATGAATGGAAAATAAAGATTTACTAGATATTTGAGGAAAAGCAACAGCATAAAGCATACTCACCAAGATGACTAGAAATGAATGCTAAGAAACCAAATCAACATAAGAAATAGAAATGAAAAATTAATTCTAATATCTTCAAACAGATTTTTAAAACTATTCCTTCCATAAACCAAGAACACACTGCCATGGTAAGAAGCCTTCAGGGAGAAAGAAAGAGCAGTAAGAAATTAAAAACAGGCCAGACATGGTGGCTCACACCTATAATCCCAGCACTTTGAGAGACTAAGGCAGATGACCTGAGCACAGGAATTTGAGGCTGCAGTGAGCTATGACTACTGACTATTACACCACTGTATTCCAGCCTGGGTAAAAGAGTGAGATCCTGTCTCTAAAGAAAAAAAAAAAAAAAAGGAAAGAAACTAAACAACACAGTGAAATTGTAAAATTTTCACAAATGGTGAAAACTTTTTAAAATTTCAAAGAACTGGCAGGGCACAGTGGCTCACACCTTGTAATCCCAGCACTTTGGGAGGTCAAGGCGGGCAGATCACCTGAAGTCAGGAGTTCAAGGCCAGCCTGGCTAACAAGGTGAAACTCCATCTCTACTAAGAATACAAAAAAAATTAGATGGGCATGGTGAAGGGCACCTGTAGTCCCAGCTACTAGGGAGGCTGAGGCAGGAGAATGGTGTGAACCCGGGAGGCGGAGCTTGCAGCGAACTGAGATCATGCCACTGCACTCCATCCTGGGCAACAGAACAAGACACTGTCTCAAAAAAAAAAAAATTTTTCAAAGAACCTTTAAAGATGTTTTAGAAATAGAATGAACGTGGAAAATAGTACAAAAGAGAAATAAAAATAAATATAAAGAGGTTCAGGGGGCTGGACGCAGTGGTTCACGCCTGTAATCCCAACACTTTGGAAGGCCAAGGGATGTGGATCACAAGGTCAGGAGTTCAAGACCAGCCTGGCCAAGATGGTGAAACCCCATCTCTACTAAAAATACAAAAATTACTCAGGTGCAATGGCAGGTGCCTGTAATCCCAGCTACTCAGGAGGCTTAGGCAGGAGAATTGCTTGAACCCGGCAGGCAGAGGTTGCAATGAGCTGAGATCACACCACTGCACTCCAGCCTGGGCGACAGAGTGAGAGACTCTGTCTTTGAAAAAAAAAAAAAAAAAAGGCTAACAAGCGTACTTCAGGCTTGTTTTCCTCTACCCCAAATGCCCAGCTAAGGCAGCCTAAAGCTCCTTGTATACTAAACAGCCATCACATTACAAGTGAGCAATTCAAACTATAGCAACTCTCTTTGAACAGTATTTGCAATTCAACAAGATTTAGTAAGACAGAACGTCATAAATAGCTGCTAAATGAATGAATGACTAGATTAAGAAAGATACCAAAAAAAATGCTAACTTCAGGTAAAGGAAAGATATTTGCTGAAAAAATGGCAGAGTCAGTCAAAAAAAAATCTTACCCTTAAAATCAGTATCTTGATGAAATTCCTATCAAAATCCCAACAAGGATTTTTATAAGCACAGTGAAGCTTATTCCAAAACTTATAAAAAAGGCACAGATGCTAAGAAGAGCTAAAGCAACTATGAAGAAGAATAAAGTAAAAGGAATCACTGTGTTCAATATTAAACCTTACTGTATGGTCAGTCATCAAGATAACATGGTATTAGCAGAGACATAGACACATACACTAACGGAACACAGAAGATAACCCAGAAATAGGTCCACACAAATATACTTAAGTGATTTCTGACAAAGGTACAAAAGCAGTTCAGTAAAATTTTCACAAATTTGTTGAAAAAAAAGTTTTAACAATTGGTACTACAAGTAATTGTACATCCATAGGCAAAAACAGCCTCAATCTAAACCTCACACCTTATACAAGGTGAGCCACCACACCCGGCCAAGGCTGAGAATTTTTAAACTGACAAGGATATCATACCTTAGAATCAACTCCCGCCAAAATACTACAGGATAAAGACAGAGAAAATCAAACCAAGTTATATTAAGTAACAAGTGCTGAAAATCAAAACAAAAGAGAAAATCTCATAACCAACCAGAGGGAAAAAGATCAATTGCCTTCAACGGGGAGGATGATTTAAGACAAAAACAACAACAATCCAGAAGTCATCGGAATGGTATCTTTAAAGTGCTAAAAAGAAAAGGGAAAAAAAAAGCTCTCACTCCAGAATTCTGTCTTTAGTGAAAATATCCTTCAAAATGAAGAAATATAGACATCTTCAAACAAACAAACAAAAAAAAAAGATGAGAGAATTTGTCACCAAAAGATCTGCACAAGAAACAATAAAACTTCTTTGGGGTAAAGGCAAATAACTGTAGATGAAGCATGATACCGCAAAAGGGAAGAAAGAGCACAGGAAAGGGCAATTATTTCAGCAAATACGAAAGCCTACCCACTCTCTAAAGTCATAATACTAAAGATACCTTGTGGGATTTAGAACACAAGGAGAAGAAAGCATCAAAACAACAGTACGCATGTGGGGATGGAGTAAATGGAATGATAGTGTGGTAATTTAATTAAGTTCTTACATACAAGTAAACTCCAAATGGATTAAAAATTTAAACATAAAATGCATAAAAATATTAGAATACATGGGCAGATTCTTTATAATCATGACGTGGGAAGGACTTTCTAACTATGTCTCCAAATGCTGTCAGTCCAAAACCACAAGGAAAAGATTAATAAACTAGACAACAAAAATAACAAAAATAACCACATATTTCTGCATAGAGAAAAACACCATGAACAATTATCAAAAGACAAATGATATACCAAAAAATAATGGCTTGCAACTCATATAATAAATAGGGGTAAAAGACATTGGGAGGAAAAAAGACCAGAAAACCCAAGAGAAAAATAGGCAAAAGATATTAACCATTAAGTTCACAGAAAAATAAATATAAGACACCCTTAGACACAGGAAAAGGTATTCAACCTCACTCAGTGAAGAAAATCACAGATGCAAACTATATGAAATACCACTTTTTATCTATCAGTTGCCCCTAATCCAAAAGTTGAACCACATATTCTATGGGAGGAGCTGTGAAGAAATAAGCATTCCCATGCATTGCCAATGGGAAAACAAAATAATACTATCTCTAGGACAGGCATGCCCACTAAGTTGATTAAGTTCTGGGAATTCATCTGATATATAAACATATACACACAAAATTATAAATGTACAAGATTATTCATTACAACATGGTTTGTCACAGCAAATGGCTGGAAGTAGTTAACTATAGACTTGAATTAGTATGCAATTGTGACAAAGAGAGAAAATGCCATTCATGTTCTGTCATAGAAACATCTGCATGCTGTTAAGCGAAAAAAGGAATAATGGAAAATAGTGTATACGTCAAGCATCAGAATCAGCTTAAGCTAGAGGTTTATCAGAACTTCAGAATCAAGGACCCCATCCATAATCCATAGCTACTAAATCAGAACCTGCATATTAAAAAGATTCCGGGATGCACAATCACATTTAAGTTTGATATGCCCTAGAGATAACAGATTCCTTTTTAAGTAAACTGAGGAAGCAAATAAGAATATACATACATATTTTATTTAAACTGGATAAACAAACACTGGCAAAGTAAACCAAAAACTAGAAAAAAAATAGACATCTTTGGTAGGGTGACCATGTATTCCAGTATGTCTGGGATTGTCCTAATATATGCCAGTTGTCTCTGCATAAGTATTTATAAAACCTCTCACTCTCAGTGAAAATGTATCAGTTTGAATGATAAATAAATGTCACCCTACCTGGAGAAACTGCATGAACAGAGGGAGTGTGAATATGTATGTACATCTTTTGTTATCACTTACTTTTTAAAAAGTAAAAGTAATGTATTATTATGTTAACGTATTATTAATTCAAAAGCACTTTATTAAGGAAAAAAAAATAAGACCAGTCAGGAAAAACAGATCAAGAAGAACCTAAGTAGGCTAAGGATGGAAACACAAGGAAAAGCAATGCCTGGAGCAAAAAGAAAAGATGCCTTCATGACGACTAGGGAGGGAATCAAAGTTAGGAAAGGACAGTTCAGAGGGTGGCATTATACACACCAACAGAGGAGACTCTCCAAACAAAGACCATGGTTAACAATATATGCAGCAGACCAGGGAAGTAACACAAAGGCAAAAACATCCACTGGCCTTGATTATGATTTGGTGGCCTTTGCCAGAACTGATTCAGGTGAGTTTAGGTGAGGGAACAAGGTTGCATTCATCAGATTGAAACACAAATGAAAAACACAGAAACAAGTCGGAACTGTCAGTGATTCAACCTAGAAATAAGAACAAGCTGACACAAAGAGTTAGGGGAAACTGTTCTGAGGACTTGCAGTCCTTCCATTCCTCCACATCGTCAAGGTTTTATTCCTGGATCAAGCAGGACCATCAAACCTCAGTGTCTGGTCTCCTGAAAAGCATATGCACTGAGTTTTGCTCTGTAACTGTATTCTTTGTTTCTACCAAGAAACACTTCTAGACAACTTACTGCATTTATTTCAGAATTTTTATTAGAACAATCACAGATAACATTACAATAATTTGGATAATTCTGCAAAATTAAAAATCCTGCATCTGATTTGCCAACTGCACTATTTTGGATTTGCTACTTCAGTTTTATTTCCCTTAATGTCAATTTTTGCCTATTTCTATTTTTCCATTTTCAAAACATAAATCCTTATAAACTTCAGAAATCCATTTTAAAACAAACTGGGAATAAAGAAACAAGAATCTCACCTGGGATTTGTTCATTTTCTGCTCTTAGTGGAGGAGGGAGAGCTGAAGGATTAGAAAGGAAGAATGTCAGGAGAGCCTTGGCCAGCCTTGCAGTTCGGAGATTCACCTGCCTATACAGCTCCACACACAAGATACTTACGTGTCCATGTGTGGCTCCGATATATACTGAGCTCAGACATGACACTTTTCACTGAGTGAATGTAAATATTTCTTACTGATTTATTACCAATTTAGGTTCTGTGACACAGAAAAATTAAAAACATGAAAAGATGAGTTTAACAAGTAACAATAATCTAAAGGAAGAAACACTATGGGTTTGTCAAAATTCCTTGTAGGGAAAAAAAAAATTCAGGCCATATTGTTTACCTATTTACCTGTTAACACCATTAACGCCCTGAGGTCAGACAATGCAAAAAACCTCTAAAAAAAGGGATGCGGTGTTTAACCAAGTTTAAAAATGTTCTAACTTGCTAACAATTCCTCAAAAGGATCTTTTAATGAGAAACTGTGACATAGAGCAACAAAATAGGAAGCAGTGGCTAGGGAAACTGCAGACTTGACTTCTAATCTCAGTCTGCCTCTAACGAATGACAAGATCTGAACTAGTCACCTCCTCAAACTCAGTTTTGTTTTCCCGTTTTCAAATAAGATCAAAACAGATAACCCAAGTAGGACCTGCCTGCACTACCATCCGGCGGGGTATCAGGCCAGGAGAGGAGGAAGCTCAGCAGTTCATCTGGATGTGCCGGGTGTTCGCGGAGGGGTGATGACAGCATTTCCTTCGCTGTGGCCGTGAGCCTTTCACCCGTCCCTACCCTCAGACTCTCCAGAGGTGACACTCCTGTTAGCCTGCGCGCCCACCCCTCAACTCCAGCTCACCTCTCTCTTCTTAAACTTGTCCCAGACCTTGCACCGGCACACAGACTCCGACGGCTTCAGGATACTGTGCCATGATTACACATAATACATAAACGAACGCGCAACGTGTAAATAATTACTTGGGATACGAGGGCGGTCAGAGCCAGAAGGGGCCCTGGTGGGCAGCTAGGCCAGCCCCTTTGCTCCTGCACTCCACCCGCAGAGGCCCTGGGGCCGGTGCAGGCGGACTCTCCCAGGAAACGCACACCCAGTAAATACAGCACCTAAACAACGAAAGTGCTCAAAACAACCCAAGGCGGCAAGTATTCCAGATATCCGCAATTTACAGAGAGGAAAACCGAGTCTCCCGTGGGTAATTGTGTCTAATTCATTTGTCGCGCACCCGGCGCAGTCGTTCTCCCCCGCAGCCCCGCCCCCTCCCCGCGGGCCCAGCGCACAAAAAGCACACACGCAGATATCAAACGCCATGCGCACGCGCACGGCAAACGTCACACGCTACGCACGCGGGCTGTTCCCCCCGCCCCCCGGAGCCAGTTCCCTCCCCTTCGGGCTAACGCGCACTATCCATTCGCTGCTACAAGACTCAGCTGGAGGCCAGGCGCAGGGACTTGACGCATAAGGACCCCCGCGAGCCCCGGAACTCACGTTCCCACGCCAGACCTCATCCTTTTATGATAGAGACGCCCTTGCCCCACGGTCCCTTCAACGCCGCAGGCGCCAGGGATCCCTCCCCACCTTCGAGCTATAGCCGCTGCCCGCCCGCCTTTGGGGCAGCGCGGGGACCCCCTGGCCCTCGCCCAGTACTCCGGGGCTCACCCGCCGCTTCTCGCCGCGTGGACCCGGAGGCGAGGGGTTTCCCACAACGGACTGGAGGCCGAGGAAGGACACGCCAGAAGGGGAAGGCGGGGATGCACATGCGCAGAGGGAGCGGCCGAGCGCCCGAGTTAGGCTGGTGGCTGCGGGGCATGGAAGCGGCGCTACCTCCTAGAAGCGAAGCCCCAGGAGGCTGTTGGTCTGCTCTGGCCGCAGCCCTCAATTGTAAAATGAGGCTAATGATAGTGCCTAGCTAGTAGGAGTTTTATGAGAATTGGAGGCGCTTACGTTGTAAAAGCACTTAAACCGGTGTCTGACACATACATTGTTCAGTATATTTTTCAAGATTCCCCATTTTGTATCATGCTGGTCATCATAAATGAGGCTTTCCTACAAAACAGCCTTGTTTAGTGGGTTGAGAGATTACTGTCTCAGTTACCCACTCTTGCTTGGAACCAGGATTCTGTCAGTACCCCCAGAGGTTGTGGATCAAACCAATGTGCCTTTTAGACACAAGCCAGGAGAAGGAAAGGTGTGCTTGAATTCATTCACGAACATGCATGTTAATGTTTAACTGAAAGACTAGAAGAGAATAACGTCTGTGACCAGTATGGTTATTCTCTGGAATAAGGAAAAATAGAAGCTAGCAATTCAAGACCCAAACATAAAATTGTTTATATGTTTAAAAAAAAAAAAAAAAAAAAGCTGTTTGAGTAACGTATTTGAAGAAAAAGCACGCTCTTATTTTACCCAAAACTACGCATACATTCTTTCATGTGCATATCTGGCATTTTCAGCACACTATGAGCATATGGGTGTGTTACAACTTTTCATTTAAAAAATCAACTCCTTGGTCATTGTCCATTTTTTTAAAACTTTTCATTTGCTCATAATTTCAGATTTACAGAAGAGTTGCAAAGATAGTTCCCATATGCCTTTCACCCAGATTCTATTAGCGTTAGTATTTTACATGACCATGGTATATTTATCAAACTAAGAAAATACCACGGGTATAAACTGCAGAGTTTATTCAGACTTAAGCAGTTCTTCCACTAATGCCCTTTTTCTGTTCCAGCATCCAATCAAGGATATTGTTACCGGGGGTCCTTGCTCCCAGAGCGCCCAAGATGGTGCTTGGCCACTTCCAAGATGGTGGCAAACCTCGTGTTCTCTGACCTGGGTTTCTTTGCCTCACAGATTCCAAGGAATGGAATCTTAGGCTATGCAGTGAGTGTTATAGCTCTATTAGAAGCCGTGGGTCATGGAAGAGAACTGAAACCCAGTGACTAGTGTTCAGCTCCATTAGGACAAACCCGGGACTTAGCTGTGCAGAAACAATGGCAAACCTTTAGCCAGACTGGAGCAGCAGTGGGCGCCTCGCTGGATCAGGAGCACAGCAGATGACCTGCCTTTAGCCCAACTCGGGAGCGGCAGTGGGCGCTTCACTGGATCAGGAGCACAGCCAACACCCTGCTGGATCCAGAGGGATGGAAGAAAGCGGGTGGGTCTGCAAAGGCGGCAAACAGCAGTGATGGATGAAGCTCAGTTGGAGCCATAACAAACACGTACCAGAAGAGAGTGCAGTTGCAATATTTAATAGAGTGAAAACAGCTCCCATACAAAAGGAGGGGACCCAAAGAGGGTAGCCCTTGTGGGCTGGAATGCCTGGATTTATATCTGGCTTATTGTCCCTCCTGCTGTTCTCTCAGGCAATAGATGATTGACTATTTCTTTACCTCCTGTTTTTGCGTAATTAGCATTTTAGTGAGCTCTCTTTACTACCTGATTGGTCAGGTGTGAGCTAAGTTGCAAGCCCCATGTTTAAAGGGGGATGTGGTCACCTTCCCAGCTAGGCTTAGGGATTCTTGGCCTAGGAAATCCAGCTAGTCCTGTCTCTCAATATCACAGTACATTTACTTGTCATGTCTTAGCCTTGGCCAATTTATAATAGTTTCTTGCTCTTACCTTGTCTTTCATGACCTTGATGTGGAGACGAAAGCATGCTCTCTTGACTTCAGTCCTCCTACCTTGGCTTCCCAAAGTGCTGGGATTACAGGAATGAGCCACCACACCCAGCCTATAGTTTAACTTTAAAACAAGAATGATAATGATCCGTTCCTGAAACTAACCCCCTCCTTGTTTGGGGACAAAAAACACCTTTGTAAAACTAGTGGAAGTCCACAAGTTTAGAATTATGATAGGGACCTGAATTCTGTAAGATGTAGGCATAAACCTAACCAGTTATTGCTTTATAACCTGCCTTTTTGTGACTGCTTACTACTCCAGAGTCACATAGCCAGTGGTCACAAGATTTATAACATCTCCAATTGTCCCTATAGATAATGTCACTATTGTAAAACTTAAAACTAGTATTTGAAATATTTTTCAGACTTTACATTCTGATGGACCAACTGGTGCCACTGGGACCAGTAACCCACAGCAAAAAATGGACTCAGCTGATCCTGTGACCCCCTTCAGGAACTGATTCAGCCCAAGAAGACAGTTAACACCACTGTGATTTCATCCCTGACCCGCGCAATCAGCATTCCCCATTCTCTAGCCTCCTGGTGGGCAGAAGGCTAGAGAGGTTCAAAGTTTTTCATCCTTGAAAAGCTGTAGCCTCCAAATTCTCAGGAAGGTAGATGTGAGAATTGTCTCTTATCCTACTTGCTTGGCCACCCTGCAATTATTAAATTCTTTTTGTGCTGCAATCTTATCGTTCTCAGTTTATTGGCTTTTTTCTAGGCAGCAGCCAAGAATAACCCAGTTAGGTGGTAACATTCTCCTGATTAGATTGAGGTTGTGAATTTTTAGGAAGCACCCCACAAACAGTATGTGGCTTTCCCATAGTGTGATATCAGATGGCATGATATCAACATGACTTTTTACTGGTTGATTGACCATGATTACAAGTATTAAATTAATTTAAATTTGTACTGAGGCTGCCTCCCTACCTTTAGGGCCGATGTAAGGAATCGCAACCTACCTTGGTATGTAAACAAACAAAACCTAGCTTGTTTTCTATCTACAAATATTCCCTGCCCACTTTATAGAGTTCTCTGAACCTCTTCTAGTTCTGAGTATTGTCTGATTCAAGAATCTTTCTTTGCTGAAATGAACTCGGCTAAACTTAATTTTCTAAAATTTGTCTTTTAACACTTGGTTAAGCTGGTGTCGGATAGGATTCTCCCTATTTTTCCGTTTCCAGTCTGTATGTGTAAGTGGGTCTGTATGTCCAGCCCACACTCAGTTGGAAAGGAAATAAGCTCCATTTTAAATTTGTGGTTACATTTTTAAATTACCACACTGATTAGTAAATTCAGGGAGAGATTCTTTGAGACTATGTAAATACCCTATTTCTGCTTTTCCACTGATTTTAGTTATCATTGGTGGATCTTGGCTGCAACCATTATTACTGTGGTGTTCCAAATGGTGATTTCCTGTGTGAACTATGAAAACTTGAGACAGGTCTCAGTTAATTTAGAAAGTTTGTTTTGCGGCTGGGTGCTGTGGCTCACGCCTGTAATCCCAGCACTTTGGGAAGCCAAGGCGGATGGATCATGAGGTCAGCAGTTAAAGACCAGCCTGACACTCTGTCTCAAAAAAAAAAAGAAAGTTTGTTTTGCCAAGGTTGAGGACGCAGGCCTGTGACATAGCCTCAGAAGGTCCTGACATGTGCCCAAGATGGTCAGAGCACAGCTTGCTTTTATACATTTTAGGGAAACATGAGACATCAATCAACATATGTAAAATGAACATTGGTTCCGTCCAAAAAGGCGGCAAAAGCAGGACAACTGGAAGCAGGGAGGGTGCTTCCAGGTCAAAGGTAGGTGAAAGACAAATGGTTGCATTCTTTTTGTTGTTGTTGTTGTTGTTGTTGTTGTTGTTGTTGTTGAGATGGAGTCTTACTCTTATCACCCAGGCTAGAGTGCAGTGGCGCAATCTCAGCCCACTGCAAACCTCTGCTTCCCAGGTTCAAGCTGTTCTCCTGCCTCAGCCTCCTGAGTAGCTGGGATTACAGGCACTTGTCACCATGCCCAGCTAATTTTTGTACTTTTAGTAGAGACAGGGTTTCACCATGTTGGCCAGGCTGGTCTCAAACTCCTGACCTCAGGTGATCCACCCACCTCAGCCTCCCAAAGTGCTGGGATTACAGGTGTGAGCCACCGTACCCAACCTTCTTTCTCTTTTTTTCCCTACACAGTATCTTCTCACAGAGCAAGAAGTTTCAATTTTAATAAAGTCTAATTTATCATTTTTTTCTTTTATAAATTGTGATGTTTGTGTAAAATTTAAAAACTCTTTGCCTAATCAAGGCCACAAAGACTTTCTCCTACGTATACATCTGTAAGTTGTAGAATTTTAAGTGTATTTAAGCCTATAATTCATTTTGAGATAATTTTTTATGACATTGAAATATAAGTCAATATTCTTGTTTGCTTGTTTCTTTGCATATGTATTTTTCTTTTCTTTTCTTCTTTTTTACCCCCCGAGACAGAGTTTCACTCTTGTCACCCAGGCTGGAGTGCAGTAGCATGATCTTGGCTCACTGCAACCTCTGCCTCCCGGGTTTAAGCGATTCTCCTGCCTCAGCCTTTGGAGTAGCTGGAATTACAGGCGCCCGCCACCACACCCAGCTAAGTTTTGTATTTTTAGTAGAGACGGGGTTTCACCATGTTGGCGAGGCTCGTCTTGAACCCCTGACCTCGTGATCCACCTGCCTTGGCCTCCCAAAGTGCTGGGATTACAGGCATGAGCCACTGCACCCAGACTGCATATGTATGCTTAAATGTTCCAGTACCATTTGTTAAAAAGACTATCCTTTCTCTACTGAATTGTCTTTGCACCTGTGTCAAAAATCAAATGACCACATTTGTGCGGGTTTATTCCTGTGCTTTCTATTCATTCCATTGATCTATGTGCTATGGTTTGGATATGTTCTCCAAACTTCATGTGTTGGAACCTTTATCTCCAATGCAACAGTATTGAGAGGTGGGACACATTAAAGGTAATTAGAGGCAGAGCCCTCATGACTGGATTAAGACCCTTAACTTGGTAGTAGGTTCCTTTTAAAAAGATGAGTTCAGCCTCATTTCCTGTCTCACCATATGCTTATTCTGCCATGTTGTGACACAGCAAGAAGGCCCTCACAAGATGTGGCCCCTTGATCTTGGACTTCTCAGTATCCGGAACCATGAGCCACATAAACTGCTGTTCATTATAAATTACCCAGTGATGTAGTTCGGATATTTGTCCCCACCCAAATCTCACATTGAAATATAATCCCCATTGTTGGAGGTGGGTCCTGGTGGGATGTGTTGGGGTCATGGGGGCGGACCTCTTATGGCTTGGTGCTGTTCTTGCAATAATGGGTGAACTCTCATGAGATCCGGCTGTGTAAGTGTGTGTGGTACCTCTCCCTCAACTCTCTCTCTTTTGCTCCTGCTTTCACCATGTGACATGCCTATTCCCACTTCACCTTTTCCAATGATTATAAGTTTCCTGAGGTTTCCTTAGAAGCAGATGCAGGTCCTATGCTTCCTGTAAAGCCTGCAGAACCATGAGCCAATTAAATCTCTTTTCTTATAAATTATCTAGTCTTGGGTATTTGTTTATTGCAATGTAAGAACAGTCCAATACGCCAAGTCTGTGGTATTATGTTAGAGAAGTATGAAATGGACTAAGACAGAATAGTGGTGCTAGAGAGTCAGTTGTTATAACAAATACCAGTAAATGTGGAAGCAACTTTGGAAGTGGGTAGTGGGTAGACGACAGAAGAATTGGGAGAGAGGTTAGAAGATTCTATATTGCTATGAAATGAACATTAAGGGTAATTCTTGTGAGGGCACAGAATACAAGAATAGCTACAGGGAAAGTCTGAGTCTTCCTAGAAATTACTTAAATGGTCATGACCAGAATGCTGTTAGAAATATGGATGGTTGTGATCCCAGCACTTTGGGAGGCCAAGGCAGGCAGATCACGAGGTCAGGAGATTGAGAACATCCTGGGTAACACGGTGAAACCCCGTCTCTACTAAAAAATACAAAAAATTAGCCGGGCGCGGTGGTGGGTGCCTGTAGTCCCAGCTACTCGGGAGGCTGAGGCAGGAGAATGGTGTGAACCCGGGAGGCAGAGCTTGCAGTGAGCAGTGATTGCGCCACTGCACTCCAGCCTGGGCCACAGAGCCAGACTCCGTCTCAAAAAAGAAAAAAAGAAAAGAAAAGAAATATGGATGGTAAAGGCCTTTATGATGAGGTATCAGAGAGTAATGAAGAATACCTTATTAGAAACTGAAACAAAGGCTATCCTGTTACAAAGTGGCAAAGATTTTGACTGAATTGTGTTTGTGCTTAAGGTCTTTATGAAAGGCAGAATTGTAAAGTAATGAACTAGGACATCTGGTGGAAGAAATTTCTTTTTTTTCTAGAGACGGAGTTTTGCTCTTGTTGTCCAGGCTGGAATACAGTGGCACAATATCGGCTCACTGCAACCTCCACCTCCCGTGTTCAAGTGATTCTCCTCCCTCAGCTTCCCGAGTAGCTGGGATTACAGGCAACCGCCACCATGCCTGGCTAATTTTTTGTACTTTTAGTAGAAACGGGGTTTCACCATGTTGGCCAGGCTGGCCAGGCTGCTCTCAAACTCCTGAACTTAAAATTTCGAAGCAAAATCTCAAAGGAGCTTCATGGATACTTTTTTTTTTTTTTGACATGGAGTCTTGTTCTGTCCCCCAGGCTGCAGTGCAGTGGTGTGATATCAGCTCACTGCAACCTCCGCCTCCTGGGTTCAAGCGATTCTCCTGCCTCAGCCTACCAAGTAGCCGGGATTACAGGTGTGAACCACCATGTCTGGCTAATTTTTGTATTTTTAGTAGAGACGGTGTTTTACCATGTTGGTCAGACTGGCCTTGAACTCCCGACTTCAGGTGATCAGCCCACCTTGGCCTCCCAAAGTGCTGGGATTACAGGCATGAGCCATCACACCCAGCCTAAGCTGCATGGCTACTTTGTTGTTGTTTTTTTTGAGACGGAGTCTCGCTCTGTTGCCCAGGCTGGATTGCAGTGGTGCGATCTCTGCCTCCTGGGTTCAGCCATTCTCCTGACCCAACCTCCCGAGTAGCTGGGACTACAGGTGCCTGCCACTACAACTGGCTAATTTTTTTGTATTTTTAGTGCAGATGGGTTTTTGCTGTGTTAGCCAGGATGGTCTTGATCTCCTGACCTCGTGATCCACCCACCTCAGCCTCCCTAACAGCACATAGTAAGATGCAAGAATACAGAAATGATTTAGAGACAAAATTTATAATTAAAAAGAAGGAAAAAGCAGAGTAGAAAGATTTGGAAAATTTGCAGCCTGGCCATGTAAAGAATCCAAAGGCATCTTTAGGAGGGCCAACGAAGGGTGTGGCCAAATGACCATTTGCTAAGAAGATTGGTACTGATGGAAAGGAGCCAGGTGCTAGTCACTAAGGCAGGGGGAGAAAGACTGGGAAGGCATTTGAGAAATCTCTGAGACTGTCTCTCTAATCTAGGACCTTTAGGACCAGGTGTCCAGAGGGCACCCACAGCACCTCAGCATTTGCTGCCCTGCACCACATTCCCGTGCACTGGTCCTCAGTCACTCCAGCTACTGTTCAGATGGGCCCAGCAGTAAACCTTGATGGTGTTCACATTTTGCAGATGGCAAGGTGGTTATATAGGTTCTAATTCTTCAGATGGCAAGGTGACTACATAGGTTCACCTCAAGCATTAAGTACTGTACCAGATGGCAAAAGCAGTAAGCCTTGATGATGTCCACATTCTGCAGAGGACAAGGTGGCTATGTAGGTTCTAATTCTTCAGACAGCAAAGGTGGCTACACAGCTTTAGCTCCCCCCAGGTCCTACTGACACGAGGGGTAGAAAAAAAGTGGAGCACTGACTTGCACTATCTTGTTTGGTCTCACTGATGCCAGGTGGGGATGGAGGCTTAGCTTGGCACTCTAGCCCTTTGTCATTATCTTGGCAAGGGAATCAAAACACTGCCTGCTTCCACGAGGTGAGATTTGGAAGATTAGTTCCTGGATCAGTCCATTAACACTATTCCAGGAGGTCAGCTGGAGCACCTTCTGCTTCTTGATAAGTAGGGATAGAAGATCAGCTCCCTGCTTGGGTTGCCAATATCACCCAGCAGGGGAACTTGGAGCATTGCCTGCTTCTACCAGGAAGGGAATGGAGGATTAGTGGGGAAATCAGAGCACCACCACCGGCTTCCACAGGGCAGGGGAGTGGGTGGGTTCTGTTAGGCTACTCTTTTTCTGGTCCTTTGGCTAGAGGAAAAGGCTCTTTAGGACCTTTATTAATTTATTTATTTTTTCCTGTCTTTTGGAGGCTTCTGTAGTGCTCTATGATATTTGGGAGGCAATAAGAAAACCCATGGAATTCATCATATTGCTGAAGACACAAGGTCCCTGGGCAGACTGCCTTCTTCTTTCTGTCAGTTTGTTTTGTTTTGTTTTGTGAGACAAGGTCTGGCTCTATCACCCAGGCTGGAGTGCAGCGATATGATCTTGGCTCACTGCAACCTCTGCCTCCTGGGCTCAAACCATCCTCCCACCTCAGCCTCCTGAGTAGCTGAGACTACAGGCAGGCACCACCATGCCAGACTTATTTTGTATTTTTTGGTAGAGACTGGGTTCTGCCATGTTTCCCAGGCTGGCCTTGGCCTCACAAAGTGCTGTGATTACAGGTCTGAGCCACTGCACCCAACCTCTACCTTTCAGAGTCTTTCTATGCATGTCTGCTGTGTTATATCTAGGGCATTTTTTTTTTTTTTTTTTTTTTGAGATGGAGTCTCGCTCTGTCACCCAAGCTGGAGTGCAGTTGCGTGATCTCAGCTTACTGCAACCTCTGCTTCCGGGTTCCAGTGATTCTCCTGCCTCAGCTTCCCAAGCAGCTGGGATTACAGATGCGTGCCACCATGCCCAGCTACTTTTTGTATTTTTAGCAGAGACGGGAGTTTCATCATCCTGGACAGGCTGGTCTTGAACTCCTGACCTCGTGATCTACCCGCCTTGGCCTCTCAAAGTGCTAAGATTACAGGCGTGAGCCACGGTGCCTGGCCTTTTTTCTATTATTAGTAGAGATGGGTTTCACCATATTGGCCAGGGTGCTCTCGAACTCCTGACTTCAGGTAATCCTCCTGCCTCAGCCTCCCAAAGTGCTGGGATTACAGGTGTGAGCCACCACAGCTAGTCTCTTTTTTTTTTTTTTTTTTTTTTTGAGACAGAGTCTCACTCTGTCACCCAGGCTGGAGTGGAATGGCGTGATCTTGGCTCACTGCAACCTCTACCTCCCAGGTTCAAGCAATTTTCTTGCCTCAGCCTCCCAGGTAGCTGGGATTACAGGCGCATGCCACAATGCCTGGCTAATTTTTGTATTTTTAGTAGAGACAGGGTTTCACCATGTTGGCCAGTCTAGTCTTGAACTCCTGACCTTGTGATGCCTGCCTTGGCCTCCCAAAGTGCTAGGATTACAGGCGTGAGCCACCACGCCCGGCCTGCCTTACATATTCTTGTTTGAACTTACAATTTTGATTTTAAAACATGCTGTGGAAACCACCCCCACCTGTGAGTTAGTACATCCACATCCGTACTTTTAATGGTGATCTACTTTATCTTCACATTGCTTTCAATTGTTTGTTGTTATGAACTCATTTGCAAGGTATATGTGATGGTTAATTTTATGTGTTAATTTGGTTAGACCACAGTGTTCAGATATTTGATCAACATTACTCTGGATGTTTCTGTGAAGGTGTTTTTGGATAAAATTAACTTTTAAATTGGTGAACTTTGAATAGAAAAGATTAACAAAGACTGACCTCCCCTGAGCAAGAGAGGATTCTGCCAGTGGACTGCATTGTGACTCAGACTGCAACTCTTCCCTGCTGGCCTACGCTGCAGATTTTTGGACCAAGGAAGCCTTCACAATTATGTCAGCCTTTTCTCTGACAACTGACTAATGTATAGAATCACTTGACAATTATATTATTGGGATTATTTTAACTGTAAGATTGCTAAAGAAAATTCTCATGTTGAAGTATGATACAAAGAAGCTTTTAGAAAGTTTATACAACTTAATACAATTTGATAGAAGTAAACATTTTTTCCCACATCTGCATCAAGCTTGAATATTTCCCAGTATTTAAATTAAGCTTTTCATATAAGTTTTAAAATGTTTTCCAGTCTTAGATGTCATGGTATATTATGTGATATTTTAAATATCTGCATTTCTTTAATTTTTCGCAATATACTTTTGACTGGGAATATGGTTTGGATCTGTGTCCCCACCAAAGCTGCTGTTGAATTGTAACCCCGAATGTTGAAAGTGGGGCCTTTGGGAGTTGATTGGATCATGAGGTGGGTTTTTCACGAATGATTTAGCAACCTACCCCCATACTGTTCTTGTGATACTGAGTTCTCATGAGATCTGATCATTTAAAAGTGTGTGGCACCTGCCCTTCTCTCTCTTGCTCCTATTCCAGCCATGTAAAGTGCTTGCTCCCTGTTTGCCTTCTGCCATGATTAGAAGTTTCCTGAGGTCTCCCCAGAGGCTGAGCTAGATGCCAGCATCATAATTCCTGTACAGCCTGTGGAACCATGAGCTAATTAAACCTCTTTTCTTTAAAATTACCCAGTCTCAGGGATTTCTTTATAGCAATGTGAGAACAGACTAATACAATTGGGTTGTTTCCTAATTGTTGAGTTTTTAAAATTTTTTCTGTGGTAAGGACATTTAACATGAAATCTACTCTTAGCAATTTATCTGTGTACAATACATTGTTGTTGAACGCAGATATTATGTTGTATAGCAAATCTTTAGGGCTTATTAATCTTGCTTCACTGACACTTTATGCTTGTTGATTAGTAACTCCCCATGTTCCCCACTCCCTTGACCCTGGCAACCACCATTCAGCTCTTTGTTTCTATGAATTTGACTACTTTAGATACATCATAGATACATCATATAAATGAAATCATGCAATATTTGCCTTTCTGTGATTAGCTTATTTCACTTATAATACATCATAATGGCCTTATAATTCATCCATTTGTCACATATTGCAGAATTTCCTTTTTTCTTTTTCTTTTTTTTTTTTTTTTTTTTTTTTTTGAATCAGGGTCTCACTCTCTCCCAGGCTGACGTGCAGTGACGTTATCATAGCTCACTGCAGTCTCCAGCTCCTGAGCTCAAGAGATTCTCCCCTCTCTGCCTTCCAAAGTGCTGGGGTTACAAGCATGAGCCACCACAACAAGGGGCAATAGACTTTTCAAAGAGTTTCTTCTTACCTACCTCTGGATTTATTTTTATTTGACATTTGAAGCGCCAACTTGCTTACATTTTTCACTGCTGAGAGACATGCTATGATTTTTCCTTTTATGTTGTTTTTGTTTTTCAATATTTATTTTTCTATTCAGGGGTACATGTGCAAGTTTGTTACACAAATATGTTGCGAACTGGTGGGGTTTGGGCTTCTAGTGTACCCATCGCCCAAATAATTTCTCTTTTATTGTTTACTTTTTAACACTTTTTATTTTATTACTAGTATTTTAATTTTCTAGTCTTCAAATTAACTTTCTCATTCTTATTCGTAATTCACACTGATGTACCTCTTCGCTTCCTTCCGCACGCTGGCTGGGAAGGTTCCGACTTTCCCTAAGGTCGTGGACCAGCAGGCTTCTGGGAAACTGAGTCGCAAGTTCTTGGGCTCAGCGCGCATGCTCATGGGACAGGTCTCTGAGGCTCCTTCTGTGCAGGTGGAAATGGCGTAGGCGTTCCTTCTGGGAAGATTCTTCGGCTTCAAGTGGGAGACAGACCCCAAACCCCCAAGTCTATCCGCCGCTCAGGTACGGCTTGGATTGGGAGCGGCGGGCGAGCCGGCGGGATGGGAAGTGCTGCGCAGCTTGGGCAGCGGGTGGCAGGGCAGGCAGGAGGCGGTGGGCGCCCGGCGGTGGGAACACCAGCGCCTGCGCCTGAGCCCGGGAGGAACGGCGGGGTGGGGGCGGCATGGTCGAGGGAGGGGTCGGAGGTCAGGCGTGGGGAACGCGGGGGCGCGGGAACCCGGGGATGCGGGAGGCCGCGGGGTCCGAGTGTCCTACTCCTGGCGGAGCGGGCAGTGTGGACCAGGCGGCCGCGGGAGGGGTCGGGGGAGCCTTGGTGCCAGGCGGCACCGGGTGTGAAAGAACTGTCCAGTGAGAGAGATGAGTGAAATCAAGGTGAGACTTGATTTCCTCACGTGTGAAACCGGGGAATTAATACCTCCTCAGGGGGTTGTGCGGAGGATTCGGGAACGTGGTGACTGTGCCCGCAGTCAGTCACAGCGGCTGCTGTTAATGGAAACATGTTTCTTAGTAGTTTATGCTCATAACCTCGTTCTCAGGTCAGTATAACTCCTGCTCTAACAAATAAGGAAAGGAGACCGAGAGGAAAGTGTTATGCCTAGAGTCACACAGCTAGGTAGCAGGTAAACACGCTAGAGGATGAACTCAGACATTTCTTTCTCTAGATGCCGTGGTCTGATTTACTGTCCTGCTTATAAAAGCCAGCGTTGCATCCTTCGCAGCAGTTAGCAGAAATAATTTGAAGGGTTGACTCTTACCACGTAGCAGTTCTGTTTTTCAGAACTGATTTCCCCGAATGTGTCTTCGGAGCCCTTGGGACAGACAGCGTATTCCCGAGTTGGGTCTGCGCAGTCCAGACTGGTCTATGTTCTCAGTAACTTTGTTTTGTGTTTATTGAAGGTCTCATCTGAGAGTCTATGGAACAGGAAAATTCAGAGTTAAACTGTGGCCTTGAGTGAGGATTTAAGTTAACATGAATTTGTCCTTTAGGTGCATTTCTTATCTTCCTTGGAACAAAGCACCTCTTGTGAAATAAGACATCTTGAGGAACAAGATCCACGTGGAAAAGAACCACTCCAAATCGGAGTTTCTGAGCAGAGGCACTAGCTCCCAGAAAGGAGCAGATACTAGTTTTGCATACAATGCTCAGAATAAGTAAGATTTGGATGATGTTGCCACATCAGAAGCCACGCCACAGGGAAGGTCTGCACCAGATTTCAAAAGAGAGTAGGAAAATGGACTTAGAAGAATGAAGGAGGGGTTAGGCCATGCAGGAAATATAGCTTCACTGGAAGGGTTTGGGAGACATGCTGTGGGTAAAGTGGTTTTAGAGCTAGAGCTGAGTAAATGCCATCTTCACCAATCCCAGTGTAGCCTCCACTGTTATTTCACTCCCTCTTCCCAGATCCCAAGATCTTTGCACTCCATGAATCTGGCATCAAAAGATAGGCTGATGAATTCCTTTCTTCTGATATTGTACAACAGTAGTACTAGAAAGGTTTTCTGTTTGTCTTGATCGAGGTTGGGAAAAATTGACCTGAGAGTGTAAGTGAATTTCCCTGGCTTTGTGTTAGTGGCAGAGCTGAGAGTAGACGTTGAGTCTCCTGACACCCAGGCCAGTGCTAATCACATTATCACTGTTAAAACAGACATCTTTAAAAGGCAGCCTTTTGAGAAACTACATATACTGTAGAAAAACAGCTTAAGTGACCTTATCTTAAAAGTGCCTCCAATCCTTTTTTCATAGCTTTGGGTGAGTTCTTTTAACTTAAGGAGTAAAATGAGGAAAAAGAAATCTATGTTCGATGAAACTTCTGATGAAGGCTGACATAGCTTTACTTCATTTAGTGTGTTGTAATTTGTTTAATCATTTTTGTTATAATTGTTTTATTTAAGAACACAAAATGGTACATATGTTTTTAAAAATCAGCTGAAAACAGTTATATCCACTCAGTAAAAAAAAAGGACACATCCAAGCTCCATGTGATCATATAACTGTCACCAATAGACACACATGGATGCATCTTCATGGGTTTCTTCCTGCCTCTTTTCCAGGTTGAAAGCGATGTTCTCCCACAGAGAGACGTTTTACCGCCGACCCCCTGCTGGTGATGCTTGCAGTTTTTTAAGTAGGCAGATCCAAAACATTTCATATTTCTAGTGACTTGCTTCATTTTTTTTTTTTAATCCCAGGTAAATCTTCAGAGATTTCTACATTTTTCCAGGATCAGCAGAAAATGAAGAAATCCTATGTGAGTTGATGAAGTAATTCTGTACTTTGTTTTACAGTGGATCTTAGCAGGTTGACTCTTACACTTAAATTGGAAAAGTCGAAATAGATACAATGAACTTCAAATAAACAGGGTTAACACAATGATTCTCAAACTTTAGTGCATAAAAGTAACCTGGAAAGTTTGTTAAAACAGAACAGGGCCCGAGAATTTTCATTTTTAACAAGATTGCAGGCGATGATGCTAGGGTTCAGGTCTATAGGCCAATAAATAGCATTGGAACAGTAGATCAGAAGGGCAAAGTTGGCTTATATATGTCACATATATGTGTATGTATATGTGTATATATACACATAACTGTATGTATATATGTGTATATATACACGTATCTGTATGTATTTGTGTATATGTATGCAATGTATATACACATACAGAGGTATTGATATCTGTATATATGTGTGTATATATGTGTGTGTATATATTGATGTATATACACACACATGTCATGTGGAGTTAGTTATCAGATTTGAGTTGCAAATATTTCTGACCTTCCTGGTAACTATGGCAAAGAGAGATGATCTGTTAATGGCTTTCACTGCTGATGAGAATGAAGCTACCTGGTTCCTTTTGGTACATATGTGAAGCCTGATACTGGAAGCTGAAAAAAAAATATTTTTCTGCTCTTTTTTTTTTTTCCTGTTTTTTGAGACAGAGTCTCGCTCTGTCACCCAGGCTGGAGTGCAGTGGCGCGATCATGGCTCGCTGCAACCTCCGCCTCCAGGGTTCAAACGATTCTCCTGCCTCAGCCTCCTGAGTAGCTGGGACTACAGGTGAGTGCCACAATGCCTGGCTAATTTTTTGTATTTTTAGTAGAGATGGGGTTTTACCATGTTGGCCAGGCTGGTCTTGAGCTCCTGACCTCGTGATCCGTTCACCTCGGCCTCCCAAAGTGCTGGGATTACAGGTGTGAGCCACCGTGCCGCCTTTTTTTTTGCTTTTTATGCAGTGATGGACAGCCTTCTGGTGGCAACCATGAAATAAATACCTGTAATTATTCTTTAGTGAATGCAAAAAACAAGGTACTGAGCAACACTGAGTTAATGAAGTTTTTTAGGGACCACATTACTAGAGCCCATGTAAATCGCTTTCAGATAGGCTTGTTTTTTGTTTTTTTCTGGATAAAACTTAAAACATATAGAGAATAAATTGACTGTATGTCTTTAAAATAACTTTCCAAAAATCTTAGTCTTGCTTCATCTGTAGAATATTCAGTTAAGAGATTATTTTCTGGCAAATGTTTCTGCACTTAATCAAATTTTCAACCCATGCTTCATGCAGAATGGATTATTTCCTACCATTTGTTGGAATTTGATCTGTGAACATCACTAATGATATATTTGTTTATTGTGGTAAAATATACATAACATAAAATTAACAATTTAAAGTGCACAATTCAGTGGCATTTAGCATAGTCCCAATGTTATGCAACTATCATCACTATTTAGTTCCAGAGCTTTTCATCATTCCAAAAGGAAACCTATACGCCTTAGAGTCACTTTCCATTCACCCCTGAGTGCACTCCCTTGCAACCACTAATATACTTTCTGTCTCTATGGACTTGCCTGTTCTGTATATTTTATATAAAAGTAATCATACACTATGGGTTTAGCTTTTTTTTTTTTTTTTTTTAAATAGAGACAGGGCAGACTGGAGTGCAGTGGGTCAATCATTGCTCTCTGTAACCTTGAACTCCTGGGCTCAAGAAGTCCTCCCACCTTCGCCTCCCAAAGTGGTGGGATTACGGGAATGAGCCACTATGCCTAGCCAATATATCTGTCTTTCACCTAGTATAATATTTTCAAAGTTCATCTGTGTTATGGCATGTATCTGGCCTCATTCCTTTTTATTGCTGAATAATCTCTTACGTTGATGCACCTCATTTTGTTTATTCATCATTTGATGGATTTTTGGGTTGTTTATACCTAATAGCTATTGTGAATAGTACATTTATGAATATATGTGTATAAATTTTTGTTTGAACACCCGTTTTCAGTTTTCTGGATATATACCTAGAATTGGAATTGCTGGATCATATATTTTGTCTTTTACTGAGGAATCACCAAACTTTTTCATAGCACTGCATAATTTTACATTTCCACCAACAGTGTTTGAGGATGACAGTTTCTGCACATCCTTGACAACATCTGTTATTGTTTATTTTTTAAATTATAGCCATTCTAGTGTTTGTAAAGTGGTATCTCATTGTGGCTTTGATTCGCTTTTTCCTAGTGACTAATGCATTTGAGTACCTTTTCATGTGCTTTTTGGCCATTTGTATATCTCTTTTGCAGAAGTGTCTATTCAAGTCCTTTGTCCATTTTTAAATTGGGTTTATTGTAAGAGTACTTTCGTGTACTAGACCCTTATTAGATATATGATTTTCAAATATTTTATTCTATGAGTTTTCTTTTCATTTTCTTGATAGTATCCTTTAATTCATAAAAGGTTTTAATTTTGATGGAGTCTGGTTAATCTATATTTTCTTTTGTTGCACACTTTTGATGTCATATCTAAGGATCCATTGCCAAACCTAAGGTCATGAGGTTTACTTCTATATTTTCTCCTAAGAGTGTTATGGTTTTAGCACTTACATTTAGGACTTTGACCTATTTTGAATTAATTTTTGTTTATAGTGTAAGGAAGTGGTCCAACTTCACATTTATTTGCCTGTGGATATCCAGTTATCCCAACACCAATTTTGAAAAAACTATTCTTTCTCCCATTGTATTGTCTTGGCACCTCTGTTGAGAATCAGTTGACCATAGATGTATGCGTTTCTTTTTGGACTCTTAATTCCATTCAATTGATCTGTATGTCTGTCTTTGTGCCAGTTCCATACTGTTTTGTTTACTGTAGCTTTGTAGAAGTCTTGAAGCCATAAAGTGTGAGTCCTGATTTGTTTATCTTTGTCAAGATTGTTTTGGCTCTTCAGGGTCTCTTGCAGTTCCATGAGTTTGATGGTCATGTCCGTTTTTGCAAAAAAGGTTATTTGATTTTGTATCGAATCTGTAGAACACTTTGGGAAGTATTGCCTTCTTAACCATATTAAGTATTCTATTCATGAACAAGGACTATCTTTCCCTTTATTTAGGTCTTTAATTTCTTTCAGCAAAAGTTTTATGGTTTTTAGTATGTAAGTCTTAGACCTCCTTGGTTAAATCTATTCCTAAGTATTCTTTTGATACTATTGTAATTAGAATTATTATTTTTAAATTATAAATTATTTTTAAAATTTACTTCTTGGATTGTTAATTGCATAGAAAGACAGCTAATTTTTCAGTGTTAATCTTGGTCTTACAGCTTATTGAATTTCTTTTTTTTCTTTTTTCTTTTTTTTTTTTTTTTTTTTGAGATGGACTCTTGCTCTTTCACCAGGCTGGAGTGCAGTGGCGCAATCTCGGCTCACTGCAACCTCCACCTTTTGGGTTCAAGTGATTCTCCTGCCTTAGCCTCTGGAGTAGCTGGGACTACCGATGTGCACCACCACTCCCAACTAATTTTTGTATTTTTAGTAGACACAGGGTTTCACCATGTTGGCTGGGATGGTCTCTATCTCTTGACCTCGTGATCTACCCACCTCTGCCTCCCAGCGTTCTGGGATTACAGGTGCGAGCCACCGCGTGGACCTTGAATTTCTTTATTAGCTCTAATGGTTTCTTTATGGATTCTCAAGGATCTTCTGTTCATAAGACCGTGTCATCTACAAGTAGAGATAGTTTTACCACTTAACAGAGGTGAAAGATTAGGGCCTTCTCAGGTCTTTTCTGAACATGGGCCTTGTCCTAGATATATGTGTCATCATCGGGATTCCCAGGAGTATATGGAAGCTTTTCCAAAGCCCAAAAGCATCTCACTCTTCCACCCAGGCTTATTTTTATGTATCTGTTGTTGACCCCAATTGATATCCTTTGCCCCAAAGGCCACAGCTGGCCTTTAAACGATTTACCTTTAAAGGATTTCAATAGGTGCCTGCTACATAGTCATTTCTCTGTCTGAGAGTTCTTAGCACTGTTCGTTACTCTTTCGGCCACCACCAGACAGAGCAAAACAGACAACCCCAGTTGTTTGAGAACCAGCTCTATTCTGCTCCTTCAAGCACTGGGAACTCACACCAGGAATACAGGATTTCATCTTAAAGACTGTTACTGAGTCAGTGTTATGGGTTGAATTGTGTCTCCTGCAAATTTCATTCATTGCAGTCTCCACCCACAGTACCTCAGAATGTTGCCTTATTTGGAGATAGATTCTTTACAGAGATAATAAAGTTAAAGTGAAGTCATGAGGGTGGGCCCTCATCTAATATGACTGGTGTATTAATTAGTCCATTTTCACACTGCTGTAAAGAAACACCTGAAAATGGGTAATTTATAAAGAAAAGAGATTTAATTGGCTCATGGTTCTGCAGATTGTATGGGTAACATGGCTGGGGAGGCCTCAGGAAACTTAAAACCATGGAGGAAGGCAAAGAGGAAAGAGGCACTTCTTGCATGGCCAGAGCAGGAAGAAGAGAGTGAAGGGGGAGGTACTACATACTTTTAAAAACAGCCAGATCTTGTGAGAACTCACTATCATGAGAACAGCAAGCGGGAAATCCGCCTTCATGATCCAGTCATCTCCCACCAGCCCCTTCTTTCAGCATTGGGGATTACAGTTTGACAGGAGATTTGTGTGGGGACACAAATTAAAACCATATCAATTGGTGTCCTTTTCAAAGGGAAATTTGGACACGGAGAGACATACAGAAGGAAGACCATGTAAAGACATAAGGAAGGTGACTGTTTGCAAGCCAAGGAGAGAATCCTAGAACAGATCTTTCCTTCAGAGCTTTCAGAAGGAAGCAGCCCTCCTGACACCTTGACTTTGGACTTCTAGCCTCCAGACTGTGAGAAAATACATTTCTGTCATTCAAGCTGCCCAGTCTGTGGTACTTTATTATGACAGCACTAGCAAACTCATAGAGCTTGTGAGGGGAATGGGGCGAAGGTGAGTTAAAACAACGTAGATCTTTCCTGCCAGGTTTCAGCTGCCATTCTTCTGATTAAGATTTGCTTAGTTGCTGTAAACCTTTGTCTATATTCCAGAATTCTAATAAAGCTGCTCTGACATTTTTTTCCCGTATTTCTGTGGAGGGATGGGCCCTGGGAGTTCCCCTCTCTGCCATTTTCCCAGACTGTGGTCTGTCACCAGTATTTTGCAGGTTTTGAGTTAGTTGACCTTTCTGCAGCACCTGACCCTACTGCCTGTTTTCTGCACAGCCTTTGCTGCTGGTTCCTGTGGCACCACACCACCCTCTTCTCTTACCTTCCTTCTAATGACATCTCATTCAAGGAATCTTTTCAACTTCATGGTAAATAACATATCCCCCATGTATTGGTTTCCTATTCCTGAATGTAGCAAATTATCACTAATGTGGTAGTGTAAACCACACATTCATTATCTTAGAGTTCTGGAAATCAGGAGGCTGAAATTAGTCTTATACGACTAAAATCAAGGTGGTGGTGGGACTGGTACCTTCTGGAGACTGTGAAGGGGGATCCTTTTCCTTGCTTATATCAGGTTATCATGGCCCCTTCTTCGATTTTCAAAGCATGTGATGACTTCAGTCAGCCTTTGCCTGTAAAATGCCTTCTCATCTGTAGTCAGATGTCCCTCTGACTCCCTATAAAGACATGTGATTACATTTATGGCCCACTTGGATAATCCAGGACAGTCTCCACTTTTCAAGTTTCATAATCACATCTGCAAAGTCCTTTTTGCCATTTACGGTCATAGTCACAAGTTCCAGGGATTAGGACGTGGATATCTGTGGGGCCATTGTTCAGCCCACCACATCTGGGTTTTGATCTGTGACTCCCTGTTCCATCCTATTTACATACATGCATTGGCTTCTTACTCTCTTTGTATAAGTACATGGAGATGTATGTTTGTATCATGGAAGAGTATACATTTTTGTTTATATGATTTTTAGAATTATATAGCCCACCTCAATTGGTATATATGTTACTGCAGCTAGTAAAAAAAATTAATATTGCACTGAAGATCTATCCAAGTTGATTAGTTTATTCCTTTTTATTCCATATATTCTGAGACCATACTGCATTTTATCCATTTTTTCATTGAAAGGCATTTAGGTCATTTCCATTTTTCCTTATTGTGTGTAATACTTCAGTAAACATTCTTTACTTTGTCTGCATAAAGAGAAAGGATTTCCAGACTGGGCACAGTGGCTCACACCTGTAATCCCAGCACTTTGAGAGGCCAAAGTGGGAGGATTGCTTGAGCCCAGGAGTTTTTGAGCAGCCTGGGTAACATAGGGAGACCCTGTCTCTACAAAAAAAAAAAAAAATTTAATTACCTGGGCATGGTGGTGCATGCTTCTAGTCCCAGCTAATGAGGAGTCTGAGGCAAGAGGACTGCTTGAGCCCAGGAGTTCAAGGCTGCGGTGAGTTGTGATCAAGCCACTGCACTCTAGCCTGGGCAACAGAGCGAGAAAGGATTTCCAGAGTTACTTGGTGCTACCAGTTTGTCTACCAAGTTACCATACCACAGCCGTTTATGAGAGTACCATTTTCTTTATCTTCTTCCTAGCAATCGATATAGTCATATTTTAAAATTATGGTCAATCTGGTAGATAAAGAAAACCTCATTGTTTTGATTTGAATTTCTCTGATTGTAGGGTTGAGCCTTTCAGTTTTCTTTTGTTCATATCCCTTACATACTTTTCTATTGATTTGGTTCTGTATTTCTTACTAATTTCTAAATTTGAAATTGTGTATAGTAATCTTTGTGTTATTTTTCTTTTTTTTTTTGAGAAAGAGTTTCGCTCTTATTGCCCAGGCTGGAGTGCAATCGCACAATCTCTGCTCACTGCAACCTCCGCCTCCCTGGTTCAAGCGATTCTCCTACCTCAGCCTCCTGAGTAGCTGGGATTATAGGCATGCGCCACCATGCCCAGCTAATTTTGTATTTTTAGTAGAGATGGGGTTTCTCCATGTTGGTGAGGCTGGTCTTGAACTGCCGACCTCAGGTGATCTGCCTGCCTCGGTCTCCGAAAGTGCTAGGATTACAGGCGTGAGCCACTGTGCCCGGCTTATTATTATTATTATTATTACTGAGGTGGAGTCTCACTCTGTCACCCAGCCTGGAGTGCAGTGGCGCCATCTTGGCTCACAGCAACCTCCGCCTCCTGGGTTCAAGCAATTCTGCTGCCTCAGCCTCCTGAGTAGCTGGGATTACAGGCGCCCACCACCACGCCCTGCTACTTTTTTTTTCCCCCTAAGACGGAGTTTCGCTCTTGTTGCCCAGGCTTGAGTACAATGGTGCTATCTTGGCTCACTGCAACCTCTGCCTCCTGAGTTCAGGTGATTGTCCTGCCTCAGCCTCACAAGTAGCTGGGGTTACAGGTGCCCACCACCACGCCCGGCTAATTTTTTCTTTTTTTGCTTTTTTTGAAGTAGAGATGGGGTTTCACCATGTTGGCCAGGCTGGTTTCAATCTCCTGACCTCAAGTGATGCTCCCGCCTCGGCCTCCCAAAGTGCTAGGATTACAGCCAATTTTTGTATTTTCAGAGGAGAGGGGTTTCACCATGTTGGCCAGGCTGGTCTGCAACTCCTGACCTCAGATGATCCACCTGCCTTGGCCTTCCAAAGTGCCAGGGTTACAGTTGTGAGCCACCGTACCTGGCCTTTTTTCTTAATTTGAAAATCTGTATTCCAAAGGGCATTAACATGATTATTTGCTTTATCCTGTAAAACATGATATACCAAACTAACAATACCAATATTATTGTTAACAAAATATTTTTGAAACCAGTTTAAGATTTATTTTGCAGTTCTTTTGTCCTTAGGGCACAGCCCCATTGTGACATACAATTAGATTCCTTTGTTTTAAATTTAGCAGAAATAATTCTCTGAGTGGTATGGCATCAACTTTAGATATAATTATATTTATTTGTTTCATTGCTGTTTGTTTTTAGGGTTTTATTTTGAGAATAATTTTTTATAATTATGAAAAATATTTAAATGTTTGCAAAGACAGATCTGTAAAGCAAAGTATATTCAGAGATCAGTCTGGGATTCATCCCTTTCCCTCCATCTGATTCCTTGTTCCTTTTTTCACCTTATGAAGAATGATTCATTTTGTTTTATGACTTATCTTTTTATCGTTATTTTTAATATAAGTACATCTGTATGTAGATACACATATTTTCCTTTTGTATATAAAAGCTGCCACATTATACTTGATTTTCTCAGACTTCCTTTGATCATATAATAGAACCTGGAGTTCACTCTGCAGTGGGATATGCAGGTCTTCCTTATGTCTTATTTCAGTCGCTTCGCACTCTGTAGTGTGAATGTACAACATACGTTCAACCAATTGTTTACTAATCAACATTTGGGTTGTGTCTAGTCTTTCGCAAATATAAATACTGCTGTAGCTTTGTGCCTACATCTTTTCAATTTTTTTTTTTTTTTTTTTGGTGGGGGGAGACGGATTTTCGCTCTGTTGCCCAGGCAGGAGTGCAATGGCATGATCTCAGCTCCCTGTAACTTCCACCTCCTGGGTTCAAGAGATACTCCCTATCTCGGGCCCCCAAGTAGCTGGCATTACAGGTGCCCACCACCGTGCCTGGGTAACTTTTTTGTGTGTTTTTAGTAGAGATAGGGTTTCACCATATTGGTTAGGCTGGTCTTGAACTCCTGACCTCAGGCGATCCGCCTGCCTTGGCCTCCCAAAGTGCTAGGATTACAGGTGTGAGCCGCCGCGCCCGGCCCCATCTTTTCAATTTTTGGCTAATGTGTCTTTGTGGTAGATTCTTAGAAGTGGGATTTCTAGGTCCACTGGTAAATTCATACATATATAATGTAACTTAATACTACCATATTTCACTTCACAGTGGCTGCTTATTTTGTATTCTCACGAGCAGGATATGAGTATGCTTTTATGCCTATAGCAAACCAAACTAAGTGTATGTGTTATTCTTTTGGGTTTCTGCCAGTCTGATAGGAGTGAATGGTTCAATGCAATTTTTACTTACATTTTATTTTATTTTTTTTTTACTTTAAAGGGTAATCTTTTTTTTTTTTTTCAGATGGAGTCTTGTTCTGTCGCCCAGACTGGAGTGCGGTGGCGCGATCTTGGCTCACTGCAACCTCTGCCTCCCGGGTTCAAGTGATTCTTCTGCCTCAGCCTCCTGAGTAGCTGGGACTACAGGCGCCTGTCACCACGCCTGGCTAATTTTTTTTGTATTTTTAGTAGAGACGGGATTTCACTATGTTGGCCAGGATGGTGTTGAATTCCTGACCTCATGATCCGCCCTCCTCAGCCTCCCAAAGTGCTGGGATTACAGGCGTGTGCCACCGTGCCCAGCCAATTTTTGTATGTTTAGTGGAGACAGGGGTTCACCATGTTGACCAGGCTGGTCTCGAACTCTTGACCTCAGGTGATCCGCCTGTCTGGGCCTCCCAAAGCGCTGGTATTACAGGTGTGAGCCACCGCGCCCAGCCTTTCCTTCTGTATTTTTAGGAAAGCTTTGCCTTTTCTTTGTCATGTAATTTACAGGTACTTATTCCCAGTTTGTCCTTTTTTTTTTTTTTTGAGATTCTGTCTCAAAAGAAAAGAAAAAAAAATAAGTACAATAAACACCAGTTTACCTAGATTCAACAGTTTTAAGTATTCTTCCACATTTTCTCTCTCTATATGTAATTTTTCCAGGCCAGACAAAGTGGTTCATGCCTGTAATCCCAACACTTTATGGGGCAAAGGTGGGAGGATTGCTTGAGCCCAGGAGTACAAGACCACCCTGAGTAACATAATGGGACCCCATGTTACAAAATATTTTTAAAAATTAGCTGGACATGGCTGTGTACACCTTTAGTCCCAGCTACTCAAGAAGCTGAGGCAGAAGGATCACTTGAACCTGGGAGGTCAAGGCTGCAGTGAGCTATGATCGTGCCACTGCACTCCAGCCTGAGTGACAGAGTGAGCTACCATCTCAAAAAACAAAACAAAATTTCCATTTTCCCCAAAAATGTCCTCTGTAGCTTTGCTGGGCCCAAGAGCCAATCAAAGATGATGTTTTTTTATTCCTTCATCATAATGAACATTTAAAATATGTCCTGGTCAGGAGTCTTGTTGAACAGTTATTCTTGAATTTAACTGCTTTTCAGAATCATTTGGAGCTCTTTAACTATTCCTATACCTAGGTGATATGCAACCATGCTTAGAAGCACTGTTGTAGACTGCCTGCACATCTGTATTTGACTGATTTATTTTTCCTCACAATCAGATTCATATTATACTTTTTTTTTTCTTTTTTTCTCGAGAATGAATCTAGCTCTGTCGCCCAGGCTAGAATGCAGTGGCACGATCTCGGGTTACTGCAAACTCCACCTCCCGGGTTCAAGTGATTCTCGTGCCTCAGCCTCCCAAATAGCTGATGTCACCATGCCCAGCTAATTTTTGTATTTTTAGTAGAGATAGGGTTTTACTGTGTTGGCCAGGCTGTCCTCAAACTCCTTACCTCGTGACCCATCCGCCTCGGCCTCCCAAAGTGCTAGGATTATAAGCGTGAGCCACCACGCCTGGCATATACATTTATCTTATGCCAGTTTATTATGTACTTTTTATATGGTCTGTTTGTACCACTATTTGTAATGGTACCAAATATCTCCATTTGAAAAGTAGACTTTCTTTTCCTTTTTGTAAACTAATAATCGTTGGGTGGAATACGGAGACTATGTGAACATCCTCTTCCCAATAATCTTTGCCAATGGTTGACTATTTAGGGTGAGCACTTCTCAGCATGTTTATTGGCCATGTTAGTGTTGTCTTTTGTGAAATGACTGTTCAGATATTTTCCCCCATTTTTCTATTAGGTTGTCTTGCTTGTATTGATTTTAGAAGTATTTTATATATTCTGGGTATAGTCCCTTTAAAAGTTGGATATGTTGTCAATATTTTCTTCTCTCTGATTTGCATTTTTTTTGCATTAATAG
Source organism: Macaca mulatta (assembly GCF_049350105.2). NCBI lineage: Eukaryota > Metazoa > Chordata > Mammalia > Primates > Cercopithecidae > Macaca > Macaca mulatta. Next base: position 53,261,771 of record NC_133414.1, read on the forward strand.
TATCTTTTGATTAATCGACATTCTTAATGTGGTCCAGTTTATTTCAGTCTTCTTCTTTATGGTTAGTGCTTTTGTATCTTGCTTTAAAAAAAACTTTGCTTGTGAATATAGTTTCATGTTATCTTCTTGAAGTTCTGTTGTTTTTACTCATCATATTTTAACCTGCAATTCATCTGGAATTGATTCTCACATATTGTGTGGGATTGAAGTCAAGTTTTCCCCAATCAGCATAGCTTATTGAGACTGTCCTTTTTCTCACTGCTCGGCTATGAAACTTTTAAAAATATATCAGGTATCCATGTTTGTAGGTCTGTTTCTAGACCATAATTTTTTTCTATGGGTCTTTCAATGTATTCTGTCACCAATACCACACTGTCTTAAATTACTCTATAATAAATTCTCATATGCACTAGTGTGTTAGTTTTCTAATGCTTCATTATAAGTTACCACAAAGTTTGCCACAAAACAACACAAATTTATTACCTCAGATTCTATGGATCAGGAGTCTGGGAATGGGTTAGTTAGGTCCTGTGCTGAGGCATAAGGCTGCAACCAAGATATTGCCTGAGACACTTAATCGTAATGGAGGCTCAGAGTCCACCATACATATGTGGCAGAATTCATTTCCCATAAATGAGAACCCATAATGGTTTGCTTCTTCTTAGAGGCCAGTAGGAACTTTTCTCTGATACTTTACCTTCTTTTTTGAGACAGAGTCTCACTCTCTCACCCAGGCTGGAGTGCAGTGGCACGATCTCTGCTCACTGCAACCTCCGCCTCGCAGGTTCAAGCGATTCCCGTGCCTCAGCCTCCTGAGTAGCTGGGATTACAGGCACGTGCCACTCTGCCCAGCTAATTTTTGTATTTTTAGTAGAGACGGGGTTTCACCATGTTGGTCAGGCTAGTCTTGAACCCCTGACCTCGTGATCTGCCTGCCTCGGCCTCCCAAGGCGCTGGGATTACAGTTGTGAGCCACCGCAACCGGCCACTTTACCTTCTTTGTAAGGACTCGCCTGATTGGGTAAGGCCCAGCAAGACAATCTTTCTTTTGATCAACTCAAAATAAACTGATTAAGGTATCTTAATTATAGCTGCAAAATCCATTTGCCATATAATGTAATATAATCTTTACTGGAGCCACAAGATCTCTCCCACACTAACGAGAGGAGATTATATAAAGATGTAAGTCATCGAGGCTCATCTTAGAATTCTGCCAACCACAATTAGTGTGAGTTCACACATTTTTTTTTTCTCTAAGACTGCCTTGGCCATTCTTGGTGGTTTAAAAAAATTTTTTTTTTAGTTTTAAAAATATTGCTTCCATTTTTATTTATTTATTTATTTATTTGAGATAGAGTCTAACTCTATTGCCCAGGCTGGAATGCAGTGGCACAGCCTTGGCTCGCTGCAACCTCCACCTCCCAGGTTCAAGTGATTCTCCTGCCCCGGCCTCCCAAAGTGCTGTGATTGACAGGCATAAGCCACCACTCCCGGCCTTTTGCCTTCATTTTATGATGATGAGAACATTCTTAGTTCTTTGAATTTTTTTTTTCTTTTTGAGACCTGTTGCCAGGTTGGAGTGCAGTGCATGATCTCGGCACACTGCCGCCTCTGCCTCCTGGGTTGAAGCGATTCTGCCTCAGCCTCCTGAGTAGCTGGGACTACAGGCACGCACCACCATGCCCAGCTAATTTTTGTATTTTTGGTAGAGATGGGGTTTCACCATGTTGGCCAGGCTGATCTCGAACTCCTGACCTTGTGATCCACCCACCTTGGCCTCCCAAAGTGCTGGGATTGCTGGCATGAGCCACCGCACCCATCCGGTTCTTTGAATTTCTATATAAGCTTCAGAATCAACTTGTCAGTTTCCACAAAAATATTTGCTAAGCTTTTGATTGGGATTACCTTGAATTTATAGGCCAATTTAGGGAGAACTGAGAACTTTGTAATATTGAGATGTCCAATCCGTGTATATAATTAGTTCCTTTATTTTTAAAGATATTCTGTTTTTTTATTTTTTATTTATTTATTTTTTATTATTATACTTTAAGTTCTAGGGTACATGTGCATAACGTGCAGGTTTGTTACATATGTATACTTGTGCCATGTTGGTGTGCTGCACCCATCAACTCGTCAGCACCCATCAACTCATCATTTACATCAGGTATAACTCCCAGTGCAATCCTTCCCCCCTCCCCCCTCCCCATGATAGGCCCCGGTGTGTGATGTTCCCCTTCCCGAGTCCAAGTGATCTCATTGTTCAGTTCCCACCTATGAGTGAGAACATACGGTGTTTGTTTTTCTGTTCTTGTGATAGTCTGCTAAGAATGATGGTTTCCAGCTGCATCCATGTCCCTACAAAGGACACAAACTCATCCTTTTTTATGGCTGCATAGTATTCCATGGTGTATATGTGCCACATTTTCTTAATCCAGTCTGTCACTGATGGACATTTGGGTTGATTCCAAGTCTTTGCTATTGTGAATAGTGCCACAATAAACATACGTGTGCATGTGTCTTTATAGTAGCATGATTTATAATCCTTTGGGTATATACCCAGTAATGGGATGGCTGGGTCATATGGTACTTCTAGTTCTAGATCCTTGAGGAATCGCCATATTGTTTTCCATAATGGTTGAACTAGTTTACAATCCCACCAAAAATGTAAAAGCATTCCTATTGCTCCACATCCTCTCCAACACCTGTTCTTTCCTGACTTTTTAATGATTGCCATTCTAACTGGTGTGAGATGGTATCTCACTGTGGTTTTGATTTGCATTTCTCTGATGGCCAGTGATGATGAGCATTTTTTCATGTGTCTGTTGGCTGTATGAATGTCTTCTTTTGAGAAATGTCTGTTCATATCCTTTGCCCACTTTTTGATGGGGTTGTTTTTTTCTTGTAAATTTGTTTGAGTTCTTTGTAGGTTCGGGATATTAGCCCTTTGTCAGATGAGTAGATTGCAAAAATTTTCTCCCATTCTATAGTTTGCCTGTTCACTCTGATGGTAGTTTCTTTTCCTATGCAGAGGCTCTTTAGTTTAATTAGATACCATTTGTCAATTTTGGCCTTTGTTGCCATTGCTTTTGGTGTTTTAGACATGAAGTCCTTGCCCATGCCTATGTCCTGAATGGTATTACCTAGGTTTTCTTCTAGGGTTTTTATGGTATTAGGTCTAACATTTAAATCTCTAATCCATCTTGAATTAATTTTCGTATAAGGAGTAAGGAAAGGATCCAGTTTCAGCTTTCTACTTATGGCTTGCTAATTTTCCCAGCACCATTTATTAAATAGGGAATCCTTTCCCCATTTCTTGTTTTTGTCAGGTTTGTCAAAGATCAGATGGCTGTAGATGTGTGATATTATTTCTGAGGGCTCTGTTCTGTTCCATTGGTCTATATCTCTGTTTTGATACCAGTACCATGCTGTTTTGGTTACTGGAGCCTTGTATAGTCTAGTTTGAAGTCAGGTAGCGTGATGCCTCCAGCTTTGTTCTTTTGACTTAGGATTGTCTTGGCAATGCGGGCTCTTTTTTGGTTCCATATGAACTTTAAAGCAGTTTTTTCCAATTCTGTGAAGAAACTCATTGGTAGCTTGATGGAGATGGCATTGAATCCATAAATTACCTTGGGCAGTTTGGCCATTTTCACGATACTGATTCTTCCTATCCATGAGCATGGTATGTTCTTCTATTTGTTTGTGTCCTCTTTTATTTCACTGAGCAGTGGTTTGTAGTTCTCCTTGAAGAGGTCCTTTACATCCCTTGTAAGTTGGATTCCTAGGTATTTTATTCTCTTTGAAGCAATTGTGAATGAAAGTTCATTCATGATTTGGCTCTCTGTTTGTCTGTTACTGCTGTATAAGAATGCTTATGATTTTTACACATTAATTTTGTATCCTGAGACTTTGCTGAAGTTTCTTATCAGCTTAAGGAGATTTTGGGCTGAGACAATGGGGTTTTCTAAATATACAATCATGTCATCTGCAAAGAGGAACAATTTGACTTCTTCTTTTCCTAACTGAATACCCTTGATTTCTTTCTCTTGCCTGATTGCCCTAGCCAGAACTTCCAACACTATGTTGAATAAGAGTGGTGAGAGAGGGCATCCCTGTCTTGTGCCAGTTTTCAAAGGGAATTTTTCCAGTTTTTGCCCATTCAGTATGATATTGGCTGTGGGTTTATCATAAATAGCTCTTATTATTTTGAGATACGTTCCATCAATACCGAATTTATTGAGAGTTTTTAGCATGAAGGGCTGTTGAATTTTGTCAAAGGCTTTTTCTGCATCTATTGAGATGATCATGTGTTCCTTGTCTTTGGTTCTGTTTATATGCTGGATTACGTTTATTGATTTGTGTATGTTGAACCAGCCTTGCATCCCAGGGATGAAGCCCACTCGATCATGGTGGATAAGCTTTTTGATGTGCTGCTGGATCTGGTTTCCCAGTATTTAATTGAGGATTTTTGCATCGATGTTCATCAGGGATATTGGTCTAAAATTCTCTTTTTTTGTTGTGTCTCTGCCAGGCTTTGGTATCAGGATGATGTTGGCCTCATAAAATGAGTTAGAGAGGATTCCCTCTTTTTCTATTGATTGGAATAGTTTCAGAAGGAATGGTACCAGCTCCTCCTTGTACCTCTGGTAGAATTCAGCTGTGAATCCATCTGGTCCTGGACTTTTTTTGGTTGGTAGGCTATTAATGATTGCCTCAATTTCAGAGCCTGCTATTGGTCTATTCAGGGATTCAGCTTCTTCCTGGTTTATTCTTGGGAGAGTGTAAGTGTCCAGGAAATTATCCATTTCTTCTAGATTTTCTAGTTTATTTGCGTAGAGGTGTTTATAGTATTCCCTGATGGTAGTTTGTATTTCTGTGGGGTTGGTGGTGATATCCCCTGTTTTATTTTTTATTGCATCTATTTGATTCTTCTCTCTTTTCTTCTTTGTTAGTCTTGCTAGCAGTCTATCAATTTTGTTGATCTTTTCAAAAAACCAACTCCTGGATTCATTGATTTTTTGGAGGGTTTTTTGTGTCTCTATCTCCTTCAGTTCTGCTCTGATCTTAGTTATTTCTTGCCTTCTGCTAGCTTTTGAATGTGTTTACTCTTGCTTCTCTAGTTCTTTTAATTGTGATATTAGAGTGTCAATTTTAGATCTTTCCTGCTTTCTCTTGTGGGCATTTAGTGCTATAAATTTCCCTCTACACACTGCTTTAAATGTGTCCCAGAGATTCTGGTATGTTGTATCTTTGTTCTCATTGGTTTCAAAGAACATCTTTATTTCTGCCTTCATTTCATTATGTACCCAGTAGTCATTCAGGAGCAGGTTATTCAGTTTCCATGTAGTTGAGTGGTTTTGATTGAGTTTCTTAGTCCTGAGTTCTAGTTTGATTGCACTGTGGTCTGAAAGACAGTTTGTTATAACTTCTGTTCTTGTACATTTGCTGAGGAGTGCTTTACTTCCAATTATGTGGTCAATTTTTGAATAAGTGTGATGTGATGCTGAGAAGAATGTATATTCTGTTGATTTCAAGTGGAGAGTTCTGTAGATGTCTATTAGATCCGCTTGCTGCAGAGGTGAGTTCAATTCCTGGATATCCTTGTTAACTTTCTGTCTCGTTGATCTGTCTGATGTTGACAGTGGGGTGTTGAAGTCTCCCATTATTATTGTATGGGAGTCTAAGTCTCTTTGTAAGTCTCTAAGGACTTGCTGTATGAATCTGGGTGCTCCTGTATTGGGTGCATATATATTTAGGATAGTTAGCTCTTCCTGTTGAATTGATCCCTTTACCATTATGTAATGGCCTTCTTTGTCTCTTTTAACCGTTGATGGTTTAAAGTCTGTTTTATCAGACACTAGTATTGCCACCCCTGCTTTTTTTTGTTCTCCATTTGCTTGGTAGATCTTCCTCCATCCCTTTATTTTGAGCCTATGTATGTCTCTGCATGTTTGATGGGTCTCCTGAATACAGCAGACTGAGGGGTCTTGACTCTTTATCCAGTTTGCCAGTCTGTGTGTTTTAATTGGACCATTTAGTCCATTTACATTTAAGGTTAATGTGTTATGTGTGAACTTGATCCTGCCATTATGATATTAACTGGTTATTTTGCTCGTTAGTTGATGCAGTTTCTTCTTAGCCTCGATGGTCTTTACATTTTGGCATGTTTTTGCAATGGCTGGTACCGGTTGTTCCTTTCCATGTTTAGTGCTTCCTTCAGGGACTCTTGTAGGGCAGGCCTGGTGGTGACAAAATCTCTCAGCATTTGCTTATCTGTAAAGGATTTTATTTCTCTTTCACTTATGAAACTTAGTTTGGCTGGATATGAAATTCTGGGTTGAAAATTCTTTTCTTTAAGAATGTTGAATATTGGCCCCTACTCTCTTCTGGCTTGTAGAGTTTCTGCCGAGAGATCTGCTGTTAGTCTGATGGGCTTCCCTTTGTGGGTAACCCGACCTTTCTCTCTGGCTGCCCTTAAGATTTTTTCCTTCATTTCAACTTTGGTGAATCTGGCAATTATGTGTCTTGAAGTTGCTCTTCTCGAGGAGTATCTTTGTGGCATTCTCTGTATTTCCTGAATTTGAATGTTGGCCTGCCCTGCTAGGTTAGGGAAGTTCTCCTGGATGATATCCTGCAGAGTGTTTTCCAACTTGGTTCCATATTCCCCCTCACTTTCAGGCACCCCAATCAGACGTGGATTTGGTCTTTACATAATCCCATACTTCTTACAGGCGTTGTTCATTTCTTTTTCTTCTTTTTTCTTTAGATTTTTCTTCTCGCTTCATTTCATTCCTTTGATCCTCAATCGCTGATACCCTTTCTTCCAGTTGATCAAGTCAGTTACAGAAGCTTGTGCATTTGTCACGTATTTCTTGTGTCATGGTTTTCATCTCTGTCAGTTCGTTTATGGCCTTCTCTGCATTAATTATTCTAGTTATCAATTCTTCCACTCTTTTTTCAAGATTTTTAGTTTCTTTGCGCTGGGTACGTAATTCCTCCTTTAGCTCTGAGAAGTTTGATGGACTGAAGCTTTCTTCTCTCATCTCGTCAAAGTCATTCTCCGTCCAGCTATGATCCGTTGCTGGCAATGAGCTGCGTTCCTTTGGAAGGGGAGATGTGCTCTTATTTTTTTGAATTTCCAGTTTTTCTACACGGCTTCTTCCCCATCTTTGTGGTTTTATCTGCCTCTGTTCTTTGATAATGGTGACGTACTGATGGGGTTTTGGTGTGGGTGTCCTTCCTTTTTGTTAGTTTTCCTTCTAACAGTCAGGACCCTCAGCTGTAGGTCTGTTGGAGATTGCTTGAGGTCCACTCCAGACCCTGTTTGCCTGTGTGTCAGCAGTAGAAGCTGCAGAAGATAGAATGTTTCTGAACAGCGAGTGTACCTGTCTGATTCTTGCTTTGGAAGCTTCCTCTCAGGGGTGTACTCCACCGTGTGAGGTGTGGGGTGTCGGTCTGGCCCTAGTAGGGGATGTCTCCAAGTTAGGCTACTCATGGGTTAGGGAGCCACTTGAGTAGGCAATCTGTCCCTTCTCAGATCTCAACCTCCGTGTGGGAGATCCACTGCTCTCTTCAAAGCTGTCAGACAGAGTCGTTTGCGTCTGCATAGGTTTCAGCTGCTTTGTTGTTGTTGTTGTTGTTGTTTAGCTGTGCCCTGTCCCCAGAGGTGGAGTCTACAGAGACAGGCTGGCCTCCTTGAGCTGCTGTGAGCTCCACCCAGTTCGAGCTTCCCAGCGGCTTTGTTTACCTACTTAAGCCTCAGCAGTAGCAGGCTCCCCTCCCCCAGCCTGGCTGTTGCCTTGCCCTTAGATCACAGACTGCTGTGCTAGCAATGAGGGAGGTTCCGTGGGCGTGGGACCCTCCTGGCCAGGTGTGGGATATAATCTCCTGGTGTGCCCGTTTGCTAAGACCCTTGGTAAAGCGCAGTATTGGGGTGGGATTTTCCAGGTGTTGTGTGTCTCAGTTCCCCTGGCTAGGAAAAGGGATTCCCTTCCCCCTTCAGCTTCCCAGGTGAGGCGATGTCTCACCCTGCTTCAGCTCTCACTGGTTGGGCTGCAGCAGCTGACCAGTACCGATTGTCCGGCACTCCCTAGTGAGATGAACCCAGTACCTCAGTTGAAAATGCAGAAATCACCTGTCTTTTGTGTGGCTCGTGCTGGGAGCTGGAGACTGGAGCTGTTCCTATTCGGCCATCTTGCTCCGTCCCCCAATATTCTGTTTTTTTAAAGATATTCTTTTGTTTTTCTCGAGAATGCTTTATGATTTTATGTGTAATTGTCTTAGAAATGATTTGTTACATTTGTTCTGAGGTATTTTTTTTTTTTTTGAGACAGTGTCTCGCTCTGTCACCCAGGCTGCAGTGCAGTGGCGGGATCTCGGCTCACTGCAAACTCCGCCTCCCGGGTTCACACCATTCTCCTGCTTCAGCCTCCCAAGTAGCTGGGACCACAGGTGCCCGCCACCATGCCTGGCTAATTTTTTGCATTTTTAGTAGAGACGGAGTTTCACCGTGTTAGCCAGGATGGTCTCAATCTCCTGACCTCGTGATTCGCCCACCTCCGCCTCCCAAAGCACTGGGATTACAGGTGTGAGCCACCACGCTTGGCCAGTATTTCATGTTTTTGATGGCAGTGTAGGTGGTACTTTGAAACAATTAGTTGCTGGTATATAGAAATCCACTTGATTTTTTTGTTTATTTTTGAGCTTTGCCCAGGTTGGAGTGCAATGGCACGATCTTGGCTCACCGCAACCTCTGCCTCCTGTGTTCAAGTGATTCTCCTCCCTCAGCCTCTCAAGTAGCTGGGATTACAGGCATGTGCCACCACGTTCAGCTAATTTTGTATTTTTAGTAGAGATGGGGTTTCTCCATGTTGGTCAGGCTGGTCTCAAATTCCTGACCTAACGTGATCTGCCCACCTCAGCGTCCCAATGTGCTGGGATTACAGGTGTGAACTACTATGCCCAGCCAAAATCCACTTGATTTTTTAAATTTATTTATTATTTTTGAGATAGAGTCTCACTCTGTCATCTACCCTGGAGTGCAGTGGTGCGATCTCAGCTCGCTGCAACCTCTGCCTTCTGGGTTCAAGTGATTCTCCTCTCTCAGCCTCCCGAGTAGCTGGGGCCACAGGTGCATGCGACCAAGTCTGGCTAATTTTTCGTATTTTTAGTAGAGACAGGGTTTCATTGTGTTAGCCAGGATGGTCTCCATCTCCTGACCTCATGATCCGCCCTCCTGGGCCTCCCAAAGTACTGGGATTACATGCATGAGCCACTGCGCACGGCCTCCACTTGATTTTTATACATTGATTTTGTATCCAAAAACTTACTGAATTCACTTCTTACTTAAAATAATTTGTAGATTCTCTTGCATGTTCTTCATGCAGAATTATGACATCTGCAGATACTGATAGCTTTATTTATTCTCTTCTAATTCTTATAACTTTTTATGTTCTTTCTTGCCTTTATTCCACACAGTTTTACACTCTAACCTATTTTTTTCCCCTATTTTCCAGTTCTCAGTATATGCTATGAACATTTACCAGCTGTTTGTGTTGCTAACCTGGGAATGGTACTTCTTTCTCTCTCTGCTGGTTTGTGTCTACTTACTGGCTCCCCACTACCCACAGCAGTCAGTTATCTCTGAGGTAGATGAGACAGTCCATTGGATTAAAGAAGAAAATATTCAAATGCCTACCTACATGTATTATAATCTAAGAAAAAGAGTGAAATTTAATACATAGATTGGCAATATGTTTATAATTGGTAAATTAATAAAAAGGTTACCCAGGATAGGGCTAGGCGCAGTGGCTCATGCCTGTAATCCCAACACTTTGGGAGGCCAAGGCGGGCAGATCACCTGAGGTCGGGAGTTTAAGACCAGCCTGACCAACATGGAGAAACCCCGTCTCTACTAAAAATACCAACTTAGCTGGGCATGGTGGCGCATGCCTGTAATCCCAGCTACTCGAGATTGTGCCATTGCACTCCAGCCTGGACAACAAAAATAAAACTCCATCTTAAAAAAAAAAAGTTACCCAGGATTGAAAAATGGCCAAATATTTTAGATACCCCTAATTCTATAGGAGCAAGTCCAAAATTACTCAATAATGTTCCCTGAATACCTCTACAGCTCTTTATCTTATCAGAGTCCCAAACAATACTATTCTATGTGCTAATTGTTACTCCTTTAACTACATATGTTAGCCGTATCCATTCTTATGCTATTGCCTGGGTTCATGAATAACACTCTAGTTGTTTAAGAATTCAAATCTTTACCTCCTCAATGAAACCCAACCAAATAGCAGGAACAGAAGTTCCCCACCCCGCTTTGTAAGCTTAGATAACTTTTTACATCTTTTTACTATAGTACCTTATTGTAGTTATATGATTATATGTTTGCCTCTGTTTATCAGATTATATTTTCCTTGAGAATAGTAACATTGTTTTAGTTGTCTTCATATTCCCCTAAAGTAGGAGAATTCTTGGTGATACATAGGCACATGGTGGGACACCAATTACTTATCATGGTGGTAGAGTATATCTGTTATGATTTATCTTTTCAACTAAGTACAGTGCAAAAGTAGACATCTTATAATGAATTTTCTGATTAACTGTGAATAGTGAACATTATAATAATTCTCTTACAGCACTTATGTCTTTAAATTCTGATTGCTTAAATTCGAATGGAATGTACTGTTTCAGGGATCCTTGTCATTTGAGGATGTGACTGTGGGCTTCACCCAGGAGGAGTGGCAGCATCTGGACCCTGCTCAGAGGACCCTGTACAGGGATGTGATGATAGAGAACTACAGCCACCTCGTCTCAGTGGGTAGGTAGGAACTGTTTTTCATGTAGACTCCTAGTGTGTACATCTTTTCTTGGTTGCTAAAACTTGTGGAAGTTTTGTTGGGGTTAATTATACTAAACTTGATATTCAGAGTATTAAGCAGAAGAACTGTTTAGGGTGCTATAAAGAATGTTGTTGTTTTCTTACTTTTTACACACATGGTTGAAATTGGCTTCTGAAGTTTCATTTTCTCCCTCTTTCAGACGCCCTAAAGTACATTAGCCTCACCCAGTTTCCATGTCATTTCCCATTCACAGGATATTGCATCCCTAAACAAGAAGTGATCTTCAAATTGGAACAAGGAGAGCAGCCATGGATATTAGAGGAAGAGCTCCCAGGCCAGAGATACCCAGATGAGTTAGCATGTATTAAGCAGAAGGATGCCAGTGACATGGTATGAATTCTTTTAATTCTGAAGAGTTTGCATGGCCAGGCACAGTGGCTCAATGCCTGTAATCCCATCACTTTGGGAGGCCAAGAAGGGCGGATCATCTGAGGTCAGCATTCGAGACCAGCCTGGCCAACATGGTGAAACCCCATGTCTACAAAAATACAAAAATTAGCCGGGCATGAGGACAGGTGCCTGTAATCCCAGCTACTCGGGAGGCAGAGGCAGGAGAATCGCTTGAACCAGGAAGGTGGAGGTTGCAGTGACCTGAGACTGCACCACTGCACTCCAGCCTGGGCAACAGAGCGAGACTCTGTCTCAAAAAAAAAAAAAAAAAAGAGTTTGCTCATATGTTCATTCCTACTATGTGTCACTCAAGTTTTAGGTGCTGGAAATAGAGTAGTGAACTGAATTTTATCCATGACCTTATGGAGCTTACCTTCTGATTGGGAGAAAAAGATAAGGAACAAAAATGACAACACTACCACACATGCACAGATATGCCAAGTGGTCATGTAAAATAGTAAGGAAATTAAAGAAGGTTAAGAATGATGGAGTGTTAAACTTTAGAAAAGTGGATCAGGAAGGACTTTTGGATGCTGTGAAGTTGAATGATATGAGGGTGGGAGTTGGGGGTAGTCCTGATAGCAGGGGAAGAATCAAGTGCAAGGCACTGATACAGGAGTGCGCATGTGGTCTTTGAGGACACACAAATATAAGTGTGGATTGAAAAGAATGAGTGAGGCAAGAGTGGTATGAGTTGATGTTGGAGAGGTAATGGGAGCCCAAATTATCTAGGGCCATATGGGCCATGATAAGGACTATTATTTTATTTTGAGTAAAATGAGAAGCTATTGGTATGATTTGACCCAATAAGGAACATTTGCTGATTTGTCTTTTAAATGGATATCTCTGGCTGCTAAGCAAAGAAAATGAAGGGAGATGAAGCAAGAACATGAGTCAGGAGAGTATTTCAGTCTGCAAAAAGGCAATAGTAGCTTACACTTTGGAATGGTGGAGATTATTAAAAGTGATTGGCTTTTGGCCAGGCACAGTGGCTCACGCCTGTAATCCCAGCACTTTGGGAGGCCAAGGCAGGCAGATCACCTGAGGTCAGGACTTCAAGACCAGCCTGGCCAACATGGTGAAACCCCGTCTCTATTAAAAATACAAAAATTAGCCAGGTGTGGTGGCATGTGCCTGTAATCCCAGCCACCCAGGAGGCTGAGGCAGGAGAATTGTGGAACCTGGGGGAGCAGAGGCTGAGGTGAGTTGAGATTGCACCACTGCACTCCAGCTTAGGTGACAGAGCAAGACTGCATCTCAAAAAAAAAATTAAGAAGTGGTTGGCTTTTCGATATGTTCTGAATGTGGGACCTGTAACATTTGCTATTGAGTGGGATATGGAACATGAAAGAAAGAAAGGAGTCAAGAGTGACTCCAAACATTTCACCCAGAGCAGTTGGATAAGTGGGTACCAGTTGGGGGATATTGAGGATAAACAGTTTTGGAGGGATTGTTACGCATTTGGTTTGCACACATAAAGTTTCAAGTGATTATAAAATATCCAGGTTTACATGGCTAATAAGCGTTTGGGCACATAAGCAGGTAGTTTGGTGCAAGTCCAAGTGGAAGATATTTATTTGGAAATTATCAGCTTATGGCAGTAGTTAACAGTTTTGAAGTTTAGTATTTAAAGCTGAGGGATTAGATAACCTCTCTTTTGGGGTAGGACTGGAGGCTATCCCCTGGGTCATTAGCTTTCAGAAGTCTTGAAAGTGAGGAGACTGAGCAAAGAAGAAAGAAAAAGCAGTTTGGGGATGAGTGGAAAACAAAGAATGTAGTATCCTGCAGCCAAGGAAGACAATGTTTCAAGGAGAAAGTGAGCTTCTCTGAAGTGGGATGTGTAAAGTAAGCATTTTCTCTGTCTCTGTCTACAGATCATCCAGAAACAATAAGGAAAAAGAACAACACAAAGTTTATCTCATGACAATAGAGGATATCTGAAACCCCAAATCAATACAAGTGGAAATGCTACCAGAATCACTGAAAAATTAAGGAGGGCCATATGTACCAGCAGATGAAAAGAAACAAAAACATTTCTGGTGCTTGAAGGAACTGGTAAAATACTTTAGAGAGACAACGTACATACTCTGAGGTACAAAGCTTAAATCTCTCTTGGAATAACATCAGTGCTGTGCGCAGGACAGCTGGAGCTCCTTTGAATGCAGTTTGGTTCTGTGAAGCTGATGTAGGGTTAAGTATGGAAACAGACACACAAGTCATGTTTTTCAGTGACACTCTGTGACAATGCAAGAAATGAGACTTTCCATTTCAGAAAAAAATGTTACAGACACCTGTGTGAGGGGAAATAAACTTGCATGCTATCTTAGCTTGTATTCCTGTAAACAGTTTGAAGTAAAAACTTGTCAGGATGGGCAGACCTACTACAGAAGTGAGGAAATGGGGAGTAAGGCTGGTTAGGACGAAGAGAAAGTACAAGAGGGTAATAACAGAGCAAGCCATTACTAAGGCTACTCTGGCAAGAAAGGAGCGACAATCTGGGTTGATGCATAAACTGAGTTTGGTATATGTGCAAAACACTTTTTCATAAGAAGCTCTCTCGTTAGATTAAGACATGCCTCTGTTCCCTTTACCTAGTAAAACTGATGCAGTGTAAAAGCTCATGTCCTTTGAAGCTGAGTAATCCAAAAGGAACCAGCATAAAATGCCCCACAAAACTACTGCAAGAACAAAGGGTTGAAAAAGATTAGAAAAAAAAAAGTAGGTGATAAAATGTCACCTGATCAATGTGTACATAAAGTACATAAATAATTGGGGCAAATAATAAACCATGAATTTCAAAAAGGACTAATTGAATTGATTGCCTGCATGATATGTTAAGGCAACAGTATAATGTTTTAATTCATTTAATAAAATGCATTCTGGGATGTCAGACCGAGAAAAGAATTGTAAGAGAAAATAAGAATCACAGTAAAGAAAGCAAATTGGGGCCAGGCACGGTGGCTCACATCTGTAATCCCCATACTTTGGGAGGCCAAGGCCAGTGGATCACTTGAGGTCGGGAATTTGAGACCAGCCTGGCCAACATAGTGAAACCCCATCTCTACTAAAAATACAAAAATTAGCCGGGAATGGTGGCACACCTGTAATCCCAGTTACTTAGGAGGCTGAGGCAGGAGAATAGCTTGAACCCAGCAGGCAGAGGCTGCAGTAAGTCAAGATCACACCACTGTACTCCAGCCTGGGCAACAGAATGAAACTCCATCTCAAAAAAAAAAAAGAAAGAAAGAAAGAAAGAAAAGCAAATTGGAGAATTCCCAAAGAAGAATAGGCATTGCTGAAATGTAGATTAGAAATAAATGTGGAAGGCCTTTCAAGCAAGAAGAAACTGAAAAAAATAAAAGGTGAATATTGCATAAAGAAGATAGTATAAAAGATATTTCACATATATACTATACATATAGTTCATTCCCCAAAGTAGAAAATCAAATAAATAGAACCAATATTGAAAATACTCCAATAACATTTTTTGGGGAAAAGAAGATACGATTGAATCTACATAAAAAAGATAAACCATCCCTAAGGAAGGCAGACCAAAAATGATCAACATCATGCTATATTCCTAATAGCATTACTAGATTTCAAAGATAAAGAATCATTTTGACAGCCAGTCAATATAAGAAAAACGTCCAGCTGATCTCAACCTTTTCCATAACAAAATTTGCTAAACAAAACTGCTAAAAGTCTGTAGAGCAATTGCTACAAAATCCTTAGGGAGGGTCAAATTAAGAACTTTATACTAGGTTAAAGAGTGATTCTTTAACAAAAAAGAGGAAACCTTTTTTTGAATAGGCAAGAATTCTGGGTCCTTTGTCCCTAAGACCTTTTATTAGAAGATGAATATCAGATAACCAAGAAGTGACACAAAAAGCATGGTAAAAATACTGGTAGTAGCCTCTGAATTTAATTGAGGAACTAATTCTAAAGCAAATGTGAGAGTGTGTTGTTGAAAACATGGGCATTATTGACTGTATTTAATTTGATTAAGCGGAGGCTAAAAACAAGTGGGAAGAATGACGGTATTCTAATAAAGTGAATTCTGTTAAAATGCAGTGTATACATTCCTAAGAATCACTGCTCTATGCAAATGAGTACAATAAAAATCATAGGACTAATGGGAAAATGCAAGGTTTAACACTCAAAAACTTTCTCACTGTGTCAGTGATACACAACACTGAAGTCTTCAGTTGCAATTTTGGATTTAATTTCTCCTTTTGAGTCTTTTGGTTTTTGCTTTATGAATTTTGGAGCATTACTAAGTGTATACATATTAGGATCCTTATGTCCACTTCATGAATTAACCACTTAATAATTATGTAATGTCTCTCTTTATACCTAGTAATACTCTTTGTTCTAAATGCTACTTTGATATTAATTTAGTTCTTCCAATTGTCTTTTAATTTTATTTACCTTTTTCCATACTTTTAATCTCTTTATATTTAAAGTGAATTTCCTTTTTTTTTTTTTTTTTGTTGAGATGGAGTCTTGCTCTGTCACCCAGGCTGGAGTGCAATGGCGCAATCTCGGCTCACTGCAACCTCCGCCTCCTGGGTTCAAGTGATTCTCCTGCCTCAGCCTCTCAAGTAGCTGGGATTAAGGGTGCATGCCACCATACCTGGCTAATTTTTTGTATTTTTAGTAGAGATGAGGGTTCACCATGTTGGCCAGGCTGGTCTTGAACTCCTGCCCTTGTGATCCACCTGCTTTGGCTTCCCAGAGTGCTGGGATTACAGGCATGAGCCACTGTGCCTCGCCGTGAATTTCTTAAAATAGCATGTGGTTGGGTGTTGCTTTTATAACTTGTGTGAAAACTTCTACTTTTTTTGGGGGGCGGGGGGATGGCATCTCACTCTGCTGCCTGGACTGGAATGCAGTAGCACGATCTCAGCTCATTGCAACTTCTGCCTCCCGGGTTCAAGCTATTTCCAGCTAAGTTTTGTACTTTTAGTAGAGACAGAATTTCACCATGTTGACCAGGCTGGTTTTGAGCTCCTGACCTCAAGTGATCGGCCTGCCTCGGCCTTCCAAAGTGCTAGGATTACAGGTGTGAGCCACAGCGCCTGGTCTTACTTCTACTTCTTAATTGTGACGTTTCAACCACTTATATTTCATGTAATTTGTTAATGTTTGGATTCACATAATTTTGCTGAGTGTTTCCTCCTTGCTCATTTTGTTCTTTTTCCTTTTTTTCCTCGTTTTCTCTCATTTGGATTGGTAATTTTTATTTTGTTTTATCTCCGCTGAATTCTTATTAGTATTACAGGTTGAGCATCCCTAATCGGAAAATTTGATATCTGAAATGCTCAAAAACCCAGAACTTTTTGAGTGCCAACAGGACACCACAAGTGGAAAGTTCCACACCTTATGTGATGGGGCACAGTCAAAGTGTAGGGACACAACACATAGTTTATTCAGTGTCCCTAAGGGAAAAAGGACTCTCCCAACCCCCTTTAGCTGTGATATCTCTTCGTTTGCATGCATAGTATATTAGTCCTTGCATTGCTATATGCATTCTTGCATTGCTATAAAGAACTACCTGAGACTGGGTAGTTTATAAAGAGAAGAGGTTTCATTGGCTCACAGTTCTGCAGGCTGTATAGGAAACATGACTGGAAGGACTCAGGAAACTTGTAGTCATGGTGGAAGGTGAAGGGCAAACAGGCACATCTTATGTGGCCAGAGCAGGAAGAAGAGAGAGAGGTGGGAGGTGCCACACACATTTAAATAACTATATTTCTTGAGACCTCTGTCACGAGAACAGCACCAAAGGGGGGAAATCTGCCCCCATGATCCAATCACCTCCCACCAGGCCCACCTCCAGCACTGGGGATTACAATCCGACATGAGATTTGGGCAGGGACATGAATCCAAACCATATCACCTAGATTCACTCACACATGTACTCCCTCAAAGGACAATATAAAAATATTCCACAATCTGAAAAAATAAAAAATCCAAAAACACCAGGAATCAAAAACACTTCTGGTCCCAAGCATTTCAGGTAAGGGATACTCAGTCTATAGTTCTTTCTTAAATTTTGTTTTAAGTGGTTGCCCCGTGATATACAATAAGCATTATCAGTTTATCACAGTCTCCTTACAAGTGATATGATACTATTTCACATATAACCATAGAATCTTACAACAATATAAAATTTAAGATTTGATATAGCTCCATTCCGTCCTCTCTCTTTTTTTTTTTTTTTTTTTTTTTGGATACGGTTTTGCTCTGTCGCCCAGGCTAAAGTGCAGTCACACAATAACGGCTCAACTTCCTGGGCTCAGGTGATCCTCCCACCTCAGCCTCCTGAGTACTTTGAACTACAGGACGTACCACCATGTCTGTCTAGTTGTTTTTTTAGTAGTGATGAGCTCTCACCATGTTGCGCAGGCTGGTTTTGAGTTCCTGGGCTAAAGCCTTCCTCCCTTTCTATGTGATATTGTAGCCATATGTTTTTACTTAGAGACCCCACAATGTATCCGTGGTATTTTTGCTCTGTAAAGCCAGTCGTCTTTTATAACGATTTAAAAGTCTTTTATGTTTGCCCCCCATTTAAAAAACATTTTAGACATTCTTAATATCTTTGTGTATCTTCCTCCTTTTGTGTAAATAACTCCCTTTAGTATTTCTTAAAGCAAAGCTCTGTTGGCAGTGAATTTTCTCAGCTTTTGTTTGTCCAAAAAAGACTATCTTTATTTGTAAGATTTTTTTTTCCTCTGGGTATAGAATTCTAGATTGACATTTTTTTCTCCATACATTAAATATTTCATTCTGTTGTCTTCTCACTTAGATATTATTTCCTGCTGTAATTTAAAAAGCTTTGTTTCTCTGCATTTAATATCCTGTTTTCTCTGGCTGCCTTTAAGATTTTCTTTTTATCCTTGGTTTTTAGTTGTTTGGCTATGATATTTATAGCCAAATATCTGTGTGTGTGTGGTATTTTTCTTTCTTGCTGTTCTCTCGCTTGTGGTTTGATGTTTTTCATCATTTTTTCCCTGGATCTCCAGTTGCTTGTATATGTTTGTTATCCCATAGTTTTTAGATATTTTGCATTAGGAGAATTTTCCCTATGCTTCTCTGTGTTGGCTGTTAGCTATCCCTCTTAAGCCTGTGTCTCCCTGCTCTTGCCCCTCTGCCAGCAATAGGCTGCTGCTCCCTGTTACTCTATGTCATGCTTGTGGTGGGGGCAGGGGTGTTCTCTGTTGTTCTAACACAGCCTTAGTCATAGGCAGGCCCTGTGTGCCTGGGCCTCTGCATGGGGCTTTCACCGTGTACAGTCAGCCCTCTGTATCTGCAGGTGTGTCAGGGCTAACTGTGCAACTTGATCATCTGTGGATTTTGGTATCTGAGGGAAGTTCTGGAAACAATCCCCTGCAGAGCCTGAGGGACAGCTGTACCTGCTTCTTCCTCAGTGTTATGAGACCTCTACTTTTCTGTCAGTAAAGGATCCTGAGCCCAATATAGTTCTGCACTCCTGCTGTAGTAATAGAGGGCTTTCTTGTACCCTTATTCTCCTATACTCCCACACTAGAGGATCCAGACTCTAGGCCATCACCTCGGATTGGTAGCTTGCTTTAAGGAAGGGAAAAGAATTCCTCTCAAGGATAAGCATCCCCAATATTCTCACTTACAGTTAAACGAAATATGAGCTTAAAACCAAAACCTGAGGAAATAAATCATTTGTGAGAGTAAACAAGTAACGGAAAATATGTTTTCAAACACCCATTAAGACCATGGATGTATTGGTAAGTATAAAACAACCATGTAAGACACATTCAGAGTAGTAAAAGAGGAAATAAAAGGAGTAAGGAAGAAGGAATGTCTGTCATCGCAGATTACTGAACCCTACATTTAACTTTTAAAAAAATTAAAATTGGATCGATACTGCAATAAATTATAAAAGCCATACCTATTGCATAATTTTTTTAGTAAAATTCTAATAGCAAATACAGGAAGAGAGAAAATGAACCCTAAAAGAATGCTTGAGATGAGAGTATTGGTAAATAAGTGATAGGAAATTAGGAAACATAGGTCAATTTAAATTATGTTTGTATAAAATAATAGTGATACTTAATTTGTAGTGCTAAAAAAGACACAATTATATAATAAATAATAATTACATATAAATGAGGTGGGGATAATCAAATTGTGTTTCAAAATCCTTCTGTAATTCAGAAAAGAGGTTTATGATATTAACTCACTTTGGTATATAGCATATAATAGATATTGTATCGTTACTTAACTAACTGAATCTTGATGAATGAGAGCTTGGTAAAATTTAATGGGTAGCCAACCATTGAGAAACTGGTATAGTATAACTTCCAAAGATGTAAAGAAGAAAAATATGGGAAAATATCAAAAAAACAAAGTACAAAAAGAAGAAAGGTGCAGTAGATGTCATAGTAAAACTCTGACAAATACAAGATACCAACTAACATTTAGGAGACAACTTGATATGTTTTCAGTAATCACCATAAATTACCTGTTGAAAAACAATAAAATTGAATCTTCAAAAAATAATAAGCTCTTGCTATATCCATGATATAAAGTTTTGGTCTGACGACCTTCCCCTTTCTATTTCCAGTGCCTTTGGCCATTCATGCAGTGTTTTACCTGCAGTCAGGAGTCTGGGAGGATGTTCTGATCCCTGCAAATTGGCAAGAACTGAAACTAAAATCATTACTGACAAATCATAAGTCTTCCTCACTTATCTTTTTTGTTACGTTCTATAAGCCTGCTGCTCTCACAGATGACCCTCATAATGTTATTTTATTTTTGTCTTTCTGTCATCCTTTCTTAATGATGTTAAGTAACTGTCTGTTATTGGGATGGGTGTGGTGGCTCACACCTGTAGTCCTAGCACTTTGGGAGGCCGAGGTGGGTGGATCATTTGAGGTCAGGAGTTTGAGACTAGCCTGACCAACATGGTGAAACCCCATGTCTACCAAAAATATAAAAAATTAGCCGGGTGTGGTAGCACACGCCTGTAATCCCAGCTAATCAGGAGGCTGATACAGGAAAATCACTTGAACTGGGGAGATGGAGGTTGCAGTGAGCTGAGATCATGCCACTGCACTCCAGTCTGGGTGACAGAGCGAAACTCCATCTCAAAAAGAAAAGGCCAGGCACAGTGGCTCACACCTGTAATCTCAGCACTTTTGGAGGCTGAGGGGGGTGGATCATCTGAGGTCAGGAGTTCAAGACCCACCTGGCCAACATGGTGAAACCCTGTCTCTAATAAAATACAAAAATTAGCTGGGCATGGTGGCAGGTGCTTGTAATCCCAGCTACTCAGGAGGCTGAGGCAGGATAATTGCTTGAACCCAGGAGGCAGAGGTTGCAGTGAGCTAAGATCGTGCCACTGCACTCTAGCATGGGTGACAGAACCAGACTCCATCTCAAAAAAAAAAAAAAAAAAGTATATTACTGTTTTACTTTTGTAAACTGTCTTCCAAATATTTTTGTATTTTATGTTTTCACTTTCCACTCATACCACCTGAAACACTGACCACTACAACCCCTGCCTTTGGGTTCAAGTGATGGAAGAACACTATTTAAAGCTTGATATGTTTCATTCAAATAAACCATTCCTCTGACATTTTTCTTCTCTTTTTTCTTTTTCTTTTTTTTTTCTTTTTGAGACAGAGTTCGCTCTTGTTGCCCAGGCTGGAGTGCAGTGGCGTGATCTCAGCTCACCTCAGCCTCTGCCTCCCAGGTTCCAGCAATTCTCCTGTCCAGCCTCCCTAGTAGCTGGGATTACAGGCATGTGCCACCATGCCCAGCTAATTTCAGTAGAGATGGGGTTTCTTCATGTTGGTCAGGCTGGGCTTGAACTCCCAACCTTAGGTGATCCTCCCTCCTTGTCCTCTCAAAGTGCTGAGATTACAGGTGTGAGCCACCAT
This sequence comes from Macaca mulatta, assembly GCF_049350105.2. Lineage (NCBI taxonomy): Eukaryota > Metazoa > Chordata > Mammalia > Primates > Cercopithecidae > Macaca > Macaca mulatta. The sequence continues at coordinate 53,282,991 of NC_133414.1, forward strand.
GCCCAGCCTCCTCTGATATTTTTCTAGAACACTCTTAACTACTAGTTTTCCTTGCCCCTCTCATTCTCTGCATGTCCCATTTCTAGATTAGCCATTTTTATATTTATATTATTTATTTTATATCTTTAGTATCATTTTTATATCTAATGTTTTATGTCATTATTTGTGTCTATTCTGTATTCATTGTGCTTTATGGTTATTTGTAACCTCTGTGTTGTTTTGAAGTACGTATTTATAAGTTGCCCATTTTGTGTTCTAAATTTCCACCCTACTTTCCACATTATAAGGTTTCTTGTTTATTTTCTTCTAACCAAAGGGCTAGAGGAGATTAACACTTTTTGGATTACTTTATTCCAGGAAACTAAGTCAACTATATATAAAAGCGCGTTTGTATGTAAGTGTAAGTTCATCACAAATATCACAAGACTTATAAGTTATGGTTATTTTTTCTTATTTCTAGAAGTCTGCAAAGTTGATGACCAACTGGAGCGCTGTCAGGAAATCCAGGACAGACATATCTGGCAAGCTCCATATATCAACAACCAAATACTGACTATAGAGAGAGGTAACATATTAGGAAAAGTGTTTGATTTCAGCATAGACCCACTTCCTTCCATAAAAATACCTTGTAAATGTGACTTATGTGGTATGAGTTTAAAATACATTTCAGATTTATTTAGTAGTAAGAAAAATTATTTAAGAAAGATGCCTCATGACCTCAGTGCATATAGAAAACTATTCCTCAATAGTAACCATGAAAAAACTCATATGGAAGAGAAACGTTATGAGTTTATTCAAATTGGAAAATGCCTCAGTCATAAGGAGGACTTCATTTCATATCTGAAAATTCAAAATTTAGAGCAATCTTGAATATAAGGAATGTGAGAAAGATTTCTATGGAAAGGCAGTTTTCATTACATATAAGCAAGCTTACACAGGAGAGAGTCCTTGTGTACATAATGAATGTAATAAAGTGTTTTATAATAATCCAACTCTCACGGTCCATAAAATGTCAGAAAAAAGAGAAAACTTTTATGAGTTTAATGAATATGAAAAAACCTTTGAGAAGTCCACTTTCTTGAAACATAGAGTTCATTTGGAGGTGAAACATTATAAATATATTGAAAGTGTAGGTAATTTTAACAGATCAAGCTTTCCTAACACAAGAGAGAAAACATTTGAAAGTAACAAATCAGGGGAACCTTTGTATGAGAAGTCAGTACTTAATGTAACTCACAGAACACACAGAGGAGAGGAAGTCTATGGATGTGAGCAATGTGGAAAACCATTCTATGAACAGTCAAAGCTAACCAAACATCAAAGAATCCATACAGGGGAGAAACCCTATGAATGTAATGAATGTGAAAAATGTTTTTCTAGGAAATCTCCCCTCACTTTACATCAGAGAGTCCACACAGGAGAGAAACCCTATAAATGTAAGGAATGTGGGAAATGCTTTTCTAGGAATTCACACCTCATATTACATCAGAGAACTCACACAGGAGAGAAACCCTATAAATGTAAGGAATGTAGAAAAAGTTTCTTTCATAAGTCATATCTTACAGTACATCAGAGAATTCACATGGGAGAAACCCTACGAATGTAATCAATGTGGAAAAACCTTCATAAGCAACTCTGTCCTCATAATACATCATAAAACACACACAGGTGAGAAACCCTGTGAATGTAATGAATGTGGGAAATCTTTCTCTAGGAGTTCATATCTTATAATACATCAGAGAACTCACACAGGCGAGAAACCCTATGAATGTAAGATATGTGGCAAAACCTTTTGCCACAAGTCTGATGTCACTAAACATCAGAAGACTCACATAGGGGGAAAACCCTATGAATGTATTCAGTGTGGGAAAACTTTTAGTCATAACTCAGGCCTAAAAGTACATCAGAGAACACATACAAAGGAGAAACCCTATGAATATACTGAGTACGGGAAATCCTTCTCTGAGAAATCAGTCCTTACAGTACATCAGAGAATACACACAGGGGAAAAACCTTATAAATGTAATGAATGTGGAAAAACCTTCTACAATAAATCAGACCTAACCAAACATCAGAGAACACACACAGGTAAGAAGCCCTATAGATGTAAGGAATGTGGGAAATTCTTCTCTAGGAATTCATACCTTACAATACACCAGAGAATGCATACAGGAGACAAACCCTTTGTGTGTAAAAAATGTGGGAAAACCTTATACCATAAGGCAGACTATACAGTACATAAGAGAACACACAGAGGGGAGAAGTCTTATTACTGTAATGAATGTGGGAAAACCTTTATTTGCAACTCAGTCCTCAACTCCCATCAGAGAAAACACATGGGGGAGAAGCCCTATGGGTGTAATGAGTGTGGGAAGTCCTTCTCTGAGAAATCAGTTCTTACTGTACATCAGAGAATACACACAGGGGAAAAACCTTATAAATGTAATGAATGTGGGAAGTACTATCATAAGTCAGATCTCACTAAACATCAGAGAACACACACAAGGGAGAAACCCTATGAATGTAGTCAGTGTGGGAAAAGCTTCAGTTGCAGCTTAGGTCTCAAAGTATATCAGAGAAGACACACAAGGGAGAAACCCTATGGATGTAAGCAGTGTGGGGAAACCCTCTGAGAAATAAACTCTCATAGCACATCCAAGGATACACATGGGAAAAAGCTTATAAATGTAGAAATGAGAGAAATCTTTCTCAAGCAATTCATACCTCAAAATACTTAGGAGAAATCAAATAGGACATGACCCCTGTGAATGTAAAGAACTTGGCAAACCTTTTACCATAAGTCACCTTCCAAAGTAAATAAGAGAATAGCATAGGGGAAATTCCTAATAATGTAATGAATGTTTGAAAATCTGCTGTAAGAGACAACTACAAAGTAACTGAATACATGTAGAAGAAACACTACTGATCCATGTAGAGAATATGGGGAAATATTTTGCTATAATTTGGAATTTATTAAACAAAGAACTTCCATAGGAAATAATCTAATGACTCACATGGATATATGAAAATGTTCTTCCAGAGAATGACCATTAATAAAAATAAGATAAACCACATTTAGAGAAAACTGTCAACATTCTGTTTCTTTTGACAACTTTATGTACAAGTTTTACTCATTGTATATTAAATAAATAATAGGGAAGGTATTCAAAGAATGCAGCAAATGTAGTTGAGTCTATATCAAGAAATGTCATTTTACTAAGCAAGATAATTCATACTGAGTTAAAGTCATAACAGATATTTTGAATGTGAAGACATTAACAAATACCTAGACTTTATTATATCTGAAGATTGTGTTAAAGGAAATGTGTCAGTTTAGGAAATAATGAATAGAAATTTTCTTCTAGATACAGTATTATCCTGAAAGTCATGTTTTTAAAAAATTAGTCATATTTTGTTCTGATCCCAAATTTTTAAATAGAAATGTAACTGTAAACAGAATTCTATACAAATAGTAACTGTAGAGTATGAAGATTTTTTTAAAGCACAAATAAATTGAATAACCTTTTCAGTCTCTGAGTCCACTTTTGGGGAAAGAGTGTTACCCCATGGCCCTTTCTGTCATGAGCATATCCTGTCCTTGATTAGTCTGCCCTCCAACTATACTGTTGCCTCTGCATTTTCTGCCTAATGGACCTACCCTTAGGGGAGCTCAGGATGGACCACCCTCTTACCAGAACATACATTGGGACCAGCCAGAGGCAGTGGGATATAGGTTGTCCTTGAGGCTGCATCTGCCCCTCTTCCTAGGTGCAGAGACTGGAAACCACATTAAGTGTGTGTACAAAGCTAGAGGACCACCTAGAACCTTTAGCCCATGTGAGTTTGGTCTCCAATTCAGAGCCACAGGAAGCTCAGTATAGCTTACTTTTTAAAATCCAAGCCTATTGACTGAATTTTAGTGAACCCTTTTAGGTGGGCTGGTGTAGTTTTAGTGAAATATTTCATAACATAACCATCAGTGTACATATTGCAGCTTGGAAGTAAAGTATTGCAAAAGTAGTTGGAGTATCTGCATGTCATTCCCAAATTTCTTTAACTTCCTATAACCTTTACCACCTTTAAGCCTTATTTTAAACTTGGTTTTTATTGATACCATGTCTCATTACTTTCATTCTTTATTTCCATATATACACATATACTATTGTGGATGTACAATAACATATTTTGTTGTTTTGCAAGTATTTGCAAAAGTTAAAGTTATTCAGCTTTTGTCTTCAAATGCATGGTTTTGACCTTTTTACCTGCTGATATGTTTAGCTTTACTTATTTTAATAAAGTATAATAAATAACTTTGTGTAACTATAAAACATTGTCTATTTTCCTGTTTATGAAATTTCAAAATTTTGTTTCATTATTAAAACAATGTATGATAATTTTTATAAATCAACTTAAGTATAATTTAAACATGGTAAAAGACATCCTGTTTTGCCAATTTTATGAGTGATGTGGTTTGGGGCTCTGTGTCCCCACCCAAATCTCATCTTGAATTGTAATCCCCATGTATTGAAGGAAGGACCTGATAAGAGGTGATTGCATCATGGGAGTGGTTTCCCCCATGCTGTTCTCATGATAGTGAGGGAGTTCTCACAAGATCTGATATTTTCAAAAACATCAGTTTCCCCTGCACTCACTTGCTGTCTCCTGCCATCCTGTTAAGAAGGTGCCTGCTTCCACTTCGCCTTCCACCATGATTGTAAGTCTCCTGAGGCCTCCCCAGTCACTCTGAACTGCGAGTAATTAAATTTATTTTGTGTATAAATTACCCAGTCTCAAGTAGTATCTTTATAGCAGTGAGAACACACTAATACAATGAGTTTTTACAACAGTATACCCTCATGTAGTAACTACCACACTTAAGATACAGAGCAGAATCTACAAAGAACTTAAATTTACAAGAAAAAAACAACCCATCAAAAAGTGGGCGAAGGATATGAACAGACACTTCTCAAAAGAAGATATTTATGCAGCCAACAGACACATCAAAAAATGCTCATCATCACTGGGCATCAGAGAAATGCAAATCAAAACCACAATGAGATACTATCTCATACCAGTTAGAATGACGATCATTAAAAAGTCAGGAAACAACAGATGCTGGAGAGGATGTGGAGAAATAGGAATGCTTTTACACCGTTGATGGGAGTGTAAACTAGCTCAACTACTGTGGAAGACAGTGTGGCAATCCTTAAGGATCTAGTACTGGAAATACCATTTGACCCAGTGATCCCATTTCTGGGTATATACCCAAAGGATTATAAATCATGCTACTATAAAGACACATGCACATGTATGTTTATTGCGGCACTATTCGCAATAGCAAAGATTTGGAACCAACCCACATGTTCATCAATGAACCCCACAGGCAGTCTAAAGCCTCCTGCATTCCTAAAGTTTTGGGTTTCTTCTTGATGGACGTTCCATCAAGTGTTTTTGCAGTTTTGGAAATCCTAAAAATTCCTACAATCTTATTTTTTTAATAAAATATTTTCTCTATTTTGTTCCTTAACTTGAACACTTTCCAGAAGAAGACATACTTGTGGCCAAAAAGCATGTGAAAAAACGCTCAATATCACTAATCATTAGAGAAAACAAATCAGAACCACAGTGAAATACCATCTCACAATAGTCTAAATGGCTGTTATTAAAAGTCAAAAGCGAACATGCCAGTAAGGTTGTGGAGAAAAGGGAACACCTATATACTGCTGATGGGAATGTAAATTAGTTCAGTTATTGTGGAAAACAGTGTGGCAATTTCTAAAAGAAATTAAAACAGAATTACCATTTGATCCAGTAATCCCATTATTGGATGTCTACCCAAAGGAATAGAAATCATTCTACCTTAAGGACACAGGCTATCACCCCTGTTATTAAATATAGTATTGGAAATTCTAGCGAGGGCAATCAGAAAAGAGAAAGATATAAAGGGCCTCTGACTTGGAAAAGAAGAAATCAAATTATCATTGTTTGCAGGTGATATGATCTTATATTTGGAAAAACCTAAGGACTCCACCAAAAAACTGACAGGATTAAAAAATTCAGTAAAGTTGCAGGATAGAAAATCACTAGCATTTCCATATGCCAACAGTGAACAATCTGCAAAAGAAATTTAAAAGGTAATGCCATTTACAATAGCCACAGATAAAATTAAGTACCTAGGAATTATCAAAGGAAGTGAAGAATCTCTGTAATGAAAACTATAAAACACTGATGAAGTTGAAGAGGACACCAAAAAATGGAAAAATATCCCATGTTCATGGATTAGAAGAATCAATATTGTTAAAATGTCCATACTACTTAAAGCAATCTACAGATTCAGTGCAATTCCTATCAAAATACCAATTACCTTCTTCGTAGAAATAGGAAAAACAGCCAGGCACGGTGGCTCACGCCTGTAATCCCAGCACTTTGGGAGGCCGAGGCGGGTGGATCACCTGAGGTCAGGAGTTCGAGACCAGCCTGGCCAATATGGTGAAACACCATCTCTATTAAAAATACAAAAATTAGCTGGGTGTGATGGTGGGCCCCTGTAATCCCAGCTACTGGGGAGGCTGAGGCAGGAGGATCACTTGAACCCAGGAGGCAGAGGTTGCAGTGAGCCAAGATCACACCACTGCACTCCAGCCTGGGAGACAGAGTGAGACTGTCTCAAGAAAAAAAAAAAAAGAAAAGAAAAAATAATCTTTAAATTTATATGGAACCACAAAAGACCCGGAATAGCCAAAGCTACTCTAAGCAAAAAGAATAAAACCAGAGGAATCACATTACTTGACTTCAAATTATATTACAGAGGTATAGCAACTGAAACAACATGGTACTGGCATTAAAACACTTAAGCCAATAAAACAGAATAGAGAACCCAGAAGCAAATCCACACATCTACAGTGAACTCATTTTTGACAAAGATGCCAAGAATGTTTACTGGGGGAAAGACAGTCTCTTCACAAATAGTGCTGGGTAAACTGGATATTCATATGCAAATAATGAAACTAGACCCTTATCTCTCATCATATACAAAAACAGATCAAAGTGGATAAAAGACTTAAATCTAACACCTCAAACTGTGAAACTACTACAAGAAAACATTGGGGAAAATCTCCATGATGTTAATCTGGGCAAAGACTTCTTAAGCAATACCCCACAAGCACAGGCAACCAAACCAAACATGGACAAATGGGACCACATCAAGTTTAAAAGCTTCTGCATAGCAAAATATACAATCAACAAAGTGAAAAGACAACCCACAGAATTATAGACAATATTTGCAAACTACCCCTCTGACACAGGATTAATAACCAGAAAATAGGCCCGGCGCGGTGGCTCATGCCTGTAATCCCAGCAATTTGGGAGGCCGATGCAGGCGGATCACAAGGTCAGGAGTTCAAGACCAGTCTGGCCAATATGGTGAAACCCTGTCTCTACTAAAAATGCAAAAATTAGCCTGGCATGGTGGTGGATGCCTGTAGTCCCAGCTACTCGGGAGGCTAAGGCAGGAGAATTGCTTGAACCCGGAGGTGGAGGTTGCAGTGAGCTGAGATCATGCACTGCACTCTAGCCTGGGCCAGAGAGCAAGACTCTGTCTAAAAAAAAAAAAAACAAAAAACAAAAAAACAGAAAATATATGGATCTCAACTCTATTAAAAAAAAAAAAATCTAATAATCCAATCAAAAATGGGCAAATGAGTTGAATAGACATTTATCAAAAGAAGACATACAAATGGCAAACAGGCTTACAAAAATGTGCTCAACATCATTGATCATCAAATAAATGCAAATCAAAACTACAATGAGATATCTCACCCCAGTTAAAATGGCTTATATCCAAAAGTCAGGCAATAACAGATGCCGGCAACAATGTGGAGAAGAGAACTCTCATACAGTCTTGGTGGGAATGTAAATTAGTACCACTATGGAGAACAGTCTGGATGTTCCTTAAAAAACTAAAAATGGACCTACCACATGATCCAGCAATTGCACTTCTGGATATATACTCAAAAGAAAGGAAATTATTATGTCAGAGAGATATCTGCACCCCTGTGTTTGTTGCAGCACTGTTCACAGTAACCAAGATTTGGAAACAACCTAAGTGTCCCTCAACAGATGAATGGATAAAGAAAGTGTGTTACATATATACCCAATGAAGTACTATTTATCCGTTAAAAAAATGAGGCCCAGTCATTTGCAACAACGTGGATGTAACTGGAGATCATTATGTTAAGTGAAATAAGCCATGCACAGAAAGACAAACGTCACATGTTCTCACTTATTTATGGGCTCTAAAAGTCAAAACAATTGATCTCATGGAGATAGAGAGTAGAAGGATGCTTACCAGAGGCTTGGAAGGGCAGTGGTGGGGGATTAGGGGGTGAGGGAGGTGGGGATAGTCAATGGGCCCAAAAAATAGAATGAGGCCAGGCCCGGTGGCTCACGCCTGTAATCCCAGCACTTCGGGAGGCTGAGGTGGGCAGATCACGAGGTCAGGAGTTCGAGACCAGCCTGGCCAATATAGCGAAATCCCATCTCTACTAAAAATACAAAAATTAGCGGGGAGTGGGGCATGCGCCTATAGTCCCAGCTATTCAGGAGGCTGAGGCAGAAGAATCACTTGAACGTGGTAGGCGGAGGTTGCAGTGAGCCGAGATAAGGCCACTGCACTCCAGCCTGTGCAACAGAGTAAGACTCTGTCTCAAAAAAAAAAAAAAAAAGAATAGAATAAATAAGCCCTACTATTTGATAATACAATTGGGTGACTATAGTCAATAATAAATTGTACATTTTAAAATAACTTAGAGTGTAATTGGCTTGTTTGCAACTCAACAGATAAATGCTTGAGGGGATGGATCCCTCATTTCCCCCGATGTTCTTATTTCACATTGCATACCTGTATCAAAACATCTCGTGTACACCATAAATATACACACCTACTAAGCACCCACAAAAATTAAAGAAATTTTTTAAATCTTAAAGAAAATACGTGCATGCATATGTTCATTGCAGCACTATTCACAATAGCAAAGATGTGGAATCAAACTCCCATGTATGGTAGACTGGATAAAGAAAATGTGGCAATATACACTATGGAATATTACACAACCACAAAGAAGAAAAAGATATCCTTTGTAGCAACATGGATGGAACTGGAGGCCATTATTCTAAGCAAACTAATGCAGAAACAGAAAAGCAAATACCACATGCTCTGATAAGTGGGAGCTAAACATTGAGTACATGTGGACACAAAAGGTAAGTATCAGCACCAGGGACTACTTGAGGGTGGAGGATGCGATGAGGGTGAGGGTAGAAAAACTACCTATAGCCTGGCGCAGTGGCTCACACCTGTAATCCCAGCGCTTTGGGAGGCTGAGGCAGGCGAATCACTTGAAGTCAGGAGTCGGAGATCAGCCTGGCCAACATGGTGAAACCCCATCTCTACTAAAAATACAAAACTTAGCCTGGTGTGGTGGCACATGCCTGTAATCCCATCTACTCAGGAGGCCGAGGCCTGAGAATCACTTGAACTGGGAGGTGGAGGTTGCAGTGAGTGAAGATTGTGCCACTGCACTCCAGTCTGGGGTGACAGAGTGAGACTCTATCTAAAAAAAAAAAAAAAAAAGAAAGAAAGAAAGAAAGAAAAACTACCTGTGAAGTACTTATTACCTGGGTGAGAAAATAATCTGTACAGCAAACCCCTGTAACATGAAATTTACCTATGTAACAAACCTGTACCTGTACCTCTGACCTAAAATAAAAGGTTAAGAAAGAAACGTGGTATATAGTAATCCAATTATATCAATAATCACTTTAAATGTGAATCGTCTAAATACAGCAATTTAAGGAACTATCAGAGTGGACCATAAAACAACTATAAGAAGCCCACATTATATAGAAAGACAGATAAATTGAAAGTAAAGAGACAGAGCAAGATATATCATGCCAATATTAATCATAAGAAAGCTAGAGTAAGTATATTAATTTCAGTCAGAGTAGACTTTAGAACAAGAAAAATTATCAGGGATAAAGGAGGGGCATTACACAATGATAAAGCGTTCAACTGTCCAAGAAGATATAACAATCTTGAATGTGTATGCACCTAACAAGAGAGTGTCAAAATACATGAGGCAAAAACTGTTAAGAACTGCAAGGAGAAAGACAAATTCACTATTATAATTGGAGACTTCAGCACTCTTTCATCAGTAATTGATCCAGGAGACAGAAAAACAGTAAGAATATAGTTGAACTAACCAATTTACATTTACAGGATATTTCATATAACAACAGCAAAATACACATTCTTCTCAAGCTCACATGGCATATTCACCAGGATAGATCACATTCTGGACCATAAAATATACAACAAACTTCAAAGGATAAACATCCAAATATGGTTTCACAACACAATGGAATTAAACTAAAAGTCAATAGCAAAAAGAGAGGAAATCCTAAAGTATTTGGTGATTAAGTAAGACACTTCGGGTCAGTATCGCTAATCATCAAAGAAGTACAAATTGAAACCATAATTAGATATTGTCTCACACCTTTTAGGATTACTAAGATTTAAAAAAGGAACATGTTTTGGCAAGGATGTGGAGAAATTGTAACTGTTTTTCACTGTTGGTGGGACTGTAAAATGGTGCAGCTACTATGGAAAACAATATGGAGGTTACTAAAACAATTTAAAATAGAACTACTATATGATTCAGCAGTTCCACTTCTGGGTATGTATCCTAAAAATTGAAATTAAGATCTCAAAGAGATATTTGCACTCCCATGTTCATTGCAGCATTATTCACAATAGCCAAGAAGTAGAATCAGCCTAAATGTCCATTGACAGATAAATTTTTAAAATATGGTATATACATAAAATGGAATGCTATTGAGCCTTAAAGAAAGGTATTCTGCTATATGCAACAACATGGATGAATTGTAAGGACTTTACACTAAGTGAAATAAGACAGTTACAGGAGGACAAATAGGGCATGATTTCAGTTATATTGAGGTACAGGAAGTCTTAACATCATTGACAGGTACTTGGAAAATGTAACATTAAGCTAAAGGACATATAACAAAGCCAGTTTTTTTTTCCCCCATCAACATTGTAGGGGAACAACTATTCAAGAACCTTCTGTACCTCGGTTCACTTAAAGTCACAGTTCCAAGAACCTATCAATGACATTGAAGACTTACTGTATCTAAAATAGTCAAATTTATAGAATCAAAAGAGTTGAATGTTTTTTGTCAGGGTTTGGGGATACGGAGGAATGAGGAGATGCTATGCAGCAGGTTCCAGGTATGCAAGACGATTAAATCCTAGAGCTCTCCTATGCAACATTGTGTCTACAGTTAGCAATACCATATTGTACACTTAAAAAATCATTGGCTGGGCACGGCGGCTCACGCCTGTAATCCCAGCACTTTGGGAGGCCGAGATGGGCAGATCATGAGGTCAGGAGTTCAAAACCAGACTGACCAACATGGTGAATCCCCGCCTCTACTAAAACTACAAAAATGACCCAGGTGTGGTGGTGCTTGCCTGTAATCCTAGCTACTTGGGAGGCTGAGACAGGAGAATCGCTTGAACCCAGGAGGCGGAGGTTGCAGTGAGCCGAGATCACGCCACTGCACTCCAGCCTGGGTGACTGAGCAAGACTTCATCTCAAAACAAAACAAAACAAAACAAAACAAAACAAAACAAATATGTTAACAGGGTATAGATCATGTTAAATGTTCTTACCACAATAAAAAGGTGTGTAAAAGAAATATACTTTACATTCTCTTACATGTATCTTACAATAACTAAGTTCATATATGCCACTGAAATTAAAATTTCGGCTGGACACAGTGGTTCATGCCTGTAACTCCAGCACTTTGGGAGGCTGAGGTCTGAAGTTCGAGACCAGCCTGGCCAACATGGTGAAACCCTTCCTCTACTAAAAATACAAAAAATTAGCCAGGTGTGGTGGCAGGCACCTGTGATTCCAGCTACTCAGGAGGCTGAGGCAGGAGAATCCCTCGAACCCAGGAGGCAGAGGTTGCAGTGACCTGAGACTGTGCCATTGCTCTCCAGCCTGGGCAACAAGAGCAAAACTCCATCGCAAAAAAAGGAATAATTCATGAAGTAAAAAATAATAAAAGTAAGAACAACAGACTTCTAAATAATATATGGATTAAAAAATGTCTTATGAGAAATTCAAAACTATATTGAATTAAGTGAAAATACAACCTATCAAAATATGTGGAGTAACCAAAGATAATATTATATTCTTTGCTTTAAAGTCGTATACATCTTAAATAAATCAAGAAGAAAAAAGCCCTTTTATATTTACCCAAACATGTACTGTTTCTGATGCTCTTTATTAGTTCTTTAAAATCTGAGTCTTTCTAATATCATTTCTTTTCATCTATAAGAACTTTCTTTAGCGTTTCGTATAGTGAAGGTCTGCTGGATATAAATTTTCTGTTTTCCTTTATCTGAAACGTCTGTTTTTAGCCTTCATTCTTTAGAGATACGTTTATTGGTTATATAATTCTAGATCAACCTTTTATTCTTTTAGAACTAAAAATATGTTTTTCCACTGTCTTCTACCTACAATTTAAATGTCCCCCCCCCCGCTTTTTTTTCAGTTTAACTCTCATATTTTTAGTTTTGGGTTTCTTCATATTCATTCATCTTGTTTGGGATTAAATATTATTTTTGTACAATTTTTTCTCTCCTCTCCTAGAACTCTAATTCCATATAAATTTAGACCTTTTGGTTGGTTCCAGAGTTAAATGTTCTATTTTTTTAATTGTTTATTTCTATCTCTTCTTTACATTGGGCATTTTCTGTTGATTGTGCTTCAAATTTACTTACTCTTTTCTTTGCCATTTCTATTATAATATTAAATTTATTTAGTGAATTCTATATTTTATATTTTTCTGTTCTAAAATTTCCAAATGGGACCACAAAACTCATCCCAAGAAGTAGATTTTCTAGAATTGTCTTCTAAGTCCCAGCCTAGGATTACTGTCCCGTTTTTACTGGGACTAAAAGCTTTCCTAAGACTCAGGACTTTCAGTGCTAAAACTGGAGAAGTTTTGACAAACTGGGCAGAGTTGAGTACCCTAAGTATGACACACATATGGCTGTCTTGCCCACCTATTTAAAGTGTGATATTCAGTGGCTTTTAGGGTATTTACAGAGTTGTGCAACCAGACCACTATCTAATTCCAGAACATTTTCACCGCCCAAAAAAGAAACCCCTACCTATTAACAGTTACTCCTCATTCCCTCTGCCTCCGCACCCTGGCAACCACTAATTGATTATACTTTCTGTCTCTATGGATTTGCCTACTCTGAGTAATTCATATAAATGAATCATACAGTATGTGGGCCTTTATGTCTGGCTTCTTCACTAGCTTAATGTCCTCAGGGCTTACCCATGTTGTAGCGTGTGTCAGTACTTCATTATGTGTTATTGCTGAATTATATTCTATTGTATAAATATGCCACATTTTCTTTATCCACTCAACAGCTGATGAATGTTTGGACTGGTCTCAGTTTTTGACCATAATCAATAATGCTGCTAATAACATTGGATCCATTTATTTATTTATTTATTTATTTTTTGAGACAGAGTCTCGCTGTGTCACTGGAGTGCAGTGGTGTGATCTCAGCTCACTGCAAGCTCCACCTCCCAGTTTCATGCCATTCTCCTGCCTCAGCCTCCCAAGTAGCTGGGACTACAGGCGCCTGCCACCACACTCGGCTAATTTTTTGTATTTTTAGTAGAGACGAGGTTTCACCATGTTAGCCAGGATGGTCTCGATCTCCTGACCTCGTGATCCACCCACCTCGGCCTCCCAAAGTGCTGGGATTACAGGCGAGAGCTACTGCACCTAACCAGATCCGTTTACTTTTAATTCATCAGACTCTGTTTTTGCCCTAAAGAGGTTACTGTGAGCTCCCATATGTCTGTAACAAATTTCCAGAAACAAAGAAAGCTACTGCCACTGCCAGATGCTCAGCCTGACAGCAAAATACACAGTCACTGACTGTGATACCAGCCCTCTGCCTCTCAGGAATGAAGCTCTAGGTTATTATAACAAGCAAGCTACCTAGATCAGTTAATATGCTAGAAAATGGCAAGCCGAATCTAGAAAGGTTAGCCTAGGCCTTTCCAGCAAGACCCCATCTCTACAAAAATTTTTTAAAAAATTAGCCAGGAGCTGTGGTGTGTTCCTGTAGTCCCACATACTTGGGAGGCTGAGGTGGGAGGATCTCTTGAGCTCAAGGAGTTGAAGGTTGCAGAGGTTAAATGTATATACTGCATCCTGAAGGAGCGCACACAGACCCTGCAGGATATCATCTCCTGCTGATGAGCATCTTAGTCATCTCAGGCTGCTATAGCAAGTTACCATAGACTGGGTGGCTTAAACAACAATTTATTTCCCACAGATCTGGAGGCTTGGAAGTCCAAGAGCAAGGTGTTGGTAGATCAGATGTCTGCTGAGAGTCCACTGCCTTCATAGGTGGCCTTCTTGCTGTGACCTCATATGGTAGAAGGGGCAAGGGAGCTCTCTGGACCCTCTGTTATAAAAGCACTAATCCCATTCGTGAAGGCTACACTTTGCCTTCCAAAGACTCCATCTCTAAATACCATCAATTGGGAATTAGTAACTTGGCCAAGGTTTGAAGAAGTCTTTCTAATCTTCTATTATGAAAGTATCTTTTGGATGATGGAGCCATGGACTCAATGTTGTCCTTCTTTTGCTTTGAAATGGGCTCAATGATTAAGAAAATATAAATGGGAAGAGGGAGGTTCCAAGATGGCTGTATAGGAACACATCCAGCCTCCAGCTCCCAGTGTGAGTGACACAGAAGACAGGTGATTTCTGCATTTCCAACTGAGATACCAGGTTCATGTCACTGGGGCATGTCAGACAGTGGGGGCAGGACGGTTGTGTGCATCCCACCAAAGCAGGTCGAGGTATCACCTGACCTGGGAAGCACAAGGATGAAGGGAATTCCCTTTCTTAGCCAAGGAAAAATCAGGTCACACCCACACTAATACTGCACTTTTCCAAGGGTCTTAGCAAATGGCACACCAGGAGATTATATCCCACACCTGACTCAGAGAGTCCCACACCCACAGAGCATCCCTCATTGCTAGCACAGCAGTCTGACATCTAACTGAAAGGCTGCAGTGAGGCTGGGGGAGGGTCGCCCACCATTGCTGAGGCTTCAGTAGGTAAACAAAGCAGCAGGGAAGCTTGAACTGGGTGAAGCCCACTGCAGCTCAAGGAGGCCAGCCTGCCTCTGTAGACTCCACCTCTGGGGACAGGGCATAGCCAAACAAAAGGCAGCAGAAACCTCTGCAGATTTAAATGTCCCTGTCTGACAGCTTTGAAGAGAGTAGTGATTCTCCCAGCATAGAGTTTGAGATGTGGGAATGGACAGACTGCCTGCTCAAGTGGGTCCCAGACCCCTGAGTAGCCTAACTGGGAGACACCCCCAACTAGGGGCAGACTGACACCTCACACCTCATACAGCTGGGTACCCCTCTGAGATGAAGCTTCCAGAGGAACGATCAGGCAGCAACAACTGCTGTTCAGCAATATTCACACTTCTGCAGCCTCCGCTGCTGATACCCAGGCAAACAGGATCTGGGGTGGACCTCAAGCAAACTCCAACAGACCTGCAGCTGAGAGTCCTGACTGTTAGAAGGAAAACTAACAAACAGAAAGGACATCCACACCAAAACCCCATCTGTATGTCACCATCATCAAACACCAAAAGTAGATAAAACTACAAAGATGGGGAAAAAACTGCAGCAAAGCTGAAAATTCTAAAAATCAGAGCACCTCTCCCCCTCAAAAGGAATGCAGCTCCTCACCAGCAACAGAACAAAGCTGGATGGAGAATGACTTTTATGAGTTGAGAGAAGAATGCTTCAGACGTTCAAACTTCTCTAATCTAAAGGAGGAAGTTCGAACCCATTGCAAAGAAGCTAAAAACCTTGAAAAAAGATTTGATGAATGGCTAACTAGAATAAACAATGTAGAGAAGTCCATAAATGGCCTGACAGAGCTGAAAGACATGACATGAGAACTATGTGACAAATGCACAAGCTTCAGTAACTGACTCGATCAACTAGAAGAAAGGGTATCACTGATTAAAGATCAAACGAATGAAATGAAGTGAGAAGAGAAGTTTAGAGAAAAAAGAGTAATAAGAAATGAACAAAGCCTCCAAGAAATATGGGATTATGTGAAAAGACCAAATCTATGTCTGATTGGTGTACCTGAAAGTGATGGGGAGAATGGAACCAAGTAGGAAAACACTCTGCAGGATATTATCCAGGAGAACTTCCCCAACCTAGCAAGGCAGACCAACATTCAAATTCAGGAAATACAGAGAATGCCACAAAGATACTCCTCGAGAAGAGCAACTTCAAGACACATAATTGTCAGATTCACCAAAGTTGAAATGAAGGAAAAAATCTTAAGGGCAGCCAGAGAGAAAGGTCGGGTTACCCACAAAGGGAAGCCCATCAGACTAATAGTGGATCTCTCGGAAGAAACTACAAGCCAGAAGAGAGTGGGGGCCAATATTCAACATTTTTAAAGAAAAGAATTTTAAACCCAGAATTTCATATCCAGCCAAACTAAGTTTCATAAGTGAAGGAGAAATAAAATCCTCTAAAGACAAGCAAATGCTGAGAGATTTTGTCACCACCAGGCCTGCCCTGCAAGAGATCCTGAAGGAAGCACTAAATATGGAAAGGAACAACTGGTACCAGCCACTGCAAAAACATGCCAAAATGTAAAGGCCATTGATGCTAGGAAGAAACTGCATGAACTAACAAGCAAAATAATCAGCTAACATCATAATGACAGGATCAAGTTCACACATAACAATATTAACCTTAAATGTAAATGGCCTAAATGGTTCAATTAAAAGATACAAACTAGCAAATTGGATAAAGAGTCAAGACCCATCAGTTTGCTGTATTCAGGAGACCCATCTGACATGCAGAGACACACATAGGCTAAAAATAAAGGGATGGAGGAAGATCTACCAAGCAAATGGAAAACAAAAAAAGGCAGGAGATGCAATCCTAATATCTAATAAAACAGACTTAAAACCAACAAAGACCAAAAGAGATAAAGAAGGCTATTACATAATGGTAAAAGGATCAATTCAACAAGATGATCTAACTATACTAAATATATATGCACCCGATACAGGAGCACCCAGATTCATAAAGCAAGTCCTTAGAGACTTACAAAGAGACTTACACTCCCATATAATCATAATGGGAGACGTTAACACCCCATGTCAACATTAGATAGATCACTGAGACACAAAGTTAATGAGGATATCCAGGAATTGAACTCAACTCTGCACCAAGCGGACCTAATAGACATCTACAGAATTCTCCACCCCAAATCAACAGAAAATACATTCTTCTCAGCACCACATCACACTTTTTCCAAACTGACCACATACTTGGAAGTAAAGCACTCCTCAACAAATGAAAAAGAACAGAAATTATAACAAACTGTCTCTCAGACCACAGTGCAATCAAACTAGAACTCAGGATTAGGAAACTCACTCAAAACCACTCAACTACATGGAAACTGAACAACCTGTTCCTGAATGACTACTGGATACATAATGAAATGAAAGCAGAAATAAAGATGTTCTTTGAAATCAATGAGAACAAAGATACAACATAGCAGAATCTCTGGGACACATTTATAGTGTGTAGAGGGGAATTTATAGCACTAAAGGCCCACAAGAGAAAGCAGAAAAGATCTAAAATTGACATCCTAACATCACAATTAAAAGAACTAGAGAAGCAAGAGCAAACACATTCAAAAGCTAGCAGAAGGCAAGAAATAACTAAGATCTGAACAGAACTGAAGGAGCTAGAGACACAAAATCCCTTCAAAAAATCAGTGAATCCAGGAGTTGATTTTTTGAAAAGATCAACAAAATTGATAGACTGCTAGCAAGACTAATACAGAAGAAAAGAGAGAAGAATCAAATAGACACAGTAAAAAATGATAAAGGGGATATTACCACTGACCCCACAGAAATACACACTACCATCAGAGACTACTATAAACACCTGTATGCAAATAAAGTAGAAAACTAGAAGAAATGGATAAATTCCAGGACACATACACTCTCCCAAGACTAAATCAGGGAGAAGTTGAATCACTGAATAGACCAATAGCAGGCTCTGAAATTGAGGCAATCATTAATAGCCTACCAACCAAAAAAAGTCCAGGACCAGATGGATTCACAGCTGAATTCTACCAGAGGTACAAGGAGGAGCTGGTACCATTCCTTCTGAAACTATTCCAATCAGTAGAAAAAGAGGGAATCCTCCCTAATTCATTTTATGAGGCCAACATCATCCTGATACCAAAGCCTGGCAGAGACACAACAAAAAAAGAGAATTTTAGACCAATATCCCTGATGAACATCAATGCAAAAATCCTCAATAAAATACTGGCAAACTGAATCCAGCAGCACATCAAAAAGCTTATCCACCATGGTCAAGTGAGCTTCATCCCTGGGATGCAAGGCTGGTTCAATACATGCAAATCAATAAATGTAATCCAGCATATAAACAGAACCATAGAAAAAAACCACATGATTATCTCAACAGATGCAGAAAAGGCCTTTGACAAAATTCAACAGCCCTTCATGCTAAAAACTCTCAATAAATTCGGTATTGATGGAACATATCTCAAAATAATAAGAGCTATTTATGACCAACCCACAGACAATATCATACTGAATGGGCAAAAACTGGAAGCATTCCCCTAGAAAACTGGCACAAGACAGGGATGCCCTCTCCCACCACTCCTATTCAACATAGTGTTGGAAGTTCTGGCCACGGTAATCAGGTAAGAGAAAGAAATAAAGGGTATTCATTTAGGAAAAGAGGAAGTCAAATTGTCCCTGTTTGCAGATGACATGGTTGTCTATTTAGAAAACCCCATCGTCAGCTGGCCAAGGTGGCTCACGCCTGTAATCCCAGCATTTTGGGAGGCCGAGGCGGGTGGATTACAAGGTCAGGAGATTGAGACCACGGTGAAACCCCGTCTCTACTAAAAATACAAAAAATTAGCCAGGTGCGGTGGCAGGCGCCTGTAGTCCCAGCTACACAGGAGGCTGAGGCAGGAGAATGGCGTGAACCCAGGAGGCGAAGCTTGCAGTGAGCCTGGGCCACAGAGCGAGACTCCATCTCAAAAAAAAAAAAGAAAAGAAAATCCCATCGTCTCAGCCCAAAATCTCCTTAGCTGATAAGCCAATTCAGCAAAGTCTCAGGATACAAAATCAATGTGCAAAAATCACAAGCATTCCTATACACCAATAACAGACAAGCAGAGAGCCAAATCATGAGTGAACTCCCATTCACAATAGCTTCAAAGAGAATAAAATACCTAGGAATCCAACTTACAAGGGATGTGAGGGACCTCTTCAAGGAGAACTACAAATCACTGCTCAATGAACTAAAAGAAGATGCAAACAAATGGAAGAACATTTCATGATCATGCATAGGAAGAATCAACATCATGAAAATGGCCATACTGCCCAAGGTAATTTATAGATTCAATGCCATCCCCATTAAGCTACCAATGACTTTCTTCACAGAATTGGAAAAAACTACTTTAAAGTTCATATGGAACCAAAAAAGAGCCCGCATTGCCAAGACAATCCTAAGTCAAAAGAACAAAGATGGAGGCATCACGCTACCTGACTTGAAACTATACTACAAAGCTACAGTAACCAAGACAGCATGGTACTGGTACCAAAACAGACATATAGACCAATGGAACAGAACAGAGCCCTCAGAAATAATACCACACATCTACAGCCATCTGATCTTTGACAAACCTGACAAAAACAAGAAATGGGGAAAGGATTCGCTGTTTAATAAATGGTGCTTGGAAAACTGGCTAGCCACAAGTAGAAAGCTGAAACCGAATCCCTTCCTTACAACTTATACAAAAATTAATTCAAGATGGATTAAAGACTTAAATGTTCTACCTAAAACCATAAAAACCCTAGAAGAAAACCTAGGTAATACCATTCAGGACATAGGCATGTGCAAGGACTTCATGTCTAAAACACCAAAAGCAATGGCAACAAAAGCCAAAATTGACAAATGGGATCTAATTAAACTAAGGAGTTTCTGCACAGCAAAATAAATTACTGTCAGAGTGAAAAGGCAACCTACAGAATGGGAGAAAATTTTTGCAATCTACTCATCTGACAAAGGGCTAGTATCCAGAACCTACAAAGAACCCAAACAAATTTACAAGAAAAAAACAAACAACCCCATCAAAAAGTGGGCAAAAGATATGAACAGACAATTCTCAAAAGAAGACATTTATGCAGCCAACAGACACATGAAAAAATGCTCATCATCACTGGCCATCAGAGAAATGCAAATGAAGATATCATCTCACACCAGTTAGAATGGCAATCATTAAAAAGTCAGGAAACAACAGGTGCTGGAGACGATGTGGAGAAATAGGAATGCTTTTACACTGTTGGTGGGACTGTAAACTAGTTCAACCATTGTGGAAGACAGTGTGGCAATTCCTCAAGGATCTAGAACTAGAAATACCATGTGACCCAGCCATCCCATTACTGGGTATATACCCAAAGGATTATAAATCATGCTGCTATAAAGATACATACACATGTATGTTTATTACGGCACTATTCACAATAGCAAAGCCTTGGAACCAACCCAAATGTCCATCAATGACAGACTGGATTAAGAAAATGTGGCACATATACACCATGGAATACTATGCAGCCATAAAAAGGGATGAGTTCATGTCCTTTGTAGGGACATGGATGCAGCTGGAAACCATCATTCTCAGCAAACTATTGCAAGAACAGAAAACCAAACACCACATGTTCTCACTCATAGGTGGGAACTGAACAATGAGATCACTTGGACACAGGAAGGGGAACATCACACACCAGGGCCTGTTGTGGGCTGGGGAGATGGGGGAGGGATAGCATTAGGAGATATACCTAATGTAAATGACGAGTTAATGGGTGCCACACAGCAACATGGCACATGTTTACATATGCAACAAACCTGCACGTTGTGCACATGTACCATAAAACATGAAGTATAATTAAAAAGAAAAAAGAAAATATAAATGGGATCCCAGGTCAGTCTATAAGGTACTTTGTGAGCCCTGCAATAGGGGTACCAGTAAAGGAACTGCAAATAGAAAAGGAAGCTGATACCTCAAATACTTGTAGTCCCAAGGATGATGAATTACTGTAGGATGGAAGGGGTCTGTTGTAATCAGCTTGGTACCCACTGTCTAGCTAGTGGCTCTTTGGGGTATGGTACTATACTGAGAGCTTGATTTCTGCTATTAGCTAGGTCAGATATATGGCAGCAGCCATGGCTAGATCAGCCTTGGTGAAGGAGAGTGCACGTTGTCAGGCCCACGTCCAGCCTCCATTTCTCCCACCATTACTATTCCTGTAACAGGCTCATTGTGCAAACCCTGGGGTGGCTGATGACACAGCTGGTTAATGCCTACTGGGTGAGCCATTCTGTTGTCCTAGTTGTTCAGTGTCTCCTCTCCTGTGAGTGCCTTCTGGTGGCAATAGACATAAGATACAAAGAACCATATACCTGTGCCCACTTCTATGAGTCACCCAGGCTACCCTGTTTCAATTTTCCAATCTTATTTTTCTTGGCACTGAGTCAGCAAATAATTTGTGTGTATTCATACTCCCAGCAATTTTTCCTACACCTAGTGTTGATGACAAAGTTTACTGTTGAAAGATATGCACACTGAGAGGACATCTCCTCACCACTCTCAGGTGTAGCCTTCTGAGGATTGTAGGACAGCAACAGTTCATTATCTAACCCTCAATATTCCATTGAATACATCCATCCATAAATTAGGCCTGGGTTTTTCCCTTCTCCATCAGCTGTCACAGGAAACCCCTACAGGCCACATGCCACATGTGTGAGTGTTAGGTAGGGGTGAGGCAGCAGTAGTAGGTAACGTGGACTGGGCCACCTCTGCCTAATGCACTCTGTGGACATGGATCAGTTCTGTATCAGTCCATTTTCACACTGCTGATAAAGACATACCTGAGACTGGGCAATTTACAAAAAAACAAAAATAATAAAACACACACACACACACAAAAAAACACAAACAAGCAAACAAACAAAAAGGTTTAATGGACTCACGGTTTCACGTGGCTAGGGAGGCCTCACAATCATGGCAGAAGGTGAAAGACATGTCTCACATGGCAGCAGACAAGAGAAGAGAGCTTATGCAGGGAAACTCCCTTATAACCATTCAGATCTCATGAGACTTATTCACTCTCATGAGAATAGCATGGGAAAGACCCGCCCCCATGATTCAATTACGTCCCACTGGGTCCCTCTCTCAACACGTGGGAATTGTGGGAGTTACAATTCAAGATGACATTTTGGTGGGGACACAGCCAAAGCGTATAAAGTTGTTTTCTGCTTTTGTTTTTAACACTGTTTTTGTTTTTTATTTTTTTGTTTTCAAATTATTTATTTGTTTTTGAGACAGTCTCACTCTGTGACCCAGAGTAGAGTGCAGTGGTGCCATCTCAGTTCACTGCAACCTCTGCCTCCCACATTCAAGCAATTCTCATGCCTCAGCCTCCCAAGTAGCTGAGATTACAGGCACATGCTACTTTGCCTGGCTAAGTTTTGTATTTTTTGTAGAGATGGCATTTCACCATGCAGCCCAGGCTTGTCTCTAACTCCTGGCCTCAAGCAGTCCTCCTACCTCAGCATCCCAAAGTGCTGGGATCACAAGCATGAGCCATGGCACCACCCCACCCTTTTTTTTTTTTTTCTTGAGATGGAGTTTCACTCTTGTTGCCCAGGCTGGAGTGCAATGTCATGATTTCGCTAGCTGCAACGTTCACCTCCTGGGTTCAAGCAATTCTCCTGCCTCAGCCTCCTGAGTAATGGATTATAGGCGTCTGCCACTACACTCAGCTAATTTTTGTACTTTTGGTAGAGATGGGATTTCACCATGTTGGCCAGGGTGGCCTCTAACTCCTGACCTCAGGTGATCCACCCGCCTCAGCATCCCAAAGTGCTAGGATTACAGGCGTGAGCCACTGCACCTGGCGCCCCCATCCCTTTTTTTTTTTTTTTTTTTTTTTTTTTTTGAGATGGAGTTTCGCTCTTGTTGCCCAGGCTGGAGTGCAATGGTGCAATCTCGGCTCGCTGCAACCTCCACTTCCCGTGTTCAAGTGATTCTCCTGCCTCAGCCTCCAGAGGAGCTGGGATTATAGGCATGCGCCACCATGCCCAGCTAATTTTTTTGTATTTTTAGTAGAGACAGAGTTTCTCCATGTTGGTGAGGCTGGTCTCAAACTCCCAACCCCAGGTGATCTGCCCACCTCAGCCTCCCAAAGTGCTGGGATTACAAGCATGAGGCAACCTGCCTGGCCTGCCCTCCTTTTTAATATAGGGTCTCACTCTATTGCCCATGCTGGAGTTTAGTGGTGTGATCATGGCTCCCTGCAAGATTGCCCTCCTGGGCTCCAGTGATCCTCTCATCTCAGCCTCCCGATTAGCTGGAACTACAGGCACATGCCACCAGCCCAGCTAGTTTTACTTGTTGTAAAGACAGGGTTTCACCATGTTGGCCAAGTTGGTCTCAAACTCCTGACCTCAAGTGATCCACCCACCCACATCAGTCTCCCAAAGTGCTGAGATTACAGGTATGAGCTACCATACCTGGCCAAAATTGTATGTATTTATAGTGTACAAAATGATGTTTTGAAATGTGTGTGTGTGTGTGTATGTGTGTGTGTGTATACATATACACTTACATATGTGTGCATATATGTTTATATATGTGCATTTACACCCATACACATTGTAGAATGGCAAAATCAAACTAACTTGCATTGCTTCACATAGATATTATTTTGTGGCGAGAATACTTAAAATCTACTCTCTTAGCATTTGTCGAGAAGACAATATATTATTAATTGTAGTTATTGTGTTTTACAATCAATCTCTCTTTTTTTTTTTTTGAGATGAAGTCTCACTTTGTCCCCCAGGCTGGAGTGCAGTGGTGCGATCTTGGCTCACTACAACCTCTGCCTCCCAGGTTCAAGCGATTCTTCTGCCTCAGCCTCCCCAGCTAATTTTTGTATTTTTAGTAGAGACAGGGTTTCACCATGTTGGTCAGTCTGGTCTCGAACTTCTGATCTCAAGCAATCCACCCGCCTCGGCCTCCCAAAGTGCTGGAAGTACAGGCATGAGCCACCGCGCCCAGCCACAGTCAATCTCTTGAACTTACTCTTCCAAACTAACTGAAATTTTGTACCCTTTGACCAACATCTCCCCAACCACCTTCCAACCCCCACTGCAGCCCCTGGTGACTACTGTTTTATTCCCTACTTTATGAGTTCAACTTTTTAGATTCTGCATGTAAGTAATATCATGTGATATTTGTCTTTTGCTTAATGTAATGTCCTCCAGAATGTACTGTTTCCATCATACAATAAATTGCTGCTTTATCTACGAGCCCTATCATAAGGCTGGATGCCTCTAACAATACCCAGTGCATGATGGCAGTGTCATTGCAGAGTGACTTCTTGTGTTGGTCAGACGCTAAGAGTGCCATTAGCACTCCCAGAGCTGCTCTTCAAATGGAGGAGATTTTTCCATTTGAGGAAAGAACTAGCCATAGAAACCTAGGAGTTTGCACTGTGACTGTCCCTATTGTGGTTTCCAGAGATTCCAGACAGCATTCTTACCTAACAAAACCACTGGATCTGTCGTCTTCTGTGGCCTGAGTGGTAGGGTGGCTTACAACACAGCCTGTTCCTTTCTGAAAGAGTCCTCTTTGCCTCATGGCAGGCAGTAAATGGGCTGATACAGTATTGCCAAGAGTGGTGCATGCTGTCTCCAAAGTCCAAAGCAGCCTGTCAATCGCCCTACCTCTTTCTTAGTAGTAGACAGTGCAGGTGCAGTGACTTGTCTTTTGCCTTGGATGAATGTCTCAGCAGGTCCCAGAACCCTGTATCTCTGAAAGCTTCACCGATGTGCTAAGCCCCAGACAATATTTAGCATCTCTTCCCCACCCTCTGCTGCTCCTGTTCTGTCTGCAGCATCTAGAGTACTTGCCGCTTGCTGTATCTCAGGTCAGATTTATATAATGTCATTAGTAGTTGGATCCTGATGCTCTGCAAAATTGCATGATAAGGTCCTTGAAGGATAATTTGTGATGGAGAAAAGGAGAGTTAACATAGTCATGGGACAAGACAATACGTATATATTGCTCTTCACCCAAGTGAAGCATTGTTGATCTTTTTCAGTTACATAAGCAATGTCCTCGCTGGCTACTGCCTGTCCCTGTAGTTGCCACTCTGGCCCTGCTGTCCTTTATACTATTTCTACCCACTTTGCTTTTGACTGTTAGTACTACCTAACAGAATTTTCTCATCTCCACTGGCATTTGGGAGACCATTCCACAACGCATCTAATGTCACTGTGAATTGTGGCCAATAGAAGACACTCACCGCACTTGTGCACTCCTTATCCTTTTGGTGTCCTCTGGGTCCTGTGGGTAACACGTCAGTCAGGAGTCCTCTACCCTTATGTAGTAAAACCATTCTAAAATGTCCATGACTAGAGTCATCTGACCCTCACCTCAATACAGTCCTCAATTTCATTTTTTTAGGATTAATTTAGCCAGTGAATTTATTTTCATCTGAAGGGCCTTTACAATTTAGCTTATTTTATCATTTGTTCCAAAGTAAAAAAATAAATAATGGACCACACATTCTGGTAATTTTTAGCCATGGCTTTATTCTTGTAATATATTTATTCGTGATTAAGGATGTAAATATAGGAAATGTTCATCTTGTGATATCCCACCTTGTTTTAACCTGATTGTTTCTCTTAGCTGAGAGAGCCCGACAGAGTCCATTTTAGTTTCTTCACTCACAGCCCCCCTCCATTAAAGGCATAATGAGTGCAAACTGACTCCAAGCACATCCAGGAATGCACTTGCTGATAAGATATTGAGGCAAGCTGTACCAGCAGCTCCTGGAGATGTACTCCGTGGATGGTACCCAAAGCTCCTGCATTATCTCTTTGTGATAGTTTAAGCCCCTGCACCTGGAACTGTTCATTTTTCTGCAACTATCTCTGTAACCATTATTTTTTTAACTTTTTGCCTATTCTGCTTCTGTAAAAATTGTTTCAGCTAAACTCCCCTTCCCCTATTTAGACCAAGGTATAAAAAGAAATCTAGTCCCTTCTTCGGGGCGAGAGAACTGTGAGCGCTAGCCATCTCTTGGTCGCCGGCAATAAAGGACCCCTGAATTAGTCTCAGAGTGTGGCGTTTCTCTACAACTCACTCAGTTACAACATTTGGAGCGAGATGCGCTCCAGCGAGATGCGCCACTAGGTGAAGACCAGACTCGATTCGGGCTCCACCAGACAGATGGCAGGCTTATAGGGGAGGTGCCCCCTGAAGATGTTCCAGGGCTCTGTAGTCCACTGTCTTCTTGAGGGGAGTGGATCGACTGCTGGTGTGCCCAACCAAATTCAACTCCTGAGTCCTCAGTCTCTGGTCCCAGGAAGGTAAGTCAGATCTGACTCTGTTTCTCTGGGAGGGAAACGCCCCTGATGAGGGTCCTCCCTCAGACTCTGTCCACACTCCAGGATGCTGGTTTCTGTCAGGCTTCTCTGTTAAGTCGAGTCTCTCTCTCTTTTTTTCTCTATCTCTTCTCCTCTCTTTCAGGTCTCTAGGAGACCTCTGTTTTAGAATGGGAATAAAAAATATTGTAATAAATTCTGTGTGAGTGAGTGAGTGAATGTGGAGTTCAAGGGCTTGTGCTTGAATTTCCAGTTCGTAGCTCCACGGCGAAAGCTACGGAGTTCCAGTGGGCCCTCACCTGCGGTTCTGTGGTGACCTCATAAGGCTTAGGGCAGCATCGGGCATAGCTTGATCTGAGCCGGGGGTTTATACCGGCCTGCCAATGCCAAGAGGAGCCTAAGTCCCCGCAACGGGAGTGGCTAGGCAGGCATTCTGATTATCCCATCACGGGACCCCCTCCCCTTGCCTGTCTGTAAAAATTGGCATAATTGTTTATATACCCTAGTGTCTATTGTCGTGCTTTGCGTCTGTCTAAATTTCATATGTCTGTTCACTGAAACTGCCCATGAGGACTGGGCAAGGACTTATTCAAGGTCCTCAGCACAGATTTTCTATCCCAGGAGGTGAAATCTCTCATCAGTCATTTCGGCTGGCCATACCAGTCCTGCCTCTTCTGTCAGAAACAAATCAGGTGTTAGGCGGGAGGGGTGTGGAAGACATTTGCCTGTTTGGGATTTCTGGCATCATAAAGATTGCTGGCATTTAGATTGCCATACTCCACGTCCCAATGACTGGTCCACCGCCTCCTTAGACCAGTGATGGATTCAAAATAGCCACTCTGCAGACCTCCTTGCTCACCTTTTCTGTCATCCCGTAACTTTTCCCGTGCCCTTAAATAAGGCACTATGCAGAGAAACCTATGCCTATGCTGCTTTACTCTGTCTGGACTCTTATTCTATGGCCCCATGGCTACTCTCCTACCTTAGGAAAGATCCAAGTGGCCCCTTTCCTCCTCATCCCCATCCCTTACCCCACACATCTCATTTTCCTGTGTCACAGCAAGTCCAGCACCTCCAAGACTTGGCTCTGCTCTCCCTCCTAAAACCCTTAAAAGAAAGGGCCAAGCTTGAACTTTTTGCCTTTGAGTCATGGAGACACCAAAGATATTTGGGCTGTAAGTCAAAAAGGAGGGGGGGATCATGTAGGTCCCACTGGCCTCAGACCCGCCTCTTGTCCTCTGTCTAGATGTCAAAGCTTAAAGAGACAGAACTTATGTGGCAAGAAGTGTTGACTATAGTTGTTTTCCTACTTCCTCTGGTTATAATACTTGTGTTCTTCCGATGCTGCCACCCCCCAGGCTGTGAATATCTCTGTCCGTGCTAGGTTTAATATTTCTGCTTAAACCTTGTTAATTGCCTCCAGAATGGGAAACTTCTTCCTGGCCCCGTAGAGATTGGAGTCCTCTCCAGTGTACGTTGCAGAATTTCTCTCTGTGCTTCTCAGAGGATTACAGAGTCCGCCTTAAGAAAGGCAAACTCCAGACACTCTGTGAAGTAGAATGGCCACAGTTTGGAACCAGGTGGCCCCCAGAAGGTTTATTAAACATCACAACTGTTCGGGCTGTGTGGTGGGTCGTGGTTGGAACTCCCAGACACCCTGATCAGTCTCCTCACATTGATCAATGGCTAGATTTGGTCCAGAGCCCTCATCCATGACTCTGCTCATGTGCCATTCATGATCCCACCTCCAAGGTCCTTTTGAGCCAGACTGTACTTTTGCCCCAACCCTCAGCTCCCTTGGCTCCTCCTGTACTGCCTCCTTCTGAAGAAGAGGAAAGTTCACTTCGCCCATTCCCACCGCCCTATAACCCTCCTGCTCCCCAAGAATCTTCCCTTGTCTCCTCGACTACATCCCCTATGGCCTCTCTGCCTATAGCCACCCGATTATGGCATCAGCCGGAGGAGGTGGCCCCCCTCCTCCCACTGAGAGAGGCCCAAATCCCTCTGGGCAGTGAGTGCTCTGTTCCATTTTTAGTTTATGTCCTCTTCTCTACTTCTGACCTGTACAACTGGAAGGCTCATAATTCCCCCTTTTCTGAAAAGCCCCAGGTCTTGACCTCACTGATGGAGTCCATGCTCTGGACTCACCGGCCCACCTGGGATGACTCTCAGCAACTCCTTTTAACCCTTTTCACCTCTGAAGAGAGGGACCATATCTGAAGAGAGGCCAGAAATATTTCCTCACATCAGCTGGTAGACCAGAGGAGGAAGCCTGGGACCTCCTTGAGGAGGCTTTTTCCTCTACCTGGCCTGACTGGGATCCAAACTCCTTGGGTGGGAAGAGAGCTTTGGATAATTTTCACCGGTGTCTCCTTGCAGGTATCAAGGGAGCTGCTCTAAAACCCATGAATCTGTCCAAGACAACTGAAGTTGTCCAGGGGCCTGATGAGTCACCAGGAGCATTTCTAGAATGCCTCCTGGAGGCCTATTGGATTTACACCCCTTTTGACTCAGAGGCTCCTGAGAGTAGCCGTGCTATTAATTTGGCATTTGTGACTCGGGCAGCCCCTGATATTAAAAGGAAATTACAAAAGCTGGAAGGATTTGCTGAAATGAACACCAGCCAACTTTTAGAAATAGCAGAGAAAGTTTTTGACAATCGAAGAGTTTGAAAGGCAAAAACAGGCAGCTAAGGCAGCTGAAAAGTCTGCTGACAAAGCACCAAAAAGACAGGCAAAGACTTTAGTGGCTGCCACCCAAGGATCCAAGAAGGTAGGGCCCCCATCCCAGAGCACCGACCAGGGGACCCCAGGTACCCTCAAGAAAGGCCAAAAAGGTGTGTGGGCTCCCCTATAAAAAAGCCAATGCACTTATTACAAACAAATTGGACACTGGAGAAAAGAATGCCCATTAAAACCAGAGGAAAAACCAGAGAAGAAAAAGGTCCTCACCCTCCCCACTGTGGAGGAATCTGATGATTGATGGGGCCGGGGCTCCCTCTCCCTTGGCCCCCAGGAGCCCATGGTGACTGCCACAGTGAGGGGCCAGTCTGTATGCTTCCTAATTGACACCAGGGCAGAAGACTTAGTACTGCAAACACCCATGGTACTGCAAATACCCTCGGGCAGTGTCTCTAATAAAAAGGTGGCTGTGCAAGGGGCTTCATAAGCTTCATAAGCTGCTTCATAAGCTGCAGGCATCCATCTCCTTCTCAGTCCAACAAGCTCACCTCATGTTAGGGGACCCAACACCCCCTAGCACTAAGCTCCTGCTAACCACCCCTCTGTCAGAGAAATACTTCTTAGTTTCCCCCTCACAACCACAGGAGAATAAAACTAATCCTCTCCTACTGGATTTACAGACTCTCTTTCCTCGAGTCTCGGCTGAGTCAAACCCCTCAGGACTGGCAAGGCACCATCCACCAGTAGTTGTAGAACTCCTGGCCACTGCCCTGCCAGTCCAGGTAAAACAATGTCCTTGAGTCAGTGGGCTAGAGAGGGAATCAATCCCCATATTCAGCGACTATTACAAGCTGGTATACTCACACCATGTCAGACCACCTGGAATACTCCATTTTCGCCAGTCCAGAAACCTGGGACAAATGATTACCAGCCTGTACAGGACTCGTGGGAAGTTAACAAGTGGACAGTCACTGTCCATCCAACTGTCCCTAACCTTTATACTTTACTCAGCCTGCTTCCACCAGAACATACAGTATACATTATTTTTGACTTAAAGGATGCTTTCCTTGCTATTCCTCTGGCCCCCAAAAACCAACCTATCTTTGCTCTTGAATGGATGGATCCTGGCTCAGGAGACACCACCCAATTAACCTGGACTCTGTTACCCCAGGGTTTTAAAAATTCCCACACCCTTTTTGAGGAAGCCCTCCAACAAGATCTTATACCGTTCTGAGCCAGTCATCCTAACTGCACTCTTCTCCAGTACGTAGATGACCTGTTATTGGCTACTGAAACCACTGACAACTGCCTGCAACATACTAGTGACCTACTTTTACCTCCTTCAGGAACTCAGGTACCAGGTCTTAGCCAAGAACGCCCAGCTTTGTCTTCCCAGAGTTTTCTTCTTAGGATACGAGATAAACAAGGGAAAAAGGGCCCTCACCAGTGCTCGAAAGGAAGCTATCCTGCAAATCCCCACTCCCACCACCAAGAGACAGGCACATGAATTCCTGGGGGTCATGGGATACTGTCATTTGTGGATATTGGAGTTCACAGAAATTGCCAAGACCCTGTACATTGCTACTGGAGGGAATGGCCCATTAGTTTGGACTGACAAAGAAGAACAGGATTTTCAAAATCTAAAGAAGGCGTTAACTGAGGCCCCTGGTCTCGCCCTCCCAAATGTCTCAAAACTATTTCACTTTTTTGTTCATGAAAGCCAGGGAGTCACTAAAGGGGTACTCACTCAAAGTTTAGGAACTTGGTGACGCACAGTGGCCTATTTGTCTAAGAGACTGGACCCCGCGGCCTCTGGGTGGCCAAGTTGTCTGCGAGCCTTAGCGGCAAAAGCAAGCCTCATTCACGAGGCTGATAAACTGACTCTGAGCGAGAATTTAACCCTTATGGCTCCTCATGCCATAGAGACTTTGCTATGAAGGGCCTCCGGCAAACAGATGTTGAATGCTCGCATCCTGCAGTATCAGAGTTTACTGTTAGATCAGCCTCGTTTAACTTTCTGTCCCACAAGGTGTTTAAATCCAGCTACCTTGCTCCCTCATCCAGACCTTACCACACCTGTCCATGACTGCTAAGAACTGTTGGAAACTGTGGAAACTGGCCGACCCAATCTCCAAGATGTGCCTTGAAAGGAGGTGGACTCCACCGTGTTTACAGATGGTAGCAGC
Source organism: Macaca mulatta (assembly GCF_049350105.2). Lineage (NCBI taxonomy): Eukaryota > Metazoa > Chordata > Mammalia > Primates > Cercopithecidae > Macaca > Macaca mulatta. The sequence continues at coordinate 53,314,536 of NC_133414.1, forward strand.
CTCCTTGAGCAGGGAGTATGAAAGGCTGGTGCAGCCGTTACTATGGAGACAGATGTACTGTGGGCCCAGGCACTGCTGGCTGAATTGGTCGCCCTCACTCAGGCTGTCTGATGGGGTAAGGACAAACGTATTAACATCTACACTGACAGTAGGTATGCTTTTCCTACTGTACATGTACATGGAGCCATCTATCAAGAACGAGGGCTACTCACCTCAGCAGGAAAGACTATTAAAAACAAAGAAGAAATTTTGGCTCTGCTTGAAGCTGTTTGGCTTCCTCAGCAGGTGGCTGTAATTCACTGCAAATATCATCAAAGAGAAGGCACGGCCATTGTCCATGGTAACCAAAGAGCAAACTTGGTAGCTCGAGAGGCAGCTCGGCTCCCAGTCATGCCTTTGACCCTGCTGCCTGCTGTGTCCTTTCCGCAACCTGGCCTACCAGACAACCCACAATACTCCCCAGAGGAAGAAAAACAAGCTTCAGATCTTCAGGCCAGTAAATATCAGGAAGGTTGGTGGATTCTTCCTGATTCCAGAATCTTTATGCCCCAAGCCCTCAGGGAAACTTTAATCAATCTTCCGTATTCTACCACCCATTTGGGAGGAATAAAACTGGCCCAGCTTCTAAGAAGCCCTTTCAAGATCCTCCACCTTCAGGACTTAACTAACCAAGCAGCTCTCCAGTGTACGGCTTGTGCTGAGGTAAATGCCAAAGTCCTAAGCCCAGCTGAGGCCACCACCTCCAGGGAGGCTCACCAGGAGAAAGGTGGAAAGTTGACATTACAAAAAAAAAACTGCACTGGGCAAGGTATAAATACCTCCTAGTGCTAATAGACACCTTTCCTGGATGGACTGAGGCATTTGCCACCAAAAACGAAACTACCACCATAGTAGGTAGGCTTTTACTCAATAAAATCATCTCTTCGTGACATGGGCTGCCTGTTGCCATAGGGTCTGATAATGGACCAGCCTTCACCTTGTCCATAGCTCACTCGGTCAGCAAGGCATTAAACATTCAATGGAAACTCCATTGCGCCTATTGACCCCAGAGCTCAGGACAGATAGAACACATGAACCACACACTAAAAAGTACTCTTACTAAGTTAATCCTAGAGACTGATGAGAATTGGGTAAATCTCCTTCCTTTAGCCCTTCTTATAGTAAGATGCACCCCTTACCAGGCTGGGCTTTCACCTTTTGAAATCATGTTTGGAAGGGCTCCGCCTATCTTGCCTAAGCTAAGGGATACCCATTTAGCAGAAATCTCACAAGCTAATTTGTTACAGTACCTGCAATCTCTCCAACAGGTACAAGACATCCAGCCGCTTGTCCGGGGTACACACTCCAATCCAATTCCTGAACAGACTAGGCACTGCCACTCTTTACAGCCAGGTGACTTGGTACAGGTTAAAAAGTTCCAGAAGGAAGGACTCACTCCTACCTGGAAAGGACCTCATACTGTTATCCTCACTACGCCGACAACTCTGAAAGTGGATGGCATTCCTGCTTGGATTCATCACTCTCACATCAGAAAGGCCAAGAAAGCCCAGCAAGAAACATGGGTCCCCAAGCCTGGGCCAGGCCCCTTAAAACTGCGCCTAAGTCAAGTGAAGCCATCAGATTAATTCTTTTTATTTAACCCTTTTGTTTGTTTCCACCTATTATGCCGTCTGCCCCTCTCTACTCTTTTCTCCTCACTTCCTTCACGACAGGACATGTGTTTGCAAACACCACCTAGAAGGCAGGAACCTCTAAGGAAGTCTCTTTTGCAGTCGATTCATGTGCTTTGTTCCCAGAGCCTGCCCGAACCCATGAAAAACAATACAACCTGCCTATCATGGGAGCGGGAAACATCGACCTTGCTGCAGGGTTCGGACACACAGGAAGCCGAACTAGATGTGGAAACTCTAAAGGCGCAGAAAAAGGACTCCAGAGGGTTGACTTTTACCTCTGTCCTGGAAATCACCCTGACTCTAGTTGTTGAGATTCTTATCAGTTTTTCTGCCCTCAATGGTCGTGTGTAACCCTGGCCACTTACCCTGGAGGATCAACCTGGTCCTCAACCCTTTCCATAACTTGCACCTCCTGTCCTAGCCTGTGTACTATAAAAAATTGCAACCCTCTTACTATAACTGTCTGTAACACTAACTCAGCTCAATGGTATTACAGCATGTCATGGGGATTAAGGCTTTATATCTCAGGATTTGATGTTGGGACTATGCTCATCATCCAGAAAAAGGTCCTGGTACCATGGAGGCCTCCTAAGCCAATCAGACCTTTAACTGATTTAGGTGACCCTATGTTCCAAAGACACTCAGACAGGGTCGGTTTAACTATCCCGCCACCACTCCTTGTTCCCAGATGTCAGTTACAATGACAACATCTCCAACCCAGCCTGATGTCCATTCTGGATGGGATACATCACCTCCTTAATCTCACCCAGCCTAAACTAGCCCAAGGTTGCTGGTTGTGCCTAAAGGCCAAACTCCCATATTATGTTGGGTTGGGAGTAGAAGCCATGTTCAAAATTAACTCTCTTTCTTGTCATACACGGCCCCATGCTCTTACACTAGGAGATGTGTCAGGAAATGCCTCCTGTATAGTTAGCGCAGGGTATAACTTATCTGCTTCTCCCTTTCAGGCTACCTGTAATCCGTCTCTACTTCCTCAAGTGCCTCAGTCTCCTACCAGGCACCCAACAATACCTGGCTGGCCTGCACTTCAGGCCTCACTCGCTGCATCAATGGAACTGAACCTGGACCTCTGCTGTGCATGTTGGTTCATGTACTGCCCCAGGTCTACGTGTACAGTGGGCCAGAAGGGTGACTTTTCATTGCTCCCCCTGAATTACATTCCAGGTTTCGCCAAGCCACCCCACTCCTCGTACCCCTTCTGGCCAGCCTTAGCATAGCTGGATCAGTAGCCACTGGCACAGCTTCCCTGGTTCAGGGAGAAACTGGACTGATGTCCCTGTCTCAGCAAGTAGATATTGATTTAAGCAATCTCTAGTCAGCCATAAATATGGCTGCATACTCAGCAGCTGCATACTCAGGTAGAGTCTCTAGCTGAAGTAGTACTTCAAAACTGCCAAGGCTTAGATCTGCTGTTTCTCTCCCAAAGAGGGTTATGCACAGCTCTAGGAGAAAGTTGTTTCTATGCCAATCAATCTGGGGTCATAAAAGATACTCTCCAAAGAGTTCGAAAAAATCTAGATAGACGCCAACAGAAATGGGAAAATAACACCCCTTGGTACCAAAATATGTTTAACTGGAATCCATGGCTAACTACTCTAATTACTGGATTGGTGGGACCGCTTCTCCTCTTCTTGTTTGGTTTAGTCTTTGGGCCTTGTATATTAAATTGGTTTCTTAACTTTATAAAGCAGTGCATAGCTTCTGCCAAACTTAGGTATCTTAGAACTCAGTATGACCGCCTTGTTATAACTGAGGAATCAATGATTTGATTCCCCAAAACATGAGTGGGGGATGTGATACCCTACCTTATTTTAACCTGATTGTTTCTCTTAGCTGAGAGAGCCCGACAGAGTCCATTTTAGTTCCTTCACTCACAGCCCCCCTCCCTTAAAGTCATAATGAGTGCAAGCTGACTCCAAGCACATCCAGGAATGCACTTGCTGATAAGATATTGAGGCAAGCTGTACCAGCAGCTCCTGGAGATGTACTCCGTGGATGGTACCCAAAGCTCCTGCATTATCTCTTTGTGATAGTTTAAGCCCCTGCACCTGGAACTGTTTATTTTTCCGCAACTATCTCTGTAACCATTAATATTTTAACTTTATGTCTATTCTGCTTCTGTAAAAATTGCTTCAGTTAAACTCTCCCTCCCCTATTTAGACCAAGGTATAAAAAGAAATCTAGTCCCTTCTTCAGGGCCAAGAGAATTTTGAGCGCTAGCCGTCTCTTAGTCACTGGCAATAAAGGACCCCCGAACTAGTCTCAGAGTGTGGTGTTTCTCTACAACTCACTTGGTTACAACAATCTTCCATGTGATTTGAAGGCTGATTTTCATTTATGTCTCTGCATGTACTTAGTCTTCTAATTATGTAATATGTACAGATGTTTCTGGTGACTTCCTCTTTGGAAATGCAGTGTTTACCCTGTTGGGCATATGACTGTGTATCTGACATGAAATATCTGGTAATCTCAATTTAGAATCTGTGAGGGGAAAATTCAAGCCAAGTTACAGGTTGTCCAGTAATTTTTTTTTTTTTTAAAAGATGGAGTCTCACTCTGTTGCCCAGGCTGAACTGCTGTGGTGTGATCTCAGCTCACTGCAACCTCCACCTCCTGGGTTCAAGCAATTCTCTTCCCTCAGCCTCTTGAGTAGCTGGGATTACATGTGTGTGCCACCATGTCTGGCTAAGTTTTGTATTTTTAGTAGAGATGGGGTTTCACTATGTTGGCCAGGCTGGTCTGCAACTCCTGGCCTCAAGTGATCTGCCAGCCTCGGCCTCCAAAAGTGCTGGGATTACAGATGTGAGCCATAGCACCCAGCCTATTCAGTAACAATTTCATATGATGAGTTTACAGGTATTTTAAGGTTTAGATCACATTGTCGTCATCATTAGGGATAGCTGTAGAACTATAGGCTAGGAAATATGAAGTTTTTAAAAAAGCATTGTGTATTAATTATGTTTTAAAATTTTTTCTGTCTACAGTGTTTTGACATCTTGCTGGCTTGGGAGAGACTGCCCCTCCCAGGATTAGCCAGTTCCTACAGATAGCAAAGGGCTCAGCCTGGAGCACATCTTTGATTTGCAAACCAACCATCGCAGGCTCAGTCATCTCTGTATCTAATTCTCTAAGCCAGTTGTCTCCTACCCTAGATCATCCCAGGGTCAGGTGCCAGATGACTAGAGACCACACCTAGAGCCCCCTGGCGTTATTCAGACTAGCCCATCCTAAACTGTTCACCCTGCCCTGCCTTGCCCTTCCCTCAGAAACCCAATGAAGGCTGTAGCCTAGGCTTTCCCCTGGATCTTGCTTCTGCCTCTTGACGGACACTGGTGCTCCACCACTCTGTGTGGCACACGGTGACCCCTGTCTGGGACCTGTGAGTGTAAGAAACTTATTACTTCCAAGTCTTGTTCTCATTTCCTCCTGTAGCTGCACAAGCTTTTTCAAACCATATCCAACATTTACATTCTTTGAACACGTAGAAAGTGTTTTGATTTTTTTTTTTAAGACAGTCTTGCTCTGTCACCCAGGTTGAAGTGGAGTGGCATGACCTTGGCTCATTGCAACCTCTGCCTCCCGGGTTCAGCGTGATTCTCCTGCCTCAGCCTCTTGAGTAGCTGGGATTACAGGTGTCCACCACCACACCCGACTAATTTTTGTATTTTTAGTAGAGACGGGGTTTCACCATATTGACCAGGCTTGTCTTGAACACCTGACTTTAAGTTATCTACCCACCTCGACCTCCCAAAGTGCTGGGATTACAGGCGTGGGCCATTGCATCCAGCCTGAGCCACTGTGACTGTCCGTAAGTTTTGAATCTGAAGCAATTCACTTGTTTTATCGTCTTCGAGCTTTTAGGACAATATAGGTGATGGAACTTGTTTTTAATGAGAATATTGTAGAGTTTAAGTGTTTCACTGTGAAGTAGATTACCAAGGTTGGAAACAAAATAAAAAAACTCTTGGGCCAGGCTTGTGGCTCATGCCTATAATCCCAGCACTTTGGGAGGCTGAGGTGGGCAGATCACAAGGTGAGGAGTTCAAGACCAGCCTGACAAACATGGCAAAACCCCGTCTCTACTAAAAAATATATGAAAATTAGCCGGGCATAGTTATGCATGCTTGGAATCCCAGCTACTCAGGAGGCTGAGGCAGGAGAATTGCTTGAATCTGGGAGGCAGAGGTTGCAGTGAGCCGAGATCTCACCACTGCACTCCAGCCTGGGGAACAGAGCAAGACTCCATCTCAAAAAAAAAAAAAAAAAAAAAATTGCCAGGTGTGGTGGCTCACATCTGTAATTCCAGCATTTTGAGAGGCTGAGGTGGGTGCATCTAACATGGTGATATCCAGTCTCTACTAAAAATACAAAAATTACCTGGGTGTGGTGGTGCTTGCCTGTAATCCTAGCAACTTGGGGGGCTGAGGCAGGAGAATCGCTTGAACCAGGGAGGCAGAGGTGTCAGCGAGCCAAGATCGTGACACTGCACTCCAGCCTGGTGACAGAGCGAGACTCCATCTGAAAAAACAAAACAAAAAAACAAAAAAACTTTTTAATCAAAATATTAGTTATTTCACGAGGGAAAGTATAATCAAAATAGAATTTATATGAACTATCTAAAGAGGATTAATGCTTTCAAGTAGCTGAATGAACTCACTTGTAAATATCTAAATGCTCTGTGAGAGAGTGTCTTAAGCCATCTGTAAACTTTATGGATGAGGCAAGATTTGGTCGCCTATTAAATATCTTGGATAAAATCTTCATTTTAAAAAAATGGACAAGTTTTTCCTGTTATTAGGAATTATTCTTTGTTATGTAAGTTTCAAGGTCTGGATATAGTTTTGGTTTTTGGTTGACAACTTGCATTATGAGACAAACCAATTTAGCCAACACTACCTTTCTTTAATGGGGACAGATTGTTATATTTGGGTAAGTCCTTTTTATTTTTTGAGATGGAGTTTCGCTATTGTCCCCCAGGCTGCAGTGCAGTGGCGCAATCTCTGCTCACTGCAACCTCTGCCTCCTGGGTTCAAGCAATTCTCCTGACTCAGCCTCCCGAGTAGCTGGGATTACAGGCACCCACCACCACACCCAGCTAATTTTTTTTTTCTGAGACAGAGTCTCGCGCTGTTGCCCGGCTAGAGTTCAATGGCGCGATCTTGGCTTTCCGCCTCTCAGGTTCAAGTGAGTCTCCAGCCTTGGCCTCCCGAGTAGCTGGGATGACAGGTGCCTGCCACCACTCCCGGCTAATTTTTTGTATTTCTAAATAGAGACAGGGTTTCACTATGTTGGCCAGGTAGGTCTCGAACTCCTGACCTCATGATCCACCCGCCTCGGCCTCCCAAAGTGCTGGGATTACAGTGTGAGCCACTGTGCCTGGCCAGCTAATTTTTGTACTTCTAGTAGAGACGGGGTTTCACCATGTTGGCCAAGCTGGTCTCCAACTCCTGAACTCAGGAGATCCACCCGCCTCAGCCTCCCAAAGTGTTGAGATTACAGGCGTGAGCCATCGCGCTCAGCCTGGGTAAGTCCTTTTTAGAAATCAGATTAAACAACCGTCATTTTAAATACTGCAAACTTCTAAGGGCCACTTAGTTGGCATAATTATTGTTGTGCAAGAGACTAACCATTCAATTTCTTAAACGAAAAGCTTTGATTTGTTGCTTACTCTCTGTTTCACTCTGAAATGCCTAAAACTTAATGGCTTAAAACAATGACTGACATATTACTTTTCTGTGTGTACTGGGAATTCTGCTTCAGTTGGCAGTGACTGGAATCTCATTCAGGTCACTGGTACATTCAGCAGCAGAGGGGCTGGACTGGAGGAGCTAAGCGAGCTTCAAGGGTATGCTTGGTACCAGGGGCTTCACCATGGGCTGCTTGGGTTTCTTCATGACATGGCCTCAAACTAGTCCAACTTTTCACATGATGGTTAGCTTCAAGCTGCCACACTTCCTAAAGGGCAGGCCTGGAACTTCATGTTGTACTAGGCTAAAGCAAGTCCCAGGCCAGCCCAGATTCAAAGATGGGGAAAAGAATCTCCCTCTTGTGACCAGAGTGGCAAATAGGAAGGAATTGATAATGTATCTGTGGCCTTCACTAACCAAAGGAACTCTGTACTTGTAAATCACAGCCAAAGTATGAGATGATACAGAGCTTTAGGAAACATGGGATTCAGGGATTGGCCAGTTTTTGAAAGCAAGAGTGTTGCTGGCTTTCTTTTGGTGGTAAAAGCGTGGTTACTGGCCTGAGCCAAAAGCTAACTTTCCAAAGCATGGTCAGAGTGAAGGCTGGTGCTGACTGGCTTTCAGAAATGCATAGCTGTCAGATTGGGTGACTTTCATAAGCGTGTATACTGAGGAGAGATTGTCTGATTAATTGCTTTCAATGTCTGATTGCTTGTCTCCCATCAATTTTTGTGGTTACCCATTCATGGCTTGAGACTATGGCCAAGAAACTGTCTCAGGCTTGATTATGGAGAACGTGAGTATTCTCATCATTAGGAATATTAAAGTGTTCTTGTTAATACAGGCTTGCTTTATTTATTTATTTATTTATTTATTTATTTTTAAATTTATATTCATTCATTCATTCTGGCACCCAGACTGGAGTGCAGTGGCATGATCTTCGCTCACTGTAACCTCTGTCTCCCAGGCTCAAGTAATTCTCCTGCCCATGGCCTCCCGTGTAGCTGGTTCTACCACACCCAGCTAATTTTCTATTTTTAGTAGAGATGGGGTTTTGCCATGTTGGCCAGGTTGGTCTCAAACTCCTGACCGCAAGGGAACAGCCTGCCTCAGCCTCCCAAAATACTGGGATTACCAGCGTGAGCCATGGCACCCAGCTGGCTCTATTCTTGATAACAGATTTGTCACAGTTATTGGACTATCCCCAGAAAGTATTCATTTTAATTTTTTATTGAGAAGTGTGAGGAATTTAGAAAGTGTATTTTCTTTCACAGTAGGTTAAAATAAAGAACCACTCTCAAGGCTTACTTATAGATAGATGTTACCTCAAACCTCCATCAAGATGGCATGCTCATGGCAATGCTTAGTAGAATGAAATACTGGTAAAGATATTTTCCCATGAAGTATTCAGAAGTTATAACATGTAGGCACAAAGTATACCTTCTTGAGATACGAGTAATCAGTAAATATCATATTAGGGGTCCATAAATGCTAAACATCAGACAGGTCAGAATGTCACAACGAGGCATGATAAAGAAGCTTAACATAAGACAGGTGTGGTGGCTCACGCTTATAATCCCAGTACTTTGGGAGGCTGAAGCAGGCAGATTGCTTGAGCCCAGGAGTTCAAGGCCAGCCTGGGCAACATGGGGAGACCCCATCTCTACAACAAAAAAAAACAGGCAAAAATTAGCCAGGTGTGGTGGTATGTGCCTGTAGTCCCGGCTACTCAAGAGGCTAAGGTGGGAGAATTGCTTGAGCCTGGGAAGTGGAAGTTGCAGTGAGCCGAGATCACGTCACTGCATTCCAGTCTGGGTGACAGAGCAAGACCCTGCCACACACACAAAAAGAAGCTGAACATCAATGAAAGTCTCTTTATTAGGAAGGGGAAGTAAGACGCTGGCAGGTTTAAATTGTAGCAGCATATGACAATCACATGCAGTGCAGGCAATAAAATAATTTTATAGATTACTAGTAATGTAGCTGATGGAATTGGGTATCGTAAGTTTTTCGTTATTGGGTTACGTTAGCTAAGTATGACTTACCAATGGTACCTTATGGGATAGTGAGAAAACCATAAAACGATACAGGGAAAGCTGGCCATTGATTTGGGAGAAAATAAAGGAATACTGTGGGTGAGGAAAGAAAAAGACCCTCTCACATTGTTTTATATTGTTTTATACTCAGTACCTGTTTTAAGAAAAAAACAAGGAAGTAACACCAAAGACAGGCAGCCCGGCGCCAGGCACAAAACCAGGCCTGGGTCTACCTGGCCTAAACCCAGTAGTTAAAAATCAACTCGTAACTTAGAAACCAATGTTATTAATAGATTCCAGACATTGTATAGAAGAACATTGTGAAACTCCCTGCCCTGTTCTGTTTCTCTCTATCAGTGCCTGAAACCCCTGTCACGTATACCCTAGATTGCTGAATCAATCACGACCCTTTCATATGAAATCTTTAGTGTTGCAAGCCCTGAAAAGGGACAGAAATTGTGCCCTCAGGGAGCTTGGATTTTGAGACGGTAGCTTGCCAATGCTCCCAGCTGAATAAAGCCCTTCCCTTCACAACTTGGTGTCTGAGAGGTTTTGTCAGCGGCCAGTTCTGCTACATGGGGAGGGATCAATGAACAATTCGATTTAATTTAGACAGTGTTTATTTCATATGTTTACTGCTACATTACATCAAGAAATTTCTTATTTTGATGTTATGACAATTCAGCAAGTAAAAAACACATTTCTTTGAAAAAATATTTCTAAGCTCAGGCTCTTAACATATAAATATAATGCACAAAATAAACATACTGCAAAAAAACCACCCACCTACAAATTGCTGTATGCATCATTTCTAAAACAGGTAATATTTATAAAAGCATAACTCTACATTGCTTTTATTTTCAGCTCTAAGTAACAGAAAAACTTACTTTGTAAAGTGCTAGATCATAGGCTCAAGGGCATAAGGTGTCTGCCACAACTACTCAACCCTGCTGGGGTAGTGCAAAGACAGCCACAGGTCAAACATACACAGATGTTTTTGTTTGTATTTGTGTTTTCAACACTTTATTTATGGACACTGAAATTTGAATATTATATAATTTTCATGTGTCACAGTATTCTTTTTTTTAACCATTTAGAAATATAAAACCATTCTTAGCTTGCAGGATACAAAAATGGGTAGTGGGCCAGATCTGTCTGATGGACCGTCATTTGTCAAACCCTGACTTAGTGTAGTCAGGATCTGCTCCTAAATCACTTCTAGGAAAACAAACAACAAACAACCAAATCAAGGCACTGGCAGCAAGAAGGTGGGGGATGAATGTTGGGTAGCCAACTTTTTTTTTTTTTTTTGCAGCGTAATTCACAAAATACAAATAATAATGATGATAACCTCTAACATATAGCTCTTGTGTCTCAGACACTATTCTAAGTGCTTTGAAAATTTCAACTCATTTAGACCTCAAAGCAATCCTAAGATGTTGTCACTATCACTACTCTTTTATGGGAAGGGAATTGAGGCACAGAGATATTAAGTAGCATGCCCCATGCTGGAATTGGGGCCCAGGCGGCAGGATTCCAGAGTCCACACCTTTAACTATGTCATGTTGCTTCTATGAGGAAGAAAAAGTTGGTGAAGAAATTTAGGACTCTCAGAAAAATACAAATGCAGGTATCTCTGCTCCCTGCTCACACATCAACAGTAAGATACACAATATTTCTTACATTGCACTATTTGTTTTCATTGTATAGATTGTAATAAATATTACTGTTTTTAGCTGTTTAAAAATAGCTCAGGCTTTTGCTATATATAAAGGTGTCCCTAATGCAAAACTTGGCTGACATTTAAAAATTTTACAAAAACATTTTAGCTTTTTTTTGAAGGATTAGTTTAGTGCCACCGTCTATATCCATTTGCAAACACACACACACACACATAAATAGGATAAAAAGATGCCTTATAGTTTAAAAGAAATATTACACTTACAATACAAATATTAACAACAAGAGTCACTACTGAGACTTAATGTGCGATATCTTCATAGGCATAATAGTTACTGAACGAACAAAGGTTACGTATTTCCCTATGTACAATTATGGATGGATTCCACATGCACATTGAACATCCACAAGTTACATGTTATAGCACACTCACATACACACAGTCCTATATACCAAAAGACATTTAATGTATGTTTAATGATGTTGCCTAATTGTGCTTTTTAAAAGCTTCATATATGTAGACATTTGCAGGTTTCCTTTTAAAACAGAGCAATCTTGGCATCAGATCTGCAACATGATTTCTAGTATAACTGTTTCCCTCAGTACAAATTATTTGAATTTTTGTTGAACACCTTCCAAATATTTAAAGTATCTATTCAAGTACCAGTGATCTGACATTGAATGAAACATCAATTCTTAAGAAAGGCTTCTGTATCTGCCACGGTCTTTGCAGTTCTCCCTTTGAATTCTTTAGTATATGAGCTCCAATTGTGTAAAGAGATTTCTGGATACTCAAGGAGCTTCTCACTTACGAGCTTTTGGATGTCTACAGCTGGCTGCCCTGACAGAAAATGTCTTGACATTCATTTTACTCACAGGATTTCTCTCCTGTGTGATTTCTATGTTGCAAAACAAAAGTATGACTTCTGAAAGGTTTCCCTCCTGTTTTATAATTTGCATGACTTCTGCCATTTATATTATCTAATATTTAGAAAAGTCTACAATATGATAAAATTTTCTCCCAAATAAATGTACAGAATCTATGTATTTGCTGATACACAGAAAGAGCAAAGATTGTAGCTGAAAATTTCCCTATATTGATGTGATTCATAAGGTGTACCTCTTGTGTGAATTATCTGATTGTTCTGAAGGATGAATTCAGTCAAGAGAATTTCTCAACTCATCTTACTTCTCAGCCTTCCTCTTCTTTGTGTGTGTCTTCTGATGTGCAGTGAGTTGTGACTTCTGGATAAAGGTTTCCCCACACTCCTGACACTCATAGGGCTTCTCCCCTGTGTGTTTTCTCTGATGTATAATAAAATGTGACTTCTGAGAAAAGGACTTCCCACATTCCTTGCATGAATAGGGCTTCTCTCCCGTGTGAGTCCTTTGATGTAATCTGAGGACCGAATTCACAGAGAAAGATTTGCCACATTCTCTGCATTCATAGGGCTTCTCCCCTGTGTGTTTTCTCTGATGTTTAGTGAGGTCTGATTTATAGTAAAAGGTTTTCCCACATTTATTACATTCAAAGGGTTTCTCCCCTGTGTGAGTTCGCTGATGTACTGTGAGGGCTGACTTCTGGTAGAAGCATTTCCTACATTCCTTACATTCATAGGGTTTCTCTCCTGTGTGAGTTCTCTGATGAGTTTTGAGGTGTGAATTCCTAGAGAAGAATTTCCCACATTCCTTACATTTATAGGGTTTCTCCCCTGTGTGTGTTCTCTGATGTACTGTGAGGTGTGACTTCTGGGAAAAGGCTTTCCCACACTCCTTACACTCATAGGGTTTCTCCCCTGTGTGTGTTTTCTGATGTACCATAAGGTATGCCTTCACATAGAAGAACTTCCCACATTCAGTACATTCAAAAGGTTTCTCCCCTGTGTGTGTTTTCTGATGTTCTATGAGATGTGGTTTCTGGTAGAAGGATTTCTCACACTGATTACATTCGTAGGGTTTCTCTCCTGCATGGGTTCTCAGATGTCTACTGAGAGATGATAGGTGGTAAAATATTTTCTTACATTCTTTACACTCATAGGTCTTATCTCTCGTGTGAATTTTCTGATGTCTTGTGAGGTCTTCATTTTTGGAGAAAGAGTTCCCACATTTATCACAGTCATAGGATTTGCCCTTTGAGTGAGTATGCTGATGTACTATGAGGGCAGACTTCTGACAGAAGAACTTCCCACATTCCTTACATTCATAGGCTTTCTCTGTGGTACGAGTTTTCTGATGTTTTGTGAGTTCTCCATTCCTAGACAGAAAGTTCCACATTCATTAATGTGTAAGACTTTTAAGGCTTTTTGTTCCCCCACACTGGGCATATTTTCCAAGTACCTCTGAGGACTGATTTCTAGAGATGTTCCCATATTGGTTCCATAGGGTTTCTCCACTGTGAACATTCTCTGACCTGCACTGTAGTTTAACATTTGGCAAGGTGAATCTGCATCTGCATTCTATTCACAGGGTCTCTCAATTGCCTGCTTTCTGTTTTGTGTAATCAAGACTCCCTTTATTATTTAATTCAGAAGAGTAAAAAGACTACTTCAAAGTTTCAGTCTCCTGATCCTGCACAAGGTCTCTATGAAAAGGGGCATTCCCATTTGGATTATATTCCTCGGGATTTGCTCTGCAGTGTTAGTTTTCTCATGTGTAGTATTAACTAGTGTCCTCCCATTTCCAGTAACTCCTTCAAGACTCTTGCTTACAAATCTTTAATCTTAAACATTAATTCTTGAACTTGCCTTGAATTTCCAGCTTGGCTTTCCCGGTATCTTGCTTCTAGATCATGAATACTCCATAGGTCTTCTACAAAGGAATCAAAAATTTAATACTTTATAAATATTAACACATTAATATTGTCATAGCATTGATTCTTAGGCTTCAGGCCAATTTCTCATAATGGAAGAACCTCAAATGCAAATTTCCTCTAGCCCATTGTTTTGGAAAAATAAACTAAAACGAACACTAAAAACTGCTGTCACACACAGAAGAAGGAGCCTAGTTGTAGACCCATGTACTCTGACATTTTTACAAATATGACCTTAAGAGCTTGGAGGCGAAAGTTAAAGACAAAAAAAGAACCGGGAGAGGAGAACGCAAGACATTAGAAGTGTTGCTGAACAAGAGTGTGGGAAGTATAGAGAATGCTGTGAGCCCCTTAAGTACCATGAACAGTAAGCAGGATAAGAAAAACTACTGGACAACAGTGTTCCCTGGAATTACATGGAAAAGATTAAACTGGAAGAAGGAGCTGAAGTATACTGAAGTATAGGTCTTTATTGCCTCAAACCTAGATTACTGTGCTAGGACTGCTAGTATTTAGCAGACAAACTTCTACTTTATTTCCTCTTCATCCATCCACAGCAATCTAGGTGTCAATACTAAAGGGACTTTCTCAGAACATCAGTTTCCTCAGGCTTAGAGGAAGAGTCCTGTAGCTTAGACTTTCACTCTCCGTCTAGCTGGCTTTGTTTTCAGGACAGGAAGATGGAGGACCACATATATCCAAAAGGAAGGATTTTCTTAAAAGCATCAGGATAAGCCATCTATACAAGGATGAATTCCTAGTTCTAACACCAGAGATTTTCAATCCTCAACTCATCCTGACCACCAAATCCTGCACTTCTAAAGCACTTGTTACTTACGACTCAGCACTAGTCTTGAATTTCATTTTCATATCTCGCTTCTTCCATCTCTGCTTCCAATTTACTACAGGATCTTTAAAGGTCAAATTATTGAACATCATTCTAGAATCTTTAGTGACCTTCATATTTATGCATCTTTAAATGCATGAAAGCAAGTGAAAGGTTATCAGTAGAGGCTTGGGGTTGGAATTTCATAGCAATGGTGGGGAATACATAAGAAAAGTCACTTGATAAGGAATTATGCAATGTTAACTCAGGCACACATGAAATAAGATTATATGAATGGGCCGGGAATGGTGGCTCATGCCTGTAATCCCAGCACTTTGAGAGGCTGAGGTGGGTGGATCACCTGAGCTCAGTAGCTCGAGACCAGCCTGACCAACATAGTGAAACCCCGCCTCAACTAAAAATACAAAAATTAGCTGGGCCAGGTTGCAGGCACCTGTAATCCCAGCTACTCAAGAGGCTGAGGCAGGAGAATCACTTGAATCGGGGAGGTGGAAGTTGCAGTGAGCCAAGATCGCGCCACTGCACTCAAGCCTGGGCAATAGAGTGAGACTCCATCTCAAAAAAAATCTTATGTTTGGAAAACATTTAAGAGCATAGTAAAATGGAAGTTAACAGGTGTTTTGGGGCCACAAGGAGAAATAAGTTGCATAGGCAAGAGAGGGAAAGACTAGTTCTTGACAGAAAATTCATTTAAATGAATATTACTAATACCTCCTTACCCTTGTAGGTTTTTTATTTTGTCTAAATGACTCAATACTGAGTCAGTATTAGTCATACCATGCAGGCTTCTGGCAATGTACATATGCTGCATTACACAGCTACTGTGGGAATTTAGATCAACAATTTTTGTTTTGATCCTAACAAGGAAGGAAGTGGAATGAGCAGAACTATCTTACAAGAAGGTAAAAATATGGGATCAGAATATAAATAGGGCAAAGATGCTGGAGAGGTCAATTTTAGGAGTCCTTATCATAAAAACCAATGCATTAGCCTTAAGAATGGATGAGCTCTTATAGGAGTTAATAAAAAAAGCACAGAGCAGAAAGTAGAGAGTGTCATATATTTTTTATTTCTTTTTTTCATGAACATGAGTCTCACTATTGCCCAGGCTGGAGTGCAGTGGGGCGATCTTGGCTCATTGTAACCACTGCTTCCTGGGTTCAAGCAATTCTTGTGTCTAAGCCTTGGTCTCCCAGGTAGCTGGGACTACAAGTCTGCATCACCATGCCCGGCTAATTTTTGTATTTTTAGTAGAGACAGGGTTTCACCATGTTGGCCAGGCTGGTCTCGAACTGGTGCCCTCAAGTGATCCACCCGCTTTGGCTTCCCAAAGTGCTGGGATTATAGGCGTGAGCCACGACGCCCAACCAGTCTCTTGTTAATTAATATTCATTCTTTCAACAAATATCTAGTGAGCAACTAATATGTAATAGGCATTGTTCCTGATACTGGCAACACATCTGTGCACAAGTTAGAAAATACATCATAAACATTTAAGGAGGCAGGATGAGATTGATTGCCTCAGTGTTATCCAAATAAGATACAGTAGATTTTAGGGGGGATAAGGAGTGCTTTGTGGGAAGGATAAACACTGTATAGCAGGAAGTAGCAACTCTGAAATGAAAGACTTGTTGAGCCGCATAACGATTTTTAATCTGAGTTCAGAGTTTAAAGAAAATATGGGAAGTTAAAATTGGTGCTAAAATAACTGAGGTATTTTATTGTTAATAAAAGGAGGGAGATGCCATTTAAAAAAGTTGTAAGTCAGATTTACAAACACTTTATAGTTGCATACTCTAATGGCAGGGAGTAACTGGCGATGCTAGAGAAAAAGACAAAATACAAGGTAAGGAGGGATTAGAGTTTGTATATAGGAAAGAGAAGTAAATCTATTTAAACCATGTCTAGCAAAGGAGAGAATTTAAGTGGAGAGAACAAAAATTGGAGGTGTGAATTAGGTTTTTTCACATGTGCAAATAAAGTGTCCTTAATCGCTTCCAAAACTATAGGGCATTTATAAAGAGACTACCTAGGCTGGGCACGGCAGCTCATGCCTGTAATCCCAGCACTTTGGGAGGCTGAGGTGGGTGAATCACCTGAGGTCGGGAGTTGGAGACCAGCCTGACCAACATGGAGAAACTCCGTCTCTACTAAAAGTACCAAATTAGCCAGGCATGGTGGCGCATGCCTGTAATCCCAGCTACTCAGGAGGCTGAGGCAGGAGAATTGCTTGAACCTGGGAGGTGGAGGTTGAGGTGAGCTGAGATGGCAACATTGGACTCCAGCCTGGACAACAAGAGCAAAACTCTGTTTCAAAAAAAAAAAAGTGAGAGATTGCCGAAAAGTATTTCAGAAGGCAAGAGGCACCAACCACTCACCAGTAACATGGGATATAATTTCTTCTAACTCACCAGGGAAACCCCGATGTGGATATTCTACTTCTAATATCCACGGCTCTCTTCCTTGCTTCAACTTGAAGACTGCATTTGGCTTATTCACATGGTAACCTATGAATGGAAAATATCAAGGAAATGATACAAATTGCTTGGAATTTAGGGACTGTGAAAGATGAGGAAGTGGAATTTCAGGAGAATGATGAAGGTTGCAGTTAGGCTTGGCAAATTTAGATTCTTTCAGTGGGGAGACAGGGACACAAATATTTTTTCTAGTACCCAAAATGCATTTATTAACTTCGAACTCTGAATCATAACTAATGTCAATCATTCAACCCTATAGGGACCTTTTATATTCCAGCAGCCAAGAGGGAGATGCAAACTACCGGGATTTACACCTGGGGAAGTTTTCCTCACCCACTGAGACCAGGTGACTATAGTTTTCCAGCATCACATCCTTATACAGAGTCCTCTGAGCAGGGGTCAGTAACTTCCATTCCTCCTTAGTGAATTCCACAATAACATCCTTTAATGTCACAGGTCCCTGGAATAACAAACTTCAGTTCAATCTAAAGTAACCAGAATAGATAGCATACCATTGAAAAGACATGTGAGCTAGCTCTTAGTGTACTAACTGCAAAGTTCACTCTGGAGAGTTAGAATATGTGCCATGCTGTACCCTGCTTTATTCATAGAAGGAATATTTGTTCAGTACATATTTACTGAATTCCCACTCCATGCCTGGAACTCTGCTGAAGATACAAAGATGAAGAAAAAAATGAGTGTCATGTGCCACATAATGACATTTCAGTTAATGATAGAATCCATATATGATGACGATCCTATAAGAAAATATAGTATTTTTATTGTCTGTTTTCTATGTTTAGATACACAAATTCTTACCATTGTGTTACAAACTGCCTACAGTGTTCAGTACAGTAACATACTATAGAGGTTTGTAGCCTAGGAGCAATGGGCGACACCACATAGCCTAGGTGTGTAGTCAGCTGTACTATCTAGGCTTGTGTAAGGACACTCTATGATGTTTGCATGACGAAGTCACCTACTGATACGTTTCTCAGAACATATCCCCATCACTAAGTGACACAGGACTCTATTCCTGTTAACGAGGAGCTTATATTTTGCCAGGAAGACAAAGGTGAAAATGCTAAATTATAGTATGTGAAGCAGATGCCATGACAAAAACAAGTACACAATATGAGATGGCCACAAATGGGGGTAATTATTTGCATTTCATATTGTCATGTTAGATTTTATTAGGTGGTCAAACTAACTTTAGGAATAAAGAAAACACAATTGGAAAAGGCATGGATTCATGAGAAATGGCAAGTTTAGGAAACCACATATAACTTGGTAGGTATGATACCTATGGTGGGTATATACCAATGGTAAGTATATACCATAGGTTGCTAGTTATATACCTATGGTAGGGCATAGGACCAAGATTAGTTAGAAGGTTACAGTGTAGAGTCAAGGGACAGGACAAGAAGAAATTCTGAATCTGTCTTTTGGACTAGTAAAATATACTTTGCATACACACTTAACAAATCTCTGCTTAATACATACATTTGCTTGTATTAATGTTTATTAAGGCGGTGGGTGTGGTGACTCAGGCCTGTAACACCAGCTACTTGAGAGGGTGATATGGGAGAATCAGATGAACCTGGGAAGTCAAGGCTGCAGTAAGACTCTATCTAAAGACAGCGAGACTCTATCTAAAAAAAAAAAAAAAAAAAAAAAAAGTAGGCTGGGCACAGTGGCCCACGCCTGTAATCCCACCGCTTTCGGAGGCCGAAGCCGGTGAATAACCTGAAGGCAGGAGTTTGAGATCTGCATGGCCAACATGGCAAAACCCCATCTCTACTAAAAAATACAAAAATTAGCCGGGCATGGTGGCACACACCTGTAGTCCCAGCTACTCAGGAGGCTGAACCAAGAGAATGGCTTGAACCTGGGAGGCAGAGGTTGCAGTGAGCCAAGATTGTGCCACTGAACTCCAGCTTGGGTGACAGAGCAAGACTCCATCTCAAAATAATAATAATAATAAATTTAACAAGTTTGTTTTTGTTCATATAAGAGAAAACATAAAGAGATATTCTGCTATTTCATACTATGTGAAATGTCTTATATATCTCTGGGATGCTCACCATTCACTGTGTAGATGAAAATATAGACACCAGGAGCCACTGAAGAGACGTGTCAAGTAAGCACTGGAGTTACAGGGGTAAATGAGTGGCTTAGGAGAAAACTTTAATGTAAAAGTGGCAAATGGCACATTAGAAAAATCAGAAAAACAATTATATAAAAGCAACAGCAGTGGGGGAAAGAAGTATAATGTGACTTTGTGATTAATTGGACATTAGTTAATAATCACTAGGAGAAAGGGGGGAGGGCAGCACCCATAATGTCTGTATGCCTTGCTTGTGGGTACAGTCATAGTGCCAATTATTTTCATTCCTTCACTTTTATTGGTAGAACTGTTAAAGGCTATGAAATTTCCTCTAATCATTGCTTTATTTATATTCTATGAAATCTGAAAGGCAGTATTTTTACTTGCAGAACATCTTAGCTGGATATAAATTCTTGGTTCATTTTTTTTTTCTTCTTCTTTTGAGATGGAGTCTGGCTCCGTCTCCCAGGCTGGGTGGCGCAATCTCGGCTCACTGCAACCTCTGCCTCCCAGGTTCAAATGATTCTTCTACATCAGCCTCCCAAGTAGCTGGGATTACAGGCGCCTGCCACCACACCCGGCTAATTTTTGTATTTTCAGTAGAGACGGGGTTTCAGCATATTGGCCAGGCTGGTCTCGAACTCCTGACCTCAGGTAATCTACCCGTCTTGGCCTCCCAAAGTGCTGGGATTATGGGCCTGAGCCACCAGCCCAGCCGGTCCATTTTTTTTTTTTTTTTTGACACGGAGTCTCGCTCTGTCACCCAGGCTGGAGTGCAGGGGCTTGAACTCAGCTCACTGCAAGCTCCGCCTCCTGGGTTCACGCCATTCTCCTGCCTCAGCCTCCCGAGTAGCTGGGACTATAGGCACCCGCTACCTCGCCCGGCTAATTTTGTACAAACTAACATTATTATGTGGCAACCAGGAAGTCTGTAAATGAAAACAGGAATACAAGGAAAAGGATAAGTTGGGCAGGAGTTAATGAGTTGAATTTTGTTCATTCTGTGCTTAAAGTGACTATGGAACATAAAAATGGAATTGTCCGTTTTGGCAGATACACATATGAGTAAGTTTCCTCAGACAGAATTTTCAAATATATAAAAAACAGAGTTCTAGAAGAGTCCAAAAAAGAAGCTGTGGGGGCCGGGCACGGTGGCTCACGCCTGTAATCCCAGCTCTTCGGGAGGCCAAGGCGGGCGGATCACCTGAGGTTGGGAGTTTGAGACCAGCCTGACCAACATGGAAAAACCTTGTCTCTATTAAAAATACAAAATTAGCCGGGCATCGTGGCTCATGCCTGTAATCCCAGCTACTCGGGAGGCTGAGGCAGGAGAATCGCTTAAACCTGGGATATGGAGGTTGTGGTGAGCCGAGATCATGGCATTGCATTCTAGCCTGGGCAACAAAGATTGAAACTCCATCTCAAAAAAAAAAAAAAAAAAAAAAAAAAGGCTAACAGATGGCCAGGTGCAATGGCTGATGCCTGTAATCCCAGCACTTTGGGAGGCTAAGGCACATGGATCATGAGGTCAGGAGCTCAAGACCAGCCGGGTCAAGATTGCAAAACCCATCTCTACTAAAAATACAAAAAATTAGCCAGACGTGGTAGCGGGTGCGTTTAATCCCAGCTAATCGGGAGGCTGAGGCAGAGAATTGCTTGAACCCAGGAGGCGGAGGTTGCAGCGACCCAAGATTGTGGCATTGCACTCCAGCCTGGGCAAGAGAGCAAAACTCTGTTTCAAAAAAAAAAAAGCTAACAGTTATGTAAGAATAACTATTTCTCATATAGCCATAACAGGAAACTATAAAATTTAAAATGGACTGCTTACAGAAGAAGTGAGAAGGAAAAGACTATTTTGTAAACTAAACTGTCCTTCAAAGATACTTATAAATATACATTAACAAACTGCTCACATCTTTTCATGAAATATTCACTAAAAGACCATTTTCTGGGCCGGAAAATATCTTAAACTAAAAGAATTGAAATCTACCAAATACATTCTCTAAACACAGTAGACATAAACTAGAAATCAGTAACAGAAACTTATCTGGAATGCTATCAAATACTTGAAAATAATAGGTGAGCACTTTGTTTAATGTTATTGGTTAACATGGTTAATGAACTTGGTTCTCTGAAAAAACTAAGAAAGCTGATAAACCTATATTCAGAATGACCAAGATAAAAAATACATGTTAACAACATCAGAAATGAAAAGGGGAATAGTTACTATAGGCCCTACAAACAGTAAAAGGAAAATAAGAGAATACTAAGAACCAGTCTATGTGCATAAATTTGACAACTAAGATGAAATGGATTAATTCTTTGAAAGAAGATAACTACCAAAACTCACTCAGGAAGAAATATCTAAGATAAATAATATTACCTAGTATCAATTCCATTAAATAAACTGAATCTGTAGTTAAAAACGTTTCAACATGACTGACTTCATGAGAAATGGTGACTTAGGGTGCTCTAAGAATTGGTCCCTCCACTGAGGCAACCACTAAAGCTGACAAAAACTGATAGAATCAAGTTTTTGGAACTGTAGAATCTTTTTTCTGTTTTTTTCTTTTTTAACCATCAACCAGTGGAGTACTTTTTTTTTTTTTCTTTTCTTTCTTTTTATTTATTTATTTTTTGAGACAGAGTCTCGCTCTGTCACACAGGCTGGAGTGCAACTGTGTGATCTCAGCTCACTGCAACTGCAACCTCTGCCTCCCGGGTTCAAGCAGCTCTCCCACCCCAGCCTCCCAAGTAGCTGGGATTACAGGGGCCCACCACCACGCCCAGCTAATTTTAGTAGAGATGGGGTGTCACATGTTGGCCAGGCTGGTCTAGAACTCCTGACCTTAGGTGACCCACCCGCCTCAACCTCCCAAAGTGCTGGGATTATAGGTATGATCCACTGTGCCCAGCCTCAGTGGAGTACTTAATAAAGAAAGAGGCTGCTAAATTTTGGGGAGAAAGTGTGTGGCACTTTTTTCTTACTGGCCTACTGATATAGTTTGGATGTGTGTCCCCTCCAAATTTCATGTTGAAATATAATCCCCAGTGTGGGAGTTGGGGACTGGTGGGAGGTATCCAGGTCATGGGGGTGTATCTCTTATGGATGGTTTAGCACCATTCCCTTGATAATGAGTGAGTTCTCATTTGGCTCACATGAGATCTGGTTGTTTAAAAGAGTCTGGCACCAGGCGTGGTGGCTAACGCTTGTAATTCCAGCACTTTGGGAGGCCAAAGCAGGTAGATAACCTGAGGTCAGGAGTTTGAGACCAGCTGGCCAAGATGGCGAAACCCTGTCTCTACTAAAAATACAAAAATTAGATGGGTGTCATGTTCCACGCCTGTAATCTCAACTACTTGGGAAGCTGAGGAAGGAGAATTGCTTGAACCTGGGAGGCAGAGGTTGCCATGAGCCAAGACTATGCCACTGCACTCCAGCCTGGGTAACAGAGTGAGACTCCACCTCAAAAAAATAAATAAATAAATGAATAACTAAAGAGTCTAGGACCTACCCCTTTTCTCTCTCTTGCTCCCACTGTCACTATGTGATGTACTAGCTCCTGTTTCAACTTTCTGTCATGAGTAGAAGCTCCCTGAGGCCTCATCAGAAGCTGAGCAGATGCCAGTGCCTTGCTTCCTGTACAGCCCGCATAACCATGAGCCAAGTAAACCTCTTTTCTTTATAAATGACCCAGCCTCAGGTACTTCTTTGTAGCAATGCAAAAAAGAACTAACACAAAATTGGTACTGAGTAGAGCATTGCTATAAAGATACCTGAAGATATAAAAGCAGTTTTGAAACTGAGTAACAAGCAGAGGTTGGAAGAATTTGGAGGGCTCAGAAGAAGACACTAAGATGAGGGAAAGTTTGAAACTTCTAAGAGACTGGTTAAATGGTTGTGACCAAAATGCTGATAGGGATATGGACAGTGAAGGCTAAGCTGATGAGGTCTCAGAAGAAAATGAGGAATTTATTGGAAACCGGAGTATAGGTCTCCCATGTTTTATCCTGGCACAGAGCTTGGCTGCATGTCTCAGGGATCTGTGGAAGACTAAACTTAAGAATGATGACCTAGGGTATCTGGCAGAAGAAATTTCTAAGCAGCAAAGCATTCAAGATGTGGCCTGACTGCTCCTAACAGCCTATGATCAAATACAGGAGCAAAGAAATGACTTAAAGTTGGAACCGATATTTAAAAGGGAATCAAAGCATAAAGTCTGGAAAGTTTGCAGCCTGGTCCTGTGGTACAGAAAGAATCCAAGCCCAAGCAGGCTGTGAAGCAACCACTGCTAGAGAGATTAGCATGACTCAAAATGGAGCCAAGTAACAATCCAACACAATGGGGAAAATGCCTTAAAGGCATTTCAGAGATCTTCAGGACTGAGCCTTCCATCACAGGCCCAGAGGCCTAGGAGGAATGAATAGTTTCAGGGGCCAGGCCTAGGGCAATGCAGCCCTGTGCAGGCTTGTGACACTGCTCCCCACATCTCAGCTGCTCTGGTTCCAGCTTCAGCTCAAGGGGGCCCAGGTACAGCTTTAGCCCCAGCTCAGGAAGGCACAATCTGTAATCCCTCATGGTTTCCATCTAGTGTTAAGTCTGCAGGTGCTCAGAATGCAAGCATGAAGGAGGCTTGGCAGCTTCCCCCTAGATTTCAGAGGATGTATTGGAAAGCCTGGGTGTCCAGGCAAAAGTCTGCCACAGAGATGGAGTCCCCGCAGAGAAACTACTAGGGCAATGTTGAGGGAAATGTGTGGTTGGGGTACTGCCTAATAGAGCTGTGGGAAGGGGGCCACTGGCCTCCATACTTTGGAATGCTAGAGCCACTAGCCACTTACAACCTCAGCATGGAAAAGTTGAAAGCAGTCAACTCCAACCATTAAGATTAATCCATTAATCCATTAAGATTAAAGCAGATTTCTTAACAGAAACTATGAAAGCCAAAAGGCAGTGTGATGACATATTAAAGTGCTGAAAGAAAAGAATTCTATTTCAAGAATTCTTTTCCATCAAGACTATCCATCAATAATGCAGATTAAATTAAGGTATTCCAAGATAAACAAAAGCTAAAGGACTCTGTTTCTAGTAGACCTGCCTTATAAGAAATGCTACAAGAAGTCCTTCAGTCTGAAATGAAAGGACATTGGACAGTAATTCAGGGCCATATGAAGCTATAAAGAACACAGGTAAAGGTAACTATATAGGTACATATAAAAGCTGGTATTATGGTATGTTTTAAATTTTATCTCTTTTTGTTTCCTATAGGATTTAAAAAGACAAATGCATAAAATAGTAATTATAAATATATGTTAATGGTCATACAACATACAAAAATATAATCTGTGACAGTAACAACATAAAAGGGGGAGAAACAGAGCTATATATCAGCAATTTTTATACAGTACTGAAGCTAAGTTGGTATCAATTCAAACTAGATTGTAAAAAATTAGAAAAAAATTGTAATGTTAAGAGTAACCACTAAAAACACCTTAAAATATTCACAAAAGGAAATGAGGAGGAAAGCAAAATGGTACATTAGAAAAAATTTAAAAAGAAGGCAGTATTGGAGGGTATTAGTGTATTATCACATTGCTATAAAGAACTACCTGAGGCTGTGCACGGTGGCTCACTTCTGTAATCCCAGCACTTTGGGAGGCTGAGGCGAGCACATCACTTGAGGCCAGGAGTTCAACATGGCCAACATGGCGAAACCTCGTCTTTACTAAAAATACAAAAATTAGCCAGGCATGGTGGCATGCACCTGTAATCCCAGCTACTTGGAAGGCTGAGCCAGGAGAATCTCTTGAACCTGGGAGGTGGAGGTTGCAGTGAGCTGAGATTGCACCACTGCATTCCAGCCTGGATGACAGAGCAGGACTCCATCTCAATTAAAAAAAAAGAAACAACAAAAAAAAACCACCTGAGACTGGGTAATTTACAAAGAAAAGAGGTTTAATTGGCCCATGGGTCCACAGGCTATCCAGGAAGCATGGCAGTGGAGGCCTCAGGAAGCTTAAAATCATAGCAGAAGGTGAAGGAGAAGTTGGCACATCTTCACATGGCAGAGCAGGAGAGAGAGGGCAAAGGGGGAAGTGCTACATACTTTTAACCAGATCTTGTTAGAACTCTCTCACTATCACAAGAACAGCAAGGGAGAAGTCTGCCCCCATGATCCAATCACCTCCCACCAGGCCCCTCCTGCAACATTGAGGGTTATAATTTGACATGAGATTTGGGTGGGGACACAGAGCCAAACCATATCACGGAGGAATTAAAGGAAAAGATATAAACTATGTTGAAGAAAAATGCCAAGTTGCAGAAGTCTTTATCAAACATCATTTTAAACAGATTAGACTCGCCAGTTAAAGGCAGAGATTGACTGAATGGATATCAAAAACATGATTCAAATATATACCTTCTAAAATTAAATTTAGATCCAAAGACACAAGTAGGCTGAAAAGAAAGGATGGAAAAAGGCATCTCACGAAAATAGTAGTAACCAAAAGAGAGCTGGCTGGCTATACTAAGATAAGACCTAAATAAATGAGACGGCATCCTGTTTTCATGGACTGGGAAACTTAATATGGTTCAAATGATAATACTACCCAAAGAAATCTACAGGTTCAAATATCCTCCAATTCATATGAAATTGCGAGGGGTCCTCAATAACCAAAACAACATTGGGAAAGAAGAATAAAGTCAGAGGATTCACTTCAAAATTTCAAAACTTACTGAAAAGTTAGTTATCAAAACAGTGAGGTACTGGCATAAGGATAGACATACAGTCTAATGGGATAGAACTGAGTCCAGAAATAAATGCATATATCTATGATCATATGATTTTCTTCATCTTTTTTTTTTAATTTTTCTAAGACAGGGTCTCACTGGCTGGAGTGCAGTGGTGCAATCATGGCTTACTGCAGCCTGGACCTCCCCAGGTTCAGGTGATTCCCCTGCCTCAGCCTCCCAAGTATCTGGGACTGAAAGTGCACACCACCCACCTGGCTAATTTTTGTATTTTGTAGAGACAGGGTCTTTTCATGTTGCCCAGGATGGTTTCAAATTCCTGGGCTCAAGAGATCTGCCCACCTTGGTCACCTAAAGTGTTAGGATTACAGGCATGGGGGACCACGTCCAGCCCCAACTGATTTTCAACGAGGCTGTCAAGACCATTCAGTGGGAAAAGAATAGTCTCTTCACCAAATAATACTGGGAAAACTCAATACCCACATGCTTGAGTTAAATGGGACCTCTACCTCACATCATATGCAAAAATCATTCAAAACAGATCAATGACCTAAATATATGAGTTAAACATGTAGAACTCTCATAAGAAAACATAGCCTACCTTGAATTTGGCAATGGATTCTTCTATATGACACCAAAAGCACAAACAAAAGAAAAATAAATTTGAATTCATCATAATTTAAAGTGTTCGTGCATTATAGAACTCTGTCACAATGGAGAAAAGACAACTCACAGTGTGGAAAATATTTGCAAATCATCTGAGACAGAGTCTCCCTCTGTTGCCCAGGCTGGAATGCAGTGACGCCATCTCAGCTCACCACAACCTCTGCTTCCCAGGTTCAAGCAATTCTCCTGCCTCAGCCTCCCAAGTAGCTGGGACTACAGGCATGCGCCACCATGCCTAACTAATCTTTGTATTTTTAATAGACACGGGGTTTCACCATGTTGGCCAGGCCAGTCTCAAACTCCTGACCTCGTGATCCGCAGGCCTCAGCCTCCCAAAGTGTTGGGATTACAGCCATGAGCCACTGCACCTGGCCAATCTTTTTTTTTTTTTTTCTTAAGACAGTCTTGCTCTGGCGCCCAGGCTGGAGTGCAGTGGTGCCATCTCGACTCACTGCAACCTGCACCTCCCAGGTTCAAGTGATTCTCCTGCCTCAGCCTCCCAAGTAGCTGGGACTACAGGTCCATCTCGACTCACTGTAACCTGCACCTCCCAGGTTCAAGTGATTCTCCTGCTTCAGCCTCCCAAGTAGCTGGGACTACAGGCATGCACCACCAAGCCCAGCTAATTTTTGTATTTTTAGTAGAGACAGGGTTTCACCATGTTGACCAGGCTGGTCTGAACTCCTGACGTCGAGTGATCTGCCCACCGTGACTTCCCAAAACGCTGAGATTACAGGCATGAGCCACTGGGCCTGGCCATAAAATGTTCTTATAATTCAACAACAAAAAGATAAACGGCCCAGTTAGGAAATAGGCAAAGAACTTGAGTGTACATTTCTCCAAATAACACAACTCACCCTTGAACAACACAGGCTTGGATGTAGATTATTTTCAACCAAACATAGATTGAAAATGTAGTATTTGCAAGATTGGAAACCACACATATGGAGGGCCAATTTTTTGCACACATGGGTTCTGAAGGGCTGACTGCAGGACTTGAGTATCTGTGGATTTTAGTACATGTATGGGTCCTGGAACCAATCACCTGCATATACCAAATGATGACAGTATATCCAAATGGCTAAAAAGCACACTAGAAAAATAATTTAAAAAAATAGCACACAAGAAGATGTTCAACATCATTCATCTCTAAAGAAATGCAATGCAAAACCACAACGATAACACTTCACTCTCCCACCCCAATTATAATGGGCATAATTTTAAAAATGGAGAACAGGTTTTGGGGGTATATGGAGAAACTGAAACCCTTGTACATTGCTAATGGGAATGTAAAATGGTGCAGTTGCTGTGGAAGTTTGGCAGTTCCTCAAAAAGTTAAACATAGAATTGTCATACATCCCAGCAATTCCATTTTTAGGTATATACCCAAAAGGATTGAAAACAGGTATCAAATACTTATAGATGAATTTGCCTAACAGTACTATTCATAATAACCAAAAAGTGGAAACCACCCAAATGTCTGTCAATGGATGAATGGATTATATATTCATTGTGGAGTATATACACAATGGCATTTTAGCCATAAAAAGGAATGATGTACTGATACATGCTTCAAGGTGGATGAACCTGGAAAACACGCTAAGTGAAAGAAGGCAGACATAAAAGGTCACATAATGTATGACCTCACTTACATGAAATATCTAGAATAGGTAGATCTATAGAGACAGAAAACATTAGTGGTTGCCAAGGGAAAGAGGGAGAGAGAACAGGGAATGACTGCTTAACGGGTATGGGGTTTTCTTTTGGGATGGTGAAAATGTTTTGAAAGTAGGTAGAGGTGGTGTTACACAACACTGTGAATGTACTAAATATTAATACCTCACAATTGTATAATTTTAAATGATGAATAGTATGTGAATTTCACTTCAATTAAAACAAGTAAACAAAACCTTTGAACAAAGACAACCTCAGGCCTAAATGGTTTCATTGGTGAATTCAATCAAACAATAAATCAGAAACAATACCAATTATATGTAATTTCTTCCATAAAACCAAGAAAAAATAACCATTCTCAACTCATTTTATAAGGCTCACATGACCCCGAGACCCAAATCTAACAATAACATTACCAGAAATGACAACTACAGTGGTTGCTGGCACCAGTTTGTATCAGCTCAGAAGAGCTAGTTTTCAGGAATTGGCTGGCATGTTATAGCTTGAAATTTGGCATGGTGGGAGTATTTATATCACAGAAACTGGTAAACAGTATAAACCAGATTTCTTTCCCAACCCCTAAAATCTGATTATTAAACATTTACTGGTATACTGATCACTGATCAATATTCTTAATGGTGACAGATGCAAAAATCCTCAACAAAATGTTAGGAAATCTAATTCAGCAATATATTAAAATATACATGTTATGACCAACTTATCCTGGCAATGCAAGTTTGATTCCACATTTGAACATCAATCAATGTCGTTCACTATGCTAACAAACTAAAAAAGAAAACAACATGATTATCCCAGAAAAAGGAAAAGAACATTTGACAAAATTCAAGATCCATTCATGATAAAAATTCTGAACAAACTAGGAAAAGAAGGGAACTTCCTTCATCGGATAAAAGGCATTTATATAAAATCTATAGCTTATACCATCCTTATTATTGAATGGCTAAATTCTTTCCCCCCTAAGGTCAGGTTTCATTATGTACATTCCTTTGATTATATAAAAGGTGATTTTTAAATGAGCAAAAAAAACCACAAAAAAACAAAAAAACAAAATTCATTGTTTTCTACAGCCTACAAGGGCCGTACATATTCTAGCTTCCTCTACCTTTTTGATGTTACCTCTTACCATTCTTACCCTAAGTCATATCTCTCTAGCTTCAATATCCTACATACTATTTCTGGAACATGTTTTGGGGTGTCTGTATTGCTGTTTTTCTTACCCACAATGCTGCTCCCTCTGATTTCTACTTGACTCTCTATCTCATTTAATTCTAGACTTTCCTCAAATATTGTCTTTTAGGGTAATATTGTCCCAATCAACCTACAACTCGTTCCTCACTTCTCGGTATCACTTTGTCCTCCTAAATTGCTTGAGTTTGTCTCTGAACATACACCTCAGAAATATTACTCAAATGTTGACACATTGTTATAAGGTATATTTTTAAAATCACATTTGTGGCCTGGCACAGTAGCTCATGCCTGTAATCCCAGCACCTTGGGAGGCTAAGGTGGGAGGATCATTTAAGGTCAAGAATTTGAGACCAGCCTGGCCAACATGGGGAAACCCCTTCTCTACTAAAAATACAAAAATTAGCAGGGTGTGGTGGCAGGTGCCTGTAATCCCAGCTACTCGTGAGGCTGAGGCAGGAGAATCACTTGAATCTGGGAGACAGGCTGCAGTGAGCTGAGATTATGCCACTGCACTCCAGCTTGGGCAACAGAGCAAGACTCCATCTTAAAAAAAAAAAAAACAAAAAACACACATTTGTTAGTATCAATACCATTGTCTACTTTATGCCAAACAGGCAATAACCTATTTAGCATTGCTTTCATGCCATCAGTGCAAGTATCAACAGTGTAAAAGGCAATCTACATCTTAGCACTCTGAGTCTCAACCTCATAGACCCCTTGAGAAGGTCTTGGAGCTCCCAGGGATCTGCAGACCACATTTCAAGAATTGCTGTTTTATTCTAATAGTATTTTGCCTGAAGGTGATTTTTAACTATTTCTACGTTTCTAATTTAGTATATGGGCTCTCGTTCGTAAAACTCATTAAACACACACACAGACACACAGCGAAACAAAGTAAGGGCTAAATAAATGACTCACCTGGAACTTGTTCATTTTCTGCTGCTCTTGGGAAAGGCTGAAAACTACAAAGCCAGAGCAGAAATCATAAGGGACCTTATCTGGCAGCCCCAGGAATCACCTGTGAGAAATTTCCATACAACATTTTAGTAAAATATATACCTTTGAGAAAACGTATCTTTGACCCATTAGAAAGCATAGTAAGGACCATGATGAAGTGGCATCCGCCTGTCCACTTCTGACTCTGATATTAATCTTGATGAGCCTGTGACATTTTTCAATGAATCTATACATTTCTTTCCTACTGACTGTTTTGAAAATTATGTTTCTGTTTTCTGAATAACACAAAAGAATCAAAAACTTAAATATCCAATCATGACTGATTAAATAACATGTATAATATATCCAAAGTATGGAGCCCTTTGCTGACACTAGAAATGATGTTGAAGAGATATATTTATTGGTACATAAAAGGTAATCAAGCTACATATCATAAGCATTTTTTTCTATTATAAACCCAAGGTTAGAAAGTCTTTTCAAAGTTCTCAAAAATAAGACATTTCTTCTTCCTTAATTGCAGTTTCTCAAAAACTACTTCTCCAAGAAACTTCTTTTGATGTAAATATGATATAATGAACTTAAAGACTCAGTCCTACGCTAGGCTCTGCTATTAATAAACTTAGTGATTGCCTTAGTTTCAATGCTTTTGTCTTTAAAATGAGTAGGAATTAGATAATCTTGAACAACCCTTCATGTACCATTCTGATTCTATAAGTCTTCACTCAGGATCACCAAAACGGACAGTACCTGCAATGCACTGTACCCTCAAAACTTGGGCTGGGCCTAAGGCAAAATTTAATTAGGCCCTGATGAACTCTGACCTGAGAATCTAATCTGCTGACAGTGATACAAATCTAGCTTCTAAAATAACAGTTAGGCATCACAATTCCCAAACAAGCACTTCATATATATATAGTAAAAGGCAACTACATGTCATAATCCTAAGGTCCTTGTCATAAGCAGCAGAAATCATACAGGGCACCCAAATTGGATCTTTGTTCACAGATGACATGACCCTATATTTAGAAAAACATAAAGACTCCACCAAAAACACTGGTAGAACTGATACATGAATTCAGTAAAGTTGCAGCATATGAAATCAACATTAAAAAATCAGTAGCAGGCCAGGCACGGTGGCTCATGCCTGTAATCCCAGCATTTTGGGAGGCCAAGGTGGGTGAATCACCCGAGGTCGGGAGATCGAGACCAGCCTGACCAACAAAGAGAAAACCAGTCTCTACTAAAAGTACAAAATTAGCCAGGTGTGGTGGTGCATGCCTGCAATCCCAGCTACTCAGGAGGCTGAGGCAGGAGAATTGCTTGAACCCAGGAGGCGGAGGTTGCAGTGAGCCAAGATCATGCCATTGCACTCCAGCCTAGGTAACAAGAGCAAAACTCCATCTCAAAAAAAAAAAAAAGGCAGCATTTCCATACACCAACAGTGAACAATCTGAAAACGAAATCAAGAAAGCAATCCCATTTACAATAGCTACCAAAAAAACTCCAATACCTAGGAATACATTTAACAAAAAAGTAAAAGATCTTATAATTAAAAGTATAAAACAGGCTGGGCACCGTGGCTGACACCTGTAATCCCAACACTTTGGGAGGTGGAAGCAGGTGGATCGCCTGAGGTCAGGAGTTTAAAATCAGACTGGCCAACATGGCAAAACCCTGTCTCCACTAAAACTACAAAAAAAAATTAGACAGGTGTGGTGGCTCACTCCTGTAATTCCAGTTACTCAGGAGGCTGAGGCAGGAGAATCACTTGAACCCGGGAGGCAGAGGCTGCAGTGAGCCAAGATTGCACCAAACTGAGATCTTGTCTCAAAAAGAGTATAAAACACTGATGAATTATATTAAAATGGAAAAATATCCTATGCTTATGGACTGGCAGAATTAATATTGTTAAAATGTCCATAGTACTAAAAGCAGTCTACAGATTCAATGCAATCCATATCCAAATACCAATGACATTCTTCACAGAAATAGGAAAAAAAAAATCCTAAAATTTATATGGAACCACCAAAGACCCCGAATAGCCAAAGCAATTTTGTGCAAAAAGAACAAAGCTGGAGGCATTGCACTACCAGACTTCAAAATATACTATAAAGCTATATAAACAAAACAGTAGGTTACTGACATAAAAATAGACACATAGACCAATGGAAAAGAGAATTGAGAAATAAATACATGCATTTATAGCCAATTTCATTTTTGACAAAGGCACCAAGAACATACA
Organism: Macaca mulatta; assembly: GCF_049350105.2. Lineage (NCBI taxonomy): Eukaryota > Metazoa > Chordata > Mammalia > Primates > Cercopithecidae > Macaca > Macaca mulatta. The sequence goes on from NC_133414.1 coordinate 53,347,369, forward strand.
TTGGAGAAATGACAGTTTCTTCAATAAATGGTGCTGAGAAAACTGGATATCCATATGCAGAAGAATGAAACTAGACCCTGTCTCTAACCATACGCAAAAATCAAATGATAGTGGATTAAAGACTTAAATGTATGACCGGAAACTATGAAACTACTTGAAGAAAACATTTAGAAATGCTTCAGAACATTGTTCTGGACAAAAATTTTTTGGTAAGACCTCAAAAGCACAAGCAACAAAGACAAAAATAGACAAACGGGATTACATCAAACTAAAAAGCTTTGGCACAGCAAAGTAAGCAATCACGGTGAAAAGACACCTAAAGAATAGGAGAAAATATTTGCAAACTACCCATCTGACAAGGAATTAATAACCAGAATATATAAGGAACTCAACAGCCAGAAAACAAAAGAAATGATTTAAAAAAATTGAGCAAATGATCTGAACAGACATTTCACAATAGAAGACATACAAATGGCCAATAGGTATATGATAAAATGTTCAACATCACTAATCATCAGACAAACGCAAATCAAAACCATAATGGGATATCATTTTACCTCTTAAAAGAGCTATTATAAAAAAGGCAAAAAAAAAAAAAATGCTGGGACATGGAGAAAGGAGAACCCTCACACACTCTTGGTGGCAATGTAAACTAGTACAGCCACTGTGGAAAACAGTGTGGATGTTCCTCAAAAAATTAAGAACAGAATTACCATATGATCCAGCAATCTCACTGCTATGTATATATCCAAAAGAAAGGAAATCAGTATATTGAAGAGATCTCTGCACTCCCATTTTTATCGCAGCACTACTCACAATAGTCAAGGTATAGAATCAACCTAAGTACCCATCAATGCATGAATAGATAATGAAAATTGTGGTATATATACACAATAGAGTATTTTTCAGCCATAAAAAGAAGGAAATTTTGTCATTGCAGCAACAAAGATGGAACTGGAGGACATTATGTTACACGAAATAAGCCAGGCACAGAAAGACAAATATAATGTTCTCACTCATACACAGGAGCTAAAATAGTTGATCTCATGAAGGTAGAAAGTAGAATGTTGGTTACCAGAGGCTACGAGGAGAAGCAGGGAGTGAGGAATGAAAAGAGGTTGGTTAATGGGTACAAAAATACTGTTAGGTAGAAGGAATAAGTCCTAGTGTTCAGTAGCACAGTATGGTGACAAGTGTTAACAATAATTTATTGTGTATATCAGAATAGCTACAAGATTTGGAATATTCACAACACAAGGAAATGATAAATGAGGTGGTGGATATTATAATTACCCTGATTTTATCATGACATATTGTATGCATATATCAAAATATCACACGTACCCCATAAATATGTATATTATGTACCAAAAAAAAAAAAAAAAAACGAAAATAAGCAGCAAAAACCACTTCCAGCTAGCATGGTGCTTACAAAATGCCTAAGCTCAGTTATCAGCCAATGAGAGGCATTATCATATCACCACCATAAAATGGGGGAACTGATGAACTGCAGTCTTCATCTTTAAAAAAATTCTTTGTCCCATTTCCTGTCTTTAGAAACTAGCCTCTGGGCTGGATGGGATTCCCCGCTTCTCCTGTAAAATGCAAAATTGAGCCCTCAAATTGTGGTTTCAATTTACACGTTTCACAGTCCTCTGAGAAGACACTAAGGTTGGAGGATGCAGGAAGGCCTTAAATAATTAACCTTTTGACTCAAGGGCTCTGAAGATTCCCCCAAGCATTTTTGGAAACACAACACTACGTGGTTAAGACTGGGTTCAAGTACACTCCACAGCTACGTTCTGGTGGTGCTCAAGGGACAAATGTTGTGCTAAATACAAGCCAAGACTGGATTTTAGTGTGGGAAGGCGCATGAATTCAGAGGAAAAAGTGAGGATTTACAACCCACCTGCTAATACTGTGGGTAAAATAATTTCTCTCTCTGAATCTTTAGTAGTCACATTTATTTAAACGGAGGTGGTTCAGTCGAAAGGATGGTTACGATGATTAAATGAGCCAATAATGAAAACAACATGTCTTGTAATAATAGAAGCAGCTCACCTTTATTGAGTCCTGTATCATACTTTACATCTACTACCCTATTCAGTACCCAAAGGCCCCCATCATTTGCCAAATGGGCGTCCAGCCGCAGCGGGACCACCTACAGAGGCTGTACCGGAGCCCACGTCCCTGTGGCTTTCGAGCGCCGAGTCTGCAGCGGCCAGCGCGCCTGACGTGGCAGCTCCGGTCACGTCACACAATGTGGCTACTCCAGGCGCCCGCTGCCCGGCCACCGCAGGCCTTCTCTGGCCACCCCTCAAGCAGGTCGCGCAAACGCCATTCCGGGCAGGAGCGCCAGCGCAGATGGCCAACCTCCCCGCCAGGCCGCTCCCACCCGGGACCCTCCGCGGAGGCCGCTCCGGGGCCAGGAGGCGGCTTCCAGGCTCGAGACCCCGCCTCCCGGGCCCTGCCCGCCCGCAAAAGCCTTCGACACACCTGCAGGGTCTCGGCCTCTGCTCCTGGCCAGCGCCGGGCCCAGGCCCCGCCCTTTGCGGCCCAGCCGAGACCCGGAGGCAGCGGAGTCCTCTCCCCACCCTAGGGCGTAAGACAAAAACGCCGACGCCAGAAAGGAGACGGCACTGCACATGCGCAGAACGTTTCCCGAGCCCTGCTCCAGAACTACGCTTCCCAGAAGGCCCGGCTGCGACTCCATCTTGGATGACGTCGTGAGGCGCGGCCTCCTCCAGGGTCCTGAGTGTTTGCGGTCGGGTTTCCTGGGGCTGGCGCTGGCTTCGCTCGGTGATGGCGGAGAGCTGAACCTTCGCACGTCCGCGCTTGAAGACAGAAGGCTACCGTGAGGTGCCCCAAGGAACACTGATGGGCAGTTTTGTTAAAGTGGTTGAACTCCGTGGGTACAAAAGTACATGGAGTAATGAAGGGTAATGCCGTGTAACCGCTTCTTCTTAGGAATGCTAGCTTTCACAATTGTGCAAACGATACGCAAAACGTAATAAACTACAAAATATGTATAAGCTAAAATAAAACGAGTGTACCACTTCCCAAAAGCAAAATTGCTTAGTGTTAGGTGTACATCCTTCTCATGAATTTACACAAATTTTAACCTAATGGTATAGAGTATCATGACTATCATTTCACTAAGGAATATATATAACCATCCCTCCTTATCCCGGGGGTCCTTATCTATGGATTCAACTAAGCTCGGAATGAAAATACTTAAAAATTCAATCTTACTGAGGATGTACAAACTTTTCCCCTTGTCATTATACCCTAAACAATACAATACAACTTTACATAGTATTTGCACTGTGTTAGGTTTACAATTAATCTACACATAATTTAAAGTATCCTGGAGGAGGTGTGTAAGTTATGCAAATACCAGGTTATTTTCTACCAGAGACTTGAACATCCCTGGATTTGAGTAATCCAGGGAGGTCCTGGAACTAATCACCCACGGATACAGAGAGAGGACTTGGCTGTATATGTAAAACAAATTATGTATTTCCTGGTCAATAACTTTATTACATTAAAACAAGTAGAATCATCTAGGGAAAAAAACCATATATTGTCATGTGTATAAACACAAATGTATATACATATACAAAATATGCACACATAATACACACACACACACACACACACACACACACCCCACTTTTCTGGTTGGGAGGTATTGAGGAAATAATTTAAAATAAAGCCTCTTGCCAACCCAGAAAATTATCTCCACAGATGGAGAAAAGAACAAAACAGTTACATTATTGAATAAACATTAAACCAGACTGCAATGTGCGTCACAGGCAACCCACTAATGATTTTATGAAGACAAGAAGAACTATCATTTTTTATATTAGCAGGTCTGGTACAACGCATTCCATTTTCTCAAGGTAAAAGATAACTTGTCCTCAAGACGACTGTATGACACCATTTGCTATGCATAATTCATCTGAAATTCACCTGATAATTAGGGTAGCCGTCAGTGTTAGTTAATTGCTGTTATGCAAATGAAAAGTAAAGTTTCTGGTGTCTCTATGACAGGCAGGTAGTTAACAGCAGGTAGCCAGAAGCCTAGGAGTTTACCACAGAGGCAGGGAGATGGGGTGCAATCTTCCTTGATGCTTACATTTCAAAGACATGACCCAAGGCCATTAAGAACGACCTTCCTGGGTTGTTAAACTAGCAAGAAGCTTATTTACTTTTTAAAAAGTCTTGCTAAATCTCACAGGGACAGAGAAGGGATTTACAATTACAAGTTTTCTTAAGGAAATGCTGTAAGAAAAGAGAGGAGGAAAGGGGCCTTTTTGAAAGAAGGAAAATTCAGTTTGTTTGTTTCTTTGAGACAGAGTCTGGCTCTGTCCTCCAGGCTTGGATGCAGTGGCTTGATCTCGGCTCACTGCAAGCTCCTCCGCCTCCCAGGTTCAAGCAATTCTCTGCCTCAGCCTGCTGAGTAGCTGGGACTACAGGCGCCCACCACCATGCCTGGCTAATTTTTTTTTTTGTATTTTCAGTAGAGACGGGATTTCACCATCTTTTCCAAGCTGGTCTTGAAGTCCTGACTTCATGATCCACCCACCTCGGCCTACCAAAGTGCTGGGATTACAGGCCTGAGTCACCACGCCCGGCCCAAATTTTTATATTTATATTTACCCTTACAGAAAACTATAAAATTTTACACAATTTCAATCAAAATTTAAATAAAAAATCTTAATGGGGAGCTTAGTTTTATCTTACTTGATAAACTAATTTTTAACTTCCTCAGGAAACAACCGCAGGGAATAGCAAGGAACTGAGGACTAAACTCTGATATTTTTATCTTACCCAAATTTCTATCTAAGGGATCTGAGGAGTTATGCCCTACAAACCATAAATTCACATCAGATGGGTTTTATTTAACCCTATATAATGTGACTTACTTTCCAACCTGACTCTGGCAAAACATTACGAGACAAGGAAGAAAATAAAAATATTTTACCCCAAAAACATGTTTCTTTGTCACATTTTGAAATGGCCTTGCAAGCTGACCTTTGTGGGGGGAAATTCGCATCTCTAAATAATCTCTATTAACATAGCTAGACCTTTTCCTTCCAGGCCCTTCCAATTCTGAATAGATTGACTGAGCGTCTAGCACCTTTTTAAGGGTCAGAATAGAAAACATTTGTCATCTCTTGTTTCTAAGGACAGCCACTATGAGATTTCAAAGGAACCTTGGTCTCCACAATCTTTTATCTTAACCTGAACATTTCCTTTCTATTGATCCCAGATCCTTAGACAAAAACTCAACCAATTGTCAACTAGAAAATGGTTAAATTTACCTGTAGCCTGGAAACACCCCCACCCTTCAAGTTGTCCCGCTTTTCTTGAACAAACCAATGTATTCCTTAAATGTATTTGATTGATGTCTCATGCTTTCCTACAATGTATAAAACCAAGCTGCACCCCCAACCACCTTGGGTGCATGTTCTCAGGACCTCCTGAGGGCTGTGTCACGGGCCATGGTCACTCACATTTGGCTCAGAATAAATCTCTTTAAATATTTTACAGAGTTGACTTTTTTCATTGACAGAACTTTTTCTGAAAATGCAAATTTAAAAAGTAATTGAAGGCTGGGTGTGGTAGCTCACACCTGTAATCCCAGGACTTTGGGAGGCCGAGGTGGGTGGATCACGAGGTCAAGAGATGGAGACTGTTTGGGTGAGGGAGAAGGGACAAGATGGAGGAAGGTAAACAAGAAGGCACCCCCCCTGTTGCTTCCAGGTTCTTCATCACCAACTTACCCGCGCGCGGGAAAATGCAGATCAACTGAGCAGGCGCCGCGGGACGTCAATCCGAAGAGATCGAAACTTACTCGGCCACGCCTATGGAGACGCCCCTATCACGCCCTTATCCTGCCCACTGCCCTCCCCCTTCCAGTACCAATGCGTAAAAGTCCGCTGCCTGCAGGAGCCAGCGTGACTTCTTCGGCCCCCGCATTTGTGGACTGGAGAACCTCACCCAAGAGTGTGTGCATATTTGCAATAAAGGGCTGCCGTTTTCTTATGTACTTTGGCCTCATGTTTAATTACTTAGCTCTCCTAAATTAAGTTACATTAAATTAAATTAAGACAGAGACCAGCCTGGCCAACATGGTGAAACCCTGCCTCTACTAAAAATACAAAAATTAGCTGGGCGTGGTGGTGCGTGTCTGCAGTCCCAGCTACTCGGGAGGCTGAGGCAGGAGAATCCCTTGAATCTGGGAGGCAGAGGTTACAGTGGGCTGAGATCATGCCACTGCACTCTAGCCTGGCAACAGAGGGAGTCTCAGTCTCAAAAAATAAATAAATGAAATAAAAAGTAATTTAAGTTTGATGCTAGTTTTGAAAAAGCACAGAAAGATCCAAATATACATGAGAACTTAGTATATATTAAACTTTTCATTGAAAACAAAAGAAATATATATATCTCTCCACACTTTTGTTTGTTATATATATATAACCATTTTTTTCTTTCCTTTCTAATTTGGTCTTGAGGTCTCTTTCTCCTGAGGGTGACTATAAACTATCCCTATGGGGCTCCTGGGATTTGGTGTCATGGATATTTGGTGTGCCATATGTTAAAAGTTTCATTTCAAATTTACTGAAAGTCCACCCTTAATTTTTAAAAGTCAGTAAGTTCCAAGAGAAGTAGCAATTTGAGGTCACTGGTGAAGGCTTCACACAAGGTGAATTTTTACGTTCGGTTTCTCCACAGCATAAGGAATAAAACCATTCTTTTGAAATGAAGAAGAGAACCACCTAGGAGACTATCACCCTGACCTGAGGACTTCACTAGGGATTCAGGAAAGAAGACACAGAAAGAAAGCAGTCCTTAAGGGTTATATCTGAATAATTTAATTTTACTTAAAATTTTTTTATTGAAGCTTAAAAAAATACAAAAGTATGCAATGGCATGTGTATCACTGTATAATTGATAAGTGAATGACGAAGACAGGTGAACACAACCATGTAAACACCAAAGAGTTCAAAGACAATATTACCAGTGCCTGAAGTCTCCCTGAAGGACCCATTCTCTATTATTACTCTGCTTCTCAAAAGTAGCCCCATCCTGATTTCTGGGTTTTTTTTTGAGACAGAGTTTCTCTCTTGTTGCCCAGACTGGAGTGCGATGGCATGATCTCAGCTCACTGCAACCTCTGCTTCCTTGGTTCAAGCAATTCTCTTGCTTCAGCCTCCTGAGTAGCTGGGATTACAGGCATGCGCCACCATGCCTGGCTAAATTTTTGTATTTTTAGAAGAGACAGGGTTTCACCATGTTGGCCAGGCTGGTCTGGAACTCCTGACCTCAGATGATCCACCCACCTCAGCCTTCGAAAATGCTGAGATTACAGGCGTGAGCCACCATGCCCAGCCCCCATCCTCACTTCTAACAGTAAAGACCAGTTTTGCAATTTATTATTGCAATTTCTTTTACTCATTTATTTTGAGATAATCTTATTTTTAAATTTTTTTTAGACAGAATCTCACTCTATCTCCCAGACTGAAGTGCAGTGGTGCAATCTCGGCTCACTGCAACCTCCATCTCCCAGGTTCAAGCTATTGTTGTGCCTCAGCTTCCCAAGTAGCTGGGATTACAGGTGTTTGCCACCATACCCAGCTAATGTTTTCTATTTTTAGTAGAGTTGGGGTTTCACCATCTTGGCCAGACTGGTCTTGAAATCCTCACTTCAGATGATCCGTCCGCCTCCACCTCCCAAAGTACTGGGATTACAGACGTGAGCCACTGTGCCTGACCTGAAGTAATCTTTAACTTACAACTAAATTACAAAAGTAAGATAAAGAATTCTCATATAGGCTGGGCATGGTTGCTCACACACACCTGTAATCCCAGCACTTTGAGAGGCCAAGGCAGGTGGATCATGAGGTCAGGAGTTTGATACCAGCCTGGCCAACATAGTGAAACCCCGTCTCTACTAAAAATAGAAAAATTAGCTGGGTGTGGTGGTGCACACCTGTAATCTCAGCTACTCAGGAGGCTGAGGCAGGAGGATTGCTTGAACCTGGGAGGCGGAGCTTACAGTGAGCCAAGATCATGCCATTGTACTCCAGCCTGGGTGACAGACTGAAACTCCACCTCAGAAAAAAAAAAAAAAAAAAAATTGAATTTTCATATGTCCTTCACCAAGATATTTCCATCATTAATATTTTGGCACATTTGCTTCATAATTTTTGCTATTTGTGTATATTATGTATTCATTTTTTGTAATCATCTGAGAGTCAGTTGTAGGAATCATTCCACTTTACTCCTAAGTTCTTAACTGTATATTTCCTATCAGCAAGGATAAAATTCTTAGATAACCATGGTATGGTGCTCAAAATCAGAAAAATTTAACAAAGATATGATATCTAATCTATAATGTACAGTCCATGTTCAAATTTCACTGATTGTCTCAATTAAGTCTTTTTTTTTTTTTTTTTTTTTCTTGAGACAGAGTCTTACTCTGACACCCAGACTGGAGTGCTGTGGTGTGATCTCAGCTCACTATAATTTGCCCTTCCGGGGTTCAAGCAATTGTCCTACCTCAACCTCCCGAGTAGATGGGACTACAGGCATGCACCACCATGCCTGGGTAATTTTTGTGTTTTTTTTCAAGTAGAGACGGGGTTTCACCATGTTATCCAGGATGATCTCGATCTCTTGACCTCGTGATCTGCCCATCTCATCCTCCCAAAGTGCTGAGATTACAAGCCTGAGCCACCATGCCCAGCCTTCAATTAAGACTTTTATAGATAATTGTTTTTCTGATTCAACATCCAATTCAAAAACTGTTTCTGGGCCCAGCATGGTGACTCATGCCTGTAATCCCAGTACTTTGGGAGGCTGAGGCTGGTGATCACTTGAGGTCAAGAGTTTGAGACCAGCCTGGCCAACATGGTACAACCCCATCTGTACAAAAAATACAAAAGCCATCTGGGTGTGTCACGGGAACCCACCCCCAATATTTCAACGTGGGTTCTTTCTATTTTCCATAAGTGTCGGCCTGCTGAGAAGTAAAGAGAAAGAGTACAAAGAGAGGAATTTTACAGCTGGGCCTCTGGGGGTCACATCACATATCAGTAGGACCATGATGCCCACCTGAGTCTTAAAGCCAGCAAGTTTTTTTAAGGATTTCAAAAGGGGAGTGGATGCGAGAACAGGGAGTGAGTCACAAAGATCACATGCTTCAAATGGCACAAAGCTAAACAAAGATCACATGCTTCTAAGGGCAAAATCAGAAACTCCTAATAAGGGTCCAACAAAGATCACAAGGTAAAAGACAAAAGCAAAGATCACAAAGCAAAGGGCAAAAACAAGATCACAAGGCAATGGGCAAAAGCAGAATTACTGATAAGGGTCTATGTTTAGAGGTGCACATATTGTCTTGACAAACATCTTAAACAACAGAAAACAGGGTTCGAGAGCAGAGAACCAGTCTGACCTCAAATTTACCAGGGTGGGGTTTTATCCCCACCCTAGTAAGCCTGAGGGTACTGCAGGAGACCAGGTCATATTTCAGTCCTTATCTCAACCGCATAAGACAGACACTCCCAGAGAGGCCGTTTATAGACCTCCCCCAAGGAATGCATTCCTTTCCCAGAGTATTAATCCTTGCTAGGAAAATAATTTAGCGATATCTTCCCTACTTGCACATCCATTTATAGGCTCTCTGCAAGAAGAAAAATGTGGCTCCATTTTGCCTGACCCTGCAGGCAGTCAGACCTTATGGTTGTCTTCCCTTGTTCCCTGAAAATCGCTGTTATTCTGTTCTTTTTCAAGGTGCACTGATTTCATATTGTTCAAACACACATGTTTTACAATCAATTTGTATGATTAACACAAGAGTGGTCCTGAGGTGACATACATCCTCAGCTTACGAAGATAACAGGATTAAGAGATTAAAGTAAGACAGGAGAAAGAAATTATGAAAGTATTATTCGGGAACTGGTAAATGTCCATTAAATCTTCACAATTTATATTCCTCTGCCACGGCTCCAGCTGGTCCCTCTGTTTGGGATGCCTGACTTCCTGCAACACAGGTGTGGCGGCCCATGTCTGTAGTCCCAGCTACTCAGGAGGCTGAGGTGGCAGAATCCCTTGAACCCAGGAGGCAGAGGTTGCAATGAGCCAAGATCACACCACTGCACGCCAGCCTGGGCAATAGAGGGAGACTCTGTGTAAACAAACAAACAAACCAAAACAAAAGCCATTTCTGGCCAGAGTAGAGTAGAGTAGAGTAGAGGGACTGAATTTACCCTCCTGCCTAAAACAACCAAAGAAACCAGATAAAATATATGAAACAATGATTTCAAGTCACTGGATATCAGGCAGTGAGCACAGCGACCCATGAAACTTGAAATAAGTAAGCTCTACATTTGCCACAGCTTACTGCCTTAAAAGAGTTTGCAGGCTGTAGCACAAGGAGGGGTATCCCACGCTGAGCATTGTAGACTCCTTGAATTGAGGAGACACAGCTGAGAGTCCAGAGAGACCAAGGCAGCTAGAGTTTGTAAGACAAATTACCAAGGAAGAGAGCTGCACAGAGAGACAGCTCTGGTGATCTTCAGAAGGTCCCCTTGATAACTCAGCAGAGTGCTCTCTGGAACATGCGTATGAGGAAATCACCTGAGGCTGGGGAATCATCCAAAAAGATTGAAGAGAATAGAGCCCAGTGATGCTGGGAAAAGTGCCTGCTGTCACCAGCCAGGGTGAGAAAATCATGATTCATGAGCATTGGGTAGAGTACTCAGAATGGTCTCATCTCAGCAACAAAGAATAATGAGCCCTAGAATAAATACTACAAATGTTAAAAGCAAGAGCCAACACTATCAGTTAACTACACCCCAGAAGGGGCCTCAAGAATATTTAGAGAAATATGAAAACATTTTATGGGGCTAAAAGCATCATAAAATTTGTAATATCTGCTAATCTCATTCAAAGATTAGCAGGCTTGGCCAGGAGTGGCTCATGCCTGTAATCCCAGCACTTTGGGAGACCAAGGTGGGCGGATCACCTGAGGTTAGGAGGTCGAGACCAGCCTGGCCAGCATGGTGAAACCCTGTCTCTACTAAAAATACAAAAATTAGCTGGGCATGATGGTGGGCACCTGTAGTCTCAGCAACTCGGGAGGCTGAGGCAGGAGAACTGCTTGAACCAAGGAGTTGGAGGTTGCAGTAAGTTGAGATCACACAATCGCACTCCAGCCTGGGCAACAGAGTGAGACTCTGTCTCAAAAAAAAAAAAAAAAAGGCAGATCAGCAGGTTTGCAAAGAAACAGAAAAATAACAACTCACTATGAGGAGAAAAACCAACTGTGCAAAACTGACCCAGAACTGATACACATGTCAGATTTAGCAGACAAGGACATTAAACAAGTTTCCATAACTGTGCTCTAAATGTTCAGAGACAAGCAGAGACATGGAAGATATTTTTTCTTTTTTCTTTTCTTTTTTTTTTTTTTTTTTTTTGAGACAGAGTCTTGCTCTGTCACCCAGGCTGTAGTGCAGTGGCACAATCTCAGCTCACTGCAGCCTCTGCCTCCTGGGTTCAAGCGATTCTCTTGCCTCAGCCTCCCGAGTAGCTGGGATTACAGGCACATGCCACCATGCCCAGCTAATTTTTGTATTTTCAGTAGAGATGGGGTTTCCACCATGTTTGCCAGGCAGGTCTTGAACTCCTGACCTAGTGATCCACCCACCTCAGCCTCCCAAAGTGCTGGGATTACAAGCATGAGCCACCATGCACAGCTGACATGGAAGATATTAAAAAATCAAACCAAACATGTAGAGATGGAACCTACAATGCCGGTGATGAAAAATACACTGAATGGGATTAATAGCAGATTAGAAACTGAAGAGAAGATTGGTGCATTTTAAGATAGGAGTAGAAACTTCAAAATGAAACAATAAGAAAATATAAAAAATAAGAAAGAAGCATCAGTGAGCTGTGGGACAACTTTAAGCTGTCTGACATATATGTAATTGAAATCCACAAGGAGAAAAGGGTGGAGAAGAGGACGATAAAATTTTTATTTGAAACATTAATGGTCAGAAATTTTATAGATTTTATGAAAACCCTAGTTGGGAGAAACAAGAAACTTGATAAACTACAATCTGCAATTATAGTTTGAGATCTCATACTCCTTCTCAATATTTGGTGGAATAGAAAACCAACAAGGATGTCAAAAACCTAAACAACACTATCAACCATGTTAGGTTATTGACCTAACATTTATAAAATATTCCATTTTCCTGGCTGAGCGCGGTGGCTCACGCCTGTAATCCCAGCACTTTGGGAGGCTGAGGTGAGTGGATCACCTGAGGTTGGAACTTCGAGACAAGCCTGTCCAACATGGAGAAACCCCATCTCTACTAAAAATAAAAAATTAGCCACGCATGGTGGTGCATGCCTGTAATCCCAGCTACTCAGGAGGCTAAGGCAGGAGAACTACTTGAAGCCAGGAGACGGAGGTTGTGGTGGGCCAAGGTCATGTCATTGTACTCCAGCCTGGGTAACAAGAGTGAAACTCGGTCTAAAAAAAAAAGAAAAGAAAAAAAATTCCATTTTCCAACAACAAAGTATACATTCTTTTCAAGTCCACATGGAATATTTACCAAAAATGACTATAATTTGGGCCTTAAAAGATTTCTAATAAATTTAAAATAATTCAAGTCATTCAAAATACATTCTTCAGCCATAATGGAGTTAAATTATAAATTAATACCTAATTATATTTGGATAATAATCAAATATTTGGAAACTAAATACCAAACTCATTTCTTCTTCTTTCTCCTCCTCTTCCTTTTCCTCTTCTCTCCTCCTCCTTCTCTCCCTCCTCCTTCGCCTCCTCCTTCTCTTTCTTCTTTCTTCTTCTCCTTCTTCCTCATTTTCCTTCTCCTTATTCTTCTTTCTTTTCTTTATTGTTGCCTAGATAGGAGTGAGTAGTGTGATCATAGCTCACTGCAGCATCCACCCTGGGATCTTCCGGCCTCAGTCTCCCTAGTAGCTAGGACTATCGGCATGTGCCATCATGCCTCCAGCTGTTTTTCTTATTTTTTGTAGAGAGTGGGTCTCACCGTGTTGCCCAGTCTGGTCTCAAACTCCTGGACTCAAGCGATTCTCCTGCTTTGGCCTCTCAAATGCTGGGATTAGAGGCATGACCCACTGCACCCAACTTAAGTAACATACTTCTAAATAACCCATGGGTCAGGCTGGGCGCAGTGGTTCACACCTGTAATCCCAGCACTTTGGGAGGCTGAGGTGGGCGAATCGGGAGGTCAGGAGTTTGATACCAGCCTGGCCAACATGGTGAAACCCCGTCTCTGCTAAAATACAAAAAATTAGCTGGGTGTGGTGGCATGCGCCTGTAGTCCCAGCTACTCAGGAGGCTGAGACAGGAGAATTGCTTAAACCCAGGGAGCGGAGGTTGCAGTGAGCTGAGATCATGCCACCGCACTCCAGCCTGGGTGACAGAGCAAGATTCTGTCTCAGAAAATAAAAAATAACGCGTGGGTCAAATTGAAAATCAAAGGGGGGGGGAAATTAGAAGGTAATTTGAACTGAATGAAAATAAAAACACATCAAAATTTGTGGGATGCCATTAAAACTGCGCTTGGAAGAAAATTTATAGCACTAAACATTCAAAAAAAAGAAGTCTCTATTGAATGACCTCAGCTTCCCACCTTAAGAAGCCAGAAACACTTAAGAGCAAAAATAGCTAAAAGTAAGCAGGAGAAAGGAAATAATAAGCATCAGAGTGGAAATCAATGAAACAGAAAAAAAAAAATAGAGAAAATAAATGAACTGAAAAGCTGGTTCTTTGAGAAGAGAAATAAAATTGACAAGCCTCTAGCAAGAGCGATTAGGAAGAGAGGGAACAAACAAATGACTAATATCAGGAATAAGAGTGGTTACATCGGCCAGGCAGGGTGGCTCACACCTGTAATCCTAACACTTTGGAAGGTCAAGGCAGGTGGATCATGAGGTCAGGAGTTCAAGACCAGCCTGAAAAACACAGTGAAACCCTGTCTCTACTAAAAATACACAAATTAGCTGGGGGTGGTGGCTCGCACCTGTAATCCCAGCTGCTCAGGAAGCTGAGGCAGGAGAATTGCTTGAACCTGGGAGGCGGAGGTTGCAGTGAGCCAAGATCATGCCATTGCACTCCAGCCTGGGTGACCGAGCCAGACTCTGTCTCAAAAAAAAAAAAAAAAAAAAGTACAGATTCTACAGACATTCAAATTAAGCAAGGGGCTGGGTGCCGTGGCTCATGCCTGTAATCCCAGCACTTTGGGAGGCTGAGGTGGGTGGATTACCTGAGGTCAGGAGTTTGAGACTAGTCTGGCCAACATGATGAAACCCTGTCTCTACTAAAAATACAAAAATCTCTCCAAGATTGGGAACAAGGGAAGGATTTCCACTCACACCACATCTGTTCTATGTTGTTCTGGAGGATCTGCTGGTACATTCAGGCAAGATAAAGAAATAAAGTAGGCCAGGCACAGTGGCTCATGCCTGTAATCACAGCCCTTTGGGTGGCCGAGGCAGGCAGATCACAAGGTCAGGAGTTCGAGACCAGGCTGACCAACACGGTGAAATCCCGTCTCTACTAAAAATACAAAAATTAGCTGGGCATGGTGGCACGCACTTGTAGTCCCAGCTACTCAAGAGGCTGAGGCAGGAGAATCACTTGAACCCAGGAGGCAGAGGTCGCAGGGAGCCAAGATCGCACTATTGCATTCCAGCCTGGGTGACAGAGTGAGATTCTGTCTCAAAAAAAAAGAAAAGAAAAGAAATAAAGTAGCTGGCCAGGCGTGGTGGCTCACGCCTGTAATCCCAGCACTTTAGGAGGCCAAGGTGGGTGGATCACCTGATTTCAGGAATTTGAGACCAGCCTGGCCAACATGGCAAAACCCCGTCTCTACTAATAGTCAGGTGTGGTGGTGCCCACCTGTAATCCCAGCTACTCGGGAGGCTGAGGCAGGAGAACTGCTTGAACCTGGGAGGCAGAGGTTGCAGTGCGCTGAGATCACCAAGATCACGCAACTACACTCCAGCCTGACCAACAGAGGGAGACTCTGTGTCAATAATAAAAATAAAAATGAAGTAATTTACTTCTGGAATGGCAAAATGATTTCCATGAACCTTCTTTCTAGTGAAACAACCTTACTTGGTGAATTTTTTTTTAAACAACCATTTAACGTTTTTGGAAATTGCTTGTTGTTGTTGTTGTTTGTTTGAGATGGAGTTTTGCTCTCGTTGCCCAGGCTGGAATGCAGTGGCACGATCTCAGCTCACCACAACTTCCACCTCCTGGATTCAAGCGATTCTCCTGCCTCAGCCTCCTGAGTAGCTGGGATTAAGGGCACGAGCCACCGTGCCTGGCTAAATTTGTATTTTTAGTAGAGACGGGGTTTCTCCATGTTGGTCAGGCTGGTCTCAAACTCCCAACCTCAGGTGATCCGCCCATCTTGGCCTCCCAAAATGCTGGGGTTACAGGCATGAGCCACTATGCCCGGCCTCAAATGTTTCTTTTAAAGTACATTTTTGGCCGGGCACGGCGGCTTCTGCCTATAATCCCAGCATTTTAGGAGGCCAAGGTGGGTGGATCACCTGAGGTCGGTAGTTTGAGACCAACCTGGCCAACATGGTGAAATCCCGTCTCTACTAAAAATACAAAAATTAGCTGGGCGTGATGACGCATGCTTGTAATCCCAGCTACTTGGAAGGCTGAGGCAGGACAATCACTTGAACGCAGGAGGTAGATGTTATGGTGAGCTGAGATCATGACACTGCACTCCAGCCAAGGCAACAAGAGTGAAACTCTGTCTCAAAAAAAAAAAAAAAAAAAAAAAAAAAAAAAAAAAAAGAAAAGAAAAAGAAAAGAAACATTTGAACATACAAAGTACCACCTGTCATATGTGTTATCTTCTCTTTCTTATTGTATATTAATGTGTACAGACATTGTTACAGAACTCTCCTTTCGGCAGATAAGCCAAACAATGTTTAATAAAACCAGAATTTACTTAAATATGCAAATATCAGGCACATAATTGTTTATAACACTTATCTGAGTTAATTTTCAAAAGTGGCTTTGAACACTAATACTTATTACACTGTGCAGATTAAAAGCATATTATTTGAAGAAAGTACTCCTACTTTATACTTGTGATATGTTTAAATGATGTGCCTATTTCGATTTGTCTGAAGCCAAGATTGGATATAAACCAAGAACATTCTGCATTTGTATGTATTGTGATGGAATGCCATATTTTCCTTCCTAGGAGTACGCGCCACAATACAGTTTTCCCAGGCAAGCTATTCTGTCTCTGCCAATTATTATTTGTGTGACCTATGTGGTGGTTTAATCTTTCTATACCTCGGTTATCTCATCTTCAGAGTGAAGATAATATTTCCTATCTCACAGATACTGAACAGTCTGACATGGTGTTTTTCTGTTATTAGAAATAAAGGCATGTAAGTTCAGAATTTAAATATTAGAAATAAAATTGGTGGTCATTCCATTATACGAAAGAAGTTTCTTCTTCTTTGTTAATATGAGATTCTTTTTATTTATTATATTATATTTTATTTTATTTATTTATTTGAGATGGAGTCTCACTTAGTTGCCCAGGTTGGAGTGCAGTGGTGTGATCTCAGCTCATTGCAACCTCCACCTCCCAGGTTCAAGTGATTCTCCTGTCTCAGCCTCCCAAATAGTTGGAACTATAGGCACACACCACCACACCCAGCTAATTTTTGTAGTTTTAGTAGAGAAGGGTTTTCACCATGTTGACTAGGCTGGTCTTGAACTCCTGACCTCAGGTAATCCACCTGCTTCAGCCTCTCAAAGTGCTGGGATTACAGGCATAAGCCACCATGCCTGGCTGAGATTCTTTTTAGAATTTGCTTTTTTTTTTTCAGGTTTTCCTTCTGTTTAAAACATATGAAACAACTGTGTTTAATTTAAATAGAATACTCTCTCTTTTTTTAAAAAATAGAATACTCTCTTGAGCCCTGTCTGTTATTACTTGATTAAATATGGTGTGAACTAAGAAGCTGACTTTGTTTTCTTCTAAATGAATAGCCAGTTGATCTTTCATGTTAAATTCATTCACTATTATTTCATGGAATTGAAATTTCTTTTTTATTGTATGCAAAATTATCCTTTGGAGTGGCTATTGCATTTGTAGGCTCTGCATTACTTTTCACAGTTTTCTTTTTTGCTTTTTTTGTGCTTTTTTTTTTTTTTTTTTTTTTTTTGAGACGGAGTCTTGCTCTGTCGCCCAGGCTGGAGTGCAGTGGCCGGATCTCAGCTCACTGCAAGCTCCGCCTCCCGGGTTTACGCCATTCTCCTGCCTCAGCCTCCCGAGTAGCTGGGACTACAGGCGCCTGCCACCTCGCCCGGCTAGTTTTATTTTTCACAGTTTTCTACTGCTGGTGCTTAATCCAGATGGGCCAGTCACAGGACTTCACCCTCTTAGTCTCACATTGAAGATTTCATTGATGAGTATTTGATTAAGTTGAACCACTGAGAGCTTCTCCTAAGATTTTCATAACTGGAGGTGTTTATGTTCCAATTACTTGGTGACTGGAATGCATTTTCAATAAGAGAAAAAAATGTGTGGAAATGTAGGAAAGCAAGAGAAGCATGATGGTGAACAGGCTCAAGCAGTGTTTGAGCTGTTGATTCTTCAGCTCAAAGACCCACACCATAACTCTGCTATGGCTTCTTTGTGAAGCCAATAAATACCAATATATAGCTGGGCATGTGTGACTCACACCTCAAATCCCAGTGCTTTAGGAGGATTGCTTGAAGCCAGGAGTTAGAAACCAACCTCAGCAACATAATGAGACCCCATCTCTGAAAAGAATAAAAGAAAATCAGCTGTGTGGGGTGATGTGCATCTGTCATCCCAGCTGTTTGTGAGATTGAGGTGGCAGGTTGCTTGAGTCCACGTGTTCAAGTTTACAGTGAGCTGTGATCGCACCACTGCACTCCAGTGTGTGTGACAGAGCAGGACCCTGTTTCTAAATACTTAATACATATGTACATATCACTATTTTCCATTTACCATCATCTTTTCTGAGTTCTGCTGCAATCAGTTATTCATCGATACTACGCTAAACATATTTTAATTACTATGACTTATTTATTTATTTATTTATTTATTTATTTATTTATTTTTGAGATGCAGTTTCACTCTTTTTGTCCAGGCTGGAGTGCAATGGCATGATCTTGGCTCGCCACAGCCTCCGCCTCCCAGGTTCAAGCAATTAACCTGCCTCAGCCTCCCAAGTAGCTGGGATTACAGTCATGTGCCACCATACCTGGCTAATTTTGTATTTTTAGTAGAGATGGGGTTTCACCATGTTAGTCAGGCTGGGCTCAGGTGATCCAAACTCCTGACCTCAGGTGATCCAAAGTGCTGGGTGTTAGTTAGGAACGTAGACCCAACATGGCGGTATCACCCGATATGGCAGGTCCTTTGTTAGGACTTCCCACCCTTCACTTCCTGCTAAGACTTTCAGTGTGCGAAAAAAGCCCATGCCGGCCAAAAACCCTGTGCTCTGCACAAACTCCTGGACACATCATTCCTCAGAAATAGAAACCTACCTCAGGAAACCGAAACCTACAGACTCTGCCTACCTCGCCCTATAAAAGGCCCCTGATACCTGCCCCATGTGCGACTTCCTTGGCCCTCCTCCTAGAGGACCGGTGAACCTCGCCTGTGAGCCCAATAAAGGCTACCTCTGTTCTCATGTGCCTCGTGTCTTCTTGCTTGGGTCCCCATTACATTACATTGGTGCCGAAACCTGGGAGGAGACCCCTACCCGGACCCCTGCTGGTTCGGGCAGGCTCTCCTCTCCCCAAGCCAGGACCTCCTCTCCGAGCCAGGAGCCCTTTCAACAAATCCAAGACTCAATTCGATCACTGCTGGGTAAGTTTTCCCCCATCCTGCAGGCTCCGGGAGTCCCTGCCTGAAAACGTGGCCACGTCAGGGCTTCCCCCATCTGTCACTTGTGACCTTGGCACCAGGGACTAGGAGACGTCCAACCTCCCTGGAAGCCGCCATACCCCGCACTCCGCTTGGCAGTGGGAGGACGCTCCCGTTGCCTCTGGACTGCCTGCCTCAGGATCATGGGGGCTGCCCAGTCCAAACCAGACTGAAAATACCCTCTGGGGTGCCTCTTGGCTAATTTCCAGACTTTAGGTCTCAGCCAAGACCTAAAACGAAAGCGTCTTATTTTCTTCTGCACAGTGGCATGGCCGCAGTATAAATTAGATAATCAGTCTCAGTGGCCTGCAGAGGACACTCTAGACTTTAACATCCTCACAGACCTGACCAACTTCTGCAAGAGACTAGGCAAATGGTCCAAGGTACCCTACTTTCAGGCCTTTTGGGACTTGCGCTCCCGCCCAGACCTCTGTGCCCAATGTTTGTTGGCCTAGGTCTTGCTCGCGACATCTTCTTCCTCAGGCCAGAAGAAGAACAATCTCCCCTCTTTCTCTGAGCCCCCTGATACTCTTTCCCTGCCCCCACTTCAGTTCCCCACTCAACCTCCCCCTTACTCTGACCCATCATCGTCTCCATCCTCATTGGCGCCACCCCTTCTCTCCACTCCTTCTGTGTCCCCACCAAACCCGACAGACCCTGTCTCTCCTACCTCCTCCTCCTCCTCACCTGTCTCAGCCCATACCTGGTCCAGGACCGACCTCCTGTGCCCCTTGTGGGAAGTGGCAGGTGCCGAAGGAGTGGTCTGGGTCCATGTGCCACTTTCGCTGGCAGACCTGTCTAAGATTGAAGAGCATGTAGGCTCTTTCTCGGCCAACCCCACTCTGTATATCAAAGAGTTCAGATACCTATGCCAGGCATATGACCTGACCTGGCATGATCTCTATGTTGTTATGACCTCAACCCTGTCCTCTGAGGAATGGGAACGTATCCTAGTGGCAGCCAGGCAGCATGCTGACCAGGTTCATTTAACTGACCCCATCATGCCAGTCAGCACCTGTTGGGGTCCGCGTGTTTCCTAAACAAAGGAATGAACACACAAGACAACACAGGACAAGACATACATGGCGGCCACGCCAAACGGCACACACTGCTTTATTTTATCCAGCCGTTTGTGGAATGTTGCCAAGTCACGGGACATGTGTTGCTTCTCTGAACTTTCCTTGACTCGCAAGATCAGTAAAACATTGACCAGTTCCCAGAGCCCGCTGCTTACAGCTGGCTCCTTTATCCTTCTTGTTTGCAGAGAAGGAATGTCCTGCTTTGTTTGCAAGAGCAGGGCTTATCGGGAACTTCTCATTTGCGAGCACACAGTCCTCTACAGGCACCGAGGCAGTGCCCTCGGCCGAGCCCGACTGGGACTACCAGGTTGGGCAGGCAGGCTGCCACCGCCAAGACATGATGGTCCAGTGCCTTCTTGCCGGGATGCAGGCAGCCTCCAATAAGTCAGTCAACTTTGATAAATTAAAGGAGGTAGTCCAAGGCTCAGATGAGAATTTCAGCCATTTTTTTTAACCGACTGATTGAGGCACTCATTCAGTACACCTGCCTTGACCCTGCCTTCCCAGCAGGAGGAACCATCTTGGCTACGTACTTTATTTCTCAGTCGGCTCCGGATATCCGGAAAAAGTTAAAAAAGGTGGAGGATGGCCCTCAAACTCCCATCCAGGATTTAGTCAAACTGGCCTTCAATGTCTACAACTCCAGGGAGGAAGCAGCTGAGGCCCAGTGACAGGCCAGGCTAAAAGAGAAGGTACAACTCCAAACCCAGGCCTTGGTAGCCACCCTGAGGCCGGCTGGCTCCAGGAGCTCTCAGAGAGGAGGTACTCCCAGAGCGCCACCTGGTGCCTGCTTCAAGTGCAGCAACGAAGACCACTGGGCCAAGCAGTGCCCTAACCCTAAGGAGCCAACTCGCCCCTGTCCGAGCTGTCGCCAGATGGGGCATTGGAAGTCAGACTGCCCCAACCTGAGGACGGTCACTACACCTCCACGTGACGACCCTCCTCCAGGTACTAGAGGCGGTTTCCAGCTCCTCGACACCGACGAAAATTGAAGAGGCCCAGACTTGGGAACCCTTCTTACCCTCGCAGAGCCCAGGGTTATGCTCCAGGTAGCAGGTGTAGGCAGCAACCATTCTCCTAGAAGCTCCACATTCCCCACTATCCACAGTCATCTGCAAAAGGAGGACCATACACTGTAATCCCCGCCACCCCCACCACTGCCAAGCTCCTTGGTCTTCCCTCCTGGTACCACCTGTCCCAGCTGAAAAAGGTGTCCACCCAACATGATTCCAATTGGACCACTCAGGTTGTTACCCCTACCAAGTTACAACTCACGTGTGCAGGTAACGACCCTCTGCCTGACCTTCCTTGGCCACCTAGTCCTCCCAAGTCTAGGTAAGTCTCCTGTCCAAGCTTCTCCCACTAACCCATTCCAGTGGAGGTTCTACCTTTCCGAGACCTGGACCCAAGGAAATCGCATGAGCTCCCTCACCATAGCCACAGTAGATTGCCAACCCCAAGGGTGCCAAAGTCAAGTAACCTTTAATTTCTCCTCCAACAGTGTGTCCCATGAGTGGAGGCACCCGTATATCTGTTTCACATATGATCAGACATATGATGCTTGTCGATCTACTTGGGTTGAAACCAATGGGGGCTGCCCTTATAACTACTGCAACATGCACAAGGCCATACAGGACACCAAAGAAACCCTCTGGCAGCAGCCCACTTCCTCCGTGTGGCTGACTATGAACCTTAAGTCTACCTTTTTCCTCACCATCCCTGACCCTTGGGACTCAAGGTGGGCAGCAGGAGTGGAGGCCCGCCTCTACCGAGCAGGGTATGGCTCCTATCCCATGGCCTGACTCAGGATCTTTAGGGCCTACATCAGGGTCGTAAGCAGCCTTGTCAGCCTGGCCTCTGACATCACACAACAGGAAAAAGCCATCTCAGCTATAGTCGACCCAGGCAGCAAGCCCCAGGACAGCAGCAACCCTTTTTCCTGGCTAACCTTAGTCAGAGAAGGGGCTCAAGTAGTACACGTGGCTGGGGTACACAACATCTCTCACTGTTTCCTGTGTGCAGTCTTAGGTAAACTCCCACTGGTTGCGGTACCCTTACCCAGCCCTTTTAACTCCTCTAGCCTAACCCTCTCCCTTCCCCTTCCCGGCCGAACCCTGGGGGAAGTCCCCTTGTTCCAAGACCTGCTTAGATAACAACTCCCCTTTTGCTATGCCACCCCCAATGCTTCCTGGTGCAACAGGACAGGATCTGCACCTCCAAATCTAACCGCCCCCCAGGTGGGTATTTTTGGTGCAATTCCACCCTGTCAAAGACTCTCAAGGCTTCCAACACTACCCTATGCGTTCCCATCTCCCTAGTCCCCAGCCTCACCCTGTACAGTGAGGCCAAGCGATCCTCCCTTCTGCCAGGCAAGGGCAGTATTCCTTCCATTGATGATTGGGGTCTCTTTAGCCTCATCCCTCATAGCCTCCAGCCTAGGAACTGGAGCCCTAACTCATTCTGTCCAGACCTCTCAGCCCGATTAGAGGTAGCAATCAAAGCATCTGCGGAGTCCTTGACCTCCCTCCAATGACAGATCACCTTGGTTGCCCAGGTGGCAGCCCAAAACCATCGGGCACTCGACCTCCTTATGGCCAATAAGGGCAGCACCTGCATGTTCCTCAATGAAGAATGTCACTACTACATCAATGAGTCAGGACTAGCAGAAACTAATCTTCTCACTCTAGAGATGATTCGGGAAGGGCTCCACCAGAAAAACCTCGGACCAGGGCCCTCACTTGGGTGGTGGCAGTCGTCTATAGGCGGTTGGGTCCTACCCTTTCTAAGCCCCTTACTAATCATTGGCTTCTTGCTACTCATAGCTCCCTGCCTCATCCGCTTCGTCTGGGACCGCATAAAGGAAGTCTCCTGGGTCACTGTCAATCAGATGCTACTCCACCCTTATACCCAAGTTCCGACCTCCGAAGAACCCCACAATGACCTATACCAGCAGGAAGCAGCCAGATGAACACATTGCCCCTTTTTCTTATTAGAAAGAGGTCGGAATGTTAGGCAGGAACCTAGACCCAACATGGCGGTATCACCCGATATGGCAGGTCCTTTGTTAGGACTTCCCACCCTTCACTTCCTGCTAAGACTTTCAGCGCGTGAAAAAAGCCGGCACCTACCAAAAACCCCCCCGCTCTGCGAGCAAACTCCTGGACACATCATTCCTCAGAAACCGAAACCTAACTCAGGAAACTGAAACCTACAGACTCCGCCTACCTCGCCCTAAAAAAGGCCCCTGATACCTGCCCTGCACGTGACTTCCTCAGCCCTCCTCCTAGAGGACTGGTGAACCTCGCTTGAGAGCCCAATAAAGGCTACCTCTGTTCTCATCTGCCTCCTGTCTTCTTGCTCGGCTCCCCATTACATTACACTGGGATCACAGGTATGAGCCACTGCACCTGGCCGACTTTAATATTTTTAAATATATTGTAGAATGTATTAGAATTCTTAGAATCTATTTGACACCCACCTTTTCTTCAGGGATGGAATTTTTAAGATTTGGACTCAATTTTCATTCAAATGGATAGAACCAGCTTGCTAGAATCAGTCCATGAAGGAGACAGAGCCAGTGGTTAGGGCCTTGAGCAACAATTGCCCTTCCCCATTTCCTCTCTCCTTCTGTTCATGCCCCACCCCACATTGTCTTCTGAAGAGGGCTCTCTGGGCCATGGTCGTGAGTGCCATCTTTCCCTGACGGGGTCTCCTTCCTCCTCCTTATCAAGTTGCTGTCTTTTTTTTTTTTTTTGAGACAAGTGTCTTGCTCTGTCACTCAGGCAGGAGTGCAGTGGCATAATCTTGGCTCACTGCAGCCTTTGCCTCTGGGCCTCAAGTGATCCACCCACCTCAGCCTCCTGAGTAGCAGGGACTTCAGGCATGCCCCATCATGCCTAATATTTTTTTTCTTTTGAGACAGGGTCTCTCTCTGTCAGCCAGACGGGAGTACAGTGGCGTGATTTCATTTCACTGCAAGCTCCCCCTCCCAGGTTCAAGTGATTCTCCCAGCTCAGCCTCTTGAGTAGCTACAGGTATGTGCCATTATGCCTGGCTAATTTTCATATCATTTGGTAGAGACTGGGTTTTACCATGTTGGCCAGGCTGGTCTTCAACTCCTGACCTCAAGTGATCCTCCTGCCTTAGCCTCCCAAAGTGCTGGGATTACAGGTGTGAGCCACCGTGCCTGGCCAATTTTTTTTTTTTTTTTAATATTTAGTGGAGACAGTCTCACTATGTTGCCCAGGCTGGTCTTGAAGTCCTGAGCTCAAGTGATCCTCCTTCCTCAGCCTCCCAAAGCGCTGGGATTACAGGCACGAGCCACTGTACCTAGCCAAGTCTCTGTCTTTCATTCAGCAAACGGAAGTCTCATTTGGACTCTCAGGAGGAGTCAGACTTTCTGTCTACTCTCCGAAATTTGTCCAACCTACCCTATTTGTTGTTGTTGTCCTGTTTTGTTTTGGTTTTTTTTTTCAGGATTTTAGCAGCCTGAAGCCAGGTTTTTAGTTTCTGTATCTAGTGATAAGTGGAAAAGAGGGATGAGGAATGCGCTTTGCTGGCCCAACCAGAAACAGAAACTAAGAACTCATGACTGTATTCTCTCCCTTGGACACCCATGCTAAAGCATCTTCAGCGTGCTGTGGCAGGGTGGCTGCAGCTGCCATAACAAAGCACTGCAGCCTGGGCAGCAAAGGCAGTGGAAATCTATGGTCTTACTGTGTGGAGGCTGGAAGGCCAAGATCAAGGAGCAGGTCGATTTCTCCTGAGGCCTCTCCTTGGTTTGTAGATAGCCATCTTTTCCCCATGTCTGTCTCATGGTCATCCCAGTGTATGTGTCTGTGTTCTAATCTCTTCTTTTTATAAAGACACCATTCATATTGGATTATGATTCTCTTTTAACTTAATTACATTTTCCAAGGTCTTGTCTTGAAATGTGAGATTCTGAGGTACTGGGCATTAGAACTTCAACATGGGAATTTTGAAGGGGACGCAGTTCAGCCCATCACAGAGGGAGGGGATCTGTGCACAGAGGTTATCACACTGCTGCGTGTGGGAAACTTTGGCTTGATGAGTTGATCCTTGCCAAACCCCTCTTGCTTGCCTGGCTCTGACCAACAAAGCCTTAAAATCTAGACCACGTACAGACTTCACCGAGCACCTGCATAACTAAGTGGCTAAATGACCACCATCGACCCTTTCTCTGGCCTTAGGATCAGTATGGCCGGCAGGGGGCCATATACACCTAACCCAGATGGAAGGGAATGGCCCGGGGTGACCAGCTGGCTCTCTTTATCAGGCTCAGGCTCCTCAAGTCCCCGCTTGGAAGAACAGTGACAGATTCCATATGCAGATAAGCAGGAAACTGACATCTTTGTCTCTGGCAGTTGTTGAGCTGGTGCCTGCTAAGGAGATGCAGGAAGTTAATGAACTTTACTGAATGATCAAAATGGTGTCACTGTTTGAGTAAGTTCATGTTTCTAAAGAAACAGCTCATAGCACACATCAGATTCTTAACCTGTGCCCTCTTTCCCCAAACGAGTCACTTTCCAAAGGAGATTCAAATTCTGACCTATCCACAAACCTCACTTCCATGATTTTGAAAGTAAGAGGATAGATCTCCTCTCAGAGCTCCATCTGGAGTCCTGTGCTCTACACACCCTTAGGTGTCATCAGGGCCATGACTGTGTGGTGGCTTCCAGAGAGAAGTCCAAGGGAATCTGTCTGCTTGCCTGGGGACTTCCTTGTCACAGAGTAACGGACCCTTCTCTCCCAGCACAGAGGAACACTGGACTAAGGTGTAAGTCCCAGGGTTCTGAAGGAGCAAATCACAGAAAGATAACTTGTATTTGGCAAGTTCCAATGCCACACTCACTCCAGAACTTCCCTGGGAACTTGGAAGTGCTAAGTGAGCCCAGCTGGAAAGGACAGAATGATGGGGGTAGTATATTTAAAAAGCTAGAGTTTAAAGCTTGACACTGTTCCCTTAAGTTCTTCTGGTTGGTTTTTTGCTCTGATTATCATCTCTGGAGCTTCCTCTTGGTGCAGCTCCCTCCCCTGCAGACTCAGTCCTGCAAATGCCAGCTCCATTTCCTTTATTTTTATTTTATATTTTGAGACGGAGTCTTGCTCTGTCACCCAGGTTGGAATGCAGTGGTGCAATCTTGGCTCACTGCAACCTCTACCTCCCAGGCTCAAGTAATTCTCTTGCTCAGCCTCCCCAGTAGCTGGGATTACAGGCACACACCACTACCACCCAGCTAATTTTTGTATTTTCAGTAGAGATAGGGTTTCATCATGTTGGCCAGGCTGGTCTTGAATGCCTGACCTCAAGCAATCCACCCCCCTCGCCCTCCCAAAATGTTGGGATTACAGGCGTGAGCCATCGCACCTGGCTCCAACTTCATTTCCTTCAACCAGGGAGAGTGCTGGACTCTGTCTGGGGCTCCCCTCCCCATGCCACTGCCTAGAATGTCTCAGGCTGCAAGCTAGGGCAATCAGGGGCTCACCTCACTTGATCCCTGTCCCTCAGGAATGCTGTCCTTCAACTGCCTGATGTCCATGGTCTGGTGCGCCGCCATTTCCTATATTTTGTCTGCTGTTCAAGTTCTTTCAGAAGGGAGGATAAATTTGGTTCCTGTTACTGCATCTTGGCTAAAAGCGTAAGTCCCATAGCCATTTATATATTCCAGAAAAAAGAGAAGCAAAGGCATGATCATTGTATGTTACTGTATTGTACCACTGTCCACACTGAACCTGTTGCTCCCACCACCGACATGTTCAGGAGTTAGTGTTTGTGGCTGTTCTGAGGCTGCCATAGTCCCCTAGTCTTTCCAGTCCCTCTTCTGAGGCTGCAAGTCCTCTGGGGCTCTACCAATGTGTTTGTGGGAGCAAGGCAGATTGCAGCAGCCAGCAAGCCCTTTTTCTCATGGGGAATAGGTATGAAGGAGATCCTGGTAAGAGGGGTTGCTTCTCCTGGGACTAGAGGGCCTCTCCAGGGATGAGGCCTGCAGTTCTTTTATTTGAGGGAGTTGGGAGGCAATTTTTGCTACCCACCTTTCAGACTCTGGACCTGTCATTAACAACTTTGTTCTTAGCATCCCACCTTTCAAAGTCATCCCACAGCTGGATGAGGGGTTATAACCTCAAGCATATTCTAAGAATTTTATCACCAAGTCATCCCTTTTTCCTCCTATAAGGCACTCAAGATCTCCAAGCAGCAGGGAGGGGGCTCAGGATACATATTCAGGTTGTTCCAGCTCAAAACACTGATGTAGACATGGCTGGCACCAACATGGCTCTAGGACATACTCCAGGTGACAGAAAAGATGGTCAATGAATTAAGGATCCCAAATGGAGTCACAGATGGGAGTGGGGCCAGGGTTTGTAGGAATTGGATTCCAGGTCTCTGCATGGCTACTTGGATTAGCCTTCACATCTTGGGAGGTTGTCCCTGTGGAGTAATGAATGAGGCCTCATTAGGGAACTGGGGTACTAGTTCCAGTTTGTCAATGAGTGATCTGTGATCTCACTTTGCTTTTCTGGGCTCAGATTCCTCCTATGTACAACAATGAGGGTTAATATTTGTGATGATTAATTTTATGTGTTAACTTGGTCACAGTGTGCCCAGATATTCTAGATGTGTCTGTAAGGGAGTTTCTGAATGAGATTAACATTTAAACCAGTAGACTGGCAGAATGGCTATTATTAAAAAGTCACGACTGGTCTGAAGGTACTGAGTTATCTCAATTGATTGTTCCCAGTCAGTTATAGACTGAACTCCCTGTTCTATTTTTTCTCTCCTTCTCACTACTGCACTTGACTAGTGTTAAAAAAAAAAAAAAAAAAAAAGTTAAAAACAACGGATGTTGGCATGGTTGCACAGAAAAGGGAACCCTTATATACTGTTGGTGGGAGTATAAACCTCTACAGAACACAGTGTGGAGGTTTCTCAAAGAACTAAAAATAGAACCAGCAATCCCAGTACTGGGTATCTACCTAAAGGAAAAGAAGACATTACATAAAAAAGATGGCTAGGCATGGTGGCTCATGCCTGTAATCCCAGCACTTTGGGAGGCCAAGGTGGGTGAATCACAAAGTCAGGAGTTTGAGACTAGCCTGGCCAACATAGTGAAACCCTGTCTCTACCAAAAAGAAATACAAAAATTAGGCTGGGTGCTGTCTCTCATGCCTGTAATCCCAGCACTTTGGGAGGCCGAGGCAGATGGAGGACGAGGTCAGAAGATTGAGACCATCTTGACTAACATGGTGAAAACCCGTCTCCACTGAAAAACAAAAACAAAAACAAAAGCAAAAGCCAGGTGTGGTAGCGGGCTCCTGTAGTCCCAGCTACTCGGGAGGCTGAGGCAGGAGGAGTGCTTGAACCTGGGAGGCAGAGGTTGCAGTGAGTTGAGATCAAGCCATTGCACTCCAGCCTGGGTGACAGAGCAAGACCCCGTCTCAAAAAAAAAAAAAAAAAAAAGTGTAGCTCATGCCTATTATTCCAGCACTTTGGGAGGCTGAAGCAGGCAGATCCCTTGAGCCCAGCCGTTCAGCAGTTCACAACCAGCGTGGGTAACATGGAAAACCCTATCTGTACAAAAAATACAAAAATTAGCCATGTGTGATGGCATGTGCCTGTAGTCCCAGCTACTTGATAGACTGAGGCAGAAGGATCCCTTGAACCCAGGAGTTTGAGGCTGCAGTGAGCCAGGAATGCACCACTGCACTCCAGCCAGGGTGACAGAGTGAGACCCTGTCTCAAAACAAAACAAAACAAAACAAAACAAAACAAAAACCCAGTGAAAAAGCAAACAAACAAACAAAGCCCAGCATTTATATATTCCTAGCAGCACTATTCACGGTATCAAAATCATGGAACCAAGCTAAGCGTCCATCAACAGTTGACTGTATAAATAAAATATGGTACATATACACCTTGGAATACTACCCAGCCTTTAAGAAGAATTAAATCATGTCCTTTGCATCAATATGGATGGAGCTGGAGGCCATTATTATAAGCAGAGTAACTCAGAAACAGAAAACCAAATTTTGCATGTTCACACTTATAAGTGGGAGCTAAACAATAGGCACATATGGATACAAAGATGGAAATACTAGACAACTGTGGACTCCAAAAGCAGGGAGGGTGGAAAGGGGGTGAGGGTTCACTATTTGGATAATGTTCACTATTTAGGTAATGGATACACTAAAAGTCCAATCCCCAATAGTTCACAATATGCCCATGTAGCAAACACGCACGTGTACCCCTGAATCTAAAATCAAACAAGGTTAAAAACATAGAAAGTTTAATTATGCTAAAAATAACCCCCTCCCTCAAAGAAAAACAGCAAAAATCCCCACTAAAACAAGAGAAGACAAAATTGGTAGGCTGAGTAGACTGTCTTACTGATGTGAGTGGGCCTCATGTGGTCAGTTGAAGGATTGAATAAAACAAGCCTTCTTACTGACACATTAGCTTTTTCCTGCCTTTGGACTTGAACTGAAACATCTGCTCTTCCTGGGTCTCATGCCTGCAGACCTTCAGCCTGGAACTACACAATTGGCTCTCTTGGGTCCCCAAACATGGACTCATCATCCTTCAGATCTTGAGAGTTGTCAACCTCCATAATTGCATGATTGCATAAGCCAATTCCTTATGTTAAATCTCTCTCATATATATATACATACATACATAAATATATACACACGTATATATGCAAGTGTACACACACACACACACACACACACACACACACACACACACAGTTTCTCTGGAGAACCCTGATATAATACTTAAAGCATGTTTAATGAGGAATTACAATATTCCAGGTAGGCC
The DNA here is from genome assembly GCF_049350105.2 of Macaca mulatta. Classification (NCBI taxonomy): domain Eukaryota; kingdom Metazoa; phylum Chordata; class Mammalia; order Primates; family Cercopithecidae; genus Macaca; species Macaca mulatta. The sequence goes on from NC_133414.1 coordinate 53,377,305, forward strand.
TTGGGCTAGGAGCTCCTACATTTTATTTTCAGAACCCTGGGTGGTAGAGTAGATTGACCGAGTTTGAAGATGGCAAGAATGAAAACCAGAGAGGGGAAGTTCCCATGCCATAGAGAAAGAGCCGTGTTAGGTTGTCCCCTCTCCTTCTGTCCCAGATGTGAGTGTATGTATCAGGTTTGTGTTGTCCATTCTTTAAAATTATTAATTTATACCATCACAAGTTATAGTAAAATGTATTGCTTTTTCATGTAAGTATAAAAGCTCTGTTGACCAGCGTCTCCAGTGTAGCCTCTTCCAGAAAGGTAATGACTGCTATCAGTTTCATGAGGCTCTTTTCAACCTTTCCCTTGTATTTTATCCATTATACACGAGCCTATAGAAAACATATATTCTCTCATATTTTATAAGAATTTAAATTGTCATACTTTAAGGGAATTCTAAATTATGTTTATAAATAAAGTCTCATATTATGCTCAAAAGTTGAAATAGTTCAATTCCCTCAAAATTTTTGAAAGTCATAGGAATTACAGAATTTCAGTGTCAGCAGTGCCTTGTGACCCATGTTTATGTGAAAGCTATGTGGTGGTGCCCTTAACTTCGTTTATGTCAAGGGCCTACAAATAAAGCATAGGCTTGTCTTATGTGCTTTGGAATCTTTTTTGGGTGAGCTAATGAAGCATTGTGTTTTTAACATTTAATACCATTCTAATTTTTTTTTTGAGATGGAGTTTTGCTCTTGTTGCCTAGGCTGGAGTACAATGGTGCGATCTCGGCTCATCACAACCTCTGTCTCCCAGGTTCAAGTGACTCTCCTACCTCAGCCTCCCAAGTAACTATTAGCCACACCTGGCTAGTTTTGTATTTTTAGTAGGGATGGGGTTGCTCCATGTTGTTCAGGCTGGTCTCGAACTCCTGACCTCAGGTGATCCACCCGCCTCGGCCTCCCAAAGTGCTGGGATTACAGGTGTGAGTCACCATGCCCAGCCTAATTTTTATTTTTTTGAAGCAGAGTTTTGCTGTGTTGCTCAGGTTAGAGTGCAGTGGTGCGATTTCTGCTCACTGCACCCTCTGCCTCCCAGGTTCAAGCAATTCTCCCACCTCAGCTCCCTGAGTAGCTGGGATTAGAGGCACCTGCCACCACGCCTGGTTAATTTTTGTATTTTTAGTAGAGATGGGGTTTCACCATGTTGGCCAGGCTTGTCTTGAACACCTGACCCCAAGTGATCTTCCCACCTCGACCTCCCATGGTGTTGAGATTACAGGTGTGAGCCACCACACCTGGCCTAATTTTTTAATTTTATAATGATAACTGTAGGAAAGATAACAGATTAAGGACTTTCCTCCTTGCTGTTCGCAGTATGCTCTTGTTAATCTCATCCCAGGAACAGCTCTTTACTTTATCCATTAGTTCTAGTCCCTAGCTTCTTCTTTTAATAAAGTATTTGGGCCGGGTGCAGGGGCTCATGCCTGTAATCCTAGCACTTTGGGAGGCCAAGGTGGGCGGATCATAAGGTCAGGAGATTGAGGCCATCCTGGCCAACATGGTGAAACCCCTTCTCTACTAAAAATACAAAAATTAGCTGGGTGTGGCAGTGCGTGTCTGTAATCCCTGCTACTTGGGAGGCTGAGGCAGGAGAATCACTTGAACCCGGGAGGTGGTGTTGTGGGACAATCAGAGATAGCAGAGACTGAAAAAATTCAGGAAAGCCTTTATTAAGGTGATCACCTGGCTCAGTAGGACTACTGTTAAGGAAAGTCTGAGCCCCAGACAAAGAAAGCAGCCACCTTTTAAGCTATCAGTGGCCGGGAGCTACATGATGTGGGAGGTGTACTTACAGAAGTGAGAACAAAGGCAGTTGATCAGTCTTTTACATTTGTCTATACTACATGTTCCACATCCTTGGGAAACTATGTTTCTGTAACATGTGCTTATCAACTTTGTAACTTTGCAGCTGCACTAGGGAGGTGAAGCAGGAACTCACAGGAGGAATGTGAAACTGGTGAGTACAGATAAGGCTTGCCTAGCACAGAAGGAAAAACAGGTATTAGTATTCTTCTCTAACTTAGACTACGGTGGTGTGGGGGCTACACTACACTTACCCTTTGAAGTAAAAAGTAAAAATTTCTTGGTGGTCTTTGATTATACTTGCAAAATTCATGAATTCCTTCTTCATACCCCACCTTTGGTGCTCACCATAAATATAGATTAATAAAGAGCACCACAATCGTTTATCTCTTCCCGTGTAGGCTCATATTCTTCCAGGGGGACTGGTTGGTATTTTTGTAATGCCATTATTTTGGTGGTAGTTGTTTGGTCCACTATTGCTTCAATAGTAGACTGCATGCTTCTGATAAGGAGAGGTAAAAGACAAGGTGGTATTAGACATCCTCCTACTATAGCTTTAAAACTAATTATCAAGGTTTTAAAGCCTCCAAACCATGAGAACCATCTTCTAAAAAGTGAGTTTGAGCTCTACCCGGACCACGTCTGGACTGGGACATGGGCTAACTATCACATTCTAGCAGTAATTTCCATACAGCTCTTCCATTATCATCGATTTGTAAGCAACAGTTGGTCAAATTAAGCTTACCACAAACTCTTCCTTCTGAGGCTAGGAGGTAGTCTAATGCTAGCCTATTTTAGCATATAGCAGTCATTTGAGGGGCCTGTATGGCTAACAGATCCAAGGCTCAGGCTGTTTCATTGACTATGATTTCTAGTACTGCTTGCAATCTTATAAATCTGTTTAACATGTAAATAGGGGTGTGGTAGCCCCATGATCCATCTTGGGCCCATGTAGCTGGCCCACAGTATTTGATAATTCTTTCAGGAGGCCATTCTTTATCTTTCCAGCTACCTATCTCAATGTACTTCTTTATGTTGTGTTTATCTTTTCTACATTACTTATCTGAGTAAAGACATTTCTTCTGGTCTTTTTTCTTTCTTCATTATAGACAGGGTAACTAAAATCTTCCCCTTGTTTCAGTGGGAGCAAGAAGAAGGATGGCCTTATTGTCGCTAAAACAGGCTCCGGTACACTTCTTGGACAATAGTTAATAGGCTTTTGTCCCGCAGATCCGATATAGTCCTGCTGGTGCTTTCCAAACTAGATTTGGAGCATCTAGTTGATACCATGACTGATTTAACACTGAAAACTGAGAGAGAGGGTTAAAATATGATACAGAGGAATTGCCTATAAAGCTTCTCCACTGTGTCTTGTTCTTAAGACTCTTCAAAATATTGCTGACCTAAACAAGTCATATCTCCTACTTGAGTTTGAAAGTCTTTTCCCCACTGTGCTATGTAGTATCTTCCAATGATAGGGGTTTTTAATAGCCAGACACCTGGCTTGAATTGAACCTTATAACAAATTCCGGTATGGTAAAGTCATCTTTGCTTCTTGGCTGGTTAGCAGAGGTACTCTCCCTGCATAAAGGCATTGGCTGAACTCATGTGTGGTCCATTGAATGTTACACTCAGGACATTCTTCTTCTGGTTTTCCTGTAATGATCTTAGCAGCCTTGGTGCTGACTCTTTCTTGTCCTAGTTTTTGCAGACTACACCTAGATTGTTTAGGTTGCTGAGGTGTGCAGCCTGACAGGCATCAAAATATAGGAATAAAGGAATACCTGTGTTTTGCTTATGAGTTTCCCAGTTCTAACGTCTTTAGGATTGGCATATGATGGTCATAAAGGTTTCCCTATTTGAATTTCAAACTAGAAGTCATAGGGTAGAAGACCTGGGTGATAACATACTTGAGGTTGCCTATTTCCTGGGTTACAGACGAAGTAACTGTTTTGATTATAAACACATGTCCCCAGGGGAGTTCCTGTACACTTATAAGAAGTTTGATATAACAGGGTTTTAGTTATACCTTTACCAGACCAACTTTCTATCATACAATGATGACAATTATTTTGGTTTCCTCCCGTGCCTGTTAACATTATTGTCATTAGTGCAATTAAGTTTATACTACGCACGGGCATCCTCCTGGGCAAAAAGTTTGATAGCAATTGCAAAGATACTATGACAACAAGACAATCAGTATAAGCAATGGTATAACTACACTTGCAAATTCAGTCTACATTTACTTATCTAGTGCTGGCTTCCTCAGGCATTGGCCGTGCATAGACTAGTCAGCTTCCAGTTGTATGACTAGAGCAGGGCTTGACTTTTCCTTAAGCTTCAGCCATGTGTAGACTAGTCACCTTCCAGTTGTGTGACTAGAGCAGGGCTTGACATTTCCTTAAGCTTCAGCCATGCATTGACAGACCAGCCTCTGGTGTGGTCGGAACAGGGTGGTCATCTTTTCCTGCTGTGCCTTGGTTTCTCTGCAAGATCAGTTGAGTTGGACGATCTGGATCTTGCTGACTTGTCCACTGGTCTTGAACTAAGGCTGCAGGTTTCAGTCGGCTGTGATGGCTCCAAGGTGTAATACCTGCAACTTTAACAGCAGTAGGGGTAGACATGGTCACAATATGGGGGCCATCCCATAAGTGCCCGAGGGTGGTAGGATTCCAGCATTTAACCCATTCAGAGTCCCCAGGTTGAAAGGGATGTATTGCATCTGTAAGGCTAACAGGGTATTCTTTCTCTTACCCACCCTCGTACTTCTTGCATTCACCTAATGCCTGCATTTGTCTTCTTAGGGTTAGTTCTCCAATTTCCCTTAAATCTCCTTTTACTTGAGATGTAAGTGGGGGTGGTGGACCATACACTATCTCATAGGGTGAATACTCAGTTAATTTAGTAGGGGTACACCTGACTCAGAGAAGGACCACGAACAATACCTGGTCCCCGCTTAAATGAATCTCTTGGCTAAACTTCTTCAACGGTTGTTTCAGTTTCCGGTTCATCCTTTCAAACTTTGCAGAGCTTTGTAGGTGATAGGCTGTATGCAGTTTCCATTTAATTTTTAACATCTGAGTTAGTTGCCGTACTACTTCTGCCACAAAAGCTGGTCCATTGTCCCAGACTAAGGTTAGAGGAAGTCCAAATCTAGGAATAATGTCTTTTAATAATATCCTGGTTACTTCTCATTCCTTTTCTGCCCTGGTGGGGAATGCCTCGACCCACCCTGAAAAGGTGCAGACAAATACTAACATGTACCGATAACCTCCAGCCTGAGGCAGTTCAGTAAAGTCTACAAGTAGGTTTTCACATGGCACCGCTCCTGTTTCCTGAATTCCTGGAAGCCAAATAGGTCCTTGCCATGGGTTATTCTGGGTGCAAGTAACACGCTGCTCGCAGACAGCTCGAGTGATGGCAGTTAAGCGTGGCACATAGAAATACTGCCCTATGAGAATCTCTAAAGCTGTCTTCCCCATGTGTGTTCCTTGGTGAAACTGCTTTATAAATCGGGGGGCAATGGCTTCTGGAATGGCAAGCCTCCCATCTGAAAACTTCCACCAGACTCCTTTCTGATAACTCCCATTTTCCTGTGCAAACTGCACCTTCTTGTTGGACGAGTAGTTAGGAGTGTCTGCAAGGGAAGGCTCTAATAAGAGCATGGCATAATTCTCTTCTTTCTTTGTGTTTTCTGTCATTGTAGCCTTTTTTACTTCCTTTTCTGCTTTTGTGTTTCCTGTAGCCTTATCACTTCCTCCTGTTTGATGTCCTTTACAGTGGATGACTACTACTTCCGTTGGAGCCCACAAAGCCTCTAGGAGCTGCTCTATTTCCTTTGTGTTCTTTATTTCTTTTCCTTCAGCAGTTAACAGTCCTCTTTCATTGTAAATGGCTCCATGAGCATGCAAGGTGGCAAAAGCATATCTTGAGTCAGTATAGATAGTCACTGACTTTCCCTTCGCTAGAAATAGTGCTCTGGTGAGAGCTATTAGTTCTGCCTTCTGCGCTGAGGTTCTTACCAGTAGGGGGCGGGCTTCGGCCACTGAGCTTAATGTGATGACAGCATATCCGGCCTTTCTGATACCCTCAGATATGAAGCTGCTTCCATCAGTAAAATAGTCAACATCTGGGTTTTTTAAGGGTTGATCCTTTAAGTCTTTCCGGCTTGAAAAAACTTCATCTACTGTTTCTACGCAGCAGTGGTACCCTGGGGCACATAACAGGGTCTTTCTATGTTCTGCACATTCTATTGGTAACAGTGTGGCCAGATTTAGGGTATTCACAGGCTCTAAGGTGATGTATGGATTCTCACATGGGAGTCCTTGGTATCCTAGCACGCTAGGGTTAGAAAGTCAACGAAGTCCTCTCTGTTCCGTCAAGGTGACAACTGTGTGGGGCAACCGAATTATCAGCTTCTGCCCAAATGTGAGCTTGTTAGCATCTTTGGCTAACAAGGCAGTGGCAGCCAGCACCTTGAAACAGGGTGACCATCCCATAGCCACCAAGTCTAGTTGCTTGGACAAATATGCTACAGGCTGCTACTACAGCCCTAGCATTGGCACTTAGACTCCTGTAGCCATTCCTTTTCTTTCCCTTTTCTTTCATGAACATACAGGTAAAAGGGCTTTGTCATGTCTGGCAGTCCTAGTGCTGGGGCCTGGATTAAAGCTTTCTTGATTTCCTTGAAAGCCATGTCCTGTTCTTTTCCCCAAAGGTGGGGCTCCTTTTCCCCTCCATTGGTTGCCTCATATAAAGGCTTTGCTAGGAGCGAGTAGTCAGGAATCCATATGTGGCAAAAACCAGCTGCCCCTAGGAATTCCTGCACTTGCTGCCTTGTGTCTGGCCAAGGAATGCTACAGACAGTCTCTTTTCACTCCTGCCCAACCTCACGCTGCCCTTGGGAGACGTAAAAGCCAGGATACCGAACTCCTTGGCCACAGATCTGTGCCTTTTCTTTAGACACTTTATAGCCAGCTTCCCACAGCACTCGAAGGAGACTCTCTGTTTCTTGGATATATTCTTTTCTTGTGAGTGTGGCTAACAGTAGATCATCTATATATTGCAGTAAGACACAGAGGTCGGTTGGTGGTGTGAAAGCCTGTAAGTCTGAGGCTAGTGCTTTTCCAAAGATGGTTAGGGAGTTTTTAAAGCCTTGGGGAAGTCTAGTCCAGGTATACTGAGATGGGCCCTACTCAAAGGCAAAAATATCTCGACTGATAGGGGTTAATCAGATGCAGAAGAATGCATCTTTAATGTCCAAGCATATGAACCAAGCAGCAATAGCAGGTATTTGTCCAAGCATAGTGTGTGAGTTAGGCACAATAGCATGCAGTGTAGCAGCTACCTTGTTGACTGCCCTTAAATGTTGTACAGGCCGGTAGTCACTGGAAGGTTTTAACACTGGCAATAGGGGAATATTCCGTGAGAAGACACATCTCTCTATTATTCCAAACTCAAGGATCCATTTTAAGTGTTTTGCAATCCCTTGGTTAGCCTCTATGAGAATGGCATACTGATGGATCAACACTGGGTAGGTTCCTTGCAATAGCTCTACTATGACAGGTGCTTTATTTACTGCTAACCCTGGGGAATTGTGCTCCGTCCAGACTCCTGGTAACTTAAGGAGTAAGTCTGTGAACAGTTTTTCTTTCTCAGCTGTGCTGTACTCCTTTCCACACTCCTGGCAACTACTTTCATAAAGTCTTCACTCCTCTGCCTTGGGTACTGCAAGAGTTAGAATCATAGCCTTCTTTTGCCCTAGACTGAAGGTCATATCTCCACTCAGTGTGAAGGAAATTTGAGTCTGCAGCTTCTGCAACAAGTCTCTCCCCAACAAGGGCACTGGGCGGTTTGGCAAGTATAAGAACTTGTGTTGGACTTCTTGGTTTCCAATCATACATCTCTTTTATTTGAAAAGGGGTTCTTTTTTTTTTTTCTGTGATACCTGTGGCCCTGATAATATTAGCATAGAGTTTTGATAACAGCCCAATTGTTTGAGTTACAACCGAGTGTTCAGCACCTGTGTCTACCATAAAGTCTATTTTTCGGCCCCCTACTACCATTGAGACTGTGGACTCCTCAGGGCCTAATGAGATGAAGCCTGGCCTGTCTCAGTCTTCAAGGTGGTCACTGACTCCTTCCAGCCCAATTAGATCCACATCAGATCCTACTGTGCCTTGCTCAGCAGTGGAAGGAGGCCTTGTTCAGCCATTCCGTCCCTGGTTGTTGCCTTTATCCTTTCCTTTCTCTGGACATTCATCTTTCCAATGCCCTCTTTGCCTGCATCTCACACACTGATTTTTCTGTAGTCTAGACCAACCTTCCTGACCTGTCCTGGTCTCCTGACTTGGCCTAGCTTGTCCTTTACTGTGACTGCATCCATGACCACGTCCACATCCTCTTGCAAATCCAGCCTCTCTTTCAACCAGGGCTGCGGCCAAGAACTCTGTCTTTTCCTTCACTCTACACTTGGCCTCCCACTTTGCTTCTTCATCTCGATTTACAAACACTTTGGTTGCCACTTGAATAAGCTGGGAAATGTTCATACCTTCAAATCCCTCCGGCTTCTGCAACTTTCACTTAATGTCATTTTGTGCCTGACTCACGAATGCCAAATTAACCATGCATTGATTCCGTGCCACTTCTGGGTCAAAAGGTGTGTAGAGTCGGTAAGCCTCACAAGTTTCTCATAGAACTCACTGGGGCTTTCATCTGGTTTCTGATGGACTTCTGAAACATTTCCAATGTTTGTTTCCTTTTTCCCTTCAGCCTTTATTCCTTGTATCAGAGCCTCTTGGTATCTCAGCAAGTTCAGAAGCCCTTGGGCCTGATTTGGGTCCCAGCCTGGATCAGTTTCTATTGGCAAAGTCTGCTGAGCATACTGTCTGACATCTCTTGTGCCTACTGGAGCATTGCTTTCTAGCCACTGATGAGCCACTTGTATTACTCCGTGGCGTTCTTCTGTATTGAACAGTGACAGAAGGAACTGCTTGCAGTCAGCCCAGGTTGGGTTGTGAGTTAAGAAGATGGACTGCATCAGGTCGATAAGAGCCCGGGGTTTTTCCGTATAGGAGGGAGTATGCTGTTTCCAGTTGAAAATGTCTGTAGTAGAGAAGAGCTGATAAACATAAAGCTGTTCTCCTCCTTGAACCTCATTTCGTGCATCTAAATAGATCTGTACCCTAGTTTCTCTGAGGGGTATCTGCATGGCTCAGGCGTGTCCTGACTGGAGATGGCCAACCTCATCCTGGAGTTCCTCCTTTGATTTATCAGGCAGTGGCCCTGGCTCTTCCCTACATGGTGAAATTTGGGGGGTACTATCCTCTGAGTCTGACCCTCCAGAGGCAGCTGCTGTAGTGACTTCCTGCCTAAGCTTTGCCAGAAGCTGGTACATTGGAACATAAGGGGGTGGATTCTCTAGCTCTTCTGGCAGGGCCTGTAGGTTTTTCCTGTTTTCCTTGCTGCTTTTTCTCCTGGGCCTACATTTTGTGGTCTTTTCTGTGCTTCGTTGTTTGTACAAGCCACTAGAGTCTTAAAATAATTTTCAAAACAGGTCTGTAGCCATTTTGGATGGGTTTGGATCACATTCAGCTAGGAGTCTATGTATGGGAACTGATCAGGGTGCCCAGACTGTTCTCCGACCCCAGTAACCACCCAAGACACTTGGCCAATTATTTTCCTATCTGTGGTTCCCTCGGGTGGCACCCTACATTAAAGGAGGGGCAGTCAATTTCACAAAGGGTTCTTAGACTTTGCAGTGTTAACTTCATTCCATAATCACCATCAAAGCCTTTCTTAAAATTCTTCAACATACATTCTAATGGAGTTGGCTTCAAGACTTTTCCTCCTACTTCCTCCCTCATGGCACACTTTCACTCTCACTTTCGCGCTCAGATTAACCAGACGGGGTCCTATTACGGGAGGTTTGGATGCTGCTTGATCAGGTCACAGCCAACTACTGCTGTGAAGCTAGGAAGTGAATCTTGTAGGTTTTATGCAGTGACCTAGGTCTGGCTTGTCCCACACTCACCTTGGAGGGCACAGTCTGCACTAAGAGATCTGCACCTCCCTACTTCACTCCCTGTGTTGGCCTCTCCTGAGACCGTCTCTTTCGCACACTTTTACACACCTCCCCTGCCCCAGGACTCCTCATCGGATGAAATGAGCCTCTTTTGTGTCCTGGGTAAGCCTAGTTAGGCTTCCACATTCACACACATGCACACACCACTCCTACCCCAAGACTCCTCATCAGATGAAAATAGCCCTTCTCATGTCCCAGGTAGGTTCACACACACCCACGCACTCCCAGTTTCTGTCTGCAGATCCAGTGAACTACTTTCACTTGTTAGTGGGGACACAAGGTTCATCCAAATTGGCAGGCCACTCCTGCCCCACCAGCCACTCTGGGTTGGATAAGTAGTCGTGATCAAGCTCCCCTTCCATCCTTATGGGATGGGCTTTTCTAGGGCCCAACCTTACTGCGGTTCAGCAGTCTGCCTGCACGCTGCTCCTGTGACTGTCCTGCAAATCCTGAGTTGGTTCCGTTTGCGCTGTCAGGGGAAGCTCCAATGCATGGGAGAGCCGTTCTCCTTCTGGGCTAAGTCTTACCTAGTGGCACCAAGGGTCCCAAATCTCCTGTGTCCTGTGTCTCTAGCCCACAGGCAAAGGAGACAGAAACCTGCCATCTCCAATCCCAGAGAGGCGCCCAGATATGTTATGGGACAATCAGAGATGGGAGAGACCGAATAGAATTCAGGAAAGCCTTTATTAAGGTGATCACCTGGCTCAGTAGGACTGGCGTCCAGGAAAGTCTGAGCCCAGACAAAGAATGCAGCCACCTTTTAAGCAGTCAGTGGCTGGGAGCTATGTGATGTGGGAAGTATACTTACAGAAGTGAGAACAAAGGCAGTTGACCAGTCTTTTACATTTATCTATACTACATTTTCCACATCCTTGGGAAACTATGTTTCTGTAACATGTGCTTATCAACCTTGTAACTTTGCAGCTGCGCTAGGGAGGTGACGCAGGAACTCGCTGAGCCTCAAGGAATGTGAAACTGGTAAGTACAGATAAGGTGTGCTGAGCACAGAAGGAAAAACAGGCAGTTAGTATTCTTCTCTAACTTAGACTACGGGGGTGGGTGCTACACTACACTTAACTTTTGAAGGAAAAAGTAAAAATTTCTTGGTGGTCTTTGATTATACTTGTAAAATTCATGAATTCCTTCTTCAGTGGAGGTTGGAGGGAGTGAAGATCATGCCACTGTGCTTCAGCCTAGTGACAGAGTTAGACTCCGTCTCAGAAAAAAAGTATTTGTAAAATTGGGATAAAATTTACATACAAAATTTACTCTCTTAAAAGTGTGTAATTCAATAATAATTATAGTCACAAAGTTGCACAACCATCACCACTGTCTAATTCCAGAACATTTTGATCACCCTCCAGCTTCTTTTAGCTCTCCCAGAACTCTCCACATTGATCCCACTCTGGCTACCAGCACCAGCTGGACAGTAAGGACTCTCAGAGGTGAACACAATGTGCCTCAATATGCCTTTCTAAAAGTCGAGATAGGAACTGGACAGCACCCTTCTGAAGGTCTGAATTCCAGTTCTGCAAAGCTCTTCTCTGAATACGTGAGGTACCAGTGTGATCCTGGCACTGCCCCTGCCTCCACTGTCTGTCTAATTCTAGCTCTCTGGGACCACTCCGGTGAGTTTCTGGGTTCTGAGGACCTTAATCTTTTCCATTGTTTCCCAGCCCCAGACAGGTAGCTGCTACCCGATGTTGTCATCCTGTGTTAGCTCAGTGTTCATTTTTACCATTAAAACAACTGCTTTAAATAATCTTCATCAAATTCTCTCAGTTGTAATACTTGAGTGATCTCTCTTTTACCATTTGAATCCTGATTGATGTAAACATACTTGCACATATATCAACAATAATTTATTTTATTATTATAAAATCATATAAGTGGAATTACAATATTATAAGTCCTTTAAAGTTTAATTAAAATGAGGTTCTTGCCAAGAACATACATTGTGTAAAAGGCCCCCTGTTCAATAAATTGTGCTGGGAAAACTGGATATCCATTTGCAGAAAAACAAAACTTGATCCCTACCTGTCACCATATATAAAAATCAACTCAAAATGGATTAAAGACTTGAACATAAGACCAAAACTGTAAACATACTGGAAGAAAACCTAAAGAAAACTCTTCAGGGCATTGGTCTAGGCAAAAATTTTGTGACTAAGACTTAAAAAGCACAGACAGGGGCTGGGCGCGGTGGCTCATGCCTGTAATCCCAGCACTTTGGGAGGCCAAGACGGGTGGATCACGAGGTCAAGAGATCAAGACTATCCTGGCTAACATGGTGAAACCCTGTCTCTACTAAAAATACAAAAAAATTAGCCAGGCGTAGTGGCGAGCACCTGTAGTCCCAGCTACTCAGGAGGGTGATGCAGGAGAATGGAGTGAACCCAGGAGGCGGAGCTTGCAGTGAACCGAGATTGAGCCTCTGCACTCCAGCCTGGGCAACTGAACTAGGCTCCATCCTGACCCCACCCCCCAAAAAAAGCACAGACAGGGCCAGGCGTGGTGACTCACTCCCAGCCCTTTGGGAGGCTGAGGTGGGCGGATCACGAGGTCAGGAGATTGAGGCCAACATGGTGAAACCCTGTCTCTACTAAAAATACACACACACACACACACACACACAAATTAGCTGGGTATGGTGGTGCACACCTGTAATCCCAGCTACTAGGGAGGCTGAGGCAGGAGAATTGATTGAACCTCGGAGGCGGAGATTGCACTGAGCTGAGTTTGTGCCGATCCACTCCAACCTGGCAACAGAGCAAAATTCCATCTAAAAAAAAAAAAAAAAAAAAAAAAAGCACAGACAGGCCAGGCATAGTGGCATACACTTGTAATCTTAGCACTTTGGGAGGGTGAGGTGGGCAGATTCTTGAGTATAGCAGTTCAAGACAAGCCTGGGCAACATGGTGAAACCCCATCACTACTAAAGATATAAAATTTAGCCAGGCATGGTGGTGGGCGTCTGTAATCCCAGCTGCTTGGGAGGCTGAGGCAGAAGGATCACTTGAGCCCAGGAGGTAGAGGTTGCAGTGAGCTATAATCACACCACTGCACTCCAGCCTGTGCAGCAGGGTGAGACCCTATCTCAAAATAAATAAACAAATAAATAAATAAATAAAAGCACAGACAACAACAACAAAAAGAAATGGGACTGTATTAAACTAAAAAGCTGCACAGCAAAGGAAACAATTATGAGAGTGAAGAGACAACCTGTAGAACGGTAGAGAATACTTGCAAACTATTTATCCAAAAGGGACTAATATCCAGAATATACAAATAACTCAAACAACCTCAACAGCAAAATCAAAAACGAAAACAAGTAATTTGATTAAAATGTGGGCAAAGGATCTGAATAGATATTTCTTAGAAGAATACATACAAATGGCTAACAAATGTATGAACAATGTCCAGCATCACTAATCATCAGGGAAACGCCAATCAAAATCACAATGAGGCATCAGCTTACCCTAGTTAGAAGGTCTATTATAAAAAATACAGAAAATCAGTGCTGGTAAGGATGCATAGAAAAGAGAATTCTTAGACATTGTTGGTGGGAATGAAAATTAGTACAACCATTATAGAAAACAATGTGGAGGTTTCTCAAAAAATAAAATAGAACTGCCATACAATCCAGCAATCACACTGCTGAGTACATATCTAAAGGAAGGGAAATCCATATTTCAAACAGATATCTGCACTCCTGCGTTTATAGCAGCACTATTCGCTATAGCCAAGATATAATATCAACCTAAACGTCTACCAACAGATGAACGGAAAAAGAAAATCTGGTATATAAACACAGTGGAATATTATTCTGCTATAAAGATGAAATCCTGTCATTTGCAACAACATGGATGCGCCTGGATGTCATTAAGTGAAAGAAGTCAGACACAGAAAGATAATTACTGCACATTTTCACTTATATTTTGGAGCTAAAAAAATTGGGGCTCACAGAAGTAGTGAGTAGAATTATGGGCATTACAGGGTAAGGGGGTAGTGAGGAGGGGAGGATAGGGAAAAAGGTACAAAAACAGAAGAAGAAAGGAGAGGCAAAAAATCAGAGTTAATCAAATTCACAATAAAAATGAATAGCTGTGGCCGGGTGTGGTGACTCATGTTTGTAATCCCAGCACTTTGGCAGGCTGAGGCTGGTGGGTCACCTGAGGTGGGGAGTTCAAGACCAGCCTGAACAACATGGATAAACCCCATCTCTAGTAAAAATACAAAAAATTAGCCAGGCATGGTGGTGCATGCCTGTAACCCCAGCTACTCAGGAGGTGGAGGCAGGAGACTCACTTGAACCTGGGAGGCAGAGGTTGCAGTGAGCCAAGATCATGACACTGCACTCCAGCCTGGGCAACAAGAGTGAAACTCTGTCTCAAAAAAAAAAAAAAAAAAAAAGAAGAAGAAAAGAAAAGAAAAAAAAAAAAGAATAGTTGCGATGGTAAATTTGACTTGGTCACAGGGTGTCCAGATCAAACATTCCTTATGGGTGCATCTATGAGGGTGTTTACAGATTAGATTAGCATTTGAATCAGTGGACTCAGTAAAGCAGATTGCTGTCCTCATGTGTATGGACATCATTCAGTCCACTGAGGGCCCGGATAGAACACAAGGCAGAGGAAGGAGGAATTAACCCGTATTTTCTGCCTCATTATTGAGTTGAGACATTTCATTTCATCCTCTCCTGTCCTTGGACTGGAATTTACACCATTGGCTTCCCTGGTTCTCAGGCCTTTGGACTCATACCAGAATTACACCACCAGCATTCCTGGATGTCCAGCTTGCAAATGACAGGTTGTGAGACTTCTTAGCCTCCATAATCATGTGAACCAATTTCTCATCATCAATGTGTCTTTCTCCCTTACTCTCTCCTACTGGTTCTGTTTCTCTGGAGAATCCTAATACACTGGGAATAAACATTTCCCCAAGCCCATGCCATAGATGTATATTAGTGTTTTTTTTCAATCTTTTCAAATCTTAAACTTAAAAATATTTTATTTATTTACGATTTTCCCCAATTGGAAACAACTTGCATATCCCTGGGCTGGGGAATGGATAAGGAAACTGGTAAATCCATACCAAGAAATAGCAGTCAGCAATGTTAGAGATGATAAATTCCTCTTCAAAAAGTTTTAGTTCCCTGTTCTTTGTTGCTTAAGACCAACTTCCTTGTACTTCCTTGTCTCCTAGCTACCTGTTCTGTAAGCAACCTTCCTGCCTTTGCCTTGCCCAGACAAGTCCAGATATGCCTTCCTGCCTAGTAATGGACAGTCCTCCTTCCTTCCTGCCTAATAGACCCTATTCAATTTTAAACCTTAGCCAATCGAGTTAGCTTAGATTGTGAGGTCCAACCCCAGCCAATGGAGAAGGGACACAGAAATGCTAGGAACTGTATCAGGGATAACATCGCCTGCCCTAGCCCTCTTGGTGTACTCTTGTGATCGTGACTGGCGCAAGCTGCACCATTCTGCAGAAGTAAATTTGCCTTGCTGAGGAATTTTCTGCCTATGCACTAGCTTTCTCTGTGGTACCGGGCACTTGTTTCTAACAGCAGAAAAAACAAACAGAGGTATTGGCACACAAAACAACACAGAAGGATCTCAATTGCATTGTGTTAAGAGATACCAGATTCAGGGGCAGAGCAAGATGGCCGAATAGGAACAGCTCCAGTCTCCAACTCCCAGCACCAGCGACACAGAAGACTGGTGATTTCTGCACTTTCAACTGAGGTACTGGGTTCATCTCACTAGGGAGTGCCGGACAATCAGTGCTGGTCAGCTGCTGCAGCCCGACCAGTGAGAGCTGAAGCAGGGCGAGGCATCGCCTCACTTGGGAAGCGCAAGGGGGAAGGGAATCCATTTTCCTAGCCAGGGGAACTGAGACACACAACACCTGGAAAATCGGGTAACTCCCATCCCAATACTGCGCTTTAAGGAAACAGGCACACCAGGAGATTATATCCCACACCTGGCCGGGAGGGTCCCACGCCCACGGAGCCTCCCTCATTGCTAGCACAGCAGTCTGTGATCTACCGGCAAGGCAGCAGCCAGGCTGGGGGAGGGGCGCCCGCCATTGCTGAGGCTTAAGTAGGTAAACAAAGCCACTGGGAAGCTCGAACTGGGTGGAGCTCACAGCAGCTCCAGGAAACTTGCCTGTCTCTGTAGACTCCACCTCTGGGGACAGGGCACAGTAAACAATAACAAACGCAGCAGAAACCTCTGCAGATGCAAACGACTCTGTCTGACAGCTTTGAAGAGAGCAGTGGATCTCCCAACACGGAGGTTGAGATCTGAGAAGGGACAGACTGCCTGCTCAAGTGGGTCCCTGACCCCTGAGTAGCCTAACTGGGAGACATCTCCCACTAGGGGCAGTCTGACACCCCACACCTCACAGGGTGGAGCACCCCCCTGAGAGGAAGCTTCCAAAGCAAGAATCAGACAGGTACACTCGCTGTTCAGCAATATTCTATCTTCTGCAGCCTCTGCTGCTGACACCCAGGCAAACAGGGTCTGGAGTGGACCTCGAGCAATCTCCAACAGACCTACAGCTGAGGGTCCTGACTGTTAGAAGGAAAACTATCAAACAGGAAGGACACCTACACCAAAACCCCATCAGTACGTCACCATCATCAAAGACCAGAGGCAGATAAAACCAAAAAGATGGGGAAAAAGCAGGGCAGAAAAGCTGGAAATTCAAAAAATAAGAGCACACCTCCCCTGGCAAAGGAGTGCAGCTCATCACCAGCAATGGATCAAAGCTGGACGGAGAATGACTTTGACAAGATGAGAGAAGAAGGTTTCAGTCCATCAAACTTCTCAGAGCTAAAGGAGGAATTACATACCCAGTGCAAAGAAACTAAAAATCTTGAAAAAAAAAGTGGAAGAATTGATGGCTAGAATAATTAATGCAGAGAAGGTCATAAACGAAATGAAAGGGATGAAAACCATGACACGAGAAATACGTGACAAATGCACAAGCTTCAGTAGCCAACTCGATCACCTGGAAGAAAGAGTATCAGCGATTGGGGATCAAATGAATGAAATGAAGCGAGAAGAGAAACCAAAAGAACAAAGAAGAAAAAGAAATGAACAAAGCCTGCAAGAAGTATGGGATTATGTAAAAAGACCAAATCTATGTCGGATTGGGGTGCCTGAAAGTGAGGGGGAAAATGGAACCAAGTTGGAAAACACTCTGCAGGATATCATCCATGAGAACTTCCCCAACCTAGTAGGGCAGGCCAACATTCAAATCCAGAAAATACAGAGAACGCCACAAAGATATTCCTCGAGAAGAGCAACTCCAAGACACATAATTGCCAGATTCACCAAAGTTGAAATGAAGGAAAAAATGTTAAGGGCAGCCAGAGAGAAAGGTCGGGTTACCCACAAAGGGAAGCCCATCAGACTAACAGCAGATCTCTCGGCAGAAACTCTCCAAGCCAGAAGAGATTGGGGGCCAATATTCAACATTCTTAAAGAAAAGAATTTTCAACCCAGAATTTCATATCCAGCCAAACTAAGTTTCATAAGTGAAGGAGAAATAAAATCCTTTACAGATAAGCAAATGCTTAGAGCTTTTGTCACCACTAGGCCTGCCTTACAAGAGACCCTGAAGGAAGCACTAAACATGGAAAGGAACAACCGGTACCAGTCATTGCAAAAATATGCCAAAATGTAAAGACCATCAAGGCTAGGAAGAAACTGCATCAACTAACGAGCAAAATAACCAGTTAATATCATAATGGCAGGATCAAGTTCACACATAACAATATTAACCTTAAATGTAAATGGACTAAATGCTCCAATTGAAAGACACAGACTGGCAAACTGGATAAAGAGTCAAGACCCATCAGTCTGCTGTATTCAGGAGACCCATCTCACATGCAGAGACATACATAGGCTCAAAATAAAGGGATGGAGGAAGATTTACCAAGCAAATGGAGAACAAAAAAAAGCAGGGGTTGCAATACTAGTCTCTGATAAAACAGACTTTAAACCATCAAAGATCAAAAGAGACAAAGAAGGCCATTACATAATGGTAAAGGGATCAATTCAACAGGAAGAGCTATCTATCCTAAATATATATGCACCTAATACAGGAGCACCCAGATTCATAAAGCAAGTCCTTAGAGACTTACAAAGAGACTTACACTCCGATACAATAATAATGGGAGACTTCAACACTCCACTGTCAACATTAGACAGATCAAGGAGACAGAAAGTTAACAAGGATATCCAGGAATTGAACTCATCTCTGCAGCAAGCAGACCTAATAGACATCTATAGAACTCTCCACCCCAAATCAACAGAATATACATTCTTCTCAGCACCACATCTCACTTACTCCAAAATTGACCACGTAATTGGAAGTAAAGCACTCCTCAGCAAATGTACAAGAACAGAAATTATAACAAACTGTCTCTTAGACCACAGTGCAATCAAACTAGAACTCAGGACTAAGAAACTCACTCAAAACCACCCAACTACATGGAAACTGAACAACCTGCTCCTGAATGACTACTGGGTACATAACGAAATGAAGGCAGAAATAAAGATGTTCTTTGAAACCAATGAGAACAAAGATACAACATACCAGAATCTCTGGGACACATTTAAAGCAGTGTGTAGAGGGAAATTTATAGCACTAAATGCCCACAAGAGAAAGCAGGAAAGATCTAAAATTGACACTCTAACATCGCAATTAAAAGAACTAGAGAAGCAAGAGCAAACACATTCGAAAGCTAGCAGAAGGCAAGAAATAACTAAGATCAGAGCAGAACTGAAGGAGATAGAAACACAAAAAACCCTCCAAAAAATCAATGAATCCAGGAGTTGGTTTTTTGAAAAGATCAACAAAACTGACAGACCGCTAGCAAGACTAACAAAGAAGAAAAGAGAGAAGAATCAAATTGACGCAATAAAAAATGATAAAGGGGATATCACCACCGACCCCACAGAAATACAAACTGCCATCAGAAAATACTATAAACACCTCTATGCAAATAAACTGGAAAATCTAGAAGAAATGGATAATTTCCTGGACACTTACACTCTTCCAAGACTAAACCAGGAAGAAGTTGAATCCCTGAATAGACCAATAGCAGGCTCTGAAATTGAGGCAATAATTAATAGCCTACCAACCAAAAAAAGTCCAGGACCAGATGGATTCACGGCCAAATTCTACCAGAGGTACAAGGAGGAGCTGGTACCATTCCTTCTGAAACTATTCCAATCAATAGAAAAAGAGGGAATCCTCCCTAACTCATTTTATGAGGCCAACATCATCCTGATACCAAAGCCTGGCAGAGACACAACAAAAAAAGAGAATTTTAGACCAATATCCCTGATGAACATCGATGCAACAATCCTCAATAAAATACTGGCAAACCGGATTCAGTAATACATCAAAAAGCTTATCCACCATGATCAAGTGGGCTTCATCCCTGGGATGCAAGGCTGGTTCAACATTCTGAAATCAACAAACATAATCCAGCACATAAACAGAACCAAAGACAAGAACCACATGATTATCTCAATAGATGCAGAAAAGGCTTTTGACAAAATTCAACAGCCCTTCATGCTAAAAACGCTCAATAAATTCGGAATTGACGGAACGTACCTCAAAATAATAAGAGCTGTTTATGACAAACCCGCAGCCAATATCATATTGAATGGGCAAAAACTGGAAAAATTCCCTTTGAAAACTGGCACAAGACAGGGATGCCCTCTCTCACCACTCGTATTCAACATAGTGTTGGAAGTTCTGGCTAGGGCAATCAGGCAAGAGAAAGAAATCAAGGGTATTCAGTTAGGAAAAGAAGAAATCAAATTGTCCCTGTTTGCAGATGACATGATTGTATATTTAGAAAATCCCATTGTCTCAGCCCAAAATCTCCTTAGCTGATAAGCAACTTCAGCAAAGTCTCAGGATACAAAATTAATGTGCAAAAATCACAAGCATTCGTATACACCAGTAACAGACACACAGAGAGCCAAATCATGAATGAACTTCCATTCACAATTGCTTCAAAGAGAATAGAATACCTAGGAAGCCAACTTACAAGGGATGTAAAGGACCTCTTCAAGGAAAACTACAAACCACTGCTCAATGAAATAAAAGAGGACACAAACAAATGGAAGAACATACCATGCTCATGGATAGGAAGAATCAATATTGTGAAAATGGTCATACTGCCCAAGGTTATTTATAGATTCAATGCCATCCCCATCAAGCTACCAATGAGTTTCTTCACAGAATTGGAAAAAACTGCTCTAAAGTTCATACGGAACCAAAAAAGAGCCCGCATCTCCAAGACAATCCTAAGTCAAAAGAACAAAGCTGGAGGCATCACGCTACCTGACTTCAAACTGTACTACAAGGCTACAGTAACCAAAACAGCATGGTACTGGTACCAAAACAGAGATATAGACCAATGGAACAGAACAGAGTCCTCAGAAATAATACCACACATCTACAGCCATCTGATCTTTGACAAACCTGAGAGAAACAAGAAATGGGGAAAGGATTCCCTATTTAATAAATGGTGCTGGGAAAATTGGCTAGCCATTAGTAGAAAGCTGAAACTGGATCCTTTCCTTACTCCTTATACGAAAATTAATTCAAGATGGATTAGAGACTTAAATGTTAGACCTAATACCATAAAAACCCTAGAGGAAAACCTAGGTAGTACTATTCAGGACATAGGCATGGGCAAAGACTTCATGTCTAAAACACCAAAAGCAACGGCAGCAAAAGCCAAAATTGACAAATGGGATCTCATTAAACTAAAGAGCTTCTGCACAGCAAAAGAAACTATCATCAGAGTGAACAGGCAACCTACAGAATGGGAGAAAATTTTTGCAATCTACTCATCTGACAAAGGGCTACTATCCAGAACCTACAAAGAACTCAAACAAATTTACAAGAAAAAAACAAACAGCCCCATCAAAAAGTGGGCAAAGGATATGAACAGACATTTCTCAAAAGAAGACATTCATACAGCCAACAGACACATGAAAAAATGCTCATCATCACTGGCCATCAGAGACATGCAAATCAAAACCACAATGACATACCATCTCACACCAGTTAGAATGGCGATCATTAAAAAGTCAGGAAACAATAGGTGCTGGAGAGGATGTGGAGAAATAGGAACACTTTTACACTGTTGGTGGGATTGTAAACTAGTTCAACCATTTTGGAAAACAGTATGGCGATTCCTCAAGGATCTAGAACTAGATGTACCATATGACCCAGCCATCCCATTACTGGGTATATACCCAAAGGATTATAAATCATGCTGCTATAAAGACACATGCACACGTATGTTTATTGCGGCACTATTCACAATAGCAAAGACTTGGAATCAACCCAAATGTCCATCAGTGACAGACTGGATTAAGAAAATGTGGCACATATACACCATGGAATACTATGCAGCCATAAAAAAGGATGAGTTTGTGTCCTTTGTAGGGACATGGATGCAGCTGGAAACCATCATTCTTAGCAAACTATCACAAGAACAGAAAACCAAACACCGTATGTTCTCACTCATAGGTGGGAACTGAACAATGAGATCACTTGGACTCGGGAAGGGGAACATCACACACTGGGGCCTATCATGGGGGGGGGATTGCATTGGGAGTTATACCTGATGTAAATGACGAGTTGATGGGTGCTGACGAGTTGATGGGTGCAGCACAGCAACATGGCACATGTATACATATGTAACAAACCTGCATATTATGCACATGTACCCTAGAACTTAAAGTATAATAATAATAATAATAATAATAAAAGAGATACCAGATTCAAAGACTACATACTCTATGATTCCATTTATATAATATTCTAAAAAAGGCAAACATATAGGCCCAAAGAATAGATAGTGGTTACAAGAGGCTAAGAGTGGTGAGGGAATATGACTTCAAAAAGGTAGTATGGAGGAATTTTATTGACAGAGATGAAACAATTTTGTATCTTGCTTGTGGTGGTGGTTACACAAATCTATGCATTTTCAAAACTCATAAAATTATGCACCAAATAAAGAACTTTTCAGTATATAAAGCATAAATTTAAAAATGTAAATTTCAATAAATGTTTCACATATTTTCACTCAAATATTTGCACTTTTTTTTTTTTTGAGATGCAGTCTCACTCTGTCACCATGCTGGAGTGCAGTAGTGCGATTTTGGCTCACTGCAACCTCCACCTCCCAGGTTCAAGCAATTCTCCTGCCTCAGCCTCCCGAGTAGCTGGGACTACAGGTGCACACCACCACGCCCCACCTAATTTTTGTATTTTTAGTACAGAAGGGGTTTCACCATGTTGCGCAGGATAGTCTGGATCTCTTGACCTCATGATCTGCCCGCCTCAGCCTCCCAAAGTGCTGAGATTACAGGTGTGAGCCACCATGTCTGGCCATATTTCATTTCTTTCAATTCTCGTAATAGACTAAAAAAGTTTTGCTGGAATGGAGTTGCTTATTTTTCTGTATTATAAAATGTAACTGATATTAAATTTATAGTTTGTATCTTTGGCATCACATCCCTTTTTGTTTTTTTTTTGGGACAAGGTCTCACTTTGACACCCAGGCTGTAGCACAGTGGTGCCATGATGGCTTACTGCAGCCCGGGGCTCAAGTGATCATCCAACCTCAGCCTCTTGAGTAGCTGGGATCACAGGCACCTGCCTACATGCCCAGCTAACCGTTATTTTTAATTTTTTGTAGAGATAGGGGTCCCACTATAGTGCCCAGGCTGGTCTTGAACTCCAAGGATCAAGTGGTCCTCTTGCCTCTGCCTCCCAAATTGCTGGGATTACAGGTGTGGGCCACTGTGCCTGGCCCCCTTGCCAATTTTCAAAACTTTATACTCGTTTAGTGGTTTTAATGTTTAAGTATTGTATACATGTGAGAGTTTATCATGTGTGATCTATGTATACCTCTATATTCCAAATTGCTCGGAATGACATGCTCTTTGGAATACTCCATTCTTTCCCTCACTGTTTTGAGATGCTGTATTTACTACACATTAAAGAATACTCTTAATCATGGTGTCTTATTTCCACGAAGCAGGTGCCAAACTACTTTGAATAGAGCAATATTATATAGACAGATAGATATAGATATTTCTTATGCATTTTTTCCTGCTTTTTAAAACGTATACTGGGTGTTATTTAGGTTTTTACTTATTCCAGATAAAGTTGAGAATGCTTTTGTAAAGTACACAATACACTAAAGATCAAAGAGAAAAAATACACTCAAAAATTTGTTGATTTTCTTTTAGGGATTTTGTCTTCCTAAGAAAGGTACAGATGGACTAAATGTATTTCCATTTAGTCAAGCAATTTTAATGTCACCGAGGAAATAATATGTGACATTTATTTTCTTCTTTCGGATTATTGTAGCTCAGTCAGAAAATCGTTATTGCTTTAACGATTTTGATGAAGTAGCTTTCCTGTGGCACCTCCCCTTTTTCCCGCTCCCAAAGAATCGCAGATAGTGTCAAAGTCTTTTTGTATGGATGAGATCTACTTCCTAACATTTAAAGTGCAACTGACACGCAGCTGAACTCTTCTTGACGCGTCTGTGTCTAAACTGCACACACGCTGCACACAGACCTCCCCTGCAGTGCATCCCTTTGGGGCGCCCTGGGAGAGCCAGGGCTGCAGGAAGCTCCCGCGCCAACTCCAACGGCATCTGCCCACTGCCTAGCGGGGCGCCTCTCAGCCAATCCCGAAGGGTTGCTCGCGGGGCCTCACGGGAAAGGTAGTTTTCAGGTTGGGCGCCAACACCGTCAGGCTTTGCGCGCTAGCTGCGCGCATGCCTTGTCCACCGTCTACCTGTGCGTTTCCGCATTTCCTTTTGTTTTTCTCAGGTTTTGCGTGGGAGGCGGTCGCGCGATTTCAAGGGTCTACCAGCTCTTCTACGGCGAATGCAACCAGATGAGAGAGTGAGGTAAGCCTGGGTGGGTTGGGCAGGGAGGGCGAGGGGGCCCCGCGCGACTCCGGGGGCGGGCGGCAGGGGGCCGGTGCCAGGGGGCCGGTGCCAGGTGGCGGGGAGGAGCCTCGGGGATCTCACAGGGGAAGCCGGGGACGGCAGGGCTGCAGCATGTCTGCCAGGACGCTAGGCCTGTTCCTTAAAGGCGCAGTCTCTGTCCAGAGCGGGCCACACCGCGTGTGTCGCCCCGGTTGTAGGGGCCGCAGAGGAGGGCATGTGCGCTTACGTGGTCCGTGTGCTGAGCCTTGCGGGAGGGGCAGTTCTTTGGTCAAGCGGGAGCCGGTGTGCTAGGGCGCGACCGTACCTGAGCGGGGAAGGGCGAGTGCAGTGGCCTGCCCCACCGACCGACTCCGTTCCACGTTCTGCATTCGTCCTCTTTAGGTTCCGAACTGCCCTCCAGTCAGGTCTATCACTGCATCTTGGTATTTGCTGTTCCTCTGTCCTGACTTCATCTTGCACTCAGGAAAGATCTTCAAGAATTACCTAATTTTGGCTGGGCGCGGTGGCTCTTAGCACCTGTAATCCCAGCACTTTGGGAGGCCGAGGCGGGTGGATCACCTGAGGTCAGAAATTCGAGACCAGCCTGACCAACATGGTGAAAGCCCGTCTCTACGAAAAATACGAAAAGTAGTTGTGCGTGGTAGCGCATACCCGTAATCCCAGCTAGTGAGGCGGAGAATTGCTTGAACCCGGGAGGCGGAGGTTGCAGGTAGCCGAGATCGCACCATTGCACTCCAGACTGGGCACCAAGAGCGAAATGCCGTCTCGGGGGGAAAAAAAAAAAAAAAAACTAATTTTGCCTCATTTGTTAGAAGAAAATTTTTTTTTTTTTTTTTTTTTTTGTTTGTCAAGGTTATTGACTTGTTCAGGATCACAGTTTGTTAGTAGGGAAGACTAAGTCACATCTGACCCCTAAGCTAGTACTGTCTACTTTTCCATACACGTCAAAGCAAGTTTAAAATATCCCTTTGAGAAATAGCAACAAAGTTAGACGAAAAAATTAAAATAGATTTTTTTCTTTGAAGCACTGCTGCTTATGGCTTTCTGTGGAGTCACTCACCAGAGGTTAACATTACTGGGAAAATCAATAGCTTAGTCCTATTTTTTACAATGGTTTTAGTGTTAATGTTCCTTCATTAAATATATTAACTTGTTTAGCCAATATTATCATTATACATTTTTTGTGAACACCGAGGGAGATTGAAATCCTTAGGAAGCAAATATTTACTTTCACCTGGTGAAAAATCTTGTGCCCAAGAGCTGCATAATTATGTTGGAGTTATATTAGGGTGGTCTTTCACCATTTCTACCTCCTATTCCGGAGTGTCAGAGGACATTGATATTCTCCCAGAGGGAGCATTTTACCTAGTGGGTGTGTATGGCTTCTTAGGGCAGAAGAATCAGGGAGTTGCCAGGCGGGCCAAATCTTTCATGATCCCATTCCTCTTTTTCTAACTTAGCTGTATCTTCAGAGTTGTCTCCGTCTTTCCAAGAACAGAACAAAATGAACAAGGTAAGTTGTTTATTTAATTCCCTACTTTATTTTGCAGTGGACTTTGTGAAATTTGTAAGAGTCAATATGGTGATGTTTTTGTTTTTTTGTTTTTGTGTGAGATGGAGTCTCGCTCTGTCACCCAGGGTGGAGTACAGTGTCTCCATCTTGATTCACTGCAACTTCTGCCTCCCGGGTTCAAGCAATTCTTCTGTGTCAGCCTCCCGAGTAGTTGGAGCTGCCGGCTCACGCTGCCACGCCTGGCTAATTGTTTGCACTTTAATAGAGACGGGGTTTCACCATGTTGCCCAGGCTGGTCGCGAACTCCTGAGCTCAGTCTGCCTGCCTTGGCCTCCCAAAGTGCTGGGTTTACAAGCATGAGCCACTGTGCCTGGCCGAGAGTCAATATGTTAAGATGAGAAATTAGTAATAGATAAACTTCCCAGAAAATATAAAGTAACAGATCAATAGCAGGGCCAAGTTAGAGTCAATAAGTTGAGCTTCATATGTTTCTTATGTTTTCAACAACCACGGCAGAAAGGAAGACACTGGATACAGACAGACTCCTCTGAAGACACAAAGACTTCCTGGCAGATACCTTTTTTGGTCATAACATAGGGACCTATAGTGAATAACCTTCCAGTGATAACCCTGAAATGAGTGCAGCCTATTGACTCAAACTGCTTTCTTAATTTTTATTTTACACAGGTTTCAATTTTCTTTTGGATGTAGTTCAGTTTTTTTTGATCAATAAATTAAAATGTATTTTAATTTTAATTAATTAATTATTTTTTTTTTTTTGAGACGGAGTCTCGCTATATTACCAGGCTGGAGTACAGTGGTGCAATCTTGACTCACTGGAACTTCTGCTTCCAGATTCAAGCAATTCTCTTGCCTCAGCTTCCCGAGTAGCTGGGATTACAGGCACGCGCCACCATCCCCAGCTAATTTTTGTATTTTTAGTAGAGACGGGGTTTCACCATGTTGGCCAGGCTGGTCTCAGTCTGCTGACTTCGTGATCCACCCGCCTTGGCCTCCCAAAGTGCTAGGATTACGTATTTTAATTTTTAATGAATCTTATTTCTACATGTGTAGCAGATAGACAGAAAACCCCTTAAAGTTTAAATATAGAACTTAATAAATTATTACAAATCCATGGTGCAAATAATGAATACATAGGTCAAAACAAACATTGCCAGCACTCCTGAAGCTGCCGTCTTGTCCCCCTCACAATCCCGACACCTCCCTGCTCATTCACTCATTTCCATTTAATCTGTGGCTTCAGTGGCAGAGTTGAGTAGTTGTGACAGGAACCTTTTGGCCTGCAAAGCCCCAAATTTAATGATGTCTGATTTTTTTTTTTTTTTTTTTTGGAGAGAGTCTCACTCTGTCACCCAGGCTAGAGTGCAGTGGTGCGATCTTGGCTCACTGTAGCCTCTGCCTTTAGGGCCCAAGGGATTCTCCTGGCTAAGTCTCCCAAGTAGCTGAAATTACAGGCACGTGCCATCACACCTGGCTAATTTTGTATGTTAGTAGAGACGGGGTTTCACTTGGCCAGGCTGGTCTTGAACTCCTGTCCTCGTGATCTACCTGCCTTGGCCTCCCAAAGTGCTGAGATTACAGGTGTGAGCCACGATGACTGGCCAAATATTTAATGTCTGAGTTTTTACAGAAGAAGTTTACCAATCCCTAGATTAGTTTATTAAGTTTATTGTTGGTGTTGTGTACTATTTCAGACTACTTTTCCTGCTTTGAGGTCATGAAGATAATCTCTTTTGTTATCTTTTCAAATATTTATTGTTTTGGCATTCACATTTACGTCTCTTTCATTGGAATGAGTGTCTACTTTTGTATGAGATAGATGTCAGATTCCTTTTTTCGTACGGTTAATGTAGAATTATTTTTGAAAACACCATCCTTTCCCCACTGTTTTACATTGTGATATTTGTCATCAATTATGTGTTCATATATGTCTGTGTGTTTTTTGGACTATGTTCTGTTGGTTGGTTGTGCCAGTACCACACTTGGTGAAATATCTTAGCGTCTACTAGTGGGTTTAACACATTTTTTTCTTCAGCAAGATCCTGGCTCTTCCTAGTTCCTTGCATTTCCATACAAATGTTGTTGGTATTCATAAAATAACTTGCTGAGACTTTCTTTGGGGTTGAATTGAACCTATATATAAATTTGGGAAGAATTACTTACCTTTTTTTTTGAGATAGTGTTGCCCAGGCTGGAGTGCAGTGGTGCGATCTCAGCTCACTGCGACCTCCACCTCCCGGGTTCAGGTGATTCTCCTGCCTTAGCCTCCCGAGGAACTGGGATTACAGGCACCCACCACCATGCCTGGCTAATGTTTTTGTATATTTAGTAGCGACGGGGTTTCACCATGTTGGCCAGGCTGGTCTTGAACTCCTGACCTCAAGTGAGCCGCCTGCCTTGACGTACTAGAATTACAGATGCGAGCCACCGTGCCTGGCCTCCAGTTCCATTCTTGATTATTTTCCTTCCTCAGTTTTCTGACAACTGTCTGATTTTCTCTTGATGTCTTTGAACACCACTATATTATAAATGTCTCTGTAGTCCTTGTTTCATTCTTGATTTTCATATTATGCTTCATTTTTTTTTTTTTTTTTGAGTTGGAGTTTTGCTTTTGTTACCCAGGCTGGAGTGCAATGGCGCTGACCTTGGCTCACTGCAACATCTGCCTCCCAGGTTAAAGGGTTTCTCCTGTCTCAGCCTCCTAAGTAGCTGGGATTACAGGTGCCGGCCACCACACCTGGCTAATGTTTTGTATTTTTAGTAGAGATGGGGTTTCACCATTTTGGTCAGGCTGGTCTCTAACTCCTGACCTCAGGTGATCCACCTGCCTCAGCCTCCCAAAGTGTGGAGATTATAGGCGTGAGCCACCGCACTAAGCCTATGCTTCAAAGTTAATATATTTAGGACATTTCTTGCTAGAATACTGTGTCCAACCTATTTTGCCCTAACTTTTCCTGGTTTACGTGGTGGCCCTAGTATCTGGGCAGCTGTTCATGGGGATAGGCAGAGGAAACATTTTTTTTCTTAATGAATTGGTGACCACATTTTGTTGCTCTGTCTCCTATTATCTGTGCCCTATTTGCATCCTGGTTTCTTCTACAGTAGTTTATGTAAATGTTGTTTTGTCCCTTGCTGTTCTCAATAGAATTGGTTCTGTAAACAAAACCTGATCACGTAATTTCAGTATATGCTCACGTCTCATCTTTGGCTCTCCCTTTTTCACAGCAGTGATCCCTAAAAGATGCGCCCTAGAGGATATCCAGAACAATCCTATTGGATGTCTTCTCCTATGTACTCCACAGATGTTTCAAGTATAATACTTCCAAAATCTTTCCATTTTCTCTACATCCTTATTATTATCTCTGAATTAAAGGATTAGAACCCAGAATATGTATTGTGATGAAGAAAATGTCAGGCTCTTTCTCTACATTTTTAAATCCAAATGAGAATTAAATTGGAATTCCTAATAAATGTACTGACAATTTATTTCTGTGATTTGTAAATATAAATCTGTAGTTCTCAGTAATATTCTTGAAAATGGTAAATGATCAAATACTCTGGAGACCATTGGTCTAAAATTACTCTATAACCCATATCTTTGACTTTTTTTCTCAAGATAGCACCAGGCCATCTCCTGTGCTGTCTGTCTTTTTGTTGATGTCTGCATTGTGTTGGAGGCCCTCACCTATGCTTGTATCATGGCCCCATGC
Organism: Macaca mulatta; assembly: GCF_049350105.2. Lineage (NCBI taxonomy): Eukaryota > Metazoa > Chordata > Mammalia > Primates > Cercopithecidae > Macaca > Macaca mulatta. The sequence goes on from NC_133414.1 coordinate 53,406,492, forward strand.
TTATGAAGAACGTAACAGAGTGTTCTTCATAATTTAACCAACAGCTGTACTTCCTCAGTTAAGCTCAAAACAGAGCTAACTTTGCTCCTAATATTAGTCTATTGTGTTTGTACTTTCACCTTAGTACTTGTAACATGTTACCACATATATTTTCTTATCACTCTGTATGTTCTTTGATCACAGGAAGATTTTTATTAATCTTAGTATTTCCAGCAGTGATGATAGTTCCAGGTACATTGTAGGAACTTCATGATTTCTTTTGCATGAATTAATATCTTAATGCATTAATGGCAGAATATTTCTGTTATGATTTCTTTTTTTCCCTAAAAGTACAAAGCAAAACAAATATTCTATGAATAATAATCGTGGTAAGGATTAGCCCATACTTCTTTTTTCATGCCACCTAATTCTGAACATTTCAGGTAGAACAGAAGTTCCAGGGGTCAATATCATTTAAAGATGTGACTGTGGGCTTCACCCAGGAGGAGTGGCAGCACCTGGACCCTAGTCAGAGGGCTCTGTATAGAGATGTGATGCTGGAGAACTACAGCAACCTTGTCTCAGTGGGTAAGGTCTGTTCACTGTATCATTCTAAATAGCATTTGTTTATTCTTTTGATTATGAAGCATATGGGCAGTCTGTATAGTTTAATGATATTTAAGGTTAGGCTGCAGGAGTCAGTGTTGATTGATCACCTTTGAGCACCAGAAGATACTTGTGTTCACTTCTCCAGTGAAAATGTTCCACTGGCAACTTGAAGCAGCCCCAGAAGCTTCTTCCTGCTTCAAAGGCCTGAAGTCTAGACTGCTTGGTCCAAATGCTAAATTATTTCCTGTTAACAGGGTATTGTGTTCACAAACCAGAGGTGATCTCCAGGCTGGAACAAGGAGAAGAGCCATGGAGACTGGAGGAAGAATTCCCAAGCCAGAGCTTTCCAGGTGAGTTAATATGTACTGCACAGATTCACATCAGGGGATTTGTTTTTTCCAAGTAGTTTCCAATTCAGGGATTGGCAACTTTGGGACATTTTTCAAGAACATCTCCATAGGGGTCCTAACCTGTGGAAGTGATGGAGAATACCTAAATCAAACCTCCAGACACTACTCACAAAATTCCTCCTTTTTGAATCATTTTTTTGAATGTTTGCTATTCTTACACCTGTCAATAGTTGAGTCTTTGCCCACCTCAACTTTACTTTGTTTCGTATCTTTTCTTGGTTATCATTTTTCTTAAAGCACTTTCAGTGTCCCACCTTACCTCCATTGTTTGTGTTTATTCTGTTGTCACAATTTTTTATACACTCATTTTTAAACTCAGCAAATAATTTTTGAGTACTTGCTGTGTGCTGAGAATATAATGATGAAAAACATTAGGCCGGGCGTGGTAGTTCACACCTGTAATCCCAGCGCAGGTCAAGGCAGGCAGATCACTTGAGGTCAGGAGTTTGAGAACAGCCTGGCGAACATGGAGAAACCCCGTCTCTACTAAAAATACACAATTAGCTGGACGTGGTGGCAGGTGCCTGTAATCCCAGCTACTTGGGAGGCTGAGGCAGGAGAATCACTTGAACCCGGGAGGCAGAGGTTGCAGTGAGCTGAGATTGCGCCACTGCACTCCAGCCTGGGAGACAGAGCGAGACTGTCTCTCAAAAACAAGTACATAAAAAAAAAAAAAAAAAAAAAAAATTATGTCTCTAAGTATATTATGTATACTTATATATATATGTATATTAAATGTTCTGTGGTTTTGAAGACACTGGTAGAAATTAAAGGAAGTTAGATTGGCTGAATGTGGTACTTTAAGGAACAGTCAGGGGAAGCCTTAATGAGGTCAACATTAGAGCAGAAACTTGAATGAAATGACTGTGGGAGCCATGAGGATTCTGCCCCTTTTCAGCAGGGGTAGTTGCAGCTTCTAGCCTTGGACAGGAATGTGCTTGGTGGTTTTCAGGAATAACCAAAAAGTCACAGTGGCTGAAGGGAGGGGTTGATTGAAGGCAGCTGGAGTCCAAAGGTGAGCCTATCATAAGCCTTACTCAGTTAATTTTACTTTTAATTTAGTGGTGGATTTTCAGCAGATGAGCAACATCTGATTTATATTTCTATAAGATCTTTCTCACCTCCTTAGAGGAAATATTGGGCATGGCATAGGGCATAGAGAGCGCATTAAAGGCCTGTGGTAATTTTTCTTATGAATGATTGTGGTAGCTTGGACAAAGCCGGAAGGCAGGAGGGAATGGGAAGAGGTTTGATTCTCAGTATTTGGAAAGTGGGGCAATAACAAAAGAACTAACATTTGTAATATCAGAAGGAAGGGAAAGAGGTGTTTAAAGTATTTGAAGAAGTAATGGCTGGACCTTCTCAAATTTAGCAAAAGATATAAAACTACACATTCCCGAGTCTGAAGTAACATCAAATAAGTTAAGTCCATGGCAAACTCACACTGTAATTAAATTTTTGAAAACTAAAGAAAAAATTTTCAAAGTAGCCAGAGAGAAACAGCATATTCTCTACAGGGAATGACGGTGGGTTTCTCTTCTGAAACTATGGTGGCTGGAAGGAAGTAGTATATTTTCTCAAGTACTGACAGGAAAGCACTATCAAATAAAAAATCTGTGTCTTTTGAAACTATATTCATGAATAAAGGGGAACTAAAGGCATCATTAGACAGCGAAGCTAAGAGAAAATGTTGCTAGCAAACCTACCTTTAAAAATTGACTAGCAGTTCTCTAAATAGAACGGAACTAACACAAGAAGGCTTGGAATGCAGGAAAGAAAGAAGATTGGAGGTTGGCAAAAATGGGGATAAATATATTTTTCTCATGAGTTTCTAGAATCATTTTTGATGGTTGCAGCAAAATGCTCTGTATGTAGGGGAAACACTTAAGACAATTATATTTTAAAAGTGGGGAGGGTAAAGGGGCCTAAGTAGAATGAAACTTGGTACATTTCACTTGAAGTGGTAAAATGCCTGATAGAGTGTGATAAGTTACATATGTACATTTTTATACCTAGAACAACTACTGAGAAAACTATAAAATGTGGTACACTTAGAAATACTGTAAATAAACCAACATGGAATCTAAAGGAATATTTAGGTAACTAATAGGAAAATAAGGAAAAAGGAACAGATGAATGGAAAACAGAAAACAAAACAAATAGCAGCCTAGCAGAGCAATATTTACCTTAAATGTAAATAATCAGAGTACACTAATTAAAATATAAATTGGCAGAGTGGAAAAAACGTAAAACATGATTCTAAAATTTTTAATTTTTGTGAGTACATAGTAGATGTATATATTTTTGGGGTACAGGAGCTGTTTTGATACAGGCACTCAATGTCTGGTAATCACATTAGGGTAAATTGGGTGTCTATTCCCACGAGTATTTATCTTCTGTGTTATAAACAATCCAGTTATACTCTTTTAGTCATTTTAAAATGTACAATTAAATTTGACTATAGTCACCCTGTTGCGCTAGCAAATATTAGATCTTATTCATTCTTTCTAACTTTTTTTGTACCCTTTAACCATCCTCACCTTACCCCCACCCCACCCCACTACCTTTCCCAGCCTCTGGTAACCATCCTTTTACTTTCTACCTCACCTCCACGAGTTCAGTTGTGTTAATTTTTAGCTTTCACAAATAAATGAGGACATGCAAAATTAACATTCTGTGCCTCCATTTCCATCTACTTTGTTGCATATGACAGGATCTCTCATTCTTTTTTATGGCTGAATGGTACTCCATTGTGTATATGTACCACATTTTCTTTATCTGTTTATCTGTGAATGGACACTTAGCTGTTATGGACACTTAGCAGATCTTAGCTGTTGTGAACAGTGCTGCAGTAAACATGGGAGCAGAGATATCTCATTGATGTACTGATTTCTTTTCTTTTGGGTATATACCTAGGAGTGGGATTGCTGGATCATATGATAGCTCTATTTTTAGTTTTTTCAGGAACTTCCAAACTGTTCTGTTTCAGCCATATGAAGTGAAAACCACTCTGTAAGTGCTCACGTGACTCTTCCTGTGAAACTGCTTCTTTTGTGTAGATAGTTGTCAATTTTAGTCTTCCTGCAAGGGAGTGGGTATGGTAGGTGGCGTTCTCTATTCCACCATCTTGTTCCACCCATCCTAAAAATGTTTCTTAGGAAACTCATAACATAGTGAACAACATAGGTTGATAAAGTATATAAAAAGATAAACTATACAAACATTAATCAAAACAAAGAGTGACACTGTTAATATCGAATACAGTAGACTCCAGAACAAAGAAAATTATTAGACAGAAAGAACATTATGTAATGATAAAAGGATCAATCCAACAAAAATGCAACGATCCTAAATGTGTCTGTAGCAAACCTCAAAGTACACAAAACAAAACTGAGCTGAAAAGAGAAAAGCACATTTTAAATTGTAGTTGGAAAATTCATCACTCTTAGCAATTGGTGGAATTACTAGCCATGATTACTGGCAGATATAGAAGAACAGGACAGCAACATCAGCCAACAGGACTGAAGCAACATCGTAGAATAGTGCTCAACAAGGCCGGGTGCGGTGGCCCACACTTGTAATCCCAGCACTTTGGGAAGCCGAGGTGGGTGGATTGCTTGAAGTCAGGAGTTCAAGAGTAGTCTGGATAACATGGTGAAACCTTGTCTCTACTAAAAATACAAAAATTAGCCAGGCATAGTGGCGCATGCCTGTAGTCCCAGCTACTTAGGAAGCCAAGGCAGGAGAATTGCTTGAACCGGGAGGCGAAGGTTGCAGTGAGCCACGATTGTGTTACAAAGCTTAGGTTACAGAATGAGAATCTGTCTCAAAAAAAAAAAAAAAAAAAAAAAAAAAAAAAAAAGAATAGTGCCCAACAACAGCAAAATACAATTTTTTTCTCAAGTGTCCATGGAATATTCAGAAAGATAGACCATATCCTGGGCCATAGATAAGCCTTGGCAGATTTAAAAGAATTGAAATCATTCTGAGTATGTATGTTTTCTGGCCATAATGAAACCAAACTACAAATCAGTAATAGAATGACAATAGGAAAATATTTAATCATTTAGAAATTAAGCATCAGAGTTTAAATAAAGTCTGGAGTGAAGAAGAGACCTCAAATTCAATAGTAGAAGCGCATAGACTTAATGAAAATGAGACCATACCATATCAATATTTGTGGGAGGTAGCTAAAGCAGTGCTGGTAGAGAAATGTATAGCACTAAATGCTAACATTAAAGAGGATAATAGGTCGCAAACCCATAATTGACTTTCTACATTAAAAAACTAGCAAAGAGCAAAATAAAACCTCTGTTAAGTAGAAGGAAGAAAATAATACTGGAAGCAGAAATCAGTAAAATTGAAAATACGAAAAAGTAGAGAAAACTAATGAAGCGTAGGGTTTTTTTGGAAAAAATCAATAAAATTGATAAACGTCTGGCAATATTGATTAAAAATATAAAATGAGATGACAAATCATCAATATCTGGAATGAAACAGGGAATATCAATCCGCTATCCATTTAACAGTATAATAAGGGAATCTTGTCAACAACTTTATGCTCATAAATATGACAACATAGGCCAGGTGTGGTGGCTCATGCCTGTTATCTCAGCACTTGGGGAGGCCAAGGCGGGTGGATCACCTGAGGTCGAGAGTTCGTGACCACCCTGGCCAACGTGGTGAAACTCTGTCTCTACTAAATATACAAAAATTAGCCTGGTGTGGTGGTGCATGCCTGTAGTCCCAGCTACTCAGGAGGCTGAGGTAGGAGAATGGCTTGAACCCAGGGAGTGGGCGGTTGCGGTGAGCTGAGATTGTGCCATTGCACTCTAGCCTGGGCAGCAGAGCAAAACTCTGCCCCCACGCCCCCCCAGAAAAATGACAACATAGAAGAAATGTAGCAGTTCTTCAGAAACTACAAACTGTTACAACTCAATCAGGGTGATACAAATAATTTGAATACCCATAGGTTTTCATAAAAGTTGACATAATTTGAATCAAAGAATTTAAATTTTAAATAAAAACCTCCAAAAAACCAATTTCCGAGTACAAGAGAGTTGTAGTCCTCACTAGAGAATTCTACCTAACATTTACACAAGAATTAATGGTGATTTTATATAATGTTCTCAGAAAATGGAAGCAGAAATATTTATTTATTTACTTACTTATTGAGATGGAGTCTTGCTCAGTCACCCAGGCTGGAGTACAGTGGTATAATCTCGGCTCACTGCAACCTCTGTCTCCCAAGTTCAAGTGATTCTCCTGCCTTAGCCTCCTGAGTAGCTGGGACTACAGGCGCATGCCACCATGCTCGGCTAATTTTTGTATTTTTACTAGAGACGGGGTTTCACCATATTGGCCAGGCTCAAACTCCTGACCTCGTGATCCACCCACCTCGGCCTCCCAAAGTGCTAGGATTACAGGTGTGAGCCACCGCGCCCAGCCAAGAGGGAACACTTCTTAACGCATTTAAAAAATTATTTTGATGCCAAAACCATACAGACAGTACAAAAATTATAAAACTACAGACCTATGCATCCCATAAATTTTGTAGCAAAAATCTTTAACAAAATACTAGCAAATAGAAAAGAGTCATGTAAAAAGTATACACCATAACCAAGTGGGATTTACTTGAGTTATGCAAGCAAGGCTGGTTTAACATTCAGAAATCAATCAGTGTGATTAACCCACCATAGGCTAAAGAAGAAAAATTACGTACCATCAGTTAATATAGAGAAAGCATTTGACAAAATGCAATATCCATCCATGATAAAAACTCTCCATACTAGACATTGAGAGGATCTTCCTCAATTTGATAAATGAACATGCACAAAATATCTATAGCAAATATATTTGCTGGTAAGATGAATGCTTTCCCTGTAAAACTGGGAACGAGGCAAGGATGTTTGCTCTTGCCACTCTTACTGATTATAGTACTGTAACTTTTATCAAGCACAATGAAGCAAGAAAATGAAATAGAAGTCATACACATAGAGAAGAAATAAAACTGTTTATATTTACATATGACATGATTATATATGTAGAATATTACAAGGAATCTTAGAAAATAAAAACCTCAGACCAGGCACAGTGGCTCATGCCAGTAATCCCAGCACTTTGGGAGGCCGAGGTGGGTGGATCATCTGAGGTTGGGAGTTGAAGAGCAGCCTGACCAATATGAAGAAACCTTGTCTCTATTAAAAATACAAAATTAGCTGGGTGTGGTGGTGCATGCCTGTAATCCCAGCTACTCGAGAGGCAGGAGAATCGTTTGAACCTGGGAGGCGGAGGTTGCGGTGAGTCGAGATCATGCCATTGCACGCCAGCCTGGGCAACAGGAGCAAAACTCTGTCTCAAAAACAACAACAACAAATGAACAACAACAACAACAACAACAAATGAAAACCTCCCAGAATGAATGAATGATTTCCAAAAAGTTTCAGGGTCCAAGATGAACACATACAATCAGTTTCTCTCCACTAACAATGAACATATGGAAATCTAAATTAAAAACATAATACCACTTATTCCATAGGAAATTAAATACTTTGGTATAAATTGAACAAAATGTGTATAGGACTTTTGTGCCGAAAATTACAAAATGCTGATGAAAGAAATAAAGAAATGGAGACACATGGTCTCTTGATAGATTGGAAAACTCAACTTAGTAAGTATGCCATTTCTTTCCAAATTGATCTGTAGGTTTAATGGCATTCCTGTCAAGATTCCAGTAAGGTTTTTCTCAGCTTTAAATAAACTTATTCCAAAATTTTTATAAACAGTCAGAGTCATAAACAGTTGAAACAATTTTGAGAAAATTTTTCTCGAAAGTTTTGAGAAAAAGAATAGTAGGAGTTACTGTATCCAGTGTTAAGGCTTATTACAGTAGTCTCCCCTTTTCTGTGGTTTTGCTTTCTGCAGTTTCAGTTACCTGAGGCCAACTGTGGTTCAAAAATATTAAATAGGAAACTTCAGAAATAAATAATTCCTAAGTTTAAATTGCATACTGCTGTGAGTAGCATGATGAAATTTTGCACTGTCCTGTCCCAGGACATGAGTCAACCCTGTGTCCAGCATACTCAGGCTGTATATGCTACCCATGAGTTAATTACTTAGTAACTGTCTTGATTATTTACTGTCATGATATGTGTTCAGGTAACCCTTATTTTACTTAATAATGGCCCTAAAGAGCAAGAGTAGTGATGCTAGCATATTGTTACAACTTTTCTCTTTTATGATGATGTTAATTTCTCCCTGTCCCTAATTTATAAATTAAACTTTATCATAGGTTTGTATATTTAGGAAAAAAACCATAGTATTTATAGGGCTCAATACTATCTGAAGTTTCAGGCTTCCACTGGGTGTCTTGGAATGTATCCCCCTTGGATAAGGAGTGACTACTGTATGCATATATTAATAGCTATAATAATTAAGAGGACAGGATGTTGGTAGAGTATACACATTAGTAGAACATACACATAGAAAAATGGAAAAGAATAGAAAACCTCAATATTGATTATGCTGTTATAGACTACATGTTCACATCTCCCCAAAATTCGTATGTTGGAGCTCTCACCCCCAGTGTGGTGGTATTTGGAGATATGGAGCCCTTGGGAGGTAATTAGGGTTACAGTAGGTCATGAGGGTGGGGCCCTCAAGATGAAGTTAGTGCCTTATAGGAAGAGTAAGTGAGCTTGCTCGCTCTCCATGTGCATAGAGGAAAGGCGATGTGAACATACTGTGGCTGTCTGTAAGCTGGGAAGAGGCCCTCACCAGGCCCTGGCCATACTGGCATCCTGATCTCAGACTTCCAGCATTTGGAACCGTGAGGAAATAAACTTCTGTTGTTTAAGCCACACAGTCTGTGGTATTTTGTTATGGCAGCTGAAGCTAAGACATTTACAAACTGTTGACAAAAATGCAAAAGAAATTCAGTCAGGTATTCAGCAAATGATGCTGGAGCATTTTAACAATATCTTGTTTTGTGTCTGGCAAAATATATGTAACATGAAATTTTCCATTTTAACAGGTTTTAAGTGGCATTGCACTCACAATGTTGTATAGCCATTACCACAATTTCTAAAACATTTTCATTATTTCAAACAGAAACTCTATTGCCATTAAGCAGTAACTACTCATTCCCCCCTCCCACCAGCCTATGGTAACCTCTTATCTAGTTTGTTTCTGTGAGTTTTGACTCTTGTGAATATTTCATGTCAGTAGTGTGACAACATTTGGCCTTTCATGTCTGCCTTCTTTCACTTAGCATGATGCTTTCAACTTTCATCTGTATTGTCTGTATTGTAACAAGTATCAAGACTTTCTTTTCTGGCTGTTTAATCCATTCATCTGTTGATGTACAGTTGGGTCGTATGTATACCTTTTGGCTGTTGTGAATAATGCTTCCGTGAACACTGGCATGTCATTATCTGCTCAAGTTCCTGTTTTCATTTCTTTTGGATATAAACCTAGGAGTAGAATTGTTTTATCAAAGTGTATTTCTTTTAGCATTTTGGGGTACCACTGAATTATTTTTAATATGTGTGTGTATATAGATAGATAGATAGATATTTGTTTTTGAGACAGAGTCTCACCCTGTTGCCCAGGCTGGAGTGCAGTGGCACGATCTTGGCTCACCACAACCTCCGCCTCCTGGGTTCAAGTGATTCTCCTGCTTCAGCTTCCCGAGTAGCTGGGACTACAGGCTTATGCCGCCATGTCTGGCTAATTTTTGTGGTTTTAGTAGAGATGGGGTTTCACCATGTTGGCCAGGCTTGTCTTGAACACCTGACCTCTGGTGATCCACCCGCCTTGACCTCCCAAAGTACTGGGATTACAGGCGTGAACCACTGCACCCGGCCTTACTTACTTTTTCTTTTGTTGCTCATGCATTTTATGTCATAGGTGAGAATCCATCAACAAAACCAAAGTTTTCCTTTAAACATTTTATTGTTTTAGCTCTTATATTCAGTTCATTTTTGTATATAGTCGAAGTAGGGATCTAATTTTATTTTCTAAGTTTATTTTCATGTGGAAATCCAGTTGACCCAGCATCATTTTTTGGTCATTTGTCATCATTCCAAGCAGAAACTCTATCGCCATTAAGCAGTAACTACTCATTCCCTCTTCCCGCCATCTTTGGCAACCTGTAATCTGTTTTGTCTCTGTGAGTATGACTGTTGTGAATATTTCATGTCGGTAGTGTGACAATATTTGGCCTGCATCAACTGAAAGAAAAGGCTTTTCTTTCTCCCAGTGAATAGAATTGACACCCTTGTCAAAAATCAGTTGGCTGCAGGTAGTGTATTTTTGGGCTCTCACTTGTATTCCGTTTGTCTGTATGTCTATACCTATGCCATGACCACATTGTTTGGATTACTGTAGCTTTCTAATAAGTTGTGAAATTGGACATTTTGAGTCCTCTGATATTGTTCTTGTTTTTAAAAATCGTTTTGGCTATTCAGGGCCCTTGTAATTCCATGTGACTTTAAGGATCAGCTGTTTATTTTGGTAAAAATGCTGATGGAATTTTGATAGGGATTGTGTTAAATCTGTAGATCATTTTGAATGGTATTGTCCTTTTAACAATACTACATCTCTCAAACTATGACCATGAGATACTGTTTCCTTTATTTATGCCCTTTTTAATATTTTTCATCAGTATTTTGTAGTTTTCAGTGTACAAGTCTTGTACCTTCTTGGTTAACTTTGTTTCTAGATAGTATTTTATTTTTTTAGATGGTGCTATAGATAGAATTGTTTTCTTAATTTTCTTTTCAAATTGTTCTTTTCATGTGTGTAGCAACACAACTGATTTTTGTGTGTTGATGTATCCTGCAACTTTGCAGAATTCATTCGTTAGCTGTAGTGTCTTTCTTGTAGATTATAATCTATCTTTAGGATAATGTCACCTGTGAGTAGACATAGTTTTACATCTTCCTTTGCAGTGGATGCCTTTCTTTTTCTTGCTTGGCTGGAACTTCTACTGCAGTGTTAAATAGCACTGGCAAAAGTGGGTATTTTTGTCTTCTTCCTGATGTTAAGAGGAAAGCTTTCTTTCATCAGTGAATATGATATAAAGCTGTGAATTTTCCATAAATGCCCTTTACCATGTTGAAGAAGTTCTATTCTGTTTTGTGTTTTCTGAATGTATTTATCCTGAAAGGGGGTTGGATTTTGTCATCTGCCTTTCCTGCATCAACTGAGATAATCATGTCCTTTTTTAACTTATTTTATTAATGAAGTGTATTACATTGATTTTCTTTCCTTCCTTCCTTCCTTCCTTCCTTCCTTCCTTCCTTCCTTCCTTCCCTTTCTTTTCTTTTCTTTTCTTTCTTTTCTTTCTTTTCTTTCTTTTTTTTTTTTCATTGATTTTCTTATGTTGAACCACACAAGCATTTCCAGGATAAGTCCCCTTTGGTCACTTGGTCATGGTATATAGTCCTCTTAATATACCATTAAATATATTTTACTGGTGTGTGTGTGTGTAGCTTTGTATCTGTATTCATACGCATCATTCATTCATTCATTTATTCATTTGCATTTTTATTTTTATTTTTTTTAAGAGACAGAGCCTCACTCTTGCCTGGGCTATAGTACAGTGGCACAAGTATTGCTCACTGCAGCCTTAAACTCCCAGGCTCAAGTGATCCTCCCCATTCAGCCTCCTGAGGGTACTACAGCTGTATACCACCATGCCCACTATGCCCAGCCTTTTTTTTTTTTTTTTTTGTGGAAACAGGATCTCACTATGTTGCTCATGCTGGTCTTGGACTCCTGGCATCAAGTGATCCACCTTGGCCTCCCAAACCTCTGGGATTACAGGTACTATCCACCATGCCCAGCCTCAGTCTAAAACTATTAACTGTAGGAACTGTCGGTTTCTCCCTTGCATTCTGTCAGTGTTTGCTTTAAATGTTTCAGAATGCTGCTTGGTACATATATAGTTATAATTTTTATAGCTTATTGATGGAACGACCGTTTATTCATATATAGTATCCTTCTTTATCTCTTGTAACAGCTTATATCTTAATCTATTTTGGGTGAAATTAGTATAGCCACTCCAGTTCTCTTTTGGTGGCTGTTTTCATGGAATATTTTTTATCAGCCTTTCAGTTTTAATTTATTTGTGTCTTTGGATCTAAAGTCAGTTTGTTTTGGACAGTGTGTAGTTAGATCATGTTTTTAAAAAATCTATTCTGAAGCTGGGTGGTTCACACCTGTAATCCCAGCACTTTGGGAGGATCTCTTGAGCCCAGGAGTTGGGGACCAGCCTGGTCTACAAAGTGAGACTCCATTTCTACAAAAAAATAAAAATAAAAATAGTTGGGTGTGGTGGTATGCGCTTGTGGTTCCAGCTACTTGGGAGGCTGAGGCAGGAGGATCCCTTGAGCCCAGGAGGTCAAGGCGGCAGTGAGTCATGTTTGTGCCACTGCACTGCAGCCTAGGTGACAGAGCAAGACCCTGTCTAAAATAAATAAATAAATAAATAAATAAATAAATAAATAAAATAAAATCCATCCTGCCAGCCTCTGCCTTCTGATTGATGAGTTCAATCAATTATCAATTAAAGTAATCACCGACAAGGAAGCACTTCTGCCATACTGCATTTTGTTTTCTGTATGTTGTATACCTTCTTTGGTCCCATATTCCCTTTATTACTGTCTTCTTTGTTTTTTGTTGATTTTTTTTTTTTTTTTCCGAGACGGAAGTCTTGCTCTGTTGCCCAGGCCGGAGTGCAGTGGCACGATCTTGGCTCACTGCAAGCTCCTCCTGGGTTCAAGTGATTCTCATGCCTCAGCCTCCCAAGTAGCTGGGACTACAGGTACGTGCCACCATACCCAGCTAACTTTTGTGTCTTTAGTAGAGATGGAGTTTTGCCATGTTGGCCAGGCTGGTCTTGAACTGCTGGCCTCAAGTGATCCACCCGTCTCGGCCTCCCAAAGTACTGGGATTACAGGCCTGAGCCCACTGTGCCCGGCCTGATTTTTATAGTGAATGATTTTTATTCCCTTCTCATTTCCTTCTGTGTATATTTTTTAGATATTGTCTTGGTAGTTAACCATGGGGATTACTTTCACATTCTAAATTAATGGCAAACTAGTTTAAATTGATTCCTTCCTAACTTCAATATCTTATGAAAACTTTGCTTCTACCTAGCACGTTACTCATCCCCTTTATGTTGTTGTCACAGGTTACGTCTTTATACATTGTATGCTCATAACGTAAATTTATATTTAGTTCTTATCCATTTATCTTTTAAGTCCCGCATGAAGTAAAAAAATGGAGTTACAAAGCAAACATACAATGACCCTGGCTTTTATATTTGTCTATATAGTTAACCTTATTGGAAATCTTTATTTTTTCCTCCAGATTTGAGTCTAGTTTCTTTTCATTTCATCTTGAGAGACACCCTTCAGTGCTTCCTGTATAGCAAGCCTGGTAGTAACAAACTCAGCATTTGTTTTTCTGAGATTGTCTTCATTTCTCTTTCATTTTGAAGGACAGTTTTACCAGCTAGAGAATTCTCAGATGATAGTTTTTTCTTTCAGGAATTTATATGTGTCATCCGTATGTCTTCAGGCCTTCAATTGATTTCTAAGGAGATATCAGCTCCTAATATTAATGAGGATCTCTTGTAACGTAAAAATGCCACAAAACTTTCCCACCATTTGAAGTTGCCTTTTTCCTGATTTAGCATTTACTTGGTTACTGTAAACCTTTCATTGTTTTCCAGAGTTCAGCAAGGTTGATTTTTATAGTTCTTGTTTTTTGGTGTTTCTGTGGGGAGACATTTTGGAGCTGTATACATAACCATTTGGTTATGTCACTCAACACTGTTAACTGAATGGACCTGTTGTCCATTCAAGAATGACAGCAAAATGAGATATGCAAAGAAACAGGAACAATGTGACCCATGCACAGGACTAACAACAGGCAACACAGTAATATGGTTTCCATTTAAGTTGGCAGAAAACGGGTTATCTGGTGCAGATCAGTGTATGTTGTGTAATTTGAGGAATAGCCAGTAAAATAATGAAAAATGAACAAAACCTTGGGAAACGGATATCACTAGTTGCACCAGCATATACAAATGGGAGTATCAATATGAGAGAACAGAAAGGGAAAGAAAAATTTTTTGAGGAATTCACAGAAACACCCACAATTTGTTGAAGAACACTAATGTATTCATCCAAGAAGCTCAACAAACTCATAGGAGGATAAATGCAAAGAGACTTATACCCAGATATGTCATAATGAAAGATGCTTTTATCATGCTCTTGTTTAACCTGCCTTATAAAAGTGACAATACAAGTGCTGGTGAGGATTTAGAGGAACTGAATTGTTCATACATTTTTGATGGCATGTGAAATGCTACAGTCGTTCTAGAAAATAGTTTGTCAGTTCAATTTAAAACTAAAAACAGCATACATCTGTGGGGGCATGCCCAAGGTGGCCAAATAGGAACAGCTCCAGCCTCTAGCTCCCAGCGTGAGCGACACAGAAGATGGGCGATTTCTGCATTTTCAACTGAGGTACTGGGTTCATCTCACTGGGGCGTGTTGGACTGTTGGCGCTGGTCCGCGGGTGCATCCCGACCAGTGAGAGCTGAAGCAGGGCGAGGCATCGCGTCACCTAGAAGCGCAAGGGGGAAGCGAATTCCTTTTCCTAGCTAAAGGAAATTGAAGCACACAACACCTGGAAAATCGGGTAACTCCCACCCTAATACTGCGCTTTACCAAGGGTCTTAGCAAACGACACAGCAGGAGATTATATCCCACACCTGGCCCAGAGGGTCCCACGCCCACGGAGCCTTCCTCATTGCTAGCACAGCAGTCTGAGATCTAACTGCAAGGTGGCAGCGAGGCTGGGGGAGGGGCACCCCCCATTGCTGAGGCTTAAGTAGGTAAGCAAAGCCGCTGGGAAGCTCGATTGGGCGGAGCCCGCCACAACTCAAGGAGGCCGGCCTGCCTCTGCAGACTCCTCCTCTGGGGACAGGGCATAGCTAAACACAAAGCAGCAGAAACCTCGGCAGAGGTAAATGTCCCTGTCTGATAGCTTTGAAGAGAGCAGTGGATCTCCCAGCATGGAGTTTGAGATCTGAGAATGGACAGACTGCCTGCTCAAGTGGGTCCCTGACCCCTGAGTAGCGTAACTGGGAGACATCCCCCACTAGGTGCAGACCGACACCTCACACCTCACATGGCAGGGTACACCCCTGCAATGAAGCTTCCAGAGCGAGAATCAGACAGCAGCACTTGCTGTTCAGCAATATTCTATCTTCTGCAGCCTCTGCTGCTGATACCCAGGCAAACAGGGTCTGAAGTGGACCTCAGGCAAGCTCCAACAGACCTGCAGCTGAGGGTCCTTACTGTTAGAAGGAAAACTAACAAACAGAAAGGACACCGACACCAAAACCCCATCAGTACATCACCATCATCAAAGACCAAAGCAGATAAATCCACAAAGATGGGGAAAGAGTAGTGCAGAAAAGCTGGAAATCCAAAAAATCAGAGCGCATCTCCCCACCAAAGGAACGCAGCTCATCGCCAGCAACGGAACAAAGCTGGCCGGAGAATGACTTTGACAAGTTGAGAGAAGAAGGCTTCAGTCTATCACACTTCTCAGAGATAAAGGAGGAACTATGTAACCAGCGCAAAGAAACTAAAAATCTTGAAAAAAGAATGGATGAATGGATAACTAGAATAATCAATGCAGAGAAGACCTTGAAAGAACTGACAGAGATGAAAACCATAACACGAGAACTACGTGACAAATGCACAAGTTTCAGTAACCGACTCGATCAACTGGAAGGAGGAGTATCAACGATTGAAGATCAAATGAATGAAATGAAGTGAGAAGAGAAGTGTAGAGAAAAAAGAGTAAAAAGAAATGAACAAAGCCTCCAAGAAGTACGGGATTATGTGAAAAGGCCAAATCTGCGTCTGATTGATGTGCCTGAAAGTGAGGGGGAAAATGGAACCAAGTTGGAAAACACTCTGCAGGATATCATCCAGGAGAATGTCCCCAACCTAGTAAGGCAGGCCAACATTCAAATTCAGGAAATACAGAGAACGCCACAAAGATACTCCTTGAGAAGAGCAACTCCAAGACATAATTGTCAGATTCACCAAAGTTGAAATGAAGGAAAAAATGTTAAGGGCAGCCAGAGAGAAAGGTTGGGTTACCCACAAAGGGAAGCCCATCAGACTAACAGCAGATCTCTCGTCAGAAATTCTACAAGCCAGAAGAGAGTGGGGGCCAATAATCAACATTCTTAAAGAAAAGAAATTTAAACCCAGAATTTCATATCCAGCCAAACTAAGTTTCATAAGTGAAGGAGAAATAAAATCCTTTACAGAGAAGCAAATGCTGATTTTGTCACCACCAGGCCTGCCCTACAAGAGATCCTGAAGGAAGCACTAAACATGGAAAGGAACAGCTGGTACCAGCCATTGCAAAAACATGCCAAAATGTAAAGTCCATCTATTCTAGGAAGAAACTGCATCAACTAGCGAGCAAAATAACCAACTAATATAATAATGACAGGATCAAGTTCACACATAACAATATTAACCTTAAATGTAAATGAACCAAATGGTCCAATTAAAAGACACAGACTGGCAAACTGGATAAAGAGTCAAGACCCATCAGTTTGCTGTATTCGGGAGACCCATCTCACATGCAGAGACACACATAGGCTCAAAATAAAGGGATGGAGGAAGATCCACCAAGCAAATGGGAAACAAAAAAAAGCAGGAGTTGCAATCCTAGTCTCTGATAAAACAGACTTTAAACCATCAAAGATCAAAAGAGACAAGGCCATTACATAATGGTAAAGGGATCAATTCATCAGGAAGAGCTAACTATCCTAAGTATACATGCACCCAGTAGAGGAGCACCCAGATTCATAAAGCAAGTCCTTAGAGACTTACAGAGAGACTGAGACTCCCATACAATAATAATGGGAGACTTCAACATCCCCCTGTCAACATTAGACAGATCGATGAGACAGAAAGTCAACAAGGATATCCAGGAATTGAACTCAACTCTGCACCAAGCAGACCTAATAGACACCTACATAACTCTCCACCCCAAATCAACAGAATATACATTCTTCTCAGCACCACATCGCACTTATTCCAAAATTGACCACATAGTTGGAAGTAAAGCACTCCTCAGCAAATGTACAAGAAGAGAAATTATAACAAACTGTCTCTCAGACCACAGTGCAATCAAAGTAGAACTCAGGACTAAGAAAATCAATCAAAACTGCTCAACTACATGGAAACTGTACAACCTGCTCCTGAATGACTACTGGGTACATAACGAAATGAAGGCAGAAATAAAGATGTTCTTTGAAACCAATGAGAACAAAGATACAACATACCAGAATCTTTGGGACACATTTAAAGCAGTGTGTAGAGGGAAATTTATAGCACTAAATGCCCACAAGAGAAAGCAGGAAAGATCTAAAATTGACACCCTAATATCACAATTAAAAAGGATATGAACAGACACTTCTCAAAAGAAGACATTCATCCAGCCAACAGACACATGAAAGAATGCTCATCATCACTGGCCATCAGAGAAATGCAAATCAAAACCACAATGAGATACCATCTCACACCAGTTAGAATGGCAATCATTAAAAAATCAGGAAACAACAGGTGCTGGAGAGGATGTGGAGAAATAGGAACACTTTTACACTGTTGGTGGAATTGTAAAGTAGTTCAACCATTGTGGAAAACAGTATGGCGATTCCTCAAGGATCTAGAACTAGAAATACCATTTGACCCATCCATCCCATTACTGGGGATATACCAAAAGGATTATAAGTCATGCTGCTATAAAGACACATGCACACGTATGTTTATTGCAGCACTATTCACAATAGCAAAGACTTGTAATCAACCCCAATGTCCATCAGTGACAGACTGGATTAAGAAAATGTGGCACATACACACCATGGAATACTATACAGCCATAAGAAAGGATGAGTTTGTGTCCTTTGTAGGGACATGGATGCTGCTGGAAACGATCTTTCTCAGCAAACTATCGCAAGAACAGAAAACCAGATGCCGCATGTTCTCACTCATAGATGGGAATTGAACAATCAGATCACTTGGACACAGGAAGGGGAACATCACACACCGGGTCCTATTGTGGGGAGGGGGTAGATGGGAGGGATAGCATTAGGAGATATACCTAATGTAAATGACGAGTTAATGGGTGCTGCTCACCAACATGGTACATGTATACATGAGTGACAAACCTGCATGTTGTGCACATGTACCTTGGAACTTAAAGTATCATTAAAGAAAAAAAAAAAGCTAGAAACAAACTTAGCATGTGAACCACTAGTTGCACTGTTAGACATTTATCCTTGAGAAATAAAAACTTATGTTCCATCAAAAAAATTTCATAGCAGTTTTATGGGTAATAGCCAAAACCTGAATAATCCACATGTTGTTGAATGGATAAATAATGTGTGATGTGTCCATATAATGAAGTGCTACCCAATATTAAAAGGGAATGAATGAGCGATACATGCAACATTTTGGATGAATCTCAAGAGATTAAGCTGAGTTTTAAAAAACCCAAACTCAGAAATTTACATATTTGTTCTGGTCCACCCCATAGGATTGTGATGAACCCTCCTATCCCCAAAGTTTGGTCCAGATACCAAAACTAGTAATGGTATCAAGAGTGTAATAAAGAGTTTATTATTTATAGAGACAGGTTTCTAGGGATACCAGAGAAGGCTCCTAAGCAGGTCTAAATGTGGATTGAGAAAGGAGAAGAATGGCTGCTTGTCATTAGGAATTTGGGGTGGGGTGATCGCACACAAAAAGGATGGAGTTTATTTGGTTTGAGTTCCCTACTGGCGTTGACGGAGGGACCACCTAAGCTTTATTATTGGCTTGCCCAAATGTAGGGTAAGAGGGGGGATGGGTGGGATTTGAAATCTGTTATCAGCCAGTTATCACAAATGCAATTAAGCTCTTTGTCATAATACCTCATGATTTTATTTGTGTAACAGTCTTGAAATGACAACATAGAGATGGAGAAGAGATTCGTGGTTGCCAGTGTGAGGAAGGCAGAGAGGGTAGGAGATGACTGTAGTTACCATGTGTGGGATCCTTGTGATGGGACTGTTCTGTATCACCAATGTTGTGATTTTCACAAAAATCTATACGTGTGGCAAAATTTATAGAACTAAATGTAGACAACTAATGCATGTGAAACTTGTGAAATCTAAATAAGGTTGATTGAATGAATCAATGTCAGTTCTTGGCTGATATTGAGCTATAGTTCTGCAAATTGTTACCATGGAGAAAACTGGGTGAGGGGTATACAGAATCTTCTCATTATTTCTCCCAGCTGTATGCCAATTTAGGAATTGTCTCCAGGCTGGGTACGGTGGCATATGCCTGTAATCTCAGCACTTTGGGAGGCCAAGGTGGGTGGATCACTTGAACTCAGGAGTTTGAGACCAACCTGGGCAACATGGTGAAACTCCATCTCTACAAAAAATAAAGACATTAGCCAGGTGTAGTGATGCATGCCTGCTGTCACAGCTACTTGGGAGGCTGAGGTGGGAGGAACGCTTGAGTCCAGGAGGTCAAGGCTGCAGTAAGCTGTGATGTACCATTTCACTCCAGCCTGGGTGACAGAGTGAGACCTTGCCCCCCACCAAAAAAGAAAAAGAATTGTCTCCAAATAAAAAGTTTTGTAAATTGCCTACCAATTATAAATAATTCTGCTTCTTAACCTTTAATAAAGGTAATAGGCCGAGTGCAGTGGCTCATGCCTGTAATCCCAGCACTTTGGGAGGCTGAGGCGGGCAGATCACGAGGTCAGGAGATGGAGACCATCCTGGCCAACATGGTGAAACCCTGTCTCTACTAAAATACAAAAAATTAGCCAGGTGTGATGGTGTGCATCTATAGTCCCAGCTACTCGGGAGGCTGAGGCAGGAGAATTGCTTGAACCCGGGAGGCGGAGGTTGCACCGAGCCAAGATGGTGCCACTGCACTCCAGCCTGGCAACAGAGCAAGATTCCATCTCAAAAAATAAAATAAAGTAAAGGTAATGGACAAAATCATGTTGTACACTATTTGTTGAAAAATCACAGCCCACTTTCTGTATAAGAGATGCTGGATCTCTTTTATCGCCAGTTTTACTGAATCTCATAAAGGATCTACTGTCCATTACACAGACAATAAAAAATAATGAAACATGAAGGTTGGGAAGTCAAATTGTCATTTTGTGTGCAGACGATTTGATATCTGTACAAGCAGAAGTAAATGTTACACAGAAGTGATTTAAATTAAAACAGTTTAGTGAGGTGGTTGACTATAAGAACAGTGCGTACTATCAGTTGTGTGTTATTTATACACCAGGAAACAAGTATATAAGAAACAATTTTCATGAGAATTATATAATTCACATACTGTACTCTTCACCAAATTTTACGTGTATAAATCAATCATTGTTAGTGTATTTGCAGGATTGTGCAACCTTCCAGACAATTTTTTTTACTTTTTTTGAGGTTGAGTCTCGCTTTTTCACCCAGGCTGGAGTGCAGTGGTGTGGTCTTGGCTCACTGCAACTACTGCCTCCTGGGCTCAAGCTAAGTCTCCTGCCTCAGCCTCCTGAGTAGCTGGGATTACAGGTGCATGCCACCACACCCGGCTGTTTTTATATTTTCACCATGTTGGCCAGGCTGGCCTCACATTCCTACCTCAGGTTATCCAGGCACCTCAGCCTCCCAAAGTGCTGAGATAACAGGCGTGAGCCACCACACCCGGCCGACAGTTGTTTTTTTGAGACAGAATCTTACTCTCTCGCTCCGGCTGGAGTGCAGTGGCGCGATCTTGACTCGTTGCAACTTCCACCTCCTGTGTTCAAGCGATTCTCCTGCCTCAGCCTCCCGAGTAGCTGGGACTGCAGGTGTGTACCACTATGTCCAGCTAATTTTTTGTGTTTTTAGTAGAGAAGGGGTTTCACCATGTTGGCCAGGCTGGTCTGGAGCTCTTGACCTCAAGTGATCTGCCTACATAGGCCTCCCAAAGTGCTGGTATTATAGGCATGAGGCACCGCGCCCAGCTGACAGTGTTTCTTAGAACATTGTCATCGTCCCTGAAACAAAGCCAATATCCGTTAGCAATTACTTTCTCTTTCCCCTTTCCTGTAGCCCTTGGTAACCAAAATTGAATATTCTGTGTGGATTTGCCTAATCTGGATGTTTCATAAAAATGGAACTGTCTGTGACCTTTTCTGCCTGGCTTCTTTCTCTTAGCATAACATGTTCAAGGTTCATGTATCAATATTTCACTTGTTTTTTATGGCCATATAACATGGTGTATGGATATACTACATTTTATGTATCCATTTGTCAGTGGATGGACATTTGGTTTTAGTTCTACTTCTTGACTATTATGAATAATTCTGCTGTAAGTGTTCATGTATACGTTTTCACATGGACATGTATTTTCAGTCATTTCAGATATATACCTAGAAGTAGAATGCTGGTTATGTGGTGTCTCTGTGTTTAGCTTTCTTGGGAACTACCCGATTGTTTCTCATAGCAGCCACAGTACTTTACAATCCTGCCAGCAATGCATGAATTTTCCAGTTTCTCCAGTTTGCCAACACTTTTTAATAGTATTATTATTATTTATTATGCTAATCCAGTAGTTGTGAAGAGGTATCTCATTGTGGTTTTTTGCATTTCCCAATGGCTAATGATGTTGAAC
Source organism: Macaca mulatta (assembly GCF_049350105.2). Classification (NCBI taxonomy): domain Eukaryota; kingdom Metazoa; phylum Chordata; class Mammalia; order Primates; family Cercopithecidae; genus Macaca; species Macaca mulatta. Next base: position 53,428,255 of record NC_133414.1, read on the forward strand.
ATCTTTTTGTTTTTCTTTTTGAGATGGAGTCTCGCTCTGTCACCCAGGCTGGAGTGCAGTAGCGCGATCTCAGCTCACTGCACCCTCTGCCTCATGGGTTCAAGCAGTTCTCTGCCTCAGCCTCCTGAGTACCTGGGATTACAGGTGCCCACCACCACGTCCGGCTAATTTTTGTATTTTTGGTAGAGACGGGGTTTCACCATCTTGGCCAGGCTGGACTTGAACTCCGGACCTCATGATCCACCCGCCTCGGCCTCCCGAAATGCTGGAAGTAGAGGCCTGAGCCACTGCTCACGGCCTGATGTTGAACATCTTTTTATGCACTCGTTGGCTATTTACTTATCTCCTTTGTCGATTTCAAGCATTCACTTTATTTCATGACTTATAGAAAAATTGGGGAGATAGTAGAATTACCCAGTTCCTGCTGTTGTTGACATATTAAGATGGTACATTTGCAACAGCTGTTGAACTAACATTGGTACATGATTATTGACTAAAGTCCGTATTTTTATTTAGGATCTGCTGATTTTTACCTAATGTCCTTCTTTGTTCCAGGATCCCTTCCAGGGCACCACATTTCATTTAGTTGTCATGTCTCTTTAGACTCCTCTTGGCTATGGTGGTTCCCAGACTTTCCTTGTTTTGGATGACCTTGACAGTTTAGAGGAGTCCTGGTGAGGTATATATAAATCTCGTTTATTGGAATGTGTCTGATGTTTTTCTCAAGATAAGACTGGGATTATAGGTTTTGGGGAAAAAGGCCACAGTGGTAAAGTACCTTTTTTGTCACATTATATCAAGCATGCATACTGTCACCATGTTTTACGACTTTTGATGTTGGCCTTAAATGTCTTGGCAAACATAATGAGTTTCTCCACTATAAAGTTACATCTTTTTCCTATTTTTCATATTGTACACATTGGAACAATGTTACTCTGCACAACTCACGTGTCAGAAGTGAAGATTTATGAATTTTATTGCTGTTGTTTTTTAGAGCACTTTCTTTCTGTCACTACAAGATGGTCCAGTCTCATCTTGTGTATTTCCTTTCTGAAATCAGCCATCATTTCTTCAGGTAATCCTGGTTCCTTTTATTTGAGAATGATATTAGAAACCAAGATAGGGGCTAAGGGTGTGCTTGCAGCAGTAGGGTGTGGCCATCTCAGCTGACAGAACAGGGAAATATACATGTGTATAAACCATGTAATATACTTGTAAATAGTTCTACATGTAACCGTCTGTATCTCTCTTAAGCTAAACATGTGTTTATACTTATACCTTCAACTCTTCATTACCATATGGATCATTCTAACTTTCTTCCGTTGCTTCCCTGTAAATTACCATATCCAACAGTAAGAAATCTGGCTCTAACCATCCATCATCCATTTACTTTCTTTTTTTTTTTTTTTCTGAGATGGAGTCTTGCTCTGTCACCCAGGTTGCAGTGCAGTGGCATGATCTCAGCTCACGGCAACCTCCACCTCCTGGGTTCAAGTATTTCTCCTGCTTCTGCTTCCCCCGTAGCTGGGGCTACAGGTGCGTACGATAACGCTCAGCCAATTTTTGTGTTTTTAGAAGAGGTGGAGTTTTGCCATGTTGGACAGGCTGGTCTTGAACTCCTGATCTTAGGTGATCCACCTTCCTCGGCCTCCCAAAGTGCTAGGATTAAAGGTGTGAGCCACTGCGCCTGGCCTTCCATTTACTTTCATTATTCTTTTCCTGTATACATGCATGGCACTGTCAGAATTATTAATCATGCCTATGTGGAAAATAGTTTTATAATGTTATCAACTAAAATACAGTACTTATGTGCAGATTTTCCTTTAATCTCACAGACTTCTGTCTCTTTCCAAAGTAATTAAGGTTAGGATTTCCTCCTGCATTGAAGGGGGTCCTTCATTGATACTATTTTTTTCATTTGTAATGCAGCTAGATGGTTTTGGTACAGTATGGCGTTATTACTGGCTCCTGCTGAACCCATGACTTCAGTGAAATGGGTAATTCCTTGAAATTCGGAGATTACCAAGAGTTACACAGAAGAAATAAGCCATTCAAACAGATCAATATCAGTTAAAGAAATAGAATCCATAAAGCTTTCCTAAAAGAAAAGAAAAAGAAAGAAAGAAAGAAAATAAATTATCAGACTTTTTTGGTTTCATTGGTGATTTCTGTGCAACATTTAAGGAAGAAATATACCAGTTCTCTACAGTGTCTTTCAGAAAAGAGATGCAAAGGGAACCTTCCTAACACTTTTTTAAAAGGCTGTTTTTTCTCTAATCCTAAAAGCATATGAAGACCTTGCAAAGAAGAAAAACCACACACTAATATTCCTCATGAATATAGATGCAAAAATCTAAATAGAATCCAACATTGCATGAAAATAATTAGATGCCATGACCACTCAAGGCTGGTCAGAGTTTGAAAAGCAATTAATGTGGCCGGGTGTGTGCGTTGGCTTATGCCTGTAATCCCAGCACTTTGGGATGCTGATGCAGATGGATCACCTGAGGTCAGGAGTTCGAGACTAGCCTGGCCAATGTGGTAAAACCCTGTCTCTACTAAAAATACTAAAAGCTAGTGTGGTGGAGCGTGCCTGTAATCCCAGCTCCTCTGAAGGCTGAGGCAGGAGAATCGCTTAGAACTTGGAACGCGGAGGTTGCAGTGAGCTGAGATTGTGCCATTGCACTTCAGCCTGGGTGACAGAGCAAGACTCTGTCTCAGAAAGAAAAAAAAAATCAATTTCTGTAACCTGCCACATCAACAGGCTACAGAAGAAAACTATATCATGTCAATTGATGGACAAGAAGCATTTGATAAAATCCAATACCCATTCATGATAAAACTGAGCAAACTAGGAATAGAGAGGAACTTCCTCAACTTGATTACAAAAATCTACAAGAAGCCTACTGCTAAGATCATACTGAGTGGTGAGACACTGGATACTTTCTCCCTCAGATAAGGAAACAAGATGTCCTGTCTCTTCACTCTTACTCTGCATCTCATTGGAAATTGTGGGTAATGCCATAAGACAACAAAATAAGAGGCATACAGATGGGAAAGGAAGAAATAAAACTTTATTTGTTCATACAGGCATGATTGCCTAAGGAGAAAATTCTAAAGAACTCCCAAAACTATTAAGTATTTGTAGCAAAGTTGGAGGATAGAAGCTTAAATAGAATGAATTCGTTTTTTCATTATGTAGTTGTGTTATTTGTCCTTTTATTGTTGAGTTGTAAAGAGTTTTTTACATATTCTGTGTAGCAGTCCCTAATTACGTGCATTGTTAGCCAATATTTTTCTCCCATTTGTGGGTTGTCATTTTATTGTCTTTGTACTTGGTAGCAAAAGAGTTTTTCATTCTATGAAGTCTAATTTGTTTTTTCTTTTGTTGCTGGTATTTTTGGTACTTTATCTAAAAGGGCTTTGTCTATCCCCAGGGCATGAAGATCCACTCTTGTATTTTCTTTAAGTAATGGCTTTTAAATGTAGACCTGTGATCCATTTTCAATTAGTTTTTGTATATGGTGTGAGGAAAGGAATAGTTTTGATTGCTTTGCATACAGATATTCAGTTGTCTCAGCATCATTTCTTGAAAAGGTGATTTTTCTTTTTTCTTTTCTTTTTTTTTTGAGAGGGAGTCTCACTCTGTCACCCAGGCTAGAGGGCAGTAGTGCGATCTTGGCTCACTGCAACCTCTGCCCCCTGGGTTCAAGCTAGTCTCCTGCCTAAGCCTCCCAAGTAGCCGGGATTACAGGCATGCACCACTACACTCAGCTAACTTTTTTGTATTTTTAATAGAGACCAGGTTTCACCATATTGGCCAGGCTGGTCTCGAACTCCTGACCTTGTGATCTGCCTGCCTCAACCTCCCAAAGTGCTAGGATTACAGGCGTGAGCTACTGTGCCCAGCTGAAAAGGTGATTTTTCAACATTAAATTGTCTTGGCATCATTGTTGAAAATTAACTGAACATAATATATAGTAGTGTTTATTTATGAACTCTCAATTTTATTTCATATGTTTACCTCTATGCCAATATCATACCATCTTGATTATTACAATTTTGTAGCAAATTTTCAAATTGAGACATGTGTGTCTTCTAACTTTCTACTTCTTTTTTAAGATTGTTTTGATTATATTTAGTTCCCTAAATTTCCACATGAAATTTTAGACCAGCTTGTTAATTTCTTCAAAAAGGCAAATGGGATTTTGGTAGGGATTGTGTTGAATTTAGATATTAATTTGGCAATTATTGCCATCTTAACTGTATGAATGCTGTTCAGTGCCTTTCCATTTATTTAGGCTGTCTTTAATTTCTTCCATCATTGTTTTGTGGTTTTCAGACTATAAGCTCTGTAGTTCCTGAAAGTTATAAGTATTTTATTCTTTTTGATGCTATTGTAAATGGAATTTATTTATTTATTTGAGACAGAGTTTTGCTCTTAACTGCCCAGGGTGGAGTGCGATGGTGCGATCTTGGCTCACTGCAACCTCTTCTTCTGGGATTCAAGTGATACTGCTGTCTCAGCCTCTCAAGTAGCTGGGACTATAGGCACATGCCACCACGACTGGCTAACTTTTTTGTATTTTTAGTAGAGACTGGGTTTCACCATGTTGGCCGGGCTGGTCTCAACCTCCTGACATCAGGTGATCCACCCACCTCGGCATCCCAAAGTGCTGGGATTACAGGCTTGAGCCATTATACCTGGTTGGAATTCTTTTTAAATTTTCATTTATGATTGTTTGTTGTTAGTGAACTTGCACCCTGCAACATTGTTGAACTCTTTTATTAGTTTTAATAGTGTTTTAGCAGATTCTTTAAGATTTTCTATATGCACCAGCAGTCAACTGCAAATATAGTTTCACTTTTTTTTTTTTAAATGTGAATTCCCCTTCCCCTTGCTTTTCTTGACTAGAATCTCCTGTATGATGTGTAACCAGCAAGAGGACATTCTTGTCTTCTTTTTGTTCTTAGAGTAAAATCATTGTACCTTTCTTTATTTAGTGTGATGTTAGTGGTGGACTTTTTGTAGATGCCTTTAATCAGGCTGAGGAAGTTTAACTCTTTTCCTGGTTTGCTGATTGTTTTTATAGAGACGATGGGCATTGGATTGTGTTAAATACTTTTTCTCTATATATTGAGATGATCACGTGGTTATTTCTTTTCTACTTAACGTGGTGTATTGATTGATTTTCAAATGATAAACTTTCATTACTAGGATAAATCCCACTTGATCATTGTATGTAATCCTTTTTATATACTACTGGATGAAATTTGCTAGTATTTTGTTGAGGATTTGTAGGTCATGACACATGGATCTGTAGTTTTTTTCATGTCTGATTTTGGTACCAGGGTAGTATTGGGATCATAGAATGAACTGGCAAGTGTTTCTTATTCTTTTGGAGTTTTTGAGTCATTGATAATTCTTTTTAAATGTTTGATAAAATTCTCCAGTGAACACATACGGACCTGGGTTTTGTTTTTGTTTCCATAATGGTAAGTTTTCTTGTCTGTGTTTTGTCTTTTTTCAGACAGGGCCTCACTGTATGCCCAGGCTGGAGTGCAGTGGTGCAGTCATGGCTCACTGCAGCCTAACTTCCCAGGCTCAGGCAATTTTCCCACCTCAGCCTCCCAAGTAGCTGGAATACAGGCATATGCCACCACACCCGGCTAATTTTTTGTATTTTTTTTTTTGTAGAGATGGGGTTTTACCATGTTGTCTGGGCTGGTCTCAAACTCCTGAGTTGAAGTGATCTGCCTGCCTTGGCCTCCAAAAGTGGTAGGATTACAGGCATGAGCCACTGCATCCCACCTGTAATGGGGAGTTTTAAATTTACAACTTCAATCTTTTTACTTGTATAGGTCTTTTCAGATTTTTCTTTTTCTTGTTGAGTTGGTTTTAGTTGTTTTTGTTTTATGGATTTTTCCATTTTGTTGAAGTTAAATAATTTGTTGGCATACATTGTTCATGATATTCTTTGTAATTATTTTTATTTCTGTAAGAGTAGTAGTAATACATCTTTAATCCCTACATTTGGTAATTTGAATATTCTCTTTTTTTTTTCAACGTCAGTCTAGTTAGAGGTTTGTATATTTTGTTGATCTTTTCCAGGAATCAGCTATTGTTTTTCTGTTCTCTAATTCATTAATTTTTACTCTATAATCTTTCTGCTTTCCTGCCTTCTGCTTGCTTTGGGTTTGTATTGCTGCTCCTGTCCAAGTGTTTTAAGGTGGAAAATTAGTTTATTGATTTGAGATCTTTTTTAATATGGTTATTACAACTACAGATCTCTCTCTAAGAATTGCTTTATCTGTGTTCCATAAGTTTGAGTATGTCTTCATTTTTATCTCAAAGCATTTTTTCTGATTTCCCTTCTTTTTCTTCTTTGACTCTTTTTTTTTTTTTTTTAAACTTTGGAATGTGTTATATAATTTGTGCATTCTCAAAATTCCTTTGTCTTACTGATTTGTAATTTCCACTGTGGTCAGAGAATCGTTTTAAATTTATTCTGGGGAATGTTTCATGTGTACTTTTGAAGAATACCTATTCCACTGTTTTCGAGTGGAATGTTCTGTCTATATCTCTTAGATCTGGTTGCTTTAGAATGTCATCTGTATCTTCTGTTTCCATGTTTACATTGTGCCCAGTTGTCCTAACCATTATTGAAAATGGGATATTACAGTTTGCAGTAAGTATTGTAGACTTGTATATTTTTTATTTTAATTCTGTCAGTTTTTGCTAGACATACTTTGAGGCTCTGTTAGTAGTACATATGCTTAGAATTGTTATGTCTTCTTTATTGATTGACCCTTTTATTGTTATATTAATAAAATTCCCCTCTTTATCCTTAGGAAAATTTTTGTATTAAAGTGTATTTTGTGTGATATTAGTATAGCTACTCCAGCCTAAAGGTGTCATGTGCCAGATCTGTCTTTTTCTGTTTTCAAATTTTCAACCTGTTTGTATCTATCTCTTATAGACAACAGATGTTTGGATTTTCACACTTTCAACAACCTGAGAATTGTTGCTTTTTGATTGGATTTTCAAATCATTCCCTTTTTCCTGTTATTATTGCTATACAGATGGTTGCTGACTTACAGTGGTTTGACTTACGATTTTTTTAACGTTTCAAGTTGAAAAATTTAACTTTTTTTTTGGGTTTATTGGGTTGAAACCCCTTTGTATGTTCAGGATTTATAAAGGTTCAACTTAACTATTTTTTCTGACTTTACTGGAATGTATTCCGATTTTAAGTGGAAAAACAGTATTTTCAACTAATTTGACTATTATCAGGATGTAACTTGATCGTAAGTCAAGGAGCATCTGTAGTTGGATTTACCTCTGCCATTTTTGTTTGCCATTTCGGTCTCCTGCTTTTTTGGTGCTCTATTCCTTTTACTTCTGCTTTCTTTTACATGACATGAATGTATTTTATTTTATTATTTTTATAGGTTTTGAGGGTACAAGTGCAGTTTTGTTACCCAGACATGTCACATAGAGGTGAAGTCTGGGCTTTTAGTGTGACCATCAGCAGAATAGTATACATTGCAGCCATCAAGTAATTTCTTACCCTTCACCCTCCTCCCTACCCCTCCAAGTCTCCAGTGTCTCTCATTCTACTCTCTATGTTATGTGTACACAACATGAAATGAATATGTTTTAGTATAACATTTTTTTAAAATTACTATGTCCCTTTGAAAATTTATTTACCTAGTGGTTGCTCTAGAACTTACCTAATAAGTCTTACCTTATCAAAATCTACTTCAGATTTGTACTCCTTAACTCTAGTAAAATACAGAAACATTACTTGTATATAGCTGTACTTCGTCTTCTCCATTTGTTATTTTTATATGTATTACATATATATTTAAAACCCAACAATACATTGTTATACAGGCTGAGCATCCCAAATCCGAAAATCTCAAATGCTCCAAAATCTGAAACTGAGTGCCAACATGCTCAAAATGCTCAAAGAAAATGCTTGTTGGAGTAATTCAGATTTTAGATTTCTGGATTTGGGAAGCTCAACCAGTAAGTATAATGTAAACATTCCAAAATTTAGAAAAAATCTAAAGTCAGAAACACTTTTGATGACAAGCATTTCAGATAAGGGATACTCAATCTGTAATTGTTACTATGTCATTTGATGTCTTTTTTTTTTTTTTTTTTTTTTTTAAGTTCTGTGATATATGTGCAGAACGTGGAGATTTGTTATATAGGTATATGTGTGCCATGGTGGTTGACCCATCCTAAGTTTCCTCCCCTCGCCCCCAACCCCTCAACAGGCCCTAGTTGTGTGTTGTTCTCTTCCCTGTGTTCATGTGTTGATGCCTTTTAAAGAAGCGGAAAGATAGGAAGTATCTATTCATAGAGTTTGTTATACTAACCTTCTTATTCATCATTTCTGCTTCAATTTATTTGTTCGTGTGGATTCAGAGTTACCATCTAGTGTAATTTCCTTACTCCAGCACAGATTTGTTCCTCAGTCTTTTTTTTTGCCCCCTGAGATGGAGTCTCACTTTGTTGTCCAGGCTGGAGTGCAGTGGCACTATCTGGGCTCAGTGTAACCTCCAGCCTCCTAGGTTCAAGCAATTCTCCTGTCTCAGTCTCCTGAGTAGCTGGGATTACAGGCATGCACCACCACACCCAGATAATTTTTGTGTTTTTAGTAGAGACAGGGTTTTGCTGTGTTAGCCAGGCTGGTCTCAAACTGCTGACCACAGGTGATCTGCCTGCCTTGGCCTCCCAAAGTGCTGGTATTACAGGCATGAGCCACCACACCCAGCCACTCTATTTTTTTGCTTTATTCTTTTTTTTGTTGTTTTATTATTTGTTTACTTGTTTATCAGTGTATTTGTGTTTTTGAAACAGGGTCTCTCTGAGTCATTGAGGCTGGAGTGCAGTGGTAGGATTGCAGCTCATTGCAGCCTCAACCTCCTGGACTCAAACAATACTCCCAACTCAGCCTCCTGAGTAGCTGATACTATAGGTGTGCACCACTATGCCCAGCTGCTTAAACAAATTTTTTTTTAGCGATGGGGTCTTAGTATGTTGCCTAAGCTGATCTTGAACTCCTAGGCTTAAGTGATTCTCCTGCTTCAGCCTCCCAAAGTGTTGGTATTACTGCGTGAGCCACCGTGCCTGGCCTGCCTTATTTGTTAAATATATGGCGTTTGTATATGTTATAGGTTCAACAGTACAGTTATACACATTGACTTATACATATTTGCATATTAAATTCGGTAGGAAAAGAAAGGAGAGAAAATGTGCCTTTTTTACTCTCTCGTATCACTGCCTTTTCCCACAATAATTGTGGATTTGAACTAGTGTTTGGAATCTCTTGTTTTCACCCTAAAGAACTTCTTTTCTTTCTTTTATGGTTAGTCTACTGGCAATGGATTCTCAAGTTTTTTTGGTTTCTATTTGTTTTTTAATTTGAGGATTTTTAATTTTCACCCTCTGTTTTGCAAATAGTTCTGCTATTTTAGGTGACAGGTGATTAAAAAAAATTTTTTTTTCAGTACACTGAATATGTCACCCTGCCTCCTCCTCGCCTCTACTGTCTCTGATGAGAAGCCATATGTTAATCTTAGGACATTCCCTTGCATGTGAGGAATTGTATTTCTCTTGATGCTTTCAAGATTTTCTCTTCATCAACAAATTTGCATGATTTTGGCCTTTTTTTTTTTTTTTTAAATGGAACGCTTCACGAACTTGCGTGTCATTCTTGTGTAGCTACTGTGCTAATCTTATTGGTATTGTCCCAGTTTTAGTATATGTGTTGCAAAGTGAGCATAGCCATTCATTTGTTTGAATATTTTTTCTGCTGCTTGATATTTCTCCACTTGTTCTGGTACTTCTGTTATGAATATATTGGTGTAGTTAATGGTGTTCCTCATTTTTTTGAGGGTTTCTTCATTTTTCATCACTCTTATTTCTCGCTGTTCTTTAGATTACTTAATCTCTATTGATCCATCTTCAGGTCTACTCATTATTTTGCCAGCTACAACCTTTCTTTTCTTTCTTTCTTTCTTTTTTTTTTTTTTGAGATGGAGTTTCTCTCTTTTTGCCCAGGCTGGAGTGCAGTGGCACTATCTCGGCTCACTGCAACCTCTGCCTCCTGGGTTCAAGTGATTCTCTTGCCTCAGCCTCCAGAGTAGCTGGGATTACAGACGCATGCACTACCACGCTCAGCTAATTTTTTTGTATTTTTAGTAGAGACGGGGTTTCACCATGTTGGTCATGCTGGTCTTGAACTCCTAACCTTAGGTGATTCGCCTCCCTCGACCTCCCAAAGTGCTGGGATTTCGGGCATGAGCCACCCTGCCCAGCCCAATCTTTTGTTGAGTCATTCAAGTGAGTTTTCCATTGCAGTTATAATTTTTGAATCCAGAATTTTCATTGTATTCTTTTCTGTCTTCCTAGTGATATTTTTCTGTTTGATGAGGTGTCATCATACCTCCCTTTTCTAAGTAGTGTTTCCTTATGAACATATTTATTTTTATTTTTTATTTTGATACGGTCTCGCTCTGTCACCCAGGCTGGAGTTCAGAGGCATGATCTCAGTTCACTGCAACCTCCGCCTCCCAAGTTCAAGACATTCTCTTGCCTCAACCTCCAGAGTAGCTGGGATTACAAGTGCCTGCCACCATGCTCAGCTAATTTTTGTGTTTTTAGTAGAGATGGGGCTTCACCATGCTGGCCAGGTTGGTCTTGAACTCCTGACCTCAGGTGATCCATCTGCCTTGACCTCCCAAAGTGCTGGGATTATGGGTGTGAGCCACCGTGCCCGGTCTGAACATATTTATGATACCTGCTTTGAGGTCAGCTAAGTCTGATATCTGGATCTTTCCAAGGGCAGTTGCTGTAGCCTGCCATTTTTCCTGTATATAGGTGACAGTCTCCTGTTTCTTTGTATGTCTTGTAATTTTTTAATTGAAGAGTAGACATTTTAGAGAATACTTTGTGCTTTCTGTAGATACTGGTTCCTCTGTTCTCTCTAGACTTGTTGTTGTTTCTTATTTAGGTGACTTGACTGTACTATTTGAGAGAAGCTTTTTCACTCCCATTGGATTCTCACTGATGTTGCTTGTCAGAGGGCTCCGCCTTGGAAATGCACACTGCCTTTAGGATGGCAGTGGTGTTAACAGTGCTGTCTTTGAATGTCTCTTTCTGTGATTGCTGTGTTAGCCTGTCTGCGTCTGTTGGTGTTACACTTTGCTGATAGCCACTACTGATTGTTGACGTGTTGCTCTATTTGTTTTCAACACTGTCCTGGACCATATGTTGCTCTTAGATTGCTCTTGTTAAATTTGGGTTCCTTCTAGAGGGTTGCCTTTGAGGCTTTGAGTTTGCTTTTTATGTTGCTATTCTGAAAGTCAACTCCTAGAAAATATAAATTTAAAAATCATTACTGTAGAAAATCTGTGTATGTATTTATATGAGCGTTTCTGGTAGATAAGAACACATCTAATTGCCCTGGATGTCTGTTCTTAGCCATCTCTTTTCCTTGCTCTCTCCAGTAAACTTTCATTTGGTCTGTGGTTTAGCTTGTTGCTGTCGTAGAACTGCCACCCTCTTCTTAATTGGTTATCATTGAATTTCCATTCTTTTTGAGGGTGGCCTCAGGCTTGCACTCACCCACACTCTGTTCTGAACAAAGTGAGTTTTCTGGAGGAGAATTTTGGAACTCTCTGTCCTTACAGGTGGCCCTAGGTCAGAGTCCTGCTCCATTATTCTGAATCTGGAGGCTACAGCAGTGTTTTGCTTTTCTTTGGGTGGGTGATACTGTGCTTTATGATCAAAGATCTGGGTTGGGGCAGTAGTCTCTGGTCTTCTTGGTTTATTTTGGAATCTGTTCTCAATGAGCTAGGTGGGCATTGTACTCCACTATTCTCAGACTGCCATGACTGGGCTGGATATTTTCATTGGGGTGGTAGAGGAAGCTGGCTTAAGGCCTTTTGGCAATTCTTTCCTAGAACTTGAAGCTGTGGGGGTTGAGGAGTGCTGGTGGCTTGCAGAAGATAGATGCACACACAGAGAGGTCTGGAGATCTGCAAAGGGGCCTCCATGAATGTTCAGCAAAGTGTTAATCAGCTCATGTATATGAGGAAATGAGTGAAATGAGTTTTGAAAAGAAGCAGAGGAAACAGTACACAGTACTCGCATAGGGCCTGGAAAAGGACTGATCCTGCCAGCCAGAGTGGAAAAATTCATAATTCAGAGTACTGGGTAGAGTGTTTAGAAAGGTCTTTTCTCCGTGGTGAGGAGTAATGTTCCCCAAACTGAGCATTCCTCCAGATTTGCCTAACAAATAATAAAAGCAAGACCTGAAAGTATCACATTGTTTCCAGGTGACTTAGTGTATCCTAGAACAAAGCACAAAAATACTTACAGGAAGTCAAAAGTACCCAGCATCCAACCAAGTAAAACTCTCAGTCTCCCATCCATTGAAATATTACCAGACTTACAGACATATTGGAAAACATGAGCTTTCTCAAAGAGACTAACCAGGAAATTGAAATGGACTCAGAATTGCCATAGATAGTAGAATTAACTGACAAGTTCTTTGAAAACAGTATTAAAACTGGGTTCTATATGTTCTAAAACTTAAGTAGAGACACGAAAGATTAAAAAAAAAAAAAACCCACACCAAAATTCAGTATAATAGAAAAGATAGAAATCAGATTTCTAGAAATGAAAACTGTAATGCTTGAGATGAAAAATACATGGCCAGCCATTGGTGTCTCACATCTGTAATCCCTGCACTTTGGGAGGCCAAGGCAGGTGGATCTCCTGAGCTCAGGAGTTTGAGACCAGTCTGGGCAACATGGTGAAACCTCATCTGTAGCAAAAATGCAACAACAAAAAAATTAGCTGGGTGTGTTGGTGCATGCCTTTGGTCCTAGCTACTTGGGAGGCTGAGGTGGGAGGATCACTTGAGCCTGGGAGGTGGATGTTTTAATGAGCCGAGATTGCGCCTCTGCACTGCCCCTGGGTGATGGAGTGAGACCCTGTCTCCTCTCCTGCCCCGAAAAAAGAACACATAGGACAAGAACTGAAGGCAGTTTAAACATTGCAGAAGAAAAAGATGAGTGAACTTAAACACACAGTAATAGAAGCCATCCAAATAAAACAGAGAAAAAGCGTATTTGAAAAATAAGCAAGACCTTGGGCCAGGTGCGGAGACTCATGTCTGTAATCCCAGCACTTTGGGAGGCCAAGGCAGGTGGATCACGAGGTCAAGAGATCGAGACTATCTTGGCCAACATGGTGAAACCCTGTCTCTACTAAAAATAACAAAATTAGCCGGGCATGGTGGCAGGCGCCTGTAGTCCCAGCTACTCGGGAGGCTGAGGCGGGAGAATCACTTGAACATGGGAGGCAGAGGTTACAGTGAGCCGAGATGGCACCACTGACTGCCCTCCAGCCTGGGGACAGAGTGAGACTGTGTCTCAAAAAAAGAAAAAAAAAAAAAACAAGCCCCTGTGAGCTTTAGGGGAACTTCAAGTAGTCTCTAACACACATGGAATTGGAGTCTGTAAAAGGAAAGTGGGAAAAGAACAGAAAACATTATTTTGAGAATGATGAAAAAATTTCCAAATGTGATGGGAACCTACTGATCATCAAACCCTGAGCACAAGAGGCATGAAGAAAACTACACCAAGCCTCATGAATCATAACCAGAATGCTCTAAATCAGTGTTAAAATGAAATCCTCAAAGCAGCCAGAGATAAAGGACATGTTTTATGGAGGAACAAAGGTAATGATGATAGCAGATTTCTCCTTAAATGAGGCAACAGAGAAAATAGTAGAACATTTTTAGTTTTAAAAGCAAAAAAATTCAATGTAGAGTTGTATACTCCGTAAAAATAGCTATAAGAAACAGTGAAGAAATAAGGACGTTCCAGATAAACAAAGCTGAAAGATTTCCTCTCCAGCAGACCTGCACCACAAGAGGTGTTCTGATGTCTGATGGAAATCTGGATCTACCTAGGGGGCTGAAGGACAGGAAATGTTGACTACTTGGATATATAGACAAGATATTTTTCTTTATGTAAATCTGTAGAAAGGATACTCACTTTTTACAAAAATAACATCAAATGTATTGTGGGGTTTATAACATATGTTTAAAATATATGACAATCATAGCCTAAAAAGGCTATGAAAAAGAAGTAAAGTATATACTATTGGAAGACCCATGTATGTACTATTACTGAAAAGTACACTGATTAAAGCTTTTATAAACATTGATGATCACAGAAAATATAAATGGTCTAAGACACCCCATTTAAAGGCAGATATTTCTGGATAAGATGAATAAAAATAAGATCCAATCATGCTGCCTATGAAGGAAACATGTTAGATTCAAAGACAAATAGATAAAAAGAATGGGAAAATCTGACAGCCCGATGAAGTAGCTTTCAGAACCAGGGATACTAGTGATGAAGATTTTTTTTCATATTGATAGAGATCAGTTCATCGAGAGGATTTAACAATCCTCAACTTTAGGTTAGTAACAGATTTACAAAATATTTGAGGCAAAATCTGATAGACCTGGAAGGATAAATAGATCCACAGTTACAATCAGAGGTTTTAGCATCCTTTTAATAATTGATAAAACAGGAAATGGAAAAGGAGCAAAGGTATAATAGACTTAACCCTAAATAACTTAATTGACATTTATAAAATATTCTTCTGCACCCTCCTCCCCAAATAAAACAGTGGAATATACATTCTTTTCAAGGACAGATGAATGAATATATTAACAAAGGTAAATCACATTCTTGATTATAAAGCAAATCTTAATAAATGTAAAAGGATTGAAGTCATATATTTTCTCCCACGATAAGGGGTTTAAGTTTAGTTAAATTAAAAATCAATGACAGAAGTATCTATAAAATCCCTAATAGTTGGAAACTGAATATGCTTCTACATAATGGATGCTTCAAAGAAGAGTTTGAAGGGGGAATTAGGAAGTATTTTGAACTTTGGGTTATAACAGAATTTATGGGAAATTTACATATAGGAAATTTATAGGAAATATAAAATACATATAATACTCATTGATTTCATTGTTTTCCATTTTGATCCTTACTCCTTTTTTCTACTTGCTTTTGCTTTTTTCTAGCTTTTTAAGGTGGAAGCACCTGAAGTCATTGATTTGAGATCTTTCTTATGCAACACAAATAAGCATTGTGTTTGTATTATGTACGTATATATCTACCATATGTAAATGCATATATGAAGTTTCTCATATATGGGATATAATGTATTATGTGTAATATATATTAATGTGTAAATTTCACATATAGGGAATTTCATATGTGCATGTATTTATGCATATATATATATATATCTGCTATACACATGTATGAAGTTTAACTTGGATAAGAAGAAAGGTCTAAATCAGTGGTCTTAGCTATTTCCACTTGGAGAATGTAGAAGACAAATCCGTATAATAGTAGAAGAAAGGAAATAACAAAAAGCAAAACGGAGAACAATATAATCTGTAAAAACAGAAAAACAGTTGAGAAAATCAGTGAAACCAAAAGCTGTTTCATTGAGAAGATCAATAAAATGGATAAACTTCTAGGTGGAACAGATTATCAGTATCAAAAATAAGAATGATGAATCACTGAAGATTCTATAGATACTATGAAGGAAGTGAGGAAATACTATACCTGTAAGTTATCAATTTGACGATTTTGATGAAGTTTCTTTCGGATAAACAGCTACTACCACTTACTCCAAAACAAATAGATAACCTTTCCACAAAGAAAAACCCAGGTCCCCAGATGCTTTAGTAGTGAATTCCAGCAAATGATTAATAGTACCACTTCTACACAAACTTTTCCAGAAAATTCAGGAAGAGGGAGTACTTCCTAAATCATTCTTTGAGTCCAGCATTGCCCTAATAATAAAACCACACAAAGACATGCAAGGAAAGAAAGCTATAGACCAGTGTCCTTCATGAACGTAAATTTGAAAACTCTAGGGATTGGAAACCAGTGGTGTGTAACAAGGTTATTAATACCTCATGACCAAGTGTGGTTAATCCCTGGCAGGCTTTTTCAACATTTGGAAAGCAGTCAGTATAATTCCCTGTGTCTAAGCCAACTTCATGGCTAGGTGACCTGTGCAGTCACATGTTGCTGCACTCTTGTAAGAAGGGATCCTATACTTGGCTTAATGCCCTGTTGTTGCCATCTTTAAGTTCTTCACAGTTTGATCTTTGAACTTGTGATTTGTGTATGAAGTCTGATGGACATTGGACTATGTGTGCAAGTAGACAGGATACTTGAGAGGCAGTGCCCTACTAAGCTGTTGGTCACTCCCAGTATGACTTGGGAGTGTCCTGGAATTGTGTGTGGGTGGCCAAGGCTATGATCTTTGTCTGCATTGGTTGCAGCAGCAGTAAACTCACGAACAGTTGCACCCTGGAGAGGACTCACAGTGTGAGACTAGCTTGCTGTGTCTCCCCTAAGCCTGTCCGTCTGACATTCTTAGGAAATACTAATTTTCTGGGCTGAATACTGGGACAGCAACCTCCAACTTTCAGGCAGTCATCATTGTCAGTAAAGTATTGGAATATAAAAGCATACTTGTGCACATTGTGTTAAGGCACACTAGGCAGTTACTAGAATTCTTTGGAGTGTAGATTCTTTGGTCTCAAGAACTGCTGCAACATTGCAAAGCAAATATCCACAGGCTTAGAAACAGGAATTTCATTTGATGGGAGAGAACATGATTTTCATATAAAATTTTGGATGAATCAAGTATTAACAAAGAAGTGAATTTTAAAAATATTTTTTTTTTGCATTTGAAAATATAGCAATAAACTGCATAAACAGCTGTTTCCAATTATATGCAAATCATGAAGCCATTTTGGTTTCTTGTAAAAGATGTAGGAAATGTCAGAGGAAACATTAAAATGCCATTGTATAAATTTACATGTAAAATAGAATTCAGCTTTGTACAACACTAATATTGATGAAGAATTAATTTCAGAGAACTGCTACTCCAGTCTTTGTCTACATATACCAAAACTTGTATTTTTTTAACTTTTATTTTGCAATAATGTATCAGAAATCAGAAATTTAGCCCATATTGTCACAACGTATAAAGAACCAACAGGTTCCTAATGATTGCATCAGCTGAAAAATCAACCTTCTCAAAATTAAAAACTAGCAAAAATTACTTATCTTGCATTTGCCATGAATTTCAATTATATATTGAAAATGAAGTTGCTAAAAATATAAATTTTGATGACTTAATAAATGAATTTGCCAAGAGTGCCAGAAAATCTTACCATCAAGATATCATAGTAACAAACTATTAGTAATTATTGTATCATTTAAAGTTATTATAACAAAACTTTTTTGTTATTTGCAAATTTATGTTATATATATTACTATTATACCTATTACATTTTACAAGTAATAAAATATATTAAAAGAAAAACATAATTTATTTTACCTTTTACTATACTTCTTTTTATACATTTTTAGTAACTGACCTCACATTTTTATTTTGCACTGTCCCCATCAATTATGTAGTCATCTCTGCCCTGTATTAAAAAGAAAAAAAAATAGAAAAAAGTCAAACCCATATGACCATTTCAGTATATTCAGAGAAAGCATTTGACAAAATGTATTATCTATTTCTGATTAAAACTCTCAAATGAAGAATAGAAGATAACTTTCTTTAATCTGATAAAAGTCATCTATAGACAGTGTACAATTGACATTGTATATAATTGTGAAAAATGGAATGATTTCTTTCCAATATCAGGAACATGACAAGGATGTCCATTCATACTTGATAGTATAATACATACTACCTAGTATAACCAGGGAAGAAAAAAAAAGGAGACTAGAGTGGAAGAGAAGTAGAAATGCCTTTATTCACAAAAGATACAGTTATCTATGTAGGAAATCTAATGGAGTCTCCCAAGATATGGGAAAAAGAATGACTAGAATTATTAAGTATAGCTAGGTGGCAGGAGAAAAATATGTAAAAATGAATTTTACTTCTATATATTAACAATGATCAATTGGAAATTGAAATTTTTGAAAGTTCTCTTTGCAAGAGTATCAAAAATATATTTTTTTTATAGTTATGTCTGGCAAAAGATGTGAAAGGCCACACTGGAAACAATCCGCTGCAGAGAGAAATTGAAGACCTAAACAAATGGAACTCCCTGCTTATGTCAGAAAGCTCAATATTGCTGACATGTTTTGTTGTTTACATGACTTACAGATTTAAAATAATATAATTCCATGTAGTAATTAGCAGGATTTCTTGTAGTAATTCAGTATGTAATTCTAAACTTTATGTGGAAATACACAGGAACTAGAATAACAAACTTTCAAAAATAAAAGCTGAGTTGTATGGATAAGATTACCTGATTTCAAGACTCAAAGTAAAAGTTTGCAGACTTTGTCTTTTTGTCCAGACTACATTTTCTTCAATTTTAACATCTAGTAGTTTTATTAAGATATGTTTTGGAGAAAACTGTTGCTGAACAGTTTTCCCAGGTTCGTGATGGTTCCTTTGCATATGTGGGTCAGGTCTTTCATTTTTGGACAGTTTTCTTAGATTATACTTTTTAATATTGGATTTATTCTGTTGTTTTCTTTTTTCTTCTTTAAAGACTGCAATAACATATATACTATATTGTAATTTTATTTATTTATTTAATTGTAGACCATCTTTATCCAGAACTTTCTTTCTGATCCTATTTTCTTTTTTCTTACTCTTTTAAAATTATTGCTGCTTCTTTTTTTTCTTGTTTCATTCTCCTTTACAGTGCTGTTCATTCAAGTTTCAGTCAAGTGTAGTTTCCCCTTTGGTGCTGTATTAGTTTGCTCAGGCTGCTGTAACAAAATTCAACAGACTGGGTAGCTTAAATAAATTTTCTCACAATTGTGGAGGCTGGAGGTCTGAAGTCAAGGTGCCAGCAGGGTTGGTTTCTGGTGAGGTCTCACTCCTTGGCTAGATGGCATTTTCTTCTGGTGCCCTCACACAGCCTTTTCTCTGTGCATATGACCAGTGGTTGGGGGTGGTGGGTGGAGGGAGAAAGAGAGCTCATGCATGTGCTTTCCAGTCTCCTCCTACTCTTATAAGGACACCAATGCCATTGTATTAGTTTCTTACCCTTATGCCCTCATTTAACCTTAGTTAATCTCCTTAAAGTCCCCATCTTCAAATACAGTCACACTAGAGGTTGAGGTTTTAACATACACATTTTGGGGGGGCACAGTTTAGTCCATAACAGATTCCTTAATAAAGAATGTCTTTAATAAGACTTGAATTACAGTCTTATTTTCTGTGATTACTGTGTCCTCTTTACAACTTCATTCCTGAGTTTGATTACCCTTTGCCTCTTTAGTTTTCATACAATCCAAGTCTCTTCTCTTGGATTTCCCAGTAGCCTGAGCTTTAATCTGCGTGAACTCAGATATCTTCTGAGTATTTTCCCACTCATAGTGAAACTTTCCCTTTCTGGGAGTAGTTTTGTGTTTCATCCTCTCTGGGCTGTCTGTCTCCTCTATTCCATGTGATCACCACAGTCTCTGGCTGACTCTCTTTGTAGGCATGGACTGTCACTTTTTACTGTATTTGAATATCTATTGCTTAGTAGTACTTGAAATTAGTAACATTTTCCATCTCCTAGTTATGCTAAAGTCATGGAATGTTATAGATAATATTATTTGCTCCACTTATGCTGACTTTTATAATTCTTGGGGGGATGCACAGGGAAATGCAGATGTAAGCAGTTGCTATTATTCTTTTTACATTAGAAACCAAATGTGTGCATTCAAATAGTTAAATTCCTCTCTGTTTTGTCACTAGCCTAGGCCTTTTGTTCTGGGTTTTGTTTTTGTTTTTTCACCCCAAACCCATGAAATACAAAAAATATGCACTTGCAATTATGTTCATTTTTGGAAATTGGCCAAAAAACCAGAGTTAGCTACAACATGGGGCATTTGTATAGAGATTTCATTCCCTGAGAAATGTTTTAGAATTTATATAAGATTAATTTTGCTTGTTTCTAGAAGTCTGGACAGCTGATCACCTGAAAGAGAGGAGCCAAGAAAACCAATCTAAACATTTGTGGGAAGTTGTATTCATCAATAATGAAATGCTGACTAAGGAACAAGGTGATGTAATAGGAATACCATTTAACATGGACGTAAGCTCTTTTCCTTCCAGAAGAATGTTCTGTCAGTATGACTCATGTGAAATGAGTTTCAACACTGTTTCACAATTGGTTATCAGTAAGATGAACTATTTAGGAGAAAAGTCTGATGAATTTAATGCCTGTGGGAAATTGTCACTCAATATTAAGCATGGTGAAACTCATACTCGAGAGAAAAATGAAGTTTTAAAAGATAGGAACACTCTGAGTCGTCATGAGGATGCTTTGCAGCATGAGAAGATTCAAACTTTAGAGCACAATTTTGAATACAGTATATGTCAAGAAACCCTCCTTGAAAAGGCAGTATTTAATACACAGAAGAGAGAGAATGCAGAAGAGAATAACTGTGAATATAATGAATTTGGGAGAACTTTCTCTGATAGTTCATCCCTCTTGTTCCATCAGATACCTTCGTCAAAGGACAATCACTATGAATTTAGTGATTGTGAGAGGTTCTTATGTGTTAAGTCCACCCTTTCTAAACATCACGGGGTACCTATGGAACACAATGAAAGTGGGAATAATTTCAGGAGGAAATTGTGTCGGTCACAGCTTCAGAAAGGTGATAAAGGAGAGAAACACATTGAATGTAATGAATGTGGGAAAGTTTTCTGGGAGAAGTCACATCTCACTCGACATCAGAGGGTGCACACAGGAGAGAAACCCTTTCAATGTAATGAATGTGGAAAAGCTTTCTGGGATAAGTCAAACCTCACCAAACATCAGAGATCACACACAGGGGAGAAACCTTTTGAATGCAATGAATGTGGGAAAGCCTTTAGCCATAAGTCAGCTCTCACATTACACCAGAGAACACATACAGGGGAGAAACCCTATCAGTGTAATGCGTGTGGGAAAACTTTTTGCCAGAAATCTGACCTCACTAAACATCAGAGAACACACACAGGGCTGAAACCCTATGAATGTTATAAATGTGGAAAATTCTTCCGTGTGACTTCGCACCTTAAAGTACACCAGAGAACTCACACAGGTGAGAAACCTTTTGAATGTCTTGAGTGTGGGAAATCCTTTTGTGAAAAGTCAAATCTTACACAGCATCAGAGAACTCACATAGGAGATAAATCTTATGAATGTAATGCATGTGGGAAAACTTTCTACCACAAGTCATTACTCACCAGGCATCAGATAGTTCATACAGGGTGGAAACCTTATGAATGTTATGAATGTGGGAAAACCTTCTGCTTGAAGTCAGACCTAACAGTACATCAGAGAATACACACAGGTGAGAAACCCTTTGCATGTCCTGAATGTGGGAAATTCTTTAGCCATAAGTCAACCCTCTCTCAACATTATAGAACACACACAGGGGAGAAACCCTATGAATGTCATGAATGTGGAAAAATATTTTACAATAAGTCATACCTAACTAAACATAATAGAACACATACAGGGGAGAAACCCTATGAATGTAATGAATGTGGAAAAACCTTCTACCAGAAGTCACAACTCACTCAGCATCAGATAATTCACATAGGGGAGAAACCCTATAAATGTAATGAGTGTGGAAAAGCTTTTTGCCATAAGTCAGCTCTAATTGTACATCAGAGAACCCATACACAAGAAAAGCCCTATAAATGTAACGAATGTGGCAAATCTTTCTGTGTGAAGTCAGGACTTATTTTTCATGAGAGAAAGCACACAGGGGAGAAACCCTATGAATGCAGTGAATGTGGGAAATCCTTCAGTCACAAATCATCACTCACAGTACATCACAGGGCTCACACAGGAGAGAAATCTTGTCAATGTAATGAATGTGGAAAAATCTTTTACCGTAAATCAGAACTTGCTAAACATCAGAGATCACATACAGGGGAAAAGCCCTATGAATGTAACACATGCAGGAAGACTTTCTCTCAAAAGTCAAATCTCATTGTACATCAGAGAAGACACATAGGAGAAAAACCTTATGAATGAAATGGATATTGGAAATTTCCAGCCACAAATCAGCCTCCATAATGCCTCAGATGATTCACACTGTGGAGAAAGCCCTGCTGACATCCTGAATGTTCAGTAACTATCCACAAACTCACCTTATGTTACTCCAAAGTAACAGTAGGGGATAAACCCATAGACTACAACAATTATAGGACAGCTTTTGTTAGGAAGTGATATTCTATTTAATATCAGATGGTTAATACGGGCATAAAACCTTACAGATTTTTTTGAATTTATAAAAGTTTTTGGCAAAAATACAAATAAGATTATGTTAGAATTTACACTGAGGAGAAAATTGTCAATTTAAGAAATTTAAAGTGAAAATTTTGCATAGAAATAAAATATGACAAGTTCTGTTTTGAGTTTGATACAATAATAGTTTTTAGGGTACCTAACAATAATTTATAGATAGATGTATATTGTGGAATATAAAGCTTTAAGAACTTAAAAAAAAAGTAATAATTAAAATAACCTCACAAGAAGTTGTAATGAGTACAGAGAATTCCCATGTACACTTCACCAAGCTTCCTCTAAGGATAATATATAATTATAATATATGGTCAAGTCCAAGAAATCGATGTTACCTTGCTAGTAGATACAGACTTACTCACATTTTACTATGGTTTGCGTGCACTGTGTGTGTGTGTTTATATCAAACTTTTACCACCTTTACATTTGAGTAACCATCAGCACAATTAGTTTACAGAACTGAAAAGGAATCTGAGATCTGTATAGTATCAGGATTACAAAGGAATCAGGATTTAGCCTCAAGTAGTTCCCTTGTATTAATAATCACACCCTTTCTGCAACCCTACCCCTGGCATCCACTTGATTATGAAGCTTTTTATAAAGCATCGATAAATTGATTAATATCAATTTATTAATGGGCAATTAATGGGCAATAGCATTAAGCACATCTGCGAGTTATCCCTGAAGTTCATAGGACTTACAAATGTATAAGTGGTATGTGATATAAATCGTGTGTTTTATATGCATAATGGAATTTAATGTAATTGTGAATAGGAAGTAGGTATCCTAGTTTAGTAGTGGTTATATCATCAGGCCCATCCCAGATGTTTGTCATGTCCTGAAACAATTTAAAAGGAGACCCACAGAGCTAATGTTTATCCATTTAAAAGGAAAAATCAAAATAACAACTTATCTAAAAAAAAAAAAATCTATCCTGTGCATGTGAAGATCTAGGCCTGCCTCCATGTTACTCCCTTTCTCTTCGTACCAGTGACTCATCGCATGCCATGAAGTGCCTAGGGTGCATATATGAACACTCCAGCCTTCAACGTAAGTGATACTCCAAATTTTCTTTAAGCAGCTGCTCTCCAAGACAGGGCCCTGGAAAGAGGCCCACACATATAGCCCAGTTGCTGCCCAGGGCGGTTGAACTGTCATTTCAAGGCTCATTATACCCAGACAGGGATCTGAACCTTCAGAGACTTTTGCGAATATGAAGAGGAGGGTTGAGGCTGGAGCACAGCCAGAAGCAAGCTGGCATGGGGCTGTTATTGACAGTGTGAAGATTGTACATTATATTACATTATCAGATCATACAAATAATCTAAGATTATACAGTCTGATGATCCTAGATTACACAAGTAATCTAAGCTTCCACTTTAGGAAACTAGCAAAAGAAGAGCAAATTAAATCCAAAGTAACCTGGAAAAAAATAAAAGTAAAAATCATAGAAATTGAAAAGAGAAAATCAATAAAACCCAAAGCTGGTTCTTTGAAAAGGTCAGTAAAATTGATAAACGTCTAGCTAGCTTAAGAAAAAACAGAAGACAAATATTGCTAGTACCAAAAATGAAAGAGGCCAAGCCATCACAGCTGATCCTATGGTCACCAAAAGGATTAGAAAGAAATATGGACAACTCTGTCCATAAATTTGATAACTTAGCTAAAATGGACCAATTCCTTGCAAGATGCATTCTTTCAAAGCTCACACAAGGGTAGACCTCAGTAGGCATACATATCTATTAAATAAATCAAAGCAGTAATTAACCTTTCAAGGCCGGGTGCGGTGGCTCATGCCTGTAATCCAGCACTTTGGGAGGCTGAGGCAGGCGGATCACGAGGTCAGGAGTTCGAGACCAGCCTGGTCAACATGGTGAAACCCCGTCTCTACTAAAAGGACGAAAAATTAGCCGGGCGTGGTGGCACGCGTATGTAGTCCAAGCTACTTAGGAGACTGAGGCAGAAGAATCACTTGAACCCAGGAGGTGGAGGTTGCAGTGAGCCGAGATTGTGCTACTGTACTCCAGCCTGGGTGACAGAGTGAGACTCCATCTTAAATAATAATAAAACCTTCCAAAACAAAGTGCCGGGACCAAATGGGTTCACGAATGTGCATTTTTTGGGATACTTAAGGTAGAAATGATACCAAGTCTCTACCGTGTCTTTCAGAAAATAAAAGTAGAGATAACTCTCCCAACTTATTTTGTGAGGCCAGTATTACCCTCATACCACAACCAGGCAAAGATATTACAAGAAAGGAAAACTACAGATCAATATTTCCAGTGAACACAGATACAGAAATCCTTAAAATGTTAGCAAATCAGGAATGCAAGACTTGTTCAACATTTGATATTCAGTGTAATCCATTGCATGCATTAGCAGCTCAAAGATGAAATATGATCATATCAGTAGATGCAGAAAAAGCATTTGACAAAATCCAATATCCATTCGTGGTAAAACCTCAACACAGAAGGAATACAGGAGAACTTACTCAAGTTGATAAAGAACTGCTGCAAAAAACCCTACAGGTAACATCATCCTTGAGGTTTCCAACTAGATGCTTTCCTACTAACATCAGGAACATGGCAAGGAACACTACTTTTCAGCATTGTACTGGAAGTGCTATCTAATGCAGTGATAAAAAAATAAAAAAATAAAATGCACATAGATTTGGAAGGATGAAATACAACTGTCTTTGTTCACAAGTAACATGATTGTCTTTGTAGAGAATTCTAAATAAACAACAAAATCCCTGCTGACATTAATAAGTAATTATAGCGGGGTTGCAGGATATAGTCCTCAGGTAGATGATAAGGAATTAGACATCAAGTCAC
This sequence comes from Macaca mulatta, assembly GCF_049350105.2. NCBI lineage: Eukaryota > Metazoa > Chordata > Mammalia > Primates > Cercopithecidae > Macaca > Macaca mulatta. Next base: position 53,453,498 of record NC_133414.1, read on the forward strand.
TAAAAGACCTGGAGGAACCCTAAATGCTTATTAAGTGAAAACCAATCTGTAAAGGCTTTCTATTTTTTTATTGCAATTATATGATATTCTGGGAGAGGCAAAACTATCGAGCCAGTGAAAGGACCAGTGGTTGCTGAGAGTTGAGGGGAAGGGAGGGATGGCAGGTAGAGAGGTGATTTTTAGGGCAGTGAACGTATTCTCTAGGGTAATGTAATTTGTCGAAACGCAGAGAATGGAAAACAGTGAATGGAAAATGCAGAGTAAACCCTAATGTCAACTCTGGACTTCAGTTAATAATAATATATCACTATTGGCTCATTAATTGTAACAAATGAACCATAATGATGCGAGATGTTAATAATTGGGGAGCCTGTGGAGGATGGGAGGGGTGAAGGGTTATATGAGAATTCGCTGTACTTTTTCCTCAATTTTTCTGTAACCCTAAAGCTACTCTAAAAAATGAAGTGTATTAAGTAAATAAATAATTAAATAACCAACCCCGAGGAACATCTTGTTTCTGTACTTGTTAGTCGTATGTTTCTGACTGAACCTGTAAATCACCATTAGTGAACATCTGAATTGCTTTTATACGTCCTTAATATATTTTAAATTATGGTAATGGTGACCTGAAATTAAGGACTAGTATTCTTGGTTCTCTTGATATCTGAAGCCAAAAGGGCCTCAGATGACCTAACCTCGTTTCCATCGCCACTGTGCTTCCACAGGTGAAGTAACTTAGCAGACAGTCCTCCTTGTCAGGAGGGCCAGGCACAGTTCCTGCTTATTCCGAAGTAGTAAGATTTTCTTCCTTGCCAGCTCTTGGAATTATTCACCAAACTTCTCACATCCTCCCACAGCAAACAGTGGTCACTGTACGCTCTGGATAATACAGCTGCTCACCACAACCCCTCCTTTTCCACTCTGCTCCCAAGTAGAACCCTGTGTGGCTCTGTCCGGCATGTGGTGTCCTTCTCACCTTTCTGAGAGTTGGTGTGACTGACAAACTGACTTAGATCTTATCTGTCCAGTGTCAGGTGTTCAGTATTCAACCTTTCTATAGCATCAGGGTAGGGGTCCCTCCTTCACCATCAGGGTGAAAAGGAAGCAGTTACAACCATTAGCATAAACAGGATGGCCCATCCAAAGCCAGGGTCATCTAGTCCAATTTTAACTGCTGTTGGCTAACTGATAGTTTCCATATTATGGCAAAGGCTTCTTTGACAGAACCACTAGTTGCTGGCAGGTTTGCACTTGGCCTGTGCTGTAATGCACTTTTCTTGGGGGAGGTGAGTGTCGCATCTCTTCCCATCCTAATATACTCTGTGTGCAGGACAGGAGTGCTCGCCCATTGGCTATATGCCTGCATGACTTGACTTGGGCTGAGCCTGTTTGACAGGTGGTCTCTGAGGCTCCCACCTGTAAAGGTATTGACCACACAGCACACGAACTGATCAGCACTTTAGCGCCACTTTCCAAAGATCTGGCTGGAGCTCTCTGATGATCATCACTGGCTGCATGGAGCATCCCTACAGACTGTCGTTTGTTATTGAACACCCCTGGGTTGTGCATGCAGATGGCCTATTGTGAGGTTTGTGGAAAGGCAGGAGACAACTGAGGGAGGGGAGTGTGGCACTCTAGTTGCCTAACGAGGCATTCAGGAAGGGTAGTACCTGCACCCCTCTCCTGTGCTGCTCCTTCACTTGCTGCTCCTTCACTTCACACATGCTTTCCTGACCCCTAAGAGTGTCAAGATGCACATGCATGGTGGCCCATGGTCCGGGTGCTGATGAGAAGAGAAAAAGGTACCAGTTCTCCCCAGATTACCAGAGGAAGTAACTCTCCTGCACTCCCAATGCAAAACCCCTCTCCAGTGTGCCTGAGCATGGCCTGGCATTGCTGCTTGCCAACATGCCACAGGGTGAACCTTGCAATCATGGGGACTGATGGCCTGCACCTGGGCCACAGACTACATGGCTTTACCTTGAGCATAGGGAGAGTGACTGTGACATCCACTGTGCTTTGAGAGTCTGTTCCGCTCCAGAAGTAATGTTGAGCCGGGTTCAGTGGCTCAACAAATCCCAGCACTTTGGGAGACCGAGCACAAATCCCAGCATTTTGGGAGGCTGGGGCGGGAGTATCACTTGAGGTCAGGATTTCAAGACCAGCCTGGCCAACATGGTGAAACCCCGTCTCTACTAAAAATACAGAAATTAGCTGGGCATGGTGGGCACCTGTAACTCCAGCTAGTTGGGAGGCTGAGGCAGGAGAATCGCTTGAATCGGGGAAGCGGAGGTTGCAGCGAGCCGAGTTGTCGCCACTGCACTTCAGCTTAGGCAAGAGAGCAAGACTCTGTCTCAAAACAAAAAACAAGTCATGTTGAAACTGAATCCAGTGCAACACTTGCAAAAGTTTGGCCTTTGGGAGGTGGTAAGGTCATGAGAGCTCCACCTCATAAATGATTGGTGATCTTAGGAGCCATCGGGAGAGAACAGACTAGGCCCCTTTTTGCCCCTATCCTTTCTGACATGTGAGGGCCCAGTGTCACTCCCCTCAAGAGGAAACAGCAAGGAAGGGCTGCCTTGGAAGCTGAGACTTGGCCCTCACTGGATACTCACCTTTCTGTCGCTTTCATCTTGGACTTCCCTGCCTCCAGAGTTGTGAGGTAAATATCTATTGTTTATAAATGACCTAGTCTCAGGTGGTTTGTTATAGTAGCACAAATGGACGAAGACAAAATGTCTCTTGGAAATTTGGCATTTGGCCATGCTAGAGTCTCATCTCTGCACATGAGGAATATGTTGGGACATTATTGAAAAAAATCAAACTCAACACCTAACGGCATGATCCCAATGTTGCCTACGACATTTGTCAGATTATTTTCAGGGGAAACTGTGAGACTATTGAGTGCGTGTGTATGGACATGCAGCCTATGTGTATGTGAGGTGAGGTTGGGAGGGAGATTTATAATACCTCAGTTAATAGAATCAATCTGAAGGATCGCTTGAGCCCAGGAGTTGAAGGCTGCAGTGAGCTATGGTGGTGCCACTGCACTCCAGCCTGGGTGACAGAGTGAGACTCCGTCTCTTTAGAAAACAAAAGGCCTTCTGCGATGGCTCGCCTGTAATCCCAGCACTCTGGGAGACCGAGGCGGGCGGATCATGAGGTCAGGAGATCAAGATCATCCTGGCTAACATGGTGAAACCTCGTCTCTACTAAAAATACAAAAAGCTGGGCGTGGTGGCAGGCGCCTTTAGGCCCAGCTACTCAGGAGACTGAGGCAGGAGAATGGCGTGAACCTGGGAGGCGGAGCTTGCAGTGAGCTGAGATCGCGCCACTGCACTCCAGCCTGGACAACAGAGCGAGACTCCGTCTCAAAAATAAAATAAAAACAAAAATAAAATCTGAGGAAAAGTATACTGTACCGATCATCTGGAGGTAAACAGTGAGTTTGGAATGTGCACACCCTAAAAAAACCCTAAAGTAAAGTGCATCTATGTCTGTGTGTAGTAATAACAGACTAGCATTTTTGCAGATTCGAGCTATGAACTAGAGCAAGGCATCCTGACTCTGGTCCCACAGGTTCACATGGAAAGGAGACAGCACAAATGAATGAAGGAACTGTGGGAAAGACAGGCATCTTGGTAAATCACATTTCCTTTTTAAGGATATTTTAAAGGCACCAGTGGAAGCAGACATAGCTTGGTAATCCATGGTGTATTCTCGGAATGTACCACTTGAATGGAAGAGAGGAGACACAAAGACAACCAAGAGGCTTAAACTTGACAAAAATTTATTTATAACAAAAAGGGCAGCTTTGTGCATAGAGGTACATGCAAATATATACAAAATGCTAATGGTGTCAGAAGATGAACATCTTGCTTTGTTCAGTGATTTCATGGAGTTGCTGTTTTGCATTTCTTTGTCATGTTCTCTGTCTACATGTTTAAAGGGAGGATTACATGTGAACACTATTCAGTATTATGCATCTAAGCTTGTGTTACCAATCATTGGTAGATAAATAGTGAGAGAACTTCTAGTTCCCATCTCCTCCAGTAAGAGCTAAGACGCAAACCCTCTGTGATGAACTCACATCAAGACGAAATATAGCACCCCCGTTTTCTCTGCATCAGCCTGCCTTCAGGCTCGCCCTGTGAACTCACCAAAGGGAGTGAAGTGTGGATGTGTCTCTTTTACCTGTTTTCACTTTGGTTCATTTCTAGTTTGTGCATTGTCCAGACTGCCCAGGATGTGACGATCACAGGGAGGAGGTCGTGTTTGTCATAAAAACTCTTTGGCTCCTTAGGATTCAGCAAAGGTATCCACTGCCTGGTGTCTGTGGTGCCTGCAGGACAGTGTGGAGCTTAGAAACAATCACGTAGGCCATGAAGGGAGGCCAGAGACTTAAGCAGTGTCCACAAGGCAGAGAGAAGATGCTCCTTTTGGGTTTCCAAGTGGTCAGTTTCCTCTTGCGTTAGTGTTGTTCCAGGACATGGTGTGTCCCCTTGTTTATCCTCCTGTGGGTCACGCTACTTCATCCTGGGGAGGAGCCGGATGGGGTGGTGAGAAGAACGCCTTCTCCCTCCTATAATACCCGAAGCCCTAGTGAGCTCTGCAGGGCATCGAGCAGAACCTGAAACTTCTTGGCAGCGGGCCGTGGAGGGTTCTCCTGTCCTAATCCTAACTGGTGATGCTGATTTCTGAAACTCTGAGGTTGTCAGGAGTTCATCTAAAAGGCATGAGGTGAGGCAGGGTACAGTGGCTCATACCTGTACTCCCAGCACTTTGGGAGGCCAAGGTGGGTGGATCACCTGAGGTCAGGAGTTCGAGACCAGCCTGGCCAATATGGTAAAACCCTGTCTCTACTAAAAATACAAAATTTAGCAAGGCATGGTGGCGGGCGCCTATAATCCCAGCTACTCAGGAAGCTGAGGCGGGAGAATCTCTTGAACCTGGGAGGCAGAGGTTACAGTGAGCCGAGATCACACCATTGCACTCCCGTCTGGGTGACAAGAGCGAAACTGTGTCTCAAAGTGGTCCCTTGCTCGGCTGTGTCCTAGGCTGCTGCACGTGTGTCCATGTAAGCATGTTGTGGAGCAGCTCCCTGTTTCCAGGTCGCGATTTGATCACCATGTCTTGGGGCTGCTCACGCCACCATTGCCTAAGGTGGGCTCTGTCTTGCCAACCTTGTTGCGATCCTTGCTCAGGATGACCAGATGGAGGCTGAGTAGCATCCTTGAAGGGCAGAACTCCCAGGCTAGTGCTGTCACTGTCCTTGTCATTCTGGCAATTTCCTTGGTACACATGCCAGAAAAGATACTAAGTGGGTGAGATCACCCCTCTAAGAGTTGGTCCTGTTGACACATGGGTCCTGAGAGGAGAGATCTCCTGGCACAACCCAGGTGGACTGGGGCAGCATGACCCTTGGTGCCTGGCTCACACAGCCTCCACAGACCTGCTTAGTGGAGGAAGGGCTGGTACAGATAACCAACGGCCGCTGGGGGAGTTGGAGGGAGGCTTGTGTGCCAAGCTGCTTGGGCAATGCATGGGTTGCTGTGATGCAGCTAAGCAGTAGGGCGAGATCTGTGACTGGGGCTGCCAGGGAATTCATGGGGCTGCCTCTGCTCTGGCCTTGGGGCCGAGCTCTTTGGTTCTGAGCCCACATAGAAGAGAAAGGGAAACAAAGATGTCAGAAGACGTAAGAGGTTCCAGCTTCATTCCCTTGTCTGTGAGGCAGAAGTGGCATCTGTTGGGCTTTATCTCGGTGATTCTGTCTGTACATAACATTTAGTCTGCAAAATGTGGACGAGTTAGGGGAATTATTGCCCTGGCCCATGAATGGATCCCACATTGATTTGCTAGAATGGCAGAATTTTCTCACAAAAGAGAAGACCCTAGATGATTAGATTATCACACCTGGGGGTTAGTGGAGGGGCAAGGTCTACACTGGTGTCTAGTGCCTAGAAGCCTGGGTTGGAGATAAAGGTCACAACACATAAGAAAGACATAAGACAAACATGACTTAAGACAAATAAGACACATAAGACAGTACCCTCATAACAAAGAACTCTCAACTTCTTTCAAGATACCAGCTCCAATTTCTCTAGTACCATCCCAGCGGGCAATACCACTTCCAAAATTATGGGACAAATTGTGCACCACAGACAGAAAACTAACCTAGATTCTGGATTCTGGAGTGCCTGTTTGTTTTGCCAACTCTTCCTTGATGGCAGTTCCAGGGAATTGGTTCCTCTGAAAAACTTGAAGGAGGACACCTGTCTGTGGTTTCGTGATGGCGTGGCTTTTGTCTCCCTCCTTTGGTTAAGCATTCTGTAGGAAAATAAGAAGAAAAGAGGGCTTTCAGGCCATCTTCACATCAACCCTAAGACAGACATTTTCAAATATTGTTCTCACCACCCTTAGTCCCTCCCAGGCCCCTGAGGTGCTCATTTACTGATCCTGGCCCTTGGATTAAACCCCTGCAGTGCTGGAAGAAGAGGACTCTGCACTGCCTGCCACACCAGGACTGGAAGATCCATGGCCTTCCTTTCTTCCTAATTGCCTTCCCTGCTTCCTAACTACCTTCCCACGAGATGGGGATGGTGGTCACGTCTCCAACACTAGCGTGCTGTGGAAGACACATCAGCATTCTCTGCAACAAATTTGGAAACAACCTAGAGAAATGTTTCTACTTCAAAGAGTTGCACTGAGGAAGTGCACTGGCACTGCTGGGGACTCACCTGGGGCCCAGGGCTGAGGCTTCTCGTGTCCTTGGAGCTGCTGTCCCCCTGAGGAGCATCCACACTGCAGCCAGCTCAGCCTCAGGTGTCTTCTCTGGTTTTGAAACCAAATCTAAGTGGGAAAAGAAGATTCAAGTTTTATCCGATTTATTCTACATAATTTTAAGTATCTATTTAAGCTCAATACCAAGAATCACTTCCTTCTCTGTCCCATCTGTGGTTTCCAAAGGAAAGGTCCCTGGGTTAGGAGACATTGGCTGGCATCCTAAAGCCAGAGCTGGCCGACGGGTGTGTGTCCACTCTTCCTTCACCTCTTCCCCACCCCACACTTGTTTTTGTCTCACGCCCACTTGCTCTCTCTGCCTCCCTCTCAGCTTTAGGTCTCACAAAGGCTTTGGTTAAGGACTGACTGACTTTCCTTGGCTCTCTGTCATCTCCCCAGAGTCAAAGGCATTTCATAACACACAATCCATGTGAAGGGACCTCTGATGACAGTTCATTTAAAGAGGAGCTCACTAATTACCAGTACTTACTGCTGAGCCTGGAATCATTCGTATATACATCAGAGTTCATTCATTCCAGATGCAATACTAGATAAGGAGACTCCTATGAATCAAATAGCTGACTCTGAATAGATTGTGACTGCCATAATCAAACCCTGTGGCTGCCTTCTCCTTACTGGAGGGCTTAGAGGAATGCAGTTTTTTGTTTGTTTGTTTTGAGACACAGTCTCACTGCAATGCCCAGGCTGGAGTACAATGGTGTGATCTCAGCTCACTGCAACCTCCGCCCCCCGGGTTCAAGCAATTCTCCTGCCTTAGCCTCCTGAGTAGCTGGGATTACAGGCATGCACCATCATGCCCCGGCTAATTTTTGTATTTTGTGTAGAGATGGAGTTTCACCATGTTGGCCAAGCTGGCCTTGAACAAGGTCAGGAGACCTTGGGTGATCCACTCACTTCGGCCTCCCAAAGTGCTAAGATTACAAGCGTGAGCCACCGTGCTCGGCCAGGAATGTGCTTTTAATCATTCCTTAGTGTTTCATGTGGGGACTTGATAACTCACGATAAGGATTCTATTGTAAAAGACAAGCAATACCTGTTGACCTGCTCTTATGTCCAGGCAGTTTGTAAAACTGTTATATCTGTTCTCTCAATATGTCACTTCAAACACCATCAGGAAAGAAATCTTAAACACAGCTGGAAATGTGGAGGAAACAAATATATTAGTGAGCACCCTGGCAGATCCAGCCTCATTCTACATGGTTTCTTATGCTTTCCTTCCGCACCATCAACTCCAGTGTGCCGGTTGCCAATGCACCAGGCAATTTCCATGTCTTCCCATTGGACACTTTTTTTTTTTTTTTTTTTTTTGAGATGGATTTCGCTCTTATTTCCCAGGATGGAGTGCAATGGCGCCATCTGGGCTCACTGCAACCTCCGCCTCCCAGGTTCAAGTGACTCTTCTGTCTCAGCCTTTGCATAGCTGGGATTACAGGCACATGCCACCACACCTGGCTAATTTTTGTATTTTTAGTAAAGACGAGGTTTCATCATGTTGGCCAGGCTGATCTTGAACTCCTGCCTCCAAAAGTGCTGGGATTACCGACGTGACCCACTGCCCCCAGCCTGGGACACACTTTCATTCTGCGATTTTATATAGCACTCTGACAGCTGGACTGGGCGCACAAAGAGAAGGAAATACGTCTTCACCTGGCCTGCCTGAAACTCAGATCCCTGTATCCCAGGGCTTACTCAGGATTACAGCATTTGATATAAAACCCTGTCTGGATACACTTCTGGTGTGACCGTGATCTTTCCAGACCTTCCTTCCTTCCTTCCCTCCCTCCCTCCCTCCCTCCCTCCCTCCCTCCCTTCCTTCCTTCCTTCCTTCCTTCCTTCCTTCCTTCCTTCCCTCCCTCCCTCCCTCCCTCCCTCCTTCCTTCTTTCCTTCCTTATCCTTTATGTTCTAGGGTACATGTGCACAACATGCAGGTTTGTTACATATGTATACAGGTGCCATGTTGGTGTGCTGCACCCATTAACTTGTCATTTATATTAGGTATATCTCCTAATGCTATCCCTCCCCCTTCCCCGAACCCCACAACAGGCCCCAGTGTGTGATGTTTCCCTTACTGTGTCAAAGTGTTCTCATTGTTCAATTCTCACCTATGTGTGACAACATGTGGTGTTTGACTTTCTGTTCTTGCGATAATTTGCTCAGAATGATGGTTTCCAGCTGCATCCATGTCCCTACAAAGGACACAAACTCATCCTTTTTTATGGCTGCATAGTATTCCATGGTGTATATGTGCCACATTTTCTTAATCCAGTCTGTCATTGATGGACATTTGGGTTGGTTCCAAGTCTTTGCTGTTGTGAATAGTGCCGCAATAAACATACGTGTACATGTGTCTTTATACCAGTAATGAAACTGCTGGGTCAAATGGTATTTCTAGTTCTAGATCCTTGAGGAATTGCCACACTGTCTTCCACAATGGTTGAACTAGTTTACAGTCCCACCAACACTGAAAAAGTGTTCCTATTTCTCCACACCCTCTCCAGCACCTGTTGTTTCCTGACTTTGTAATGATTGCCATTCCAACTGGTGTGAGATGGTATCTCATTGTGGTTTTGATTTGCATTTCTCTGATGGCCAGTGATGATGAGCATTTTTTCATGTGTCTGTTGGCTGCATAATGTCTTCTTTTGAGAAGTATCTGTTCATGTCGTTTGCCCACTTTTTGATGGGATTTTTTTGTTTTTTTTCTTGTAAATTTGTTTGAGTTATTTGTAGGTTCTGGATATTAGCTCTTTTTCAGATGAGTAGACTGCAAAAATTTTCTCCCATTCTGTAGGTTGCTTGTTCACTCTGATGGTAGTTTCTTTTGCTGTGCAGAAGCTCTTTAGTTTAATTAGATCCCATTTGTCAATTTTGGCATTTGTTGCCATTGCATTGGTGTTTTAGACATGAAGTCCTTGCCCATGGCTATGTCCTGAATGGTAAAACCTAGGTTTTCTTCAGGGATTTTATGGTTTTAGGTCTAACATTTAAGTCTCTAATCCATCTTGAATTAATATTTGTGTAGGGAGTAAGGAAAGGATCCAGTTTCAGCTTTCTACTTATGGCTAGTCAGTTTTCCCAGCACCATTTATTAAATAGGGAATCCTTTCCCCATTTCTTGTTTTTGTCAGGTTTGTCAAAGCTCAGATGGTTGTAGATGTGTGGTATTCTTTCTGAGGGCTCTGTTCTGTTCCATTGGTCTATATCTCTGTTTTGGTACAACTACCATGCTGTTTTGGTTACTGTAGCCTTGTAGTATAGTTTGAAATCAGGTAGCATGATGCCTCCAGCTTTGTTCTTTTGGCTTAGAATTGTCTTGGCAATGTGGGTTCTTTTTTGCTTTTTTGGTTCCATATGAACTTTAAAGTAGATTTTTCCAATTCTGTGAAGAAAGTCATTGGTAGCTTAATGGGGATGGCGTTGATGATATTGATTTTCATGATATTGATTCTTCCTATCCATGAGCATGGTATGTTCTTCCATTTGTTGGTGTCCTCTTTTATTTCATTGATCGGTGGTTTGTAGTCCTTGAAGAGGTCCTTCACATCTCTTGTAAGTTGGATTGCTACGTATTTTCTTCCCTTTGAAGCAGTTGTGAATGGGAGTTCGTTCATGATTTGGCTCTCTGTTTTTCTGTTACTGGTGTACAAGAATGCTTGTGAGTTTTGCACATTGACTTTTTGTATCCTGAGACTTTGCTGAAGTTTTTTATCAGCTTAAGGAGATTTTGGGCTGAGGTGATGGGGTTTTCTAAATAGACAGTCATGTCATCTGCAAACAGAGAGAATTTGACTTCTTCTTTTCCTAATTGAATACCCTTTATATCTTTTTCTTGCCTGATTGCCCTAGCCAGAACTTCCAACACTATGTTGAATAGGGGTGGTGAGAGAGGGCATCCCTGTCTTGTGCCAGTTTTCAAAGGGAATTTTTCCAGTTTTTGCCCATTCAGTATGATATTGGCTGTGGGTTTGTCATAAATAGCTCTTATGATTTTGAGATATGTTCCATCAATACCGAATTTATTGAGAGTTTTTAGCATGAAAGGCTGTTGAATTTTGTCAAAGGCCTTTTCTGAATCTATGGAGATAATCATGTGGTTTTTGTCTTTGGTTCTGTTTATGCTGGGTTAAGTTTATTGATTTGCATATGTTGAACCAGACTTGCATCTCAGGGATGAAGCCCACTTGATCATGGTGAATAAGCTTTCTGATGTGCTGCTGGATTCGGTTTGCCAGTATTTTACTGAGGATTTTTGCATCGATGTTCATCAAGGATATTGGTCTAAAATTCTCTTTTTTTGTTGTGTCTCTGCCAGGCTTTGGTATCAGGATGATGTTGGCCTCATAAAATGAGTTAGGGAGGATTCCCTCTTTTTCTATTGATTGGAATAGTTTTAGAAGGAATGGTACCAGCTCCTCCTTGTACTTCTGGTATAATTTGGCTGTGAATCCATCTGGTCCTTTTTTTTGGTTGGTAGGCTATTATTGCCTTAATTTCAGAGCTTGTTATTGATCTATTCAGGGATTCAACTTCCTGGTTTAGTCTTGGGAGAGTGTATGTGTCTAGGAATTTATCCATTTCTTCTAGGTTTTCTAGTTCATTTGCATATTGGTGTTTATAGTGTTCTCTGATGGTAGTTTGTATTTCTGTGGGGTCGGTGGCGATATCCCCTTTATCATTTCTTATTGCGTCTATTTGATTCTTCTCTCTTTTCTTCTTTGTTAGTCTTGCTAGCAGTCTATCCATTTTGTTGATCTTTTCAAAAAACCAGCTCCTGGATTCATTGATTTTTTTGAAGGGATTTTTGTGTCTCTATCTCCTTCAGTTCTGCTCTGATCTTAGTTATTTCTTGCCTTCTGCTAGCTTTTGAATGTGTTTGCTCTTGCTTCTCTAGTTCGTTTAATTGTGATGTTAGAATGTAAATTTTAGGTCTTTCCTGCTTTCTGTTGTGGGCATTTAGTGCTATAAATTTCCCTCTACACACTGCTTTAAATGTGTCCCAGAGATTCTGGTATGTTGTATCTTTGTTCTCATTGGTTTCAACGAACATCTTTATTTTTGCCTTCATTTTGTTATGTACCCAGTAGTCATTCAGGAGCAGGTTGTTCAGTTTCCTTGTAGTTGAGCGATTTTGAGTGAGTTTCTTAGTCCTGAGTTCTAGTTTGATTGCACTGTGGTCTGAGAGACAGTTTATTATAATTTCTGTTCTTGTACATTTGCTGAGGAGTGCTTTACTTCCAACTATGTGGTCAATTTTGGAGTAAGTGTGATGTGGTGCTGAGAAGAATGTATATTCTGTTGATTTGGGGTGGAGAGTTCTGTAGATGTCTATTAGGTCCCCTTGGTGCAGAACTGAGTTGAATTCCTGGATATCCTTGTTAACTTTCTGTCTCCTTGATCTGTCTAATGTTGACAGTGGGTTGTTGAAGTCTCCCATTATTATTGTATGGGAGTCTAAGTCTCTTTGTAAGTCTCTAAGGACTTGCTTTATGAATCTGGGTGCTCCTGTATTGGGTGCATATATATTTAGGATAGTTATATATATGAATTGTTGAATTGATCCCTTTACCATTATGTAATGGCCTTCTTTGTCTCTTTTGATCTTTGTTCGTTTAACGTCTGTTTTACCGGAGACTGGGATTGCAACTCCGCCTTTTTTTGTTTTCCATTTGCTTGGTATATTTTCCTCCATCCCTTTATTTTTAGCCTATATGTGTCTCTGCACGTGAGATGGGTCTCCTGAATACAACAAACTGATGGGTCTTGACTCTTTATCCAGTTTGCCAGTCTGTGTCTTTTAATTGGAGCATTTAGTCCATTTACATGTAAGGTTAATATTGTTATGTGTGAACTTGCTCCTGTCATTATGATGTTAGCTGGTTACTTTGCTTGTTAGTTGATGAAGTTTCTTCCTAGCATCGATGGTCTTTACATTTTGGCATGTTTTTGCAGTGGCTGGTACTGGTTGTTCCTTTCCATGTTTAGTGCTTCCTTCAGGATCTCTTGTAGGGCAAGCCTGGCGGTGACAGAATCTCTAAGCATTTGCTTGTCTGTAAAGGATTTTATTTCTCCTTCTCTTATGAAACTTGGTTTGGCTGGATATGAAATTCTTTTCTTTAAGAGTGTTGCATATTGGCCCCCACTCCTTTCTTGCTTGTAGAGTTTCTGCTGAGAGATCCACTATTAGTCTGATGGGCTTCCCTTTGTGTGTAACCCGACCTTTCTCTCTGTCTGCCCTTAACATTTTTTCCTTCATTTCAACTTTGGTGAATCTGACAATTATGTGTCTTGGAGTTGCTCTTCTCGAGGAGTATCTTTGTGGCGTTTCTGTATTTCCTGAATTTGAATCTTGGCTTTGCTTGGTTGGGGACGTTCTCCTGGATAATATCCTGCAGAGTGTTTTCCAACTTGGTTTGAGTCTCCCCATCACTTTCAGGTACACCATTCAGATGCAGATTTGGTCTTTTCACATGGTCCCGTATTTCTTGGAGGCTTTGTTCATGTCTTTTTACTCTTTTTTCTCTAAGCTTCTTGCTTCATTTCATTCATTTTATCTTCAGTCACTGATATCCCTTCTTCCAGTTGATCGAGTTGGTTACTGAAGCTTGTGGATTTGTCACACATTTTTTGTGTCATGGTTTTCAGTGCTATCATTTCATTTAAGGACTTCTCTACTTTGGTTTTTCTAGTTAGCCATTCGTCAAAACTTTTTTCAATGTTTTTAGCTTCTTTGCGATGGGTTTGTACTTCCTCCTTTAGCTCGGAGAAGTTTGAACGTCTGAAGAATTCTTCTCTCACTCATCAAAGTCATTCTCCATCCAGCTTTGTTCTGTTGCTGGTGAGGAGCTGCATTCCTTTTGAGGGAAAGAGGTGCTCTGATTTTTAGAATTTCCAGCTTTTCTGCACTGCTTTTTCCCCATGTTTGTGGTTTTATCTACCTTTGGTCTTTGATGATGGTGACGTACAAATGGAGTTTTGGTGTGGGTGTCCTTTTTGTTTGTTAGTTTTCCTTCTAACAGGACCCTCAGCTTCAAGTCTGTTGGAGTTTGCTGGAGGTCCACTCCAGACCCTCTTTGCCTGGGTATCAGCAGCGGAGGCTGTCAAAAAGTGAATATTGCTGAACAGCAAATGTTGCTGCCTGATCGTTCCTCTGGTAGCTTCGTCTTAGAGGGATACCCGACCGTGTGAGATGTGAGGTGTCAATCCGCCCCTAGTGGGGGCTGTCTCCCAGTTAGGCTACTCGGGAGTCAGGGACCCACTGGAACAGGCAGTCTGTCCGTTCTCAGGTCTCAAATTCCATGCTAGGAGAACCACTACTCTCTTCAAAGGTGTCAGACAGGGACATTTACATCTGCAGAAGTTTCTGCTGCCTTTTGTTTGGCTATGCCCTGTCCCCAGGGGTGGAGTGTACAGAGGCAGGCAGGCCTCCTTGAGCTGCGGTGGGCTCCACCCAGTTTGAGCTTTGTTTACCTACTCAAGCCTCAGCAATGGTGGGCACCCCCTCCCAGCCTTGCTGCTGCCTTGCAATTAGATCTCAGACTGCTGTGCTGGCAATGAGGGAGGCTCTGTGGGCATGGGACCCTCTGAGCCAGGTGCGATATAATCTCCTTCTGTGCCGTTTGCTAAGTCCCTTGGTAAAGCACAGTATTAAGGTGAGAGTGACCCAATTTTCCAGGTTTTGTGTGTCACGGTTTCCCTTGGCTAGGAAAGGGAATTCCCTTCCCTCTTGCAATTTCCGTGTAAGGCGATGCCTCACCCTGCTTCATCTCTCACTTGGTGGGCCTCACCCACTGTCCTGCACCCACTGTCCTACAAGCCCCAGTGAGATGAATCTGATACCTCAGTTGGAAATGCAGAAATCACCTGTCTTCTGTGTCACTCATGCTGGGAGCTGCTGGCTATAGCTCTTCCTATTTGGCCATCTTGGAACTGCCCCCCAGCTATTTCTTTCTTAACTGGAGAAACAGAATGGTTTTATTTTATTGTTTATTTATTTATGGAGACAGGGTCTCGCTCTGTCACCCAGGCTGGGGTGCACTGGTGCAGTCTCGGCTCACTGAAATCTCTATCTCCTGGGTTCAAGCAATTCTCTGTCACAGGTGCCCGCTACCATACCTGGCTAATTTTTGTATTTTTAGTAGAGACGTGGTCTCACCATCTTGGCCAAGCTGGTCTTGAACTCCTGACCTTGTGATCATCCCAAAGTGCTGGGATTACAGGCATGAGCCACCACACCCAGCCGATTTTATTTTTATATCCATTATTCCACTCAAAATATTCCAAAATGAGATCAGACATTAAACTCTACATGTAGTGTGTAAAGCCCACTTAGTAGAGGCCAGGCACAGTGGATCACTCCTGTAACCCCAGCACTTTGGGAGGCCATGGTGGGTGGATCAGTTGAGGCCAGGAGTTCGAGACCAGCCTGGCCAACAGGGCAAAACCCCATCACTACTAAAAATACAAAAATTAGCCAGGTGTGGCACACACCTGTAATCCCAGCTACTTGGGAGCGTAAGGGATGAGAATGGCTTGAACCCGGAAGGTGGAGGTTTTAGTAAGCTGAGATTGCATCACTGCACTCTAGCCTGGGTAACAGAGTAAGACTCTGTCTCAAAACAAAACAGTAGAAAAGAAACAAAAACCACAGATTGAGAAACAGGACTTTATGGCAGCCCTGACCTCACTGTCCTCAATATGACCTATTAAAAAACAAACATTCTGAGCGTTCTGTAATACTGGTTCCAGGTATCAATGACAACCTATCATGATCATGATGATCCTATTACCTATATTCTCTAGAGCATGCAAATATGATTTAATTTTCTTCTACCAGGATAAAGGCCCAATTTCACTTCCTTCCCCTATCAGTGAATACACCAGACCACATGTTCCATGATTGGTAAAAGGCAGAGATAGGGGTCTTACTTTCAGTTCATTCTTAACATGGTATGATAGGAGACTGCTTAGCCCAGCTTCTCTTTCTTCTTTGACCCCAAGGAAATGAAATGGAAATACAAGCCCACCTGTATCCTAGACTCCAGACTGCTGATTTCTTTGGCCAGTTGTTCTTTAGTTGGTATGCCAGGGTAGGAGTTCTGTTTAAACAAGGCTTGAAGGGCATCCTTTTGACTTGGGATCAAAACAATTCTTTGTTGAAATTCTCTTGGGAGATAGCCTGGTATAGAGAAATAGGTCAAAGCCATGGGAAGGATTTGTTGTGGATTCATATCTGTAATGCAGATACAGGCCTTCTATTGATACCAGGTTGAAGGTGTTGAGTCCCAGGGGTCACTCTGTGTTTGTACTTTTTGGAAACACACTCCATGATTAACTGGGTGCAGGGCATTACACAGATTAGAAAGGGTAATAAGCCTTTATCCAGAGATCAACACCAAAAACTGAATCTCATGCCGTTCGTAACATTACACACAAACGACTGAGAAACCAGTTGAAAAAGGGGACATGAATGAAACATTTAGTTTCCAAATGTGAAAACCAAATTTGGACTTTCGGGGTTAAACATATATAGGGTAAGAGTTGAAAAACTACCTGTTGCTCTCTATGCTCACTACATGAGTAACAGAATCAATCGTTCCCCAAACCTCACATCACACAGTATACCCACGTAACAAAACTGCACATGTACCCCCTGAATCTAAGATAAAAATAGAACTTATTTTTAAAATTGTCAAAGAAATTAAAGATGTTATCTTTGAAGGGTGGTCATTAGGCTGAACCTTGATGTGGTAGGAGGGAGGCATGTAGCTGAATCCCAGTGCTTATATCTGGAGAGGAGAGTGAATGGACTTGCGTCCCCCGTGCAGGGACAATGACCAGCAGGGGTGTCAAGATCTGTTGTAATATTTGCAGCATTACTGAAGATCTGTGTAGCAAACTAATCCCCAGGTAACTCTTGGCAGGAATCAGGATGCATCTATGTCACTTCTTGTAAAATTAAAAAGGAAACAACAGGAACAACAAAAAACCCGCCAACATTTCCTGGAATTTATGACACCAGACATTTTCTGAGAGCTGTGTGGCAGCCGTCGTAGTGGAGAATACAGTTTTTGTCCCACATCTCCATCCACATCTCCATTCATCTGGGTCACTGTGCTTCACTCACATGGCATTGCAGTGCTGTGAGATACACCACAGATACAGTCAGCTTTGTCCTGGGGCTGGATGTTAGAGATGGTTAAGGAGTGGTCAGCCTCAGACCTGGAGCCTGAGAAGTGATCAGGGATCCCCTCTCCCTTGCCGTAGTTTCCATCACTGTTAAGACACATCACACACCAAGGGGCTTCCCTGACCATGCTACCGTGCAGTGCTGTAGGTGCTACGCTTACTGCTCAGCTTGCAGGTGAGTTAGTCTGAGGCTCCCAGTCTGGGAGAGGGACCCTGAAAACAAACTCATTACATCCTGGAGGAAGGAGAAGAGGGGGCAGTTCTGTCATGAATGTGAGATCAGGATGCTGAGGGCCATCTTGACCTGTGCCATGAAGGAGGAGGATGAAGAGGAGGAGTAGGGTGTATGCCACAGTCCAGATACTCCAGTGCTCTACCGAGGCGGCCTTGCTGCAGGCCTCTTATCCACCCTCCAGACCCTGGAGAAACGGGCCCTTCATGCAAACCCTTGGCCAACCAAACCCTTACTGGGTCTTTCCTGCTGCCCTGTGGCGGGGTATCATTTCTGGGAGGCGTGTGCCTGTGCTCAGCCTGGCTTGAGGCTCTGCAGAGGCCCAGGGAGGACTCAGCTGCTAGACCTGAGCGGAGGCCAGGATCAGTGTCTGTTTCCCCATTTCCCCAGCTGAGAGCCCTACAGGTTCCCTCAGGGCAGGCCCACAGGCTATCCTTTCTTTAACTAGAGGAGGGGTGGTTTTCACAGAGGCTCCTGCTTCCACCTTGGCCAGGACTCCTACCCACTCCCTGCCCAATGACAGAGCGACGTTCTTTCTCAGGGGAGCTCCTGATATCTCAGTCTTTCGTTTTCTATGTAGGCCTCCTCAGTGGGAACAGGGTGCACAATTCTCACTTTATAAAGAGTTCTTAAGGGAAGGGTTATCTCATATACAAATCGCACCTGAAATAAGCATACATTATCTACAAGCAGGGGCGATTCAGCCCTGAATCCACTTCCCAGGGTACTCATGAAGCCAGGTTTCTCTCTCCCCACTTGATTGCTCGAGAGATCAGCACATAGCGAGCAGTCTGGTGAGTGCTGGGGAGGACACATTCACCGGATTGATAGATCCACTGAATTCTCTGTCAAGTGAGGAGAACCCCGGGAGTGGAAGGAGAAAGTACTGGAGAATCAGAAGCCTTGGGGCTTTTTCTGAAGTGAGGGGTTAGAGAGATTCACTAAAGTAAGGGGATGCAAGTGACAACTTCCAAGATCTGAAAAACTTCCCGTGGCTTTTTGGACATAGAGAACTTGCTGACTTAGTGAGGAGGTCATAGGGGAGAAGGTCATAGGAAAGAAAGAGAGACTGGAGAATCAAGACAGGAAATTGTGAATCAGAGATGAGGAATGGGAGAGGGCAAGGATGTTCCACACTTTATCAAAGACTGGAGGAGGCGCCAGTGGGGAGATTGAACAGGAGTCAAAGGGGAGGTCAAGGTTTGGGGTGTGTTTACTTTCATTTCTGGTTTGTTTCTTAAAGTGACACCTCTGTCAGCATCTCAACTGTCCTCTCTAGCCATCTTCCTGCCTGGACTGGCAATGTTTTTATTTTATTTATTTATTTAGAGATGGAGTCTTGCTCTGTCTCCCAGGCTAGAGTGCAATGGCATGATCTCAGCTCACTGCAATCTCCGCCTCCCGGGTTCAAGCAATTCTCCTGTCTCAGCCTCCTGAGTAGCTGGGACTACAGGTGCCTACCACCACAGGTGGCTAATTTTTGTATTTTTGGTAGAGACGGGGTTTCACCTTGTTGGTCAGGCTGGTCTCAAACTCCTAACCTCAGGTTATCCAGCCGCCTCGGCCTCCCAGAGTACTGGTATTATAGGCGTGAGCCACGGTTCCTGGCCCTGGACCAGGAAATGTTTAAGTCAAAAGTCTTTAGTTCTCTCTGCAAGAGATTACTCTTTGGTTTCTGTCTGCTTATGGCTTTCCTTCTTGTTTTCCACTATTCTTATGAATTTGAGGATATTAAAATATGTATGGGAAAGTTTGGGGGAAAGGACCCTTTAGAAATGCAAAGCCAGGTCCTATTCCAGACCCACGGAATCAGAATTCACACTTTACACGATCTCAGATGACATGCACACAGTAACATCTGAAAAGCTCTGGTCTGACTCAGGCGTGAAAGCACTGGTGGGTGTTGGTGGCAGACTGTTTCTCATGCCTCAGTCTAGTCTCCTTCCTGCAAACATGCCCAGCAAGCTCCCTGCCTGCGCTCTTATCTTGAGCAGGAGATGCCAGGCATGCTGCACCTGAGGCTTCCCACTGCACACGGAGGCATCTCCCCTGAGCTCACAGATCCATAGAGCTTCAATAACAAGATGATCTGCACATTTTTATTGATATTAATAAGCAATTAGAATTAGCTAAAACTCAATATGTATTAGTACCTATGATAAAAATAATATTGTGGCTGGGCGCAGTGGCTCACACCTGTAATCCCAGCACTTTGGGAGGCCGAGGCCAGCAGATCGCCTGAGCGCAGAAGTTCGAGACCACCCTGGGAAACATGGTGAAACCTAGTATCTACTAAAATACAAAAAATTATTGGGAGGCTGAGGCGGGCGGATCACCTGAGGTCAGGAGTTCAAGACCAGCCTGGCCAACATGGTGAAACCCTGTCTCTACTAAAAATATAGAAATTAGCTGGGCATGGTGGCAGGTGCCTGTAATCCCAGCTACTCAGAAGGCTGAGGCAGGAGAATCGCTTGAACCCGGAGGCAGAGGTTGCTTGAGCTGAGAATATGCCATTGCACTCCAGCCTGGGGGACAAGAGTGAGACTTCGTCTCAAAAAAAAAAAAAAAAAAAAAAACAAACAAACAAAAAAAATTAGCCAGGTGTGGTGGTGTGTGCCTGTAGTCCCAGCTACTGGGGAGGCTGAGGCACAAGAATCACTTGAGCCCTGGAGGCAGCTGTTGCAGTGAGCCGAGATTGTGCCACTGCACACCAGGTTGGGCTACATAGTGAGACTCCATCTAAAAAAAAAAATATCTATATATATATTATTATGAAGTCATTATATACTTACATTGTCTTCACAACCAGAGAAAATATTTAAATTAACCTAAAATGACACTAGTGGTATATAAAATACAGAAAGATAAACAGAAAAATAATAATTGTGGAAATATTAGGGGTATACATGAAACAAATGCATGCAAATTCAAAATATGGGTTTATTGATTTGTCTTGGTGTATCAGCTTCCTAGGCCTGAAATCACATGGACCACAAACTGGGTGGGTTAAAACAACAGAAATGTCTTAGTTCTCAGAGCTAGTAGCACAAAATCCATAGGCAGGGCCAGGTTTCCTCTGATGCTTCTAGGGGAAAACTGTCCTCCTTCCTGGCTCCTGGTAGTTTCTCGTTTCTTTCCTGCTCCTCCTATTTCCCATCCTTCCTCCACCCAGCAGGATGGCCCTACATCAACTCAGTCCATGCATGTGAACCCACCACCTCCATGCACCATATTAAGCACAGTTCCGTGAGTGATCCATAATCACCAACCTCCAGGGCACCGACAGTCACTCTGTGTCCTCCCAGCTTTTGCAAAAACTTTTGGACAAGTCATCTCCAAATAAAGAAGACCTTGTCAATGTAAGACCATGCTTCTTTCTTACACAGAAATTTTGCTTTCCTGGTTTATTTCTTTTCCAATCAAATCTAGAGATAAAAATCTGACAATGTATATTATGGGAGACATACAATACCTTTGGTAGAGGTGGTATTTGGTGGGCATCTCTTACCAACTGACAGTTTCCGTTATAAACTAATTTAGAGGCATTTCCCTCAGCACCTGTTTCCCCTTTGAATTAAGGCCTGTGCCATTGCGAATCTAAATCAACTTGAAAGATAAATGTGGCAGGAAAAGGTCTTATCATTTCCACAGGTATCCTCTGTGCTAGTTTTGGGGAACTTTGATTTTTGACTTAACCACTGTACCCCTTCTGAGTTTCTAAAGTCATCAAGAGAAAAAACAGACCTATGTGAAGTGCACAGCATAATATAATCCTCACAGTGCTTTTAAAATATGATTGCAGATCTCATCAGCCTCAGGGGAGAGTGGTGTGTACCTTGAAATAACTCACTGAGGCACAAACTTGCTGACTTCTTGTCCTCCATCTCGGAGAAGATATGGAGGGTATGAAGGATGGAGAAAAAGAGGAAGAGGAAATGTGATGGTGGAGTGGGTAGCATAAAAAAGGGAAGACAAGTAAGTATATATGTTCTCAGTGGCTTCTCAGTTTCTTTTGGCCCATCAAGGAGACCGACATAGGAGAGTGCTGATGAGGCTGTTCTTAGCTGGGACCACACTTGCGCTTTGAAAACAACCCCCAAAATTGCTGCAGGCAAATGAGGGATGTCCTAGAACATCCTCCTAGGGAGCAGATACCCATTCTGTAGAAGCTCTAAGCCTGCTGGGCTAAGCCCTCCACAGGCCACTTTAATGAGGAGAGGCTCTAGGTAGTGGTAGGACCACCATGTTGCATGACTTTTCTGTGTGCCCTGTCTTTTTACTCCATCTAAAAAAAGAAAAAACTGTGTGTTGCTTTGAAACACAAGTGCAGATGTTTATCAGCAGCCTTTGCCTTTGTGGGAATTGTAAACTAAAAATAAAATTCTAACCCCTCACTGAACAGGCCCTACCTTGGTCAAAGAGACCCTAGAAAAACTTTAAAACTGAGTTTCTGGGGAGGAGGTTCAGACACATCTCCTTATACCCCCTCATGTTTATGGTGTAGACAGAACTGCCCAGCATTAGCGTGAAAATAGAGATAATAAGACTGACATAGCTGGGCATGGTGGCTCACACCTGTAATTCCAGCACTTTGGGAGGCTGAGGAGGGCGGATCATGAGGTCAGGAGATCGAGACCATCCTGGCTAACACGGTGAAACCCCATCTCTACTAAAATACAAAAAATTAGCTGGGCATGGTGTGGGTGCCTGCAGTCCCAGCTACTTGGGAGGCTGAGGCAGGAGAATGGCGTGAACCCGGAGGCAGAGCTTGCAGTGAGCCAAGATCACGCCACTGTACTCCAGCCTGGGTGACAGAGCGAGACTCCATCTCAAAAAAAAAAAAAAAAGACTGACATAATGGACTCTTTGTGGCAATGAGATACCAAATTATAAACAGGACTGAAGGCCACAACAGGCAAGGGTTAAGTCATGCACCCTAAACTTAAAGAATAAACTGTGTTCTAACTGCCACAAGTTAATTTTTCTCTAGTAGCTAAACAAGCACTGACCTCAAGATAAGCAATATTCAAATAATTGTAGCTCACCACCAGATACTGACTAACCTCCAACCCCTGTTCCACAAGCCGTAACTGCAGCTTTGATTGGACAACAGACTAATTTCAGTAACTTTCTCCTGATAAGAAGACCACCTACAGTTTGTTACGCTCCTGTAGGGCCAGCATAACCATGGCAACCCTGAGTAGTCTGTGAATGGCTGGGGGAAGGGTATATGAGAACTTTCTGTGCTACTACTTCAGTTTTTATGTTAATTCAAAACAGTTTCACATAATGTCCATTAATTTAAAAAATATGGCAGCATTGTTCAGGAACCGTTTCATTTTAGCTAATGTTTAACAAGCAGCTAAATATCTAAATATTACATTGAGATAGTCTGTGCTATTAAACAATTTTGAAGTTGTAAATATATCTTCTGTAGTTGTAGCACTAGTGATTGACTTAATAAACTTAAATTTGCACACATGAAATAAAGAATATAGCATAGCAATTTTAGAGTTGTCTGAAATATGGGATACTGAATAATCTAGAATTGTTATGCTTGAATGAACTTAACAATTTAATTTCCACAGTACTTTCAGTTGACTGCTTTCCAGGGTGCACCCAGTTATGAGGCCAGTGGTGGATTATTCTCTTCCTCAGCTTGGTGTAGACTGTAGATTGTCTTGATCCCTCAAGATCTACTGTCATATCCTGGAAGCAAGATGCTGGGAAGTGTACAATGAAAAAGACAGCTTTTGACAAATTCCTGCCAGAGGTCACAGAGAAATGAGTAATTGTTTATTTACAGCTTAAATGTTTGACCCATTATTCACCATCTGCATAGCAAAACCCTGAATCTCAGTTGGGTTTTAACAAGAACCTGCAGTGCAGGTTGCACTCATAACCAACAGACTGATGGTGTAGGCAAACACCTGTATTGAGATGAGACAATATAGAAATATTGGAGTGACCAAGAGCACTGGGCCTGGTGCATAAAGGTGTGGATTCAAGTCCTATTTAGAAGATGCACAAACCTGAGAAAGTTATAGAGACCTCTCTGTGCCTCAGTTCCCTGTTCTGTGGTATTGAAATGTTAATATGGCCTATGTTATGTTATAAGGCTAAAAATGGTGAAATGGAGGTAAAGCCTTTAGAAGACTGGTGATCTATAAGTGCCTTAAAGTGTTCGATCATTATATGTCTAGAAGAATACACCAGAACCTTGGTAGTGGTTGAATACAGAGAAGAAATGTGGATGGCTCCAGGGGAGTGGAGGATGGAATTTTCTTCTTTCTTTCCATGGATATGATGCTTTACAGCTTACGGAGAATATCTGTTATTTCTTGTGATGCTTACACTAGCCAGGAGGAATGGGCAAAGGAAGGGCTACAACCCATATTTGAGAGTTCAGGGAAGTGAAATGGAGAGATTTGAAGTGGTCTGCCTAGAATCATAGCACTGATAAGTGATGGATCTGGCACAAGAAGGTAATTGGTTTTCTGCGGACTGAGGTCTCTGAAGACCTGAGACCTTGAAATAATACCCTGAAACCTGAAAGCTATTTTCATTGCTTTCTCAACTGCTCTTACCCCAAAGTTTCTTCAGGAAGGCTGATGCCCTGGAAGAGGTGGCTAAGTCAAAAGAAGAGCTGAAGCAATAATAAAAAAAGATTCCTTCAACCTCTAGGTTTTAATCCCTGATCTCACCTTGCAATATAAATCAGTTGACCATCCTAAGGGACCATGGTCTGCTTGGCCCTGTATTAGTCCATCCTTGCATTGATATAAAGAAATACTTGAGACTGGGTAATTCATAAAGAAAAGAGGTTTAATTGGTTCATGGTTCTGCAGGCTATAGAGGAAGCATAGTGGCATGTGCTTCTTGGGAGATTTCTAGAATCTTCCAATCATAGTGAGATGCGAAGGGGAAGTAGGCATCCTACATGGCAGGAGGAGAAGCAAGAGAGAGTGAGAGCAAGATGCCCCACACGTTTATGCAACCGGATCTCATGAGAACTCACTTTTGCAAGGACAGCACCAAGGGGATGGTGCTAAACCATTCATGAGAAAACTACCCCCATGAGCCAATCACTTCACACCAGGCCCCAGCTCCAATACTGGGGATGACAATTCAACATGAGATTTGGGAAGGGACACGTATCCAAACTATATTATTCCACCCCTTGCCACTCCCAAATCTCATGTCCTTCTCACATTTCAGAATACAGTTATGCCTTCCCAACAGTCTCCCAAAGTCTTAGCCCATTCCAGCATTATCTCAAAAGTCCGAAGTCCAAAGTCTCATCTGAGACAAGGTAAATTTCTTCCACCTGTAAAATAAAAAACAAGTTTAGAGTTACTTCCAAAATACAATGGGAGTACAAGCATTTGGTAACAAACCCAATTCCAAAAGGCACAAAGAAAGGGGTTACAGGCTCCATGCATATTCAAAACCCAGCAATGCAATCATTAAATCTTAAAGCTCCATAATAATCTCCTTTGACTCCATGTCCTACATCCAGGGCCTTGGTGCAAGCAGTGGGCTCCCAAAGTGTTGGTCAGCTCTGCCTCTGTGGCTTTGCAAGGTTCAGCTCCCAAAGCTCATGGACTGGAGTTTAGTGCTTGCAGTTTTTTCCATGTGCAGGGTGCAAACTGCCAATAGATCTACCATTCTGGGGTCTGGAGGATGGTGGCTCCACTAGCAAATGCCCCAGTATGGACTCTGTGTGGGAGCTCCAACCCCACATTTTTCCTCTACACCACCCTAGTAGAGGGTCTCTGTGAGGGCTCCACCCATGCAGCAGGCTTCTGCCTGGACACGCAAGCTTTTCCATACATCCTCTGAAATCTAGGTGGATGGTGCCAAGCCCTCATTCACTCTTGCATTCTGTACGCCAGCAGACTTAGCACCATGTGGAAGCCACCAAGGCTTACGACTTGTCACAGCAGCAGCCACAGCTACACATGGGACCCTTTAAGCCACAGCTGGATATGGAGTTGCCAAGAGGCAGGGAGCAGTGTCCTGAGGATGTGCAGGGCAGTGCAGGCCTGGGCTTGGCCTTCAAAACCATTCTTCCCTGGGCCTCTGATCCTGTGTTTGGATAGGCTGCCTCTGAGATCTCTAAAATGCCTTCAAGCCTTTTTATTGTCTGGGATGTCAGCACTTGCCTCCTTTTTAGTTATACAAATTTCTCTAGCATGTGGTTACTCAGCAGCCCACTTGAATTCTTCTGAACATAGGCCTTTTTTTTTTTTTTTTTCCTACCAAATGGCCAGGCTGCAGGATGCAAATTTTCCCAACTTTTATGTTCTGGTTAAATAGAAGTTCCAACTTATTTCTTTGCTTCCACATCCAAGCATAGTCTGTTAGAAGCAGTCACACCAGTTTGTGTTTTTTTTTTTTTTTTTTTTTTTTTTTTTTGAGACAAGGCCTCACTCTGTCACCCAGGCTGAAGTGCCATGGCATGATCCTGGCTCACTGCACCCTCAACTCCCCAGGCTTAGGTAATTGTCCCAACTCAGCCTCCTGAGTAGCTGGGACTACATGCCACCACACCAGCTATTTTTTATATTTTTAGAGATGGGATTTTGTCATGTTTCCCAGGCTGGTCTTGAACTTCTGGGGTCAAGTGATCTGCCTGCCTTGGCCTCTCAAAGTGCTAGGATTACTGGTGTGAGCCACCATGCCTGGCCCATGCCACTTCTTGAACAATTTGCTGCTTAGAAATTTTTTTTTTTTTGCCAGATATTCTACGATATCACTCTTCAAGTTCAAACTTCCATAGGTCCCTAGGACATGGATGCAATCCAGCCAAGCTCTTTGCTAAGGCATAACATGTGTGACTTTTGCTCTAGTTTCCAATAAGTTCCTCATTTCCATCTGAGAACTCATCAGCCTGGACTTCACTTTCCATATCCCTATCAGCATTTTGGTCAGAATCATTTAACCAGTTTATAAGAAGTTCTCAACTTTCCCTCATCTTCCTGTCTTCTTCCAAGTTCTCCAGACTCTTTCAACCTCTGCCCATTACCCAGTTCCAAAGCTGCTTCCACATTTTCAGGTACCTTTATAGTAACACCCCACTCCTTGGTACCAGTTTTCTGTGTTAGGTCATTCTCACATTGCTATAAAGAAATTCCTGGCCAGGTGCAGTGGCTCACACCTGTAATCCCAGCACTTTGGGAGGCCGAGGTGGGCAGATCATGAGGTCAAAAGTTCAAGACCAGCCTGACAAACATGGTGAAACCCTGTCTCTACTAAAAGTACAAAAATTAGCTGGGCGTGGTGGCATGCGCCTGTAATCCCAGCTACTCAGGAGGCTGAGGGAGGAGAATTGCTTGAATACAGGAGGAGGAGGTTGCAGTGAGCCGAGATCATGCCACTACACTCCAGCCTGAGTGACAGAGTGAGACTCTGTCTCAAAACAAACAACCCCCCCAAAACAACAACAACCAAAAAACAAATTCCTGAGACTGGGTAATTTAAATTGGCTCAGGGTTCTGAAATCTTTACAGGAAGCATGATACTGACATCTGCGTGGTTTCTGGGGAGGCCTCAGGAAACTTAGAATCATAACAGAAGGCTAAGTGGGAGCATGCACATCACATGGCCAGAGCAGGAGCAAGGTAGGAGGAGGTGTCACACACTTTTAAACCAGATCTCACTATTGCAAGAGCAGCAACAAGGGGATGATGCTAAACCATTTATGAGACATACACTCCCATGACTCAGTCACCTCTCACCCAGTCATCTCCAATAATGGGGATTACAAGTCACCATAAGATTTGGGCAGGGACACATATCCAAACTATATCAGCCCCCAAGCTGACTCAGAACTCAAGTCATTTTAAACCAATTGCCACTTGATGGCTGTGCCAAGAATCAACTTCCATTCAACTGGCCAACCCTTCATGAGCAGCTAATTGAAATTAACTGAAAATATGGCTATCTGGGCTGATTCTTTAGTGGATTGATGAATTAAATTTGTGACCCCAGCTGTTTCACTGACTTAATCTGAGCAATTATCTGAGCAACCTGGACTGAGGCACACTTGAGAATGGGAAGTGCCTAAATAAAGTCTGTTTAAATAACTTGAAGTCAAACCTGATGAAAGGGATACTTGAATTAATTAGACACAAGCACAATGTATTCAAGGCCATGAGTGAACATTGTATTATAGAGGAATGTAAACATGAAAACTAGCACCTTGAGCAGGTGGATATATGGCTCCTAGTATTAGGTTGGTGCACCAGTAATTGCAGTTTTTGCCATTGAAAGTAATGGCAAAACCCACTATTACTTGTGCACCAACCTGATAATAGCATGGGAAGTTTCCTGATTACATGCATCAATTCAGACATATCAAAATGTTAAGAGGATAAAATCATGTTACATCTGAGAAATTTTTTTTTAACCTTTCAGATCAATATTTCAGTATTATAACAGCAGAAATAGAATATGAGGGAAAAGTTAAAAGAGTTGATGGAAAAGATGAAGGACAAAATTACCATTGTAGTGAAGTAAAAAGATACACCTTTTGAAGCGGAAAGGAAACAGAGGGCAATGATGTATGATCTGTAAATAATGTGTAAAAAAATATAGTAAAGGTTGAACTTCTGAGATATAAATCTCAGAAGTTTCAAGAAGAAACAGATTTGAGAATTAAAAATTATTACCACATGTAATCTCATTGAGAACAATTTTTTTTTTTTTTCCTGGCTCCAAAGATCCTTTACTGATATCCACTTGAAACACTTTGGTCCTTAACTTGTTAACTGAGTTGACAGGCTGATGGCTGATCTAGGTAAAGGTTTCATGGTAGCAAAAACACTTCCTGCCTATAATATATCAAAACAGGTTCCTGAATAATGTGTGTAAATGTTGTCAGGGTCTCTGTCCCATCTTCTTCAGAGTTCGATTAAGCTCTTCGAATTTGTGGCTCTGATGGATGAAGAAATCCCCATAGCACCTGGCGACCTTGGTGTCTGCGATGTGGATCATGTCATTATCAATGTAGAAGTTAACCTCTGAGGCTGACTAAATTCACCATCCAGGGTTGTGATGCCGCTGGTCCACACCAGGTTCTTCATCTTGTGTTTGAAGACAGGAAGCTGGATCCTGAACTCCTGCTCTGTGAGGTCCAGGAAGCCAGCCAGCTTGGCCACAGGCATGGTGATGTAAAGCTTGAGGAAGCCGGGGATGGTTGAAAGGTGGGCCTGCTGCTGTACTTCAGAAAACACCTTCAACTGCTGCAGGAAGGGCTCTTTGTGGTAGCTGGGGTGCACATTATCGTAGTTGGGCAATACAGGTGACAGGAACTTGGGGCAGGAGTAACTGAAAAGTTCTTCATAGGCTTGTGGGTCACCTTTCTGCAGGTGCAGCATCTTGTCCCCATATTTCTTCTGTAGCTGGGGGTGAATACTCTCATCGATACCTATGGGGTACATCGTGAGAGCAATGGCCAGTAGCGCATGCATCTGCTCATTCTGCTTGTTAATCATCTCATACTTGTATGTGGTCCTCTGAAACATGCTCTTGGTCCTCTGGATCTAGAGGAGGATGTTGGCGAAGACCCAGATGGCATCCTGGTAGCGACACATCATCAAATATGCAAACCCAACATAATTGTATGTGGTGACCTGGCACTCTGGCACACGGGAATACATACTCCTTTTGTCAAGTTTGATGGAGAACAAATCTTAAGCTTATTTTTTTTTTTAAATTTAGTTGGGTATTAATGTATTTTTAATATTATGGCTAATTTTAATAAGACCTTATAAACAAATCTAATCCCAATCAATCAATCTTGACTGCAAAATAATTTCATAAACATTTTTATAACCTTTTATAATATTTTTATTTTATAACTCTATATCCATTTAATATTATTTATCTTTTAAATTTTTCTTTAAAACAACCCCTCAAAACTTCTAAACTAGGCAAAATTATGTTTCCCACCATGAAATTTCAGTTTTTTTCCTAAAAATCTCCAGATTTAGGCCACTCTAATATTTGGTTTCAGATTTTGACATTTATACTCAGAAGACTTTGGTCTATAATTTCCCTTTATTGAATGTCTCATATTGTATTTGGTATCAAGATTCTCTTCATCTGATGAAGGCAGTGTGGTTGTGTTTTTTCTGTACCTATTCTATGAAAGATTGGGTACAAAAGTGGTGTGGAGAAACACTACATTTTTCTAAAAATAGGAAAATATTTAAGACAAAAAGCTTGGTGGAAGAATCAAAAGTACAAGTCAGTAATAATACTATAAAACATGCTCATAAATCCATAGACAAATTGGAGCGAGAGAAACAAAAAAATGAGGAAGACATTTTGAGTACAAGTGAATTGGCCTATTTGAAGAAACCACAATCAGAAGATGAAAGTGAACATGTCTCAGCAACAGGACACAAAATTCCCCATATTTGAGCACTCTTTGTGTGACATTTTGAAATTGACAAATGCTGTCAAACTTGAATCTCGAAGCTCACAGAGTGATGATTAGAATGGAAGGCAAGATATGGTTCATCACATGATCACAGTGATAGGTCACCGTAGAATTTTCTAGTGAATGCATGCCACATTATGGGGTCCAACTGCTGCTACTTTGACATGGGTAAATGGTCACTTAGATTATATGTTGCATTTCAAAAACTGAATCCCTGACCCACAGTATTATTCTCTGTGTATGAAATAAATGTTAAATGAGGAAAAAAGACCTGTCTCTCAAATATATTTGATAGTGAACATTTCAGAGTGAAGAGAGAAAAAGCTAACATCTTGAGAATAAAAGGAGTTCCATGCTTGAGTTGAAATGCCCTCCCCACCCATTTCTACTGTTCCTGAATCACTGGACATTTCTAGATTAAATAATTTAAAATTTGTTCCAGATTTAGTTTAAAAAGCATTATTATAAATTTAGTTTTAAAAAATAATTATATAAAACCTTTTATCACTTACGTATAGTACCTATTTTTTCTCTCTATGCAATTAAGTTTATGTACTTATTTCTGAATCTCTGAATTTTTTGAGAGATCCTCTATTAATGTATACATAAAAGGCTGGCTATTCACTGAGACATTAAGAAAAATGAAGCACTATATATTCACCAGCCGGCTGTTTGAAAACATATAATTAATTCTTTTTTAAATGGAGACTTCTGATAACCCTAAATTCCAGGATTAAATATGTGTTGTGGCACATCAATCAGCCTGATCACACACATTCTTATGATCTGGTCATGAAAATTAGGAAAGGGAAGGGAATTGACAAGCCCTTTAAACACGCAGCAATGGAAAATTCTAAAATAAACATGACAGAGTTGTCATGTCTAAAACAAAGTAGATACCCTTTTAGATATGAAATGGTTCAGTACAAATTTCCATCATTGCTGATTCATTACAAGTTTCTAGAACTATTTTATCAAATGGCTCTTTGATGAGATAAAAACTGCATTAATAATGGATGTTGCCATTTTTTCAGGTATTATTGAAGTGAGGGGGTAGTTGACAGAGTTTGGGAAGGAACGTGTAATATTTCCTCACTCTGAGTATAGAATTTTAATGGTTAATAACTAGATAGAAAAATGTGTGTGTGTGTGTGTGTGTGTGTGTGTGTTACCATCACAAACATACATATACACATGTCCAGTGACTCAGGAATTTCATCACTGCCTGTCTCATATGAAATTTAAGATTTAGTGGTGAAATGGAAGAAAAACTAGAAAACAGCGTTACATCTCTGAATGCTCAATTAGGGAGAAAATAAAAAAGATTTGGGAATATATCAAGAAAATAGAACCATATGATTGAAGGAACAGCATTCAAAGAGCAGATCAGACTTTCATTTGGTTGAGCAAAATACTTTCCTTCCTGCTGCCACCTGAGTGTCCACAGTGAATGAAGAGTAAATGAATAAATGTAAGTAAAGCCTTTAAAAAGCTTCCTCACTGTGTCAGTGCTATATGATTATTTAATTAACAAATCTGGAAAGATGTGCAGAAACTTAACCATTGTTACTTCCAGAAGCAGAACCTGATAGGCTGTGGAAGAGGGAAAGAAGGAAACCTAGATTTCAGTGCATGTTATTTTGTACCTTTTGAATGTCCTACAACTGTGTTATTCTTGGTGCTTTTACTGTGATTTTTTTTTTCTTTTTTTTTTTAAGAAAGAACCACCAGCACCAAATAACGCATAAAACAACCACTTTATTTTGTTCATGGTTCACAGGGCTAGGAAGGCACAGAAAAGATGGCTTATTGCTGCTCATTGGTGTTTGGGGACTACAGAGAAGACTCATTGGCTGGAGTTGAATCCATAGCAAAGGGTTGGCATCATCTGGAAGTGACTTCACTCACATGTCTGCAGAGGACATGGGACTTTGGCTGCAGGGCCTATAGGAGATCTCCCAGGTACCCTGGGCTTCCAGGTAGCAGAACAGTCTTAGGACATTCAGAGCTTTGACTTGGTGGTCAAGGGCACACAGGTGAGTGACCTGAGTGAACCAGGCCTTTTTAAACATAACTTTGAAAGTTACACAGCATCACTTTCATGTAATGTGTCAGTGACAAGTGAGCACTAGTGTCCAGTCTGGTAAGGGTGGGCATAGACCCCAAAATCTCAAGGGGAGAATAGCAAAAATATTGCAAACATCTTTAAAAAGCCACATGCATATTCTCATTTAAAACTACTCAGGTTTTATCTCTCCTGGGCTTCCCACCACAGCTCTGGGGTGATCTTAGGGCTTATGTTTCCTCCCCAACTTGGAGACAGAGGAGAAAGGGACCTTGGTAGTGGTTGTGGTCAAGGGTCTTTTGCTTATGTCCTGGGAGGTCCACCCAAGAGAGATGCAGGTCAGCAGTCACCCAGTCTCACTTATAAGTGGGAGCTAAATGATGAGAACTCATGGACACAAAGGGGAACAGCAGACACTGGGCCTACATGAGGGTGGGGTGGGAGGAGGGAGAGGATCAGAAAAAATAACTATTGGGTACTAGGCTTAGTACCTGGGTGATGAAATAATCTGTACAGCAAACCCCTGTGATATGAGTTTACCTACATAACAAACCTGTACATATCCCCCAAACCTAAAAGGTTAAAAAAAAAAAAAAGTTCCTAGTAGCAGAGATGTCTCTCAAATATATGATTAAAAATATGTTACTTTATCACATAGGCCAGGGGTAAGGTAATTGTGGGTTTTACTTCTGCCTCACTCCCTGTGAGTTGATTGACAAGTAAATGCAAACATTCAGGGAAACTTACTGAAGCGTTATGGGGCAATAAAAACTAATGTCTGCCTTAAATGTCGCTCTATCATGGAACCATTTAATTGACTCTGTTAAATTTTGAAATCACAAGATTTAGGCTGGGCACGGTGGCTCACGCCTGTAATCCCAGCACTTTGGAAGGCGGAGACAGGTAGATCACCTGAGGTCAGGATTTGATTTCGAGACCAGCCTGGCCAACATGGTGAAACCCCATCTCTATTAAAAATACAACAATAAGCCGGGCGTGGTGGCAGTTGCCTACAGCTACTCAGGAGGCTGAAGCAAGAGAATTGCTTGAACCCGGGAGACAGAGGTTGCAGTGACCCAAGATTGCACCATTGCATTCCAGCCTGGGCGACAAGAGCGAAACTCCATCTCAAACAAAGCAAAACAAAAACAAAAACAAAACAAAACAAAACAACAACAAAAAACCAAGATTTAACTATTTGGAATGGAGAGGAGGCTTTATTTCTTATAGGGGGTTACAGCCTGCAACAGGCTGAGAAGAATGCCTCTGGCTAAGACCAGGGACAGGCACTTTGAAGGAAGATAGGTTGAGGTAGGAGCATTATGCTGGACAAGTTAGCTAA
This sequence comes from Macaca mulatta, assembly GCF_049350105.2. Lineage (NCBI taxonomy): Eukaryota > Metazoa > Chordata > Mammalia > Primates > Cercopithecidae > Macaca > Macaca mulatta. The sequence continues at coordinate 53,486,572 of NC_133414.1, forward strand.
ACATACATCTTCAGCAGGTTACAGGAGGAGCTATGAGTATGCATGAAGGTGGTCCTGATGCACGTATATTGAACCAATATGCATGTAACATATGACCCATGTTCACTCTGGGGTGGAGACCTAACATTTGAATGTATTATAATTAGGCCCTATCAGTCAAAAGGTCTTTTCAGGACATGAAGGCACTCAAGTGTGCAACCTCTGTAAACCCAGCCAGAACCAGTTTATGGTGGGTGGTCTTCTTATCAGGAGAAAGTTACTGAAATCAGTCTCTTGTCTAATCAAAGCTGTAGTTATGGTGCTTGGGACAGGGATTGGCAGCCAATTAGTGTCTGGTGATGAGCTACAATTGTTTCCATTTTGCTTATCTCAAGGTCAGTGTTTATTTAGCTGCTAGAGAAAAAGGAAAAACCTTGTGGCAGTCAGACCATAGTTTACTCTTTAAGTTTAAGGTGCTTGACCTAACCCTTGCCTGGCATGGCCTTAGGTCTTGTTTATAATTTGGTATCTCATTGCCACGAAAGTCTGTTCTGCCAGTCTTATGATCTCTATTTTAACATTAATGCTGTCAGTTGCTGTGTCTAAACCACAAACATGAGAGGGTATAATGAGACATGTCTGACCTCCATCTCGTCATGGCCAGGAACTCAGTTGTAAGGTTTTTCTGGAGTCCCATTGGCTAAGGGGAGTGTCCTTCAGTTGATGGGGGCTTAGGATTTTATTTTTAGTTTACAATTTCCACAAAGGGAAAGGCTGCTGATAATCCTTAAACATCCTGCATTTGTGTTTCAAAGCAATAAATCAGACCTCTTAAGTACTAGTGGAGTTGTATACAATTTGTACGGTGACCACTTTCCTGTCTAGCCTGAAAATCCTGTGAGGACGGAGGTCTTGGCCTGTTTATTCCTTAACAGTTTTCTTACCCCCATATTAGCACATAGCAGCAGCTACACAGATGAGAATCTCTCTTTGCTCCCCACAGTTTCTACCTTGAACAATTCTCCCTGCCAACATGCAGTGTCACCCTGTAGCCTTATAGTTTCCCCAGCATCTAATATATTTTCTTCCAGTAACTGGAGACTGAGATGCTGCAGGGCCAGACAGCTATGTTCTTAGCCGAGTGACAAGCAAGGTTTTGTTGGGCTCTGTTTACCTTATTCACCTTAGGGTCCAAGCTGACCAACTCAAAACTATACACATGGGGCCAGAAAATCATCAGCCTCTGAGTGTCAGCTATATGATCTTATAAGAGCTCATTAGAGATGAAAAACAGATTTGTAAATTCCAAAGCATATCTCTAGCTCAAGATTGCCTCTCTTCATATTGTCTGCTTTTTTTCCAGTGGCTCCAATAGGCAAAAAACGTAGCAAAAATTGTTAATTTTGGAGAATTGTTCTGTTTCCAGTATTGAGAATTTAAATTCCAAGCTGCCCACTAGCTGCAAAAAGCAAGGAAGTTGTGTCACACTCACTTTCCTCTGCAGCTTTTCCTGATCACTGTGCTCCCTCTAGAATTTATGAAATTGAAAGCATTTAACATTTTATATCAATTTTATCATATTAATACATCTAGATGTAATAGCCACAAAACACAAAGCCATTAAACATATTTTTCTATTGCAAACTAAACCCATAGCAGTAAATCCAGCATTTGCAGTTAGGTTAGCATTACTGCTGTGGGAACTATTCAGGTTGGAAAGCAGATTGGGGAGGGTACACGGGTGGCAAAGAAAGAGGCAGCTCTTGCAACAGGGCAGCAGCTGGGCTGAAGAAGAGGCTGGATAGAGTCTTGGCATCCTCCCCACCCCCCATCCCCCACCCTCCCACACCAGCTTTGCTCCAGCTCTGAGAACTTTTAACATTTTGGGGCCACCCAGTACTCACCTTTATAATTTGTCACTGTTGTTTTTCTTACCTCCCACCTGGAGAAGAGAACAAAAAACAAAGGCATCACCCAGGTGCATATTTCCCCCCTCACTTCATCCAGCACAGCTCAAAGAAGCCAGGGTTGGATCCGTTTCTAACCCCATAGATCACTGTGGCTTCTAACAGCAGATAGCAGTTCATCTGAGGCTCTCAAACCATGGAGGGCTCCATAGACACCCAGTTATCAAAGGCTTATCACCGTTCCCCTTCATTCTTCCTTTTCCCAAACAGTGATGGAGCCAAATCTTAGTGAGTCAGGGTTGTTCTAGCAAATTCCACTTCTGGACCAGGTGCAATGACTCATACCTGTAATCTCAGCACTTTGAGAGGCTAAGGCAGGAGGATAACTTGAGGCCAGGAGCTCAAGATAAACCTGGGCAACATAGCAAGACCCCATCTTTACAGAAAAAAAAGAACCCGGGATGGTGGCCTGTGCTTGTAGTCCCAGCTACTCAGGAGGATACATACCTGTAGTTCCAGCTGAGGCAGGAGGATCACTTGTGCCCAGGAGTTCAAGGCTGCAGTGAGCTATAATTGTGCCACTGCACTCCAGCCTGGGTGACAAGAGTGAGAAGTAAAAAAATTTGTTTCTGATGCCAGCTGTATTGAGGATTCACAAGAACACTTCTGGGTTAAACAAATTGGTAGGAGGACTGACAGGACTTGGCATATAGTCACACTGTGGCTATGACTTATTACAGCAAGGTCAGCAAAGGGGAGAGGTCACAGGGCCATGTCCAGAGGAAACCTGACACCACCTTCCAAGCATCCTCTCCTAGTGGAGTCACATAGGATGTGCTGAATTCCAAAAGCCACATGCTGTGACAATAAATGTGAAATGTAGTCACAGAAGCTCCTTAGAAACTCAGTGCTAGACTTTTTATTGGTGACTGGTCATGTAGACACTGTCTATTGTGCACAAATCAAAATTCCAGATTCCCAAAAAAAAGTAGGTGTTCCGCAGAAACCATATTATTTAGGTACAATGGAGCCATTTGATCAGTGAGGGTTGGGGGAACCCTTCTGAAATCCAGGTTCCCAAACCTTCCCAAAATTCACGTTCCCAGATACCAGCCAAGGATAGGATAACCATCTCAGGCCACTTCAATGGCAACTCTACTTCGATTGATTTTTTTTTTTTTTTCAGATGGAGTCTCACTCCATCACCAGGCTGGAGAGCAGTGGCGTGATTTTGGCTCACTGCAACCTCCAACTCCGGGGTTCAAGCAATTCTACTGCCTCAGCCTCCTGAGTAACTGGGATTACAAGCATGTGCCACCACACCTGGGTAATTTTTGTATTTTTTTTAGTAGAGACCGAGTTTCACCGTCTTGGCAAGTATGGTCTTGATCTCCTGACCTTGTGATCCGCCAGTCTCCGCCTTCCAAAGTGCTTGGATTACAGGCGTGAGCCACCGCGCCTGGCCACTTCAATTGATTATTAGTTTGCAAGTTTGTAATGCTTTCAATGGTTCAACCTGTTTGATGTTAGTTCTGAGTTCAGACTTGTGAGTGACAGACACACTAAGACAGCTGTGAGATTATCAAATTAACTCAGCTCAATTTTTGTGGTGGTTGCTATTATCTATTTTTATTTGTGTATATTTGAATGCCAAATACCAAAATTCAAGCATAAACTTTGTGATGAATTGTTTGAAAAGTAGAGATTTATTAAATGAGGAAAGATTTCTTTTGAAGCTTTTTGTGTGGTATGCAAAAAGAAAAAGACACCAGCACATAATAACAGCTAAAAATGGAAGATGTATGATTTCCTCAACTAATATTATATAAAATTGTAAACAAATTTTTTTTATTAAAAAGAATTCAAGGCCAGGTGCGATGGCTCACATCTGTAATCCTTGCGCTTTGGGAGGCCGAGGTGGGCAGATTGCCTGAGCCCAGTAGTTCGAGACCAGCCTGGGCAATATGGTGAAACCTTGTCTCTACTAAAAATACAAAAAAATTAGCTGGGCGTGGTGGGGAGCGCCTGTAATTCCAGCTACTTGGGAGGCTGAGGCAAGAGAACTGCTTGAAACTGGGAGGTGGAGGTTGCAGTGAGCTGAGATTGCGCCACTGTACTCCAGCCTGGGTGACAGAGTGAGACTGTCTCAAAAAAATAAAAAATAAAAAAATAAAGAGAATTCAGATTGAGATATAGTAATTGCAGTGGAAGTTGTAAACATCTGCCACACTATATATCAACAGCAGTCTTTCAGCTCAAATGACAGTTTGAAAGTATTACTGCTAGAAGTATTTTCTGATTCCGAAGATGCAATCAAATTTTGAAGAGCCAAGATGAAATCTGCTGCAACAACAACAAAAGTGATAGCTTCACTGTGATCACAGAGATGATCAATGATCTAAATGCCTCACATATTTTCACCAGAGCCATGGATGCAAGTAATCACAAGGCAGAAAATATTTTCTCTTTCCTTCCGAATAGCTTTTGGTGGCGATAATACAAATACAAATTGTGGTTGATGTTTGCATAAGGGCACAGACATGCTTGGTCCAAGCTGAAGTAAAGATTCCAAGTTGTGGGCCATCCTGCCCACATTCTGAATCATGAGGTCAAAATAGTATCTGATGTTCTTTGCATTTTCATTGAAGTAACTGTCATAAAATTGTTCTCTTACTTCAGCATTTACATTGTTAGAATTGAGTGATTAAAGGACTGTGTGAGTTTTTTGGCATTCGATATTCTTCATTTCCTTTGCAGTTAGAAACTCATTGGCTCCTGTCACTAACACAGTTGAGAAAGTTGTTAGTTTATGTAAAGTCTTGAAATAATATTTTAATTCTCAAGAAAAGATCCCAAAATTTTTGTTTACTTTAAAAATAATCAATTGAGTGAAGTTTACTTGTTTTTTGTTCATAGTGTTTTTTTTCACTAGGAAACAAATATTTTATTCCTTTTTCTGTTGTTCAGAGGACAGATCGTGGTACAGAAAACAGCAGTCTGGCCACAGAGGCTGGGTTTGGTTGATTTCCACAGGCACATGGAGGACAGGAAGGGCGGGAGCTCGTTTGAGCTTCCACTCTCATTAAGACCTTTGACCTCTTCCTGTACCCTCTGCAGCAGTGCTGCATGGAGCTTACTGGGTCTCTAACCTACTTCACTTAACTCTCTGACCACTGACAGGCAGTGCAAACGATGTGGGAGTTGTTTCTGCTGACCAAGGGGACATGGGCAGAGAAGCAAAGGCCCCTTACTCTCCCTCTGTCCATTCCAGTGTGCTGGCCACAACAGAGTGGGAATCCTGCAGTCATCACCTGTTGGAGACTCAGCTTCAGGGATGGGAGCCTGTGTCCAGAAAAACTGGGCTGTAGATTGAAGTCTCAGAAGCAGGAAGATTGGAGAGGGGTAGGGTACCAGAGCCCCTGGGGTTATTGCTGATAAGATATACAAGGGCTACATTCCCCAAGGGCAGATTAGAAGCCCTGGACCTGGGATAGGCACGGTGGCTGACACCTGTAATCCCAGAATTTTGGGAGACCTAGACAGGTAGATTGCTTGAGTCCAGGCAAAACCCCATCTCTACTAAAAATGCAAAAGTTAGCTGGGCGTGGTGCTGCATGCCTGTAGTACCAGCTGCTTGGGAGGCCCAGGCATGAGAATCCCTTGAACCCATGTTGCAGTGAGCTGAGATCATGCCACTGCATTCTGGCTTGGGTGACAGAGTGGGACTCTGACTGAAAAAAAAAGAAAAAGAAGAAAAGCAGCAGCCCTGGGGCTGGAATCCCTGGGTGCTATGTGAAGGGCAGGGCAGATGGGGCTCCCTGGGGCTTCCCCAGGGAGAAAAATAAACATGGAAGAATATAGTAGCCTGCTGAAGGCAGTGCTGGGCTCACAAACTCCTTGCTTTGCTTTGTGTCTCCAATTGCTGATCTTCAGAACAGACTGGGGTTGGACCGGGATAAGGAAGCGAGGTTCTTGTAAAAGAAGTTAAGAGACTTCATGAAGAAAGATGATAAAAGTGGTGCAAATCTTCCCAGGTCCCAAGACAACTGGAGACTCCTGCCCATGCTCTAAAGGGAAGGAGCTAGACTCCCAGGGAATAAAGCAGACTCCCAGGAGTGAGAGGTGATGGGGGGCAGAGACGAGCAGATGGCTACATGGCTCAGCCCCTGCCCAGGAAAGCGAGTTCACAGTTCACTAACAGTAATAACCATGAACAAGTAGCTATGAACACTAGAGTCAGCAAACACACACACAGACACATCACAGGAGTTGGAGGAACCTGCAGGCTGCAGTGGAGGCAAGAGATTAATTAGTTGGATCATCAGGTGGAGGAATGGTGTTAGAAGGGACAGGGAAGGGTGTGGGGGGACACACAAGTTCTTAGCTTCTCTTGGAGTAAGATTTGTTGCTGAAGTGGCCGTTTTCTTAAGCATCAACATTTGTATTTAAAAGTTCAAGCAGCTGCCTTCAGGTTCCAGAGGCTTCCCACCGGAGGGCTGCACTTCATTCAGCTCTCTGCTTTCTGGAGTTTTGTTGCATTTGCAGTGATGAGGTTCTCCACCTGGGCTTCCTCCTCCCCTGGGGTCCCAGGTTTCTGATTGAAACTGCACTTGTATCTGCAACCTAGGATAAGGAGGATCCCAACGGAGAAGAGGACCACAGCACATAACAACCCCCCAATCCTCAAGGTCTGGTAGTCATAATGAAAAGGGTCAGTTTCCTTCTCCTTTTCAGCTGCACTGGCCAGGACAATGAAGGCCAACAGGCTGCATAGAAAGATCAACACCACCTCCATGGTGCCTGCACAGCCAGTCCCCTTCCTGAGATGATCCCAGGAGGATGTGTCAAGTCCCAAGGAGCCTGGGAGTGGCATGTTCCTAGTTTTCAATCTCGTTAGGGATAGGGTTATGCAAATAGAAGAGAAAACAATGTTACTGAAATAATCCATGACATAATGGAACCATGGGCAAGTGGAGGTGGTGCTGGGTAGCCCAGCAGGGCCACAGGAACCGACCATGTCTGGAGAAATTCCAGTCATGAATTCTGCCAAATGAGGAAGTGTTGAGGACAGCCAAATCATCAGGGAGATATAATTCATGAGAAAGCTGTGTAATTTAAATACTCATAATTTATTTCAGCTAACGAATAAAACTGCTGTACTGCACTTGCATCTGGGAACTAACTACCGCAATAAACAATAAATAAACATTTATTTTATTGCATTAAAGAAATAATGGAGGCCAGGCGAGGTGGCTCATGCCTGTAATACAAGCACTTTGGGAGGCCGAGGCAGGTGAATGACTTGAGGTCAGGAGTTTGAGACCAGCCTGGTCAATATGGTGAAACCTTGTCTCTACTAAAAATACGAAAAATTAGCTGGGCGTGGTGGCATGTTCCTGTAATCCCAGCTACTGGGGAGGCTGAGGCAGGAGAATCACTTGAATCTGGGAGGCGGAGGTTGCAGTGCCCCGAGGTCATGCCACTGCACTCCAGCCTGGGAGGCAGAATGAGACCCAGTCTGAAAAAAAAAAAAAAAAAAAAAAAGAAAGAATGGAATATTCACAAGTGTCAAGACTGTTCTTAAAATGGAAAAACATTAGGCTGGATGCAGTGGCTCATGCCTGTAATCCCAGCACTTTGGGAGGCTGAGCGGGCAGATCACGAGGTCAGGAGTTCGAGACCAGCCTGGCCAACATAGTCAAACCCCGTCTCTACTAAAGTTACAAAAATTAGCCGGGTGTGGTGGCACGAGCCTGTAGTCCCACCTACTTGGGACACTGAGGCGGGAGAATCACTTGAATCCAGGAGGCAGAAGTTGCGGTGAGCCAAGATCATGTCATTGCACTCCAGCCTGGGCGACAGAGCAAGACTCCATCTCACAAAAAAAAAAAAAAAAAAAAAAAAAGAAAAGAAAAAAAATTATAAGCAGGAAAATAAATTGTGATTTGAATTGATAATCATTGTACTTGCCATGACTGTCTTCTGAAATGCATCTTAACCCTTGAATAATTTGATTCTTCTACGTGGATGGTACTAAATGCTTTTCCAGCATGGGAACAAGTGGGATTATCATCAGTGGTGGTAAAGAAGGGAATAGGAATGGAGAAAAATGCTTCTTTTTCCATCAGTGGACATTTATTTTTTATTTTTATTTTTAACTTAAGCTTCAATAGCTTTTGGAGTACAAGTGGTTTTTGGTTATGGATGAATTATAAAGTGGTGGATTCTGAGATTTTAGTGCCCCTGTCACCCAAGTAGTGTACACTGTACCTAATGTGTATATATATATAGTTTTTCTTTTTTGAGACGGAGTTTCGCTCTTGTTGCCCAGGCTGGAGTGCAATGGTGCGATTTCGGCTCACTGCAACCTCCACCTCTCAGGTTCAAGGGATTCCCCTGCCTTAGCCTCCCAATAGCTGGGACTGCAGGTGTGTGCCACCACACCCAGCTAATTTTGTATTTTTAGTAGAGACAGGGTTTCACTGTGTTAGCTAGGCTGGTCTTTACTCCTGACTTCATGATCCACACACCTCGGCCTCCCAAAGTGCTGAGACTACAGGCGTGAGCCACTGAGCCTGGCCATGTGTAGTTTTTTTAATCTCTGGCCTCCTTCCTACCAGCCCCCTTTTGAGTGTCTAAAGTCCATTATATCACTCTGTATGCCTCTGTGTACTCACAGCTTAGCTCCCACTTATAAGTGATAACTTACAGTTTTTGGTTTTCCACTCCTGCATTACCTCTGTCAGTGAACACTTTAAAAAGTTACTGTGATCTGCAAACAGGGACAATTTGACTTCTTTTCCTAACTGAATACCCTTTATTTCCTTCTCGTGCCTGATTGCCCTAGCCAGAACTTCCAACACTATGTTGAATAGGAGTGGTGAGAGAGGGCACCCCTGTCTTGTGCCAGTTTTCAAAGGGAATGCCTCCAGTTTTTGCCCATTCAGTATGATATTGGCTGTGGGTTTGTCATAAATAGCTCTTATTATTTTGAGATACGTTCTATCAATACCGAATTTATTGAGAGTTTTTAGCATGAAGGGCTGTTGAATTTTCTCAAAGGCCTTTTCTGCGTATATTGAGATAATCATGCGGTTTTTGTCTTTGGTTCTGTTTATATGCTGGATTACATTTATTGATTTGCATACGTTGAACCAGCCTTGCATCCCAGGGATGAAGCCCACTTGATCATGGTGGATAAGCTTTTTGATGTGCTGCTGGATTCGGTTAGCCAGTATTTTATTGAGGATTTTTGCATTGATGTTCATCAGGGAGATTGGTGTAAAATTCTCTTTTTTTTGTTGTGTCTCTGCCAGGCTTTGGTATCAGGATGATGTTGGCCTCATAAAATGAGTTAGGGAGATTCCCTCTTTTTCTATTGATTGGAATAGTTTCAGAAGGAATAGTACCAGCTCCTCCTTGTACCTCCAGTAGAATTCGGCTGTGAATCCATCTGGTCCTGGACTTTTTTTGGTTGGTAGGCTATTAATTATCACCTCAATTTCAGAGCCTGCTATTGGTCTATTCAGGGATTCAACTTCTTCCTGGTTTAGTCTTGGGAGAGTGTAAGTGTCCAGGAAATTATCCATTTCTTCTAGATTTTCTAGTTTATTTGCATAGAGGTGTTTATAGTATTTATTTAGAAAACCCCATCGTCTCAGCCCCAAATCTCCTTAAGCTGATAAGCAACTTCAGCAAAGTCTCAGGATACAAAATTAATGTGCAAAAATCACAAGCATTCTTATACACTAGTAACAGACAAACAGAGAGCCAAATCATGAATGAAATTCTATTCACAATTGCTTTAAAGAGAATAAAATACCTAGGAATCCAACTTAAAAGGGATGTAAAGGACCTCTTCAAGGAGAACTACAAGCCACTGCTCAGTGAAATAAAAGAGGACACAAACAAATGGAAGAACATACCATGCTCATGGATAGGAAGAATCAAGATTGTGAAAATGGTCATACTGCCCAAGGTAATTTATAGATTCAATGCCATCCTCATCAAGCTACCAATGAGTTTCTTCACAGAATTGGAAAAAACTGCTTTAAAGTTCATATGGAACCAAAAAAGAGCCCGCATTGCCAAGACAATCCTAAGTCGAAAGAACAAAGCTGGAGGCATCACGCTACCTGACTTCAAACTATACTACAAGGCTACAGTAACCAAAACAGCATGGTACTGGTACCAAAACAGAGATATAGACCAATGGAACAGAACAGAGTCCTCAGAAATAATACCACACATCTACAGCCATCTGATATTTGACAAACCTGAGAGAAACAAGAAATTCGGAAAGGATTCCCTATTTAATAAATGGTGCTGGGAAAATTGGCTAGCCATAAGTAGAAAGCTGAAACTGGATCCTTTCCTTACTCCTTATACGAAAATTAATTCAAGATGGATTAGAGACTTAAATGTTAGACCTAATACCATAAAAACCCTAGGAGAAAACCTAGGTAATAGCATTCAGGACATAGGCATGGGCAAGGACTTCATGTCTAAAACACCAAAAGCAACGGCAACAAAAGCCAAAATTGACAAATGGGATCTCATTAAACTAAAGAGCTTCTGCACAGCAAAAGAAACTACCATCAGAGTGAACAGGCAACCTACAGAATGGGAGAAAATTTTTGCAATCTACTCATCTGACAAAGGGCTAATATCCAGAACCTACAAAGAACTCAAACAAATTTACAAGAAAAAAACAACCCCATCAAAAAGTGGGCAAAGGACATGAACAGGCAGTTCTCAAAAGAAGACATGCATACTGCCAACAGACACATGAAAAAATGCTCGTCATCACTGGCCATCAGAGAAATGCAAATCAAAACCACAATGAGATACCATCTCACACCAGTTAGAATGGCAATCATTAAAAAGGAAACAACAGGTGCTGGAGAGGATGTGGAGAAAGAAGAACACTTTTATACTGTTGGTGGGATTGTAAACTAGTTCAACCATTATGGAAAACAGTATGGCGATTCCTCAAGGATCTAGAACTAGAAGTACCATATGACCCAGCCATCCCACTACTGGGTATATACCCAAAGGATTCTAAATCATGCTGCTATAAAGACACATGCACACGTATGTTCATTGCGGCACTATTTACAATAGCAAAGACTTGGAATCAACCCAAATGTCCATTAGTGACAGACTGGATTAAGAAAATGTGGCATATATACACCATGGAATACTATGCAGCCATAAAAAAGGATGAGTTTGTATCCTTTGTAGGGACATGGATGCAGCTGGAAACCATCATTCTCAGCAAAGTATCTGAAGAACAGAAAACCAAACACCGCATGTTCTCACTCATAGGTGGGAACTGAACAATGAGATCACTTGGACTGGGGAAGGGGAACATCACACACCGGGGCCTATTATGGGGAGCGGGTAGTGGAGAAGGATTGCACTGGGATTTATACCTGATGTAAATGACGAGTTGATGGGTGCTGATGAATTGATGGGTGCAGCACACCAACATGGCACAAGTATACATATGTAACAAACCTGCACGTTGTGCACATGTACCCTAGAACTTAAAGTATAATTAAAAAAAAAGTTATTGTGATCAAGAGATCCAACATTCTCCTGAAGAATGGAAAATGCAGGTTTGCCATGAAAGATGGTATTACGTGGTTTAACAAAATTTGAAGAGCAATTCCGAGTTATCCTCACGACAGTGTACAGGCTGGTAATGCTCACGTCCAGTGTGTTTTCTCACTGTGAGCGTTCGATGGACCAGAAGGAAGCAAGTGGAGCCTCAGGGTGCAAGTGGAGGTGGTGCTGGGTAGCGCAGCAGGGTCACAGGAATCGACCATGTCTGGTGAAATTCCTCGTGTCAATTATGCCAAACGAGGAAGTGTTGAGGACAGCCAAATCAGGGATATGTAATTCATGAAAAAGCTGTGTAATTTAAATACTCATAATTTATTTCAGCTAAAGAATAAAACTGCAGTACTGCACTTGCTACATCTGGGAGCTAACCACCCATTGCGGCTGAAACCTCAGGCTTTTTTTAAAGGAGCGGCGCGAGGACTTGTGGGAAATGTAGTCTGCACTTTCTGAGGAAGCGGCGCGAGGGCTTGTGGGAAATGTGGCGTGCACTTTCTAAGGGAGCGGCGCGAGGACTTGTGGGAAATGTAGTCTGCACTTTCTGAGGAAGCGGCGCGAGGGCTTGTGGGAAATGTAGCGTGCACTTTCTAAGGGAGCGGCGCGAGGACTTGTGGGAAATGTAGTGTGCACTTTCTGGTCCCAGTAGCGGGAGCTGCTTCGGGCCTTCTGCGCGTGAACGCCGTATGGCTCCAGGTTTGTTTTTCTCCCCCCGCAGCCTGAGTGGGAGGGCTCCCGGCATTTCCGCGTCGGGGTAGAGGACGTGGAGGGTGAGTAAGGGTGGGCTGGGGCGAGGGTGGACTGGAGGTTCTGCGCGGCCTGGGGGTGGGAGAGAGAGAGAGCGGCTTTGCCGCCTGGTCTGGGTCCGAATCCTGCCTTGGTTCTTGTGCTCCCGAAGGGAACGCGCACGTCCCGCGCCTGTGACAAGTGAGGTTGGATTTTCTCTTGCCTGAGGTGAAGGATGCCCGGAGGCCTGGGCAGGACGGCGCGGAAACGGGCCTTCTGCCCAGTGGATGTGCGCTTCTCTCCTTATTCTTTTCCCTCGGAATCGGAATCTCGCTGTGGCCTCGCAACCACCTGTGGTCGGCGTCGCCGCGTTGTCACTGCGATGCCTAGGCGAGCGGGGTGGCGGGAAGCACCCGCGGGGCGGGGAGGGAACCTGCAGGCTCGGACTCCACACCTAGCCTCAGCCCAGCGTCATCCAGCTTGCTGTGTCCTCGCAGGTCGCAGCTTCATGGCCTGACGCCTTCAGGAAGTATTTTGAAGTCATCGTGGCTGTGGATTGGGGAATTTCTTGTTTCCACTGACCTGTGAGGCCGCGCACGTGGAGGGAAGTACCCCGGAGCCTCCGGCACTGTGCAGCCTGGCCTTTGTCCCCACTAGCACCAGTGGGCATTTCCGGAGGGTCTAGCTCGTGGCTCAAGTGACAGGAAGATGTAGGAGCTTTCAGTCTTGGATAAGGGTTCGAACTGAAGGGCTTAGGCCCAGCAGTCTTGGAGCAAAGCGGCTGTTGTGGGGTAAGAAAAGAAGGGTAGGGGGCGAGGGCTCAGGGGCCCTCCTAGGAGGACACCCGACCAGTTGGGCTGAGACCTCATTAGAGATCTAGAGCACGGGTGGGAGGAGCAGAGGCTCGATTTGTGTCCTGTCCAGACTCCCACAGGCTGGGTGATGGTGGGAGCTTTGTGCTCATTCAGATGTAGCGGCAGAGGAGGGCAAGGCCGAAGGAGCAGACAGCACTACTTCTTGGGGAGTTGTGAAGGCATCATGAGGAGGGAGGAGCTTAGCAGCCAAGTGGACGAGAGCACCCTCCATGCCTGGATTCGTTACTTGCTCGTTCTAGATGCTGAACTGCTGGCGCACTGCAGCACAACTAGAGATGTACGGATGCCCCCATCTTGATCTTACGGAATCAGAGCTGCAGCCGCAAGAAAGTTTTCTGTTTCGGCTTTATTTAAAAGATGGGGTGGGGTGGGGTAGACAGGAAACAAGCTTAACGTGTTAAGTGACTGATGACATTGACACATTTTGTTTGGCAGAGTCAAGAACAGACGCTAAATCGCTTGAGGACCCAGGAGGGTGTTTGCTGCTTTGACAACAGAGTAAGTAAAAATCATTGTGCTTTTTTAAATCTAAAGATGGTTTTGAGAATCTGAAACCAAGTTAGAGCAAGTTCGTTTTTCTTCCCAAAAAACTGGGCTGGGCCGGGCGCGGTGGCTCATGCCTGTAATCCCAGCACTTTGGGAGGGTAAGGCGGGCGGATCACGAGGTCAGGAGTTCGAGACAAGCCTGGCCAACATGGCAAAACCCCGTCTTTACTAAAAATACAAAAAATTACCCAGGCGTGGTGGTGCGCACCTGTAGTCCCAGCTACTTGGGAGGTTGAGGCAGGAGGTTGCAGTGAGCCGAGATCATGCCATTGCACTCCAGCCTGGGCAACAGGGCAGGATTCTGTCTCAAAAAAGCAAACAACAACAACAAAAAACTGGGCTGAAAAATACCACATCACTTTTTTCAAAACTTTGTTGGGATACTCTGGTTTATAATAAAGATTAAAACTTGTGTATTTTTGTTTAGCATCAGTTTTAATGAAAGTATTATGTTCCATTCTTTGGCTTTTCCTAACTTGCTTAATTAGTTTATTGCTTTGCATACTCTGTTAGAGTACAACGTAAGTTGTTTATGAATCAGTAGAAAACAAAACGTTTTTACATTTGAAAACTAATGTGTCCAAGCAGTACATAATCATGCCAGTCATGCACGGGTCTGTGAGTATCTCTCTTTCAGAGATGTTTTGCCAGCTGCGAAGTGGACCTTTTTAGGCAAGTGACATCTCTCATGATCTTTTCTTATTTCTCAGCTATACCCTCACAGTTTGCTCTGCTCTTCCAACACCAGTGGAAGATGATCACATCCCAGGTAAGTTGTTTATTTTTTCACAGTTTTGCTTAAAAGTAATTATTGAGGTTTTAAAAATGTCTCTATATTCATATGAAAGTAGAAATAACATCAGGGAAAATATAGAGGAGAGGTCACATTACAGTTCGTGGGTCAAATGCAGCCTGCTGCCTGTTTTTTTATGGTCCGCAAATGAAGGATAGTTTTTATATTTTTAGGTGGCTGGAGGGAAAAAAACCAAGAGTATTATTTTGCTTGGAAATTGTATGAAATTCAGATTTTGTTATCTATAAAGTTTTATTGGGACTCAGCTATACTCATGTATTTATGTATTGTCTGTTGGTACTTTCACAGTACGAGGGCAGAGTTGACTGGTTGCAGCAGAGACTAATGGCCCACAAGCCTAAAATATTTACTGTGAGACCCTTTACAGAAAATGTTTGCTGATTTCTGATAGAGAGTTGATGAAGAGTAAGACAAAAATGTCATGTTAAGGGAATGCAGATCTTGTGATCTCACAGAGTTGTGAAACTGGAACATAAAACACTTTAAAGGTCAATGGGCTTTATTAGGTGACATTGTGAAACTTCCGATGACAGTCTTTCAGTTACATAAAGAAGTAGTACAACAAAGTGAATAATTCATGTGCAGTCCAGGGGAAAACTTAAGAGATAGCAAGAGAAAGTATGTGATAAAAAAATTCAAATAGGCCGGGCTAGGTGGCTCACGCCTGTAATCCCAGCACTTTGGGAGGCCGAGGCGGGTAGATTACGAGGTCGGGAGTTTGAGACCAGCCTGACCAACATGGTGAAACCCCGTCTCTACTAAAAATATAAAAATTAGCTGGGCATTGTGGCGTGCACCTGTAATCCCAGCTAGTCAGGAGGCTGAGGCAGGAGAATCGCTTGAACCCAGGAGGCGGAGAGTGCAGTGAGCCGAGATTGTACCACTACACTCCAGCCTGGGCGACAGAGTGAGACTCCGTCTCAAAAAAAAAAAAAAAATTCATATGAATTATGTAGCATTTGGACTTATGGTTGTTTAAAGAAACAGTCCTGGTAGGCTAGGGTGATCGTGGGTTGTTAGGATGTGGCAGGCTTTGTGACAGCCCTAGAGACTGGGCAGAACTGGAATATTTGCAATAACTTTCAAGGGATTCTACCTAAAAAAAATAATTATGGTAAAATACACATCACATGGAAATTGACAATTAAGCCATTTTAAAGTATAGAATTCAATGACTTTAGTACATTCACAGTGTTGTACAACCATAACCACCATTTATTTCTGGAATATTTTCATCACACCCAAAGGAAACACAGTACCCTTAATAAGCAGTGTTGTAACTTAATAAGCAGTTGCTCCCTTTTTCCCCTCTGCTCCCAGCCCCTAGCAACAGGTTGCAGTAGAGACTGTAATGGCCCACACACCTTTTTGTTTAAATGCTATTGTAATTGGAATTGTTAATTTCCTTTTTGACTGTGCATTGTAATGAGTACAGAACTAATTTTTGAGTAATCTTGTATCCTGTAATTTTGCTGAATTTGTTTCCTATTTGTAGGAGTTTCTTTGTGGATTCTTTAGTATTTTCTGCATATACGATCATGTCCTCTGCAAACAAAAATATTTTCTTTCTTTCCAATTTGGGTGTATTTATTTGTTTAATCTAATTGTTGTGGCTGGAATTTTTAGTACAATGTTGAATATATGTGGCCAAAGCAGGAATCTTTATTTATCGTTAGTTTTTTGTTTTAGCAGTCTTAACCATTTTGGGATGTACAATTCAGAAGCAGTGTGATGTATATTCATATTGTACATCTAATCTCCAGAATTTTTTCATCTTGGGAAATTGAAATTCTGTACCCATTAAGCAATAACTCCCCATTTTCCCCTCCTCCTTGCCCCTGGCAGCCACCATCCTGCTTTCTGTTCTGTGAGTTTCACTACTTTGGTATGTCTCATTTAAGTGAAATCATACAGTATTTGTCTTATTGTGACTGGCTTATTTCACTTAGCATAATGTCCTCAAGCTTCCTCAGTGTTGTAGCATGTGTCAGAATTTATCTCCTTTTTAATGCTGAATGATATTTCATTGTACCCATGTTTTGTTTATTCATTCATCTTTCAGTGGACATTTGGATTCCTTCCTCCTTTTAACTGTTGTAAATAATGTTACTGTGAACATAGGTGTACAGCTATCTCTTTGAGATCCTTTTTTCAGTTCTTTTAGTTATATACTCAGAAGTGGTATGGCTGGAATCTATGGTAATTCTATTTTTAGTTTCTTGAGGAAACACCAACTTGTTTTCTACAGAAGGTGCACCATTTTACAGTCCCATCCTCAGTGTACAGTGCACCATTTTACAGTCCCATCCTCAGTGTACAGGATTCTGATTTCTGCATATCCTTGCCAACACTTGTTATTTTCTTTTGTTGTTTTGATAGCAGCCGTTGTAATGGGTGTATGGTAATTGTTCGTTGTGATTTTGATTTATATTTCCCTCATGATTAGTGATGCTGAGCATATTTTCATAAGCTTGTTGACCATTTGTATATCTTTTATGGAGAAATGTCTGTTCAAGTCCTTTGTCCATCTTTGAATCTGGTTTTTTGTTTGTTTTGAGTTGTAGTGGTTAATTTTTTTTTAATATTAATTCCTCATCAGATACACGAATTGCAAATATTTCTTCCTGTTGTGTTGGTTGCCTTTTCATTCAGTTAACCATGTCCTTTAATGCACAATTTTTAAGTTTGATGTAGTCCAATTTATTTTTACTACTGTTGCCTGTGGTTTTTGATATTATATCCAAGAAAACATTACATTGCCACATGTAATGTCAAGAATCCATTCTCCTATGTGCTCTGCCATGAGTTTTGTAACTTTAATTTTGGTTCTTAGATTTAGGTCTTTGATTCATTTTGAGTTTTATTTTTTATTTATTTATTTATTTATTTAGTTTTGTTTTGCATGTGGCTATCCTGTTTTTCCAACACTATTTGTTAGAAAAAATGTCCTTTCCCTATTGACTGTTCTTGACAACTTTGTTGAAAATCATTTTACCATACATGCATGGGTTTTCAAGATTATTTTGACTACTTGAGATCCCTTGAAATTTCATGTAAACTTCAGGATGATTTATTTCTATTTCTGTTACTATGTCTCCTTTGTAGACTGACCTTTTTTTTTTTTTTTTTTAAATCAATATGTAATGTTTTTCTCTTGTAACAATTGTTGACTTAAAGTCTCTTTTGTCTCAATATAGCCACCCTGGCATTCTTTAGGTTACTATCCTCTTCTGTCATTTCAATTTCAACCTACTGTGTTGTGTATTTGTATCTAGAGAGTGTCTTATAGACTATATATAGGTAGATCATATATTTATATTAATTTTGCCAATTTCTGTTTTTTTTTTTTTTTTTCCTTTTTTTTGAGACAGAATCTCACTGTGTCACCCAGGCTGGAATGCAGTGGTGTGATCTTGACTCTCTGCAACGTCAGCCTCCAGGGTTCAAACAATTCTTCTGCCTCACCCTCCTGAGTAGCTGGGATTACAGGTGCACACCATGATGCCTGGCTAATATATATATATATATATATATATATATATGTGTGTGTGTGTGTGGTTTTTTTTTTTTTTTTTTTTTTTAGTAGAGACAGGGTCTCACCATATTGGCCAGGCTGGTCTCAACCTCCTGACCTCATGATCTGCCTGCCTCGGCCTTCCAAAGTGCTGGGATTACAAGTGTGAGCCACCATGCCCAGCCTATGTTGCCAATTTCTGTCTTTTAGTTGGGAGTTTAGTTTATTTACATTTAGAGTGAATGATAAACTGATAAAGGACTTATGCCATTTTGCTAGTTATTTTCCATATGTATTACATCTTTTTTGTTTTCAGTTTTTCTGTGTGTGCCTTTTTTGTGTTTTTTTTTTTCTAATGTGCCATTTTAATTCATTTTGTATTTCTTTGTATTCATTATTTACCTAGTGTTAATACTTAGAATTGCAATTAACATCTTGAATTTATAACAATCTAGCTTGCATTAATACCAACTGAGCCTTAATATTATATAAAAACACTGGTCCTATATAGCTTTGTCCCTGTCCTTTGTCTTCTTATTGTGACATTTTATGCCTTCATAAATTGTGTGCACATTACCATAGATGTATAATTATTGTTTTATGTATATGTCTTTTAAATCGTACAGAAAAAAGAGAGAACATAAAAGCCAAGAATACAATAAGACTGGCTTTTGCATTTACTTATAGTAGTTACTTTTACCATTTGAATATTTTGTGTGTTTGCATTGGAATTACTGTCTAGTGTCCTTTTGTTTCAACCTGAGGGACTTCCTTTTGCATTTCTTGTAGGATAGGTCTAGTACTAGTATGTTTTCTCAGATTCTGTTGATCTAGGAATGTTTTAATTTCTCCTTCCTTTTTGAAAAGTAGTTTTGCCTAATGTAGAATTTTTGTTATTTTTTTTTTCTTTTGGCACTTTAAAGGTGCCATTATCCTACTGCCTCTGGCCTTCATGGTTTCTGATGAAAGACTGTCTGATAATCTTATTTCAGGTCCTTTGTACATGGTTAGTCCCTTATCTCTTGCTACTTTCAAGACTCTTTGTCTTTTAACAATTTATTATTTCTCTCAGTTTGAAGTTCTTTGATGTTATCCCAATTATAGTTTCTTGAGAGTCTTGGACATAGAGATTCATGTCTTTCATCAGTTTGGAAGGTCTTCAGACGTTATTTCTTAAGATATTTTTTGGTTCCCTTTTCTCCTCTTTGTCGGTAACTCTTGTTATTAACTTGTGGGTATGCTTAATGTTGTCTCATGGATCTCTTAGGCACTGTCCATTTTTCACCATTCTTTTTCTCTGCTCCACAGAATGAGTGATCTCCATCAGTGTCTTCAATTTTGCTGATTGTTCTCTTTGAGCTCCAATCTGTTACTGAATCCTTCTACTGATTTTAAAAAATTTTAGTTGTTGTACTTGTCAGCTCCAGACAGTCCTAATTACATTTTTATAGTTTTGTTCTCTATATTAATATTTTATATTTGGCACAGCATCATTCTCCTGGTTTCTGTTAGTTCTTTGGTTTCATTTAGCTCTTTGAGCACATTTAGAACAGCTGACTTAAATTCTTTACCTAGTAAGACCAATATCAAAGGTGTCTTTGAGGACAGGTTTTATTTATCTTTTCTGTGTGTCTGTGGGTCATATTATCTTCTTTGCATTCCTCATAATTTTTTATTGAAAACTGAACATTTTGAATATTAAAATATGCTAATTATAGAAATCAGATTCTTTTCCTCAGAATTTGTTGTTGCTGTTTATTTTGTATTGTTTGCTTGTTTTGTGACTTTTCTAAACTATTTTTGTAAAATCAGTGTTCTTTGTCGTACATGGTCACTGAAACCTCTGTTCTGTTAGTTTAGTGGTCAGTTTGTGATATGATAGAGATTTATTTAAATGCCCAGAGCAAAAACAAAATAAAAAACTCTTCTGGTCTGTGCATACTGGCCCTGTTTTAGGGCGTTCCTGTAATGGTTTGCCAGGCCATTTACATCTCGGCATTAACCTTTACTTCCTGCTTACACAGAGCCTAAAGGTCAACCAGACGTGAAAGCTTAGGTTCCTCTCAGGTTTTTTCTGAGCATGCATAATGCCTTGGACTTACACATGACCTCAATTCCCTGCTTTATGCAGGAGCTTTTCAAACCCCTTATCCCCAACCCTGGCCTCATGTGTTTCCTTCTCAGTTTTTCCATTCCCAGTTTTATCAGTCCATCTGCTGCTTTTCTCATCTGGCTGCTATGGCCAGATAATTGCCTTTAAATGCTTTCAACAAGCACTTCCTGGAAGACTAGCCCTGAGAAAGTTTTAAGGCAGGCAAAACAAAGACAAGCCTGTGAGCCACTTCTTCAGAGAGCCTGCATAGACAGATCAAAATACACAACTACAGTTCTCTGAAAACAAGGTGCATACTGTCCACTTTGGCACAGGCATCAGCAAGCTATACCAGGAATGTTCCTGGGTGTACTAGGTTTTTAATCAGATTGGAGAATTCTGAAAAGCTTGATGCTGACAGGGTGTTTTCTTTTTTTTTAGTTTGGGATGGAGTTTTGGAGTTACCTATTCCATTTTCAGCCTGTCTCCCATATCAATTTTTGAGTAATTACTCTGTGGCACAACAGATGTACCTAGCCCATCTTGTCCTTTACCTCTGCCATTAGCCATTTCTCCAAAGGACATTGTTCTTTCTAGTGGAGGGTGGAATTTAAAAAGCAAGATCTGGGTGCTCATTGCTAAAGGTTGTCACTGCCTCAGACCCTCTCAATTGACAGAATTAGGAAATATACATACACACACACAAATACACATATGTACACCTATTTTTGTATTGGTCTATCTATACATATTTTTTAAACAATGAGTTTACATAGACATTTTTCAGTTTCAATCTTAACCCCATAGCCTTTCTGTTTTCCATCTTTGTAACTTCTTTCTCCAACAGTAAGAAACCAGGCTATACCATTATCCACAATATTTATTTGCTCCTTCTCCCTGTTTGTATCCAATCTTTCTTTCTTTTTTTTTCTCTTTTGAGATGGAGTTTCGCTCTTGGTGCCCAGGCTGGAATGCAATGGCATGATTTCAGCTCACCGCAAACTCTGCCTTCTGAGTTCAAGTGATTCTCCTACCTCAGCCTCCCAAGTAGC
Organism: Macaca mulatta; assembly: GCF_049350105.2. Taxonomy (NCBI): domain Eukaryota; kingdom Metazoa; phylum Chordata; class Mammalia; order Primates; family Cercopithecidae; genus Macaca; species Macaca mulatta. The sequence goes on from NC_133414.1 coordinate 53,507,698, forward strand.
TGGGATTACAGGCATGTACCACTACGCCTGGCTAATTTTGTATTTTTAGTATATACAGAGTTTCTCCATGTTGGTCACGCTGGTCTCGAACTCCTGACCTCAGGTGATCTGCCTGCCTTGGCTTAACAAAGTGTTGGGATTACAGGTGTGAGCCACTACGCCCGGTCTGTATCTAATCTCTTAAACCTGCCAGTGCTACCTGTCTCCTCAGCTCTCGTTTGATCCCTTAGATCACCATTCCTGGGATTACCCATATTTGCTATATTAAATATTCAAATCAGATTTGATGTATTAAAACATTTTAGAAGTTAAAAGGGGCCATTTGACTAAGTCTTCTTATTTATGGAAAAACATCATTACTTTATGTAAGCTTATCAAAAATAAAATTTCTGATCATTGGCAGCACAGTATCTAAACCTGTCTATACAGGTTGTCAAGCCACTACTTTGTCCATTAAGTTATAAGGACACTTACCCCATTCATGAAGGCAGAGCTTCCTAATCACCTCCTGAAGGCCATGCCTCTTCACACTATTGCAGTGGTATTAGATTTCAACATATGAAGTTGTGAAGGGCACAAACATTCAGACCATAGCACTAAGTATTTTATTCTACTGGATACTATCATAAATGGAATTATTTTCTGAATTTCATTTTGAATTGTTCATTGTTGGAGTATTTTTTTTAAAAAAAACCTAATTGTTGTGCGTTGGTTTTGCACTCTGCAACTTCGTCGAAACTGTTTGTTAGCTTGTAGATTTTTTGTGGATTATTCGCTAAGTAATGTTATCTGCAAATAGAGTAGTTTTACTTCTGCCTTTCAATTTGACTGTCTTTCATTTCTTTTTCTTGCCTATTTGCTCTGGCTAGAACTTTTAATACAGTGTTGAATTGCAGTGGTGAAAGCACTATCCTTTGCCTGTTCATGATCTTGGGGGGGATCTTTTCAGTCTTTCACTATGGAGTATGTTACCTATGAGTTTTTCATATATGCACTTTATTATGTTGAGGAACAGGCAGCAATCTTTGCTGTTTGACAGCCTCCGCTGGTGACACCAAGACAAACAGGGTCTGGAGTGTACCTCCAGCAAACTCCAGCAGACCTGCAGCAGAGGGGCCTGACTGTTAGAAGGAAAACTGACAAAGAGAAAGGAATAACATCAACATCAACAAAAAGGACATCCACTCAGAGACCCCATCCAAAGGGAAATAAATCACGAAGATGGGGAGAAACCAGTGCAAAAGGCTGACAATTCCAAAAACCAGAACACCTTTTCTCCTCCAAAGGATCACAACTCCTTGCCAGCAAGGGAACAAAACTGGATGGAGAATGCATTTGAAAAATTGACAGAAGTAGGTTTCAGAAGGTGGGTAATAACTAACTACTCTGAGCTAAAGGAGCATTTTCTACCCAATGCAAGGAAGCCAAGAACCTTGAAAAAAGGTTAGACAAATTGCTTACTGGAATAACCAGGTTAGAGAAGAACATAAGTCACCTGATGGAGCTGAAAAACACAACACAAGAACTTCGTGAAGCATACATAAGTATCAATAGCTGAATCGATCAAATGGAAGAAAGGATATAAGAGACTGAAGATCAAATTAATGAAATAAAGTGGGAAGATGAGATTAGAGAAAAAAGAATGAAAAGGAACAAATAAAGCCTCCCAAGAAATATGGGACTATGTGAAAATACTAGATCTGTGTTTGATTGGTTACCTGAAAGTGATGGGGAGAATGGAACCAAGCTGGAAAACACTCTTCAGGATATTATCCAGGAGAATTTTCCCAACCTAGCAAGAGACGTCAACATTCAAATTCAGGAAATACAGATAACACCACAAAGATACTCCTCAACAAGAACAACCCAAGACACATAAGCGTCAGATTCACCAAAGTTGAAATGAAGGAAAACATTTTAAGGGCAGCCAGAGAGAAAGGTCGGGTGACTCACAAAGGGAAGTCCATCAGACCAACAGTAGATCTCTGCAGAAACACTACAAACCAGAAGAGAGTGGGGGCCAATATTCAACATTCTTAAAGAAAAGAATTTTCAACCTGGAATTTCATATCCAGCCAAACTAAACTTCATAAGTGGAGGAGAAATAAAATTCTTTACAGACAAGCAAATGCTGAGAGATTTTGTCATCACCAGGCCTGCCTTACAAGAGCTCCTGAAGGAAGCACTAAACATGGAAGGTAACAACCAGTACTAACCACTGCAACAACATACCAAATTGTAAAGGTTATCAACACTATGAAAAAACTGCATCAACTAATGGGCAAAATAACCAGCTAGCATCATAATGACAGGATCAAATTCACACATAACAATATTAACCTTAAATGTAAACAGGCTAAATGCCCCAATTAAAAGACACACAGACTGGCAAATTGGATAAAAAGTCAACACCCATCAGTGTGCTGTATTCAGGAGACCCATCTCATGTGCAGAGACACACATAGGCTCAAAATAAAGGGATGGAGGAATATTTACCAAGCAAATGGAAAGCAAAAAAAAAGCAGGTGTTACAATCTTAGTCTCTGATAAAACATACTTTAAACCAACGAAGATCAAAAAAGACAAAGAAGGGCATTACATAGGTAAAGGGATCAATGCAACAAGAAGAGCTAACTACCCTAAATATATATGCACCCAATACACAGGAGCACCCAGATTTATAAAGCAAGTTCTTAGAGACCTACAAAGACACCTAGACTCCCATACAATAATAGTGGGAGACTTTAACAACCCACTGTCAGTATTAGACAGATTGAGACAGAAAATTAGCAGGGATATTCAGAACTTTAACTCAGCTCTGGACCAAGCAGACCTAATAGACATCTACAGAACTCTCCCTACCCAAATCAACAGAATATACATTCTTCTCAGCACCACATCACATTTATTCTAACATTGACCACATAATTGGAAGTAAAACACTCCTCAGCAAATGCAAAAGAATGGAAATGATAACAGTCTCTCAGACCATAGTGCAATCAAATTAGAAATCAGTATTAAGAAACTCACTCAAAACTGCACAATTACATGAAAACTGAACAACCTGCTCCTGAATGACTACTGGGTAAATGATGAAATTAAAGCAGAAATAAAGAAGTTATTTGAAACCAATGAGAACAAAGACACAATGTACCAGAATCTCTGGGACACATTTAAAGCAGTGTGTAGAGGGAAATTTGCAGCACTAAATGCCCACAACAGAAAGCAGGAAATATCTAAAATAGACACCCTAGCATCACAAAAGAGCTAGAGAAGCAAGAGCGAACAAATTCAAAAGCTAGCAGAAGGCAAGAAATAACTAAGATAAGAGAAGAACTGATAGAGATTGAGATACGAAAAACCCTTCAAAACATCAATGAATCCAGGAGCTGGTTTTTGAAAAGATCAACAAAATAGAATAGCAAGAAGAATAAAGAAGAAAAGAGAGAAGAATCAAATAGATGCAATAAAAAATGATAAAGGGGATATCACCACTGATCCCACAGAAATACAAACTACTGTCAGAGAATACTTTAAACACCTCTATGCAAATAATCTAGAAAATCTAGAAGAAATAGATAAATTCCTGGACATACACACCCTCCCAAGTCTAAAGCAGGAAGAAGTCGAATCCCTGAATGGACCAATAACAAGTTCTGAAATTGAGGCAGTAAATAATAGCCTACCAAGCAAAAAAGTCTAGGACCAGCTGAATTCACAGCCAAATACTACCAGAGGTACAAAGAGGAGCTGATACCATTCCCTCTGAAACTATTCTAAGCAACAGAAAAAGAAGGAATCCTCTCTAACTCATTTTATGAGGCCAGCATCGTCCTGATACCAAAACCTTGCAGAGACACAACAAAAAAAGAAAATTTCAGGCCAATATCCCTGATGAACATCGACACAAAAGTCCTCGATAAAATACTGGCAAACTGAATCCAGCAGCACTTCAAAAAGCTTATCTAACATGCTCAAATCAGCTTCATCCCTGGGATGCAAGGCTGGTTCAACATATGCAAATTAATAAACGTATTTCATGAAATAAACGGAACCAATGACAAAAACCACATGATTATCTCAACAGGTGCAGAAAAGGCCTTTGAGAAAATTTAACACCCCTTCATGCTAAAAACTCTCAAAACACTAGGTATTGATGGAACATATCTCAAAATAATAAGAGCTATTTATGACAAACCCACAGCCAATATCATACTGAATGGGCAAAAACTGGAAGCATTTCCTTTGAAAACCAGCACAAGACAAGGATGCCCTCTCTCACCACTCCTATTCAACATAGTATTGGAAATTCTGGCCAGGGCATTTGGGCAAGAGAAAGAAATGAAGTGTATTCAGATAGGAAAAGAGGAAGTCAAATTGTCTCTGTTTGCAGATGACATGATTGTATATTTAGAAAACCCCATCGTCTCAGCCCCAAATCTCCTAAAGCTGATAAGCAACTTCAGGAAGGTCTCAGGATACAAAATCAATGTGCAAAACTCACAAGCATTCTTATACACCAGTAACAGACAGAGAGCCAAAACATGAATGAACTCCCATTCACAATAGCTTCAAAGAGAAAAAAATACCTAGGAATCCAACTTACGAGGGATGTAAAGGACCTCTTCAAGGAGAACTACAAGCCACTGCTCAGTGAAATAAAAGAGGACACAAACAAATGGAAGAACATACCATGCTCATGGATAGGCAGAATAAATATTTTGAAAATGGCCATACTGCCCAAGGTAATTTATAGATTCAATGCCATCCCCATTAAGCTACCAATGACTTTCTTCACAGAATTGGATAAAACTGCTTTAACGTTCATATGGAACCAAAAAAGAGCCCACATTACCAAGACAATCCTAAGCCAAAAGAACAAAGCTGGAGGCATCACGCTACCTGACTTCAAACTATACTACAAGGCTACAGTAACCAAAACAGCATGGTACTGGTACCAAAACAGAGATATAGACCAATGGAACAGAACAGAGCCCTCAGAAATAACACCACACCTCTACAACCACCTGATCTTTGACAAACCTGACAAAAGCAATGGGGAAAGGATTCCCTATTTAATAAATAGTGTTGGGAAAACTGGCTAGCCATATGCAGAAAACTGAAACTGGACTCCTTCCTTACAACTTATACAAAAATTAACTCAAGATGGATTAAAGACTTAAGACCTAAAATCATAAAATCCCTAGAAGAAAACCTAGGCAGTACCATTCAGTACATAGGTGTGGGCAATGACTTCATGACTAAAACACCAAAAGCAAAGGCAACAAATGCCAAAATTGACAAATGGGATCTAATTAAACTAAAGAGCTTCTGCACAGCAAAAGAAACTATCATCAGAATGAACAGGCAACCTCCAGAATGGGAGAAAATTTTTGCAATTTATCCATCTGACATAGGGCTAATATCCAGAATCTACAAAGAACTTAAACAAATTTACAATTAAAAAACGCCATCCAAAAGTGGGTGAGGGATATGAACAGACACTTCTCAAAAGAAGACATTTATGTGGCCAGCAAACATATGAAAAAAAGCTCATCATCACTGGTCATTAGAGAAATACAAATTAAAACCACAAAGAGATACCATCTCATGCCAGTTAGAATGGCAATCATTAAAAGTCAGGAAACAACAGATGCTGGGGAGGATATGGAGAAACAGGAACGATTTTATACTGTTGGTGGGAGTGCAAATTAGTTCAACCATTGTAGAAGTCATGGCGATTCCTGAAGGATCTAGAACCAGAAATACCATTTGACCCAGGAATCCCATTACTGGGTATATACCCAAAGGATTATAAATCATTCTACTATAAGGACACATGCATATGTATGTTTTTTTGCAGCACTATTCACAATAGCAAAGACTTGGAACCAACGTAAATGCCCATCAATGATAGACTGGATAAAGAAAATGTGGCACATATATACCATGAAATACTATGCAGCTATAAAAAAGGATGAGTTCATGTCCTTTGCAGGGACATGGATGAAGCTGGAAACCATTATTCTCAGCAAACTAACACAAGAACAGAAAACCAAACACCACTGTTCTCATAAGTGGGAGTTGGACAATGAGAACACGTAGACACAGGGAGGGGAACATCTCATACTGGGGCCTGTCAGGGGGTGGGGGGCTAGGGGAGAGATAGCATTAGGAGAAGTGCCTTATGAAGATGATTGTTTGATGGGTGCAGCAAACCACCATGGCACATGTATACCTATGTAATAAACCTGCATGTTCTGCACATGTACCCCAGAACTTAAAGTATAATTTAAAAAAACACCAGTTGACTGTACTCACCCTGTTTTACTATCAGATGCTCAATCTTATTCATTCTAATTACATTTTTGTATGCATTATTTGAAGAAATTTATCCACTCTGCCAATCTTCCATTTTTCTTATTTATTTAATCCTAATTTCTCTTTTAAGACCAAATCCAGATGAAAAGTTGGCTTATAATCCTATTATAATCTTATTCCCTTGTTTGTCGTGAATCACATTTCAACCCAAAGGATTCCCTTTAGCATTCCTTGCAGAGTAGATCTAGTAAAAACATATTCTCTTAGCTTGTGTTCATCTGGGAAGGTCCTCATTATTGACAGGCATGTTTGCCCGGCATAGAATTCTCAGCTGACAGCTTTTTTCTTTCAGCACTTTGAATATATCAATCCAGTGCCTTCTAACCTCCAAGGTTTCTGCTGATGATCTTTTTGAGGTTCTTTTGTATGTGACAAATTGCTTCTCCTTTTCTGCTTCAAGATTCTCCGTCATTTTTTTTTTTTTTTCCTGACTGATTATAACATGTCTTGTCTTGGTGGATGTATTTGAGTTTATTTTGAGTTTATTGTACTTCCTGGATTTGTGTCTTTCACCAAATTTAGGAAGTTTTGGCTTTTCTGCAAATACTCTTATTTCCTTGCCTCTCTTGTATTCCTCTACGTTTCCCATGTTTGTGTTGGTCAGGTTGATGGTGTCCCATAGGTCCTTTGGGTTCCGTTTATTTTTCTTAATTCTTTTTTGCTCTGATTCTCAAACTTGATAATTTCAATAGTCTTATACTTAAATTCACAGATTCTTTTTGGCATTCCCAGGTTTGCTGTTGAACTCCTCTGGTGAATTCATTATTTCAATTATGGTACTCTTTAGTTTTAGAATGTCTATGTGGTTATTATAATTTCAGTCTCTTTTTTGATATTTGTAAGTTGTTCTCTTGGTTCTCTCTAGTTCTTGTATGTTTTAGCTTTTGAGTATATTAAAGACAGTTGATTTAAAGTGTTTGTTTAAGAATTGTTATGTTTGGTTTGCCTCAGGGATAAATGTCAATTTATATTTTTCCTGTGATTGGACCACACTTCCAGTTTCTTTGTATGCTTTGTGATTTTCTTGTTCCTGCTGAAACTGGGCATTTTAATATTATAATTTGGTAACTTTAGAAATCACTTTCTTATTCTTCTCTAGACTTTGCTGTTCTTAATTATTGAAGTCTTCAATCATCCATTTGTTTTTATGAATTTTTCAGACTGTTTTTTGCAGTATATTTATTTCTAGTCATGTGTGGTCACTGAATTCTCTCTCTTTAGCTTGTGTTCAGATAGTGTTTTAACCGGCATTTTTCCTGGAGGGCCAGGATTCAAACAGCAACAACCAAAAAGTAAAAAAACTAAAAAAAACAACAACAAAACCCCTTTCCTATTATTTGCAAATTGACTGTCCTTAGCCCTTTTTGAGCACTTAGCCTGGTCCGTTTAGAACTTCATCTTAGTCTTCACTGCTTGCTTGCACTGAGCATAGAGATTAGCCAGAAGTAAAACCTTAGGGTCTTTTGAGGTCTTTGCCAAGCTTCTCCTGTCCTGGGTATGTGCTTGGTGTTCTGAATTCCCTAACCTATTTATGCCTAGTGTTCCATTATTGGAACGCTAAGCATGTGGGAGTTATATGCTACTGCTCAAGGTCATTTAAAGGTCTGATTGCAAAAATTTAAAAAATTGCAACCTCAGGCATAAATGGGCTATAATGTACACAGTGCTCTTGATTGCCCTCATTTCCCCCCAAAAAAGTCTCTCTTTAGCTTTTTTTTTTCTTTTGGAATTCATTTGAGAATGGTATTTATCTCCTGGATTTATCTATATTTTACAAACTATTCTTTTATTAACTCTTTTTCCAGTTTTTATTTTGTTATAATTTATGCAATTTTATACATTTAGATTTGTACGATTCTGTATTTTACATCCATTTTGTTTTCTTTCTTTCTTTATTTCTTTCCTTTTTTTGAGACACAGTTTTACTCTTTTTGCCCAGGCTGGAGTACAGTGGTGTGATCTTGGCTCACTGCAACCTCTGCCTCCCAGGTTCAGGTGATTCTCCTGTCTCAGCCTCCCGAGTAGCTGGGAATACAGGTGCCTGCCTCCATGCCTGGCTAATTTTCGTATTTTTAGTAGAGATGGGGTTTCACCATGTTGGCCATGCTGGTCTTGAACTCCTGACCTCGTGATCCTCCCGCCTTGGCCTACCAAAGTGCTGGGATTACAGGCGTAAGCCACCGCACCTGGCCCATTTTGTTTTCTAGTAGTGTTCAGAGTATTTGCTTTGTTTTCAGTTAGGCAAATATTAACATTTAATTTTGGAATGCTCTTTTTTTAGTCTGTGGTTTTTTTTTGTTTGTTTTGAGACGGAGTCTCATTCTGTCACCCAGGCTGGAGTGCAGTGGCACAATCTTGGCTCACTACAATCTCCACTTCCCGGGTTCAAGCGATTCTCCTCCCTCGGCCTCCCAAGTAGCAGGGATTACAGGCGTCCACAACCACGCATGGCTATTTTTTGTCTTTTTAGTAGGGATGGGGTTTCACCATGTTGGCCAGGCAGGTCTTGAACTCCAGACCTTAGGTCTCTCCCAAGCTTCAGAATCATCTCTGTAGCCTTCCACTGGACATGCTCACTTCCATGACATGAAGACATTCCAAGAGCTGCATGGCCTGCATGTGTCTTATTGTCAATCTGCACTCTCCCCTTCCTCAACACCCAACCTCCTGGTTCTAATTTCCAGACCTTCTAATGCCTCTATGCAGGCCCTCTGGAAGTAGCCCTTCCTCTCTTGTTTAGTGAATTCCCTCTTCCACATCTCCACTACTGCCTCTTAATATAGACAATCTACCTCTAACGCTGCTCTCCAGCAGTCTCCAATCTACTTTGGTGGCATTGCTTCCTCAGTGAAAACTGAATTATGTTACAGAGATTCAGTTGTGTATTTCCAGTTCACCATCAACTTCTGCTATTCGCGTCAATGACCTGGAGTTGGGGGCGCAGGGAGCCTATGGCCTAAAGGAAGTGTGCAAGATAATTGTGTTTATGTCATATACTGCCAGTCCTTTAGGGCTTGGGAGGAAAATATCAGCATGCCTATTTATGTTTTTATCTATAAAATAAGAACAAAATTAAGCTTTCCTTATATGTAGATTGATTGTATTTTATTTACTTTATAAATAAATATAAGTAAAACTAGTAGTTGCTAAAAATTTTTACAGATTAGTTGAGTGATAAATATTTGGAGAACACTAACAGGATTAAAGCCAAAAGTATTTCCTATTCTCCCTCATCTCCCATGCCTCTGCAACCTTTATCTCATCACAGGTAAGGCATGCTCTTATCCTGTTAAGCAGTTCCATTGACTTGCCTCATATTTTTTCAGGATTTTAACCTTTTCTTAAGTTTTTGTTATATGTTTGCAAAGGAACTAAAGTTTTATCACTTTAGTGAAATCTAATATGTTGACATACTTTCACACGAATTTGCACAGAACACTTTTATGATCCATCTGTGTTGCACATATCTGTGGTGTGAGTCCGTTAAGTCCTGTGGTAGGTATGTCTCTGTATGTATGTTTCCTTGTGAGAAGATATGTTCCTCTCCTGTAATTACAGGAAGACTCTTGTATTCAAATTGGAATACTCAGAAACTAAGAAAGCTCTAGGCATATGTAGGCACTAAATATTTTTGCATTAAGTAATAAATTAATGCACCAACAGGATATTTCTACTATGATTTTTTACCCACAATGTGTAACATAAAACAACATATATCATAGAGGCCCTTTATAACATTTTCTATTTAATTTTCAACAATAAAAATGGTAAGGATTAGTCCCTAAACATCCTTTTTCACGTCAACTGATTCTTATCACTTCAGACTGAGCAGAACTGTGATTTTCCAGGGATCAGTGTCATTTAGGGATGTGACTGTGGGCTTCACTCAAGAGGAGTGGCAGCATCTGGACCCTGCTCAGAGGACCCTGTACAGGGATGTGATGCTGGAGAACTACAGCCACCTTGTCTCAGTAGGTAGGTAGGAATTGTTTCCCATGTAGAAGACCAGAGTGCATGTCCTTTCTTATCAATAGAAACTTGTGGAACTTTTGTAAAATATAATATTTAGGTTTGAGATTCAGAGATCAAGGACAATTTATCCCTTTTGGATACTAGAGAGAATGACAGGATTAAATGAAGTGTGTGTGTGTGTGTGTGTGTGTGTGTGTGTGTGTGTGTGTGTACTGTTTGGGGTACACTGTCTTCCTCCTTCAGGAAAACCCACCCAGTTTGTCCCAAGTAATACAGTTCTCATTCACAGGATATTGCATTCCTAAACCAGAAGTGATTCTCAAGTTGGAGAAAGGCGAGGAGCCATGGATATTAGAGGAAAAATTTCCAAGCCAGCGTCATCTGGGTGAGTTAGTATGTGCCAGATGGAATTTAAAGGAAGGTAGATCACAAAGTGTAGGTTCAGATAATAAGACCATTGAAATGTTCTTCAGGAATCATGTTTTAGAGGCTCTAGAACTTTGGAACTAACATGTTGATATGACCCAAATATCCAGTGACTCTGAATCACCCAGGATCTCCCAATATCACTTCCATACACACATCTTGGGTTTTTTTTTTAATTGTGGTAAAAATTATATGGTTAAGCCAAAGATTAATAAAATATATATGTGTGTGTGTGTGTGTGTGTGTGTGTGTGTGTGTGTATAAACACTCACATATCCATCACTGAGATGAATATATAGAGTGATTTTTCAACACCCCCAGAAAGCTCTCTGGTGTACTCTTCCCAGTAAAGAGCATCCCTCCTTCTTTAAAATATTAAACATATTTTTCTATACATGCTTTTTTGAGTTGCTCATTCTTTAGCTTTTTACCATATTTATCATTTTTTTACAGAATTATTTTAAAATAGCCTGGGCCCAGTGGTTCATGCCTATAATTCCAGGACTTTGGGAGGCTGAGGTGGGAGGAACACTTGAGCCCAGGAATTTGAGACCAGCTTGGGCAAAATAGGAAGACCCCATCTCTATGAAAACTTAAAAAATCAGCCAGGCATGGTGGCACACACCTGTGGTCTCATGCCTGGCTAATTTTTGTGATCTCAGCTACTGGAGAGCTGAGGTGAGAGTCTTGTTTTAGCCTGGGAAGAGGCTGCAGTTAGCTGTGTTTGTGCCATTGCAATGCAGCCTGGGTGACAGGGCAAGATTCTGTCTCTAAAAAATAAAAAGCAGTTAAAATTAAAATTAAACATTCAACCAGTAAGGATTTCAGCGTGAAGCCTGAAAATATTTGTGTTTGGAAAAGCTCTCCAGGTAATATTGATAAACATTATTTGTTAAATACCACTGATTTAAATATCTATGTAGGGCACTAAGAAAAAAATCATAAGCAAAGTAATGGCTGCCAGGAACATAGTTGGTGAACAAAAACAGAACCGCATGAAATATTTTAAAAATCAGTGTTTAACAAAAAATATTGTTATAGCAATCCAGCTGATGTTTGTGCTTAAATGAATTATACAAACAGTCCTTTCATGTTTTTTAGTGAATGAACCTGGAAAATTTGGGAAGGCAAACTTTTAAAAACACTGTTAGACTACAATCTGACAATGAAAAAACAATCAGTATGAGATTATGATGGGAATGAGCAATTTATGAGGGACAAACAGCTGAACCTACCTAGAGTGAAATATATTCATTCTAGACTCGTAAAAGAATGGCTTGGTTCTAATCTGAATCTAAATGTAAAGATATGTTTACTTCAGTGATACCTTGTTAAAAAAAAAAGTGTTTGTTCTTGGGACATTGGACTCAGTATAGTATAGGATAGTTGATGGAATAAAGGGCAAATCCCATAGCTAGAATAGAACCATAAACCTATCCTGTGACAAGGATGGCTTGTTCACTCGTTGATTTCACTCTTATTGTTGCATACTTTTATTCCTAGTGAATCAGAGCTAGAACAACAATTGAGCCAGGTGCAGTGCCTCATGCCTGTAATCCCAGCACTTTGGAAGGCCAATGTGGATGAATTACTTGAGGCCAGTAGTTCGAGACCAGCCTGGCTAACATGGCAAAATCCTGTGTCTACTGAAAACATAAAAACTAGCTGAGCATGGTTGTGTACACCTGTAGTCCCAGCTACTTGGGAGGTTGAGGCATGAGAATCGCTTGAACACAGGAAGCAGAGGTTGTAGTGAGCTGAGATCATGTCACTACTCTCCAGCCTGGGTGATAGAGCAAGACTCTGTCTCAAAAACACCACCACCACCACCAACCAACAACAAAACCACACAGAATTGGAGCTTGGATTACAGGACTATCTATGAATTAGAACTTTTAGAAATTCAGTTTGTTGCTGCTGTGTTGAATTAAAAAGAGGTATAAGACTGGAAGTGTGCACATTGTTGTCATAATGTAGGTATGAGGAGATAATGGCCTAAACTGAGTCATGCCTTCAAATATAATGCTAACTTTATTTCTCTTACATATCCTTGTCAACTAATCTTTCTTGTCACTCTATATTTCAGAATTAATTAATACCAGTAGAAACTATTCAGGAATGAAGTTCAATGAGTTTAACAAAGGTGGAAAATGTTTGTGTGATGAAAAGCATGAAATAATTCATTCTGAAGAGGAACCTTATGAATATAATAAAAATGGGAACAGCTTCTGGCTGAATGAAGACCTCATTTGGCATCAGAAAATTAAAAATTGGGAGCAACCTTTTGAATACAATGAATGTGGGAAAGCTTTCCCTGAGAATTCATTCTTCCTTGTACATAAGAGAGGTTACACAGGACAGAAAACCTGCAAATATACTGAACATGGGAAAACCTCTGATATGTCATTTTTCATTACCCATCAGCAAACACATCCAAGAGAAAACCACTATGAATGTAATCAATGTGGAGAAAACATCTTTGAGAAATCCATTCTCCTTGAACATCAGAGTGTTTACCCATTCAGCCAGAAGTTAAATCTCACTCCAATTCAGAGAACCCACTCAATTAACAATATTATTGAATATAATGAGTGTGGAACCTTTTTCAGTGAAAAATTAGTCCTTCATTTACAACAGAGAACACATACAGGAGAAAAACCTTATGAATGTCATGAATGTGGAAAAACCTTCACCCAGAAGTCAGCCCATACAAGACATCAGAGAACACACACAGGGGGAAAACACTATGAATGTCACGAATGTGGGAAGACCTTTTATAAGAATTCAGACCTCATTAAACATCAAAGAATTCATACAGGGGAGAGACCTTATAGATGTCATGAATGTGGGAAATCCTTCAGTGAAAAGTCAACCCTTACTCAACATCAGAGAACACACACAGGGGAGAAACCATATGAATGTCATGAATGTGGGAAAACCTTTTCCTTTAAGTCAGTCCTTACTGTGCATCAGAAAACACACACAGGGGAGAAGCCCTATGAATGCTGTGCATGTGGGAAAGCCTTTCTCAGAAAATCAGACCTCATTAAACATCAAAGAATTCACACAGGCGAAAAACCTTATGAATGTAATAAATGTGGGAAATCATTCTCTGAGAAGTCAACCCTTACTAAACATCTAAGAACTCACACAGGTGAGAAACCTTATGAATGTATTCAGTGTGGAAAATTTTTCTGCTACTACTCCGGTTTCACAGAACATCTGAGAAGACACACAGGGGAGAAACCTTTTGGATGTAATGAATGTGGGAAAACCTTCCGTCAGAAGTCAGCCCTAATTGTTCACCAGAGAACTCATATAAGACAGAAACCCTATGGATGTAATGAATGTGGAAAATCATTCTGTGTGAAGTCAAAACTCATTGCACATCATAGAACACACACAGGGGAGAAACCCTATGAATGTAATGTTTGTGGAAAATCATTCTATGTTAAGTCAAAACTAACTGTACATCAGAGAACACACTTGGGGAGAAACCCTATAAATGTAGTAAGTGAGGGAAATTACTCTGGGTGAAGTCAGAACTTTGTAGAACACAGAACATAAAGGGTGAGAGAAATCTGTTAATATAATGATAATGAGAATACCTTTGGCCTAAAGTCAGTTCTCACAGTATTGAAGAGAACTTAGAGAAAAAAACAATATGAAGATATGGAATGCAGGAAAACATTATTCTGGACTTTGGACCATACATTATGTTACAAAACTAAAAGTGGAAAAAACTTACTGGTGAATGAATGTAGGAAACATTTTGCCCAGTGCCACTCCTCATTAAACATCAGAGAATTCACATGGGGTGAAACCTGTGTCAGCATCCCTAGGTTGAGAAGGGATGCATTTTTCTGCTACTACTTCAGTTTCACAGAATATCTGAGAAGACACATGGGAGAAACCATTGGGGTGTAATGAATGTGGAAAAACCTTTTGTCAGAAGTCAGCCCTAATTTTTCACCACAGAACTCATATAAGACAGGAACCCTATGGATGTAATGAATATGGAAAATCATTCTATGTGAAGTCAAGAGGCCAGAGAAAATGCACAAACTATAGGAAACTATAAGAAAGCATTTACTATGAGGTTATATTTTATGGAGTATGTGTAATAAGAAGTAGCTTCTCAGTGAACATCAGATAGTAGAGAAAGTATTTTTAACTGTATCTAATGTGTGGACGTTTCAAGTTAAAATCTAAATATAGAACAGGTGTTGAATTGCAGTATATCTAGCAATTTAAGAAAATGTGGAAAAAAGATTTGTATTGAGAAATAGCATTTTACTTTGTTAATATCGTTTAGTTCATTGTCAAGGCTGCTGTTTTCTAAGAGACTTGAAAATATGTCACTCGAGCCAATGGCTATAAGTAGTTCAAAGGTTTATTGCTTAGCCATGTGCAAAATAAGGGAAGATTTTTTAGCAAGGGGACCCACAAACAAGAATGCTCTTGTATGTCCAGGAAGAAAGAGAAAGACCCTCAATATGGGGCCATAGTACAGCAGCCCACCAGCAGGATTTTTGAATAATCCTGGGGCAGACTAAATTCAGACGACCCATCTCAGAATGGTGGATCAAAGGGGCAAGTCAATTTGCCTTGCATGCAACTTATGAGGATTAGTAGAAGAGAGTGGGTCCAGATTTCTGGTGGTTTCTGCCCTAGCAGATGTCTAACACATAAGCCAGGACATTCTGCTGTGAGTGACTTTTGTACCCAACTCTATTTCACTCCATACTGAAACATGTCTTTCATAGGTGATAAAACTTTTAAAAATGTGTATATAGATATAACTTAGATATGGAGCTTTCAAAAAGCACAAATAGGCTGGGCATAGTGGCTCGTGCCTGTAATCCCAGTACTTTGGGAGGCTGAAGTGGGCAAATCACCTGAGGTCAGGAGTTCCAGACCAGCCTGGCCGACATGAAACCCTGTCTCTACTAAAAATACAAAAATTAGCCAGGCATGGTGGTGCACACCTGTAATCCTGGCTACTAAAGAGGCTGAGGTGGGAGGATCACTTGAACCTGAGAGGTGGAGGTTTCAGTGAGCTGAGATCATGCCACTGCACTCCAGCCTGAGCAACAGAGAGTTTAAAAAAAAAAAAAGCAAAAGTAGATTTTGCTATTGGGTAAGGTATAGTAGTTGGCAGCAGAATGGACCCATTGAGGACAACTATAAAATTACAGAAAATATTTAAATGCAAATTATTGCTATAGAAGCAAAGAGGACTAAAGGGGCAAAATTCTAGAGAGTGGTAAAAAGAATGCAGCTCTGGGGGCCCTTTCCACTTCTGACTATAGGGAAGAACCTGAATATTGAACTTGGTTCAGGCAGAGGGCCATAACCTGGGGGTCAGGGGAAGGCATGGGGGGACCAGAAACCGGGAGAACAATCAAGAGTGCAGTGTAAAGAATGAATACATTAGGGGCTTCAAACACATATAATTTCTCAAGAAATTTCCAGATGTCTCATGCTGCATAGGGCAGGAACCTGAAAAGCTAATTTGAGAAGATAATAAGTAGGATTTTTGTTTTGTTTTGTATTTGGCAGTATGAAGGAGAAATGATTAAAACTTAGGAAGTGCCAGTGGGTTGGTCCTTTGCTGAACATGCCATCAGTAAAAGCCGTGGAAACAAGGTCATACTAGAGATTGATTGTGCTTGTCACAACTGCAAACAATACCTGAGTGGAATATTCAAAAACTTGCTTAGAAAGAAAACTCTAGGAACAGATGGCTTCACTGAACTTATTCCGAATATTTAAAAATAATACCAGGCTTTTATAAACTTTTCTAGAAGAAAAACGATGGAACTTTTCCATTCAGTTTTTGAGGCCAGTACAACTTTGATACCAAAACCTTAAAAAACAAAAACAAACAAACAAAACCACAAAAAACCATAAAGCTATAGACCAAAGTCTCACAGATTTAGATGCAAAATCCTAAAATTGAAAAAAATGTCTAGCCATATCCATAAACTATATCATCACCAAGAGATGTTTATTAGGGCAATCAAAAGATGATTTATTATTTTTTTAAAAATGTGGCCTTCCATTCCTCTTTCTTTTGATTCCCCTCTTTGAGTTTTCATGTGTCTCTCCTGACTTCCTTCCCCAGAGTGGAGGAGTTAGACTTGCCTCATGGGATGAGAGCAGTTGTGGCCTTGTTCCTGCTGGCACCAAGAGGGCTGCTGGTGAGGTGTGGAAGGGACAGGGGGAGGAGATAGGCAGCATTGTTGAGAGATTGGTAACATTGGGCAAATATGTTGAGAATGATGACAGCAAGATTTCTCCATTAGAGAAGGTATTTATAAAATTAGGAATGAGGAGAGCTAGAAAACCTGGAGTGTGACATTAGAATAGAACTCATATCTTTTAAATATATAGGAACAAATAGAGAAATTGCTGTGTGTGCACATATGCATATATTTTGTGATTCATTCTACTGAGAGGACCTAAATGCAATGACACCTCAGTAATAGTAAGCACACCAACTGCCAAGTTACTAGTTCCTAAATACTATCCACACAAAAAAAGGGGACCAGAGATGATTCCTAGTCAGAGTTTGGGGGAAATACAAGATGAACCTGAATCATCTCATGTACCTAACAGTAAGAAAATACTCTGGCTGGTAGCAGTGTCTCATGCCTGTAATTCTAGCATGTTAGAAGGTCAAGGTGGGTGGGTTGCTTGAACCCAGGAGTTTGAGACCAGCCTGGGCAACATGGCACAACTGTCTCTACAAAAAATACAAAAATTAGCCAGGCATGGTGGCATGCACCTGTAGTCTGAGGTACTCAGGAGACAGAGAGGTGGGAGGATCACTTGAGCTTGGGAGACTGAGGCTGCATTTAGCTGTGATTGTGCCACTGCACTCTAGCCTGAAGACAGAGTGAGACCCTGTCTCAGGAAAGAAGAAAAAAAAAAAAAAAAAAAAGATGTCATTCAGCAGGTTAATGGATACACTGTGGAACATCCAGAAAACAACATTCTTCAAAGAAATGGAAAACACAATCCTAAAATTTATATGGGAACCACAAAAGACCTAGAATAGTCAGAGCTATCCTGCACAAAAGGAATCAAACTGGATAAATCATATTACCTGACTTCAAATTATTCAACAGAGCTACAGTAACCAAAACAGCATGATACTGGCATAAAAACAGACACATAGGAACAGAAGAGACAACCCAGAAACAAATTCATACATCTATGGTGGACTCACTTTTGACAAAGGTATGAAGCACATGCATTGGGGAAAAGATAGTGTCTTTAATAAATGGTGCTATGAAAACTGGGTATCCATATGCAGAAGAATGAAACTAGACCCCCATCTCTTACCATATACAAAAGTCAAAATTAATTAAAAAGTTAAATCTAAGACCTCAAACTATGAAACAGCTAAAAGAAAACATTGGGGAATCTCTCCAGGACATTGGAGTGGGCAAAGATTTCTTGTGTAATACCTGACAACCAAAGTAAAAGTGGACAAATGGGATTACATCAAGTTAAAAAGCTTCTGCGTTGCAAAGCAAACAACAAAGTGAAGAGACAACCCATAGAATGGGAGAGAATATTTGCAAACTATCCATCTGTATTAGGCCATTCTTGAAATACTATAAAAAAATACTCGAGGCCGGGTGTGGTGGCTCATGCCTGTAATCCCAGCACTTTGGGAGGCCATGGCGGGCGGATCACGAAGTCAGGAGATAGAGACCATCCTGGCTAACACTGTGAAACCCTGTCTCTACTAAAAATACAAAAAAATTAGCCAGGCGTGGTGGTGGGCGCCTGTAGTCCCAGCTACTCGGGAGGCTGAGGGAAGAGAATGGCATGAACCTGGGAGGCAGAGCTTGCAGTGAGCCAAGATCGTGCCACTGCACTCCAGCCTGGGGACAGAGCGAGACTCCGTCTCAAAACAAAAACAAAAACAAAACTCGAAACTGGGTAATTTATAAAGAAGAGGTTTAGTTGGCTCATGGTTTTGCAAGCTGTACAGGAAGCATGGTGCTAACATCTTACCAGCTTGTAGGGAGGTGTCAGGAAGTTTCCAACCACAATGGAAGGCAAAAGGGGAGTAAGTATCTCACATGGCAGGAGCAGGGGCAAAGAGAGAAGGGGAGGGAGGTGCCACACACTTAACCAGATCTTGTGAGTACTCAGATTTTGTGAGGTGTGCTTGAGGTCATGGATACCCCATTTACCCTGATGTGTTTATACACATTTGATACCTGTATTAAAATATCTCATTTAACCCATAAACATACACCTACTTTGTACCCACAAAAATTTAAAAATAAAGTTTATTTCAATGTTTAAAGACTTGTTATTAAAATAATAGCAGTTTCAGTAAATTTAATATTTAAATAAATCTCCCAATATTTATTCTTAACACTGGAAGAAGTTTTCCAAAATGTATATGGCAGAAATATGGGCCTTGATGTGAGGACAGTATCAATTAATGAGGGATCCTCCCCCTTGAACAAAACAGCTTCCTCCAAGACCCACCTTTAATGCTGAGCATTACCTCTCAAAATGAAATTTGGGCAGGGACTAATATCCAAACTATATCAACATCTGACAAGATGTTCACAACCAGAATATATAAAGAGCTATAACAATTCTATAGAAAAAAAAAAATCTGATTTAAAACTGGGCAAAAATCTGAATAGACATTTCTCAAAAGAAGATATACAAATGGCAAATAGGCATATGAAAAGGTGCTCAACATCACTGATCCATTAGAGAAATGCAAATCAAAACTATAATGAGATATCATCTCACCCTAGTTAAAATGTCTTCTGTGCAAAAGACAGGTAGTAACAAATGAGGAAGAGGATGTGGAGAAAAGGGAACCCTTGTGCACTGGACTATGGAAATGTATATTAGTACAACCACTATGGAGAACAGTTTGGAGGTACCTCAAAAACTAAAAATAGAGCTGCCATACAATCCTGTAATTCCACTGGTAGTTATATACCCCAAAGAAAGGAAATCAGTATATTGAAGATATATCTGCACCATGTTTACTGTAGCACTACTCACAATAGCCAAGATTTGGAAGCAACCTAAGTGTCTATCAGCAGATGAATGGATGAATAAAATATGGTGCATATACACAATGGAGTAGTATTCAGCCATAAGAAAGAATGAGATCCTGTCATTTGCAACATTATAGATGGAACTAGAGATCATTAAATGAAATGAGCCAGGCACAGCAAGACGGACATCACATGTTCCGACTTACTTGTTGGAGCTAAAGATGAAAACAACTGAACTTATAGAGAGTAGAAGGATGGTTACCAGAGGCTGGGAAAGGTAGTGGGGGTGTGGTGAGGGGGAAGTGGGGAATGTTAATGGGCACAAAAAGTAGAATGACTAAGACCTAGTATTTGATAGGACAAGGTTACTACTGTCAATAATAATTGTACATTTTAAAGGTATAATTGAATTGTTTGTAACACGAAGGATAAATGCTTGAGGTTATGGATACCCCATTTACCCTGATGTGATTATTAGATATTGCATACCTATATCAAAATGTATCACATGCCCCATAGATATATACACCTAGTATGTACCCACAAAAATTAAAAATAAAGTAAAATTTCAATGATTAGGAAGACCATTATCAGTTTTCTTTAAATGTTTCTATAAATTTAACACAATTTCAATAAAGCTCCCAATATTTATCCTTAGTACTGGAAAATTTTTTCCAAAATGTGTATGGCAGAAATAGGGCCAAAATAGTCAAGAAAACTATTTTTGAGATGTCAGTTTTCCTCAAATTGTTCTATTAAACACCACCTGAACTAAAATTTGACAAGTGGATTATAAATTTATGTGGACATTCAGAACAATTGTGGATACAGGAGTCCAGAATCACAGACATAAACCATGAGGTGCTTGGGAGATTTTCAGAAAATGTGCTAATGAAATTCAAGGGGAAAGACACATCTTCAAAAAGTGGTGTTACCTTTGACTCCCCAAAGCGTATATAAAGCCTCAACTCATCATATATCTAAATATAGGAACTCAAACTTAAAACTTGTAGAAGAAAGTATGAGAAAATTTTTGTAGGTTTGAGTTAGGTGATGATTTCTATATAGGACAATAAAAATATGGAACATACAAAAATTAATGCACTTAATTTAAAATAATACAAATGATTTATGCACTTTAAACTTTGATAAGTTAGATTTTGTTAAATTCAAAAGCTTGTGTTCTTCAAACCACACAAGGAAATGGAAAGGCGAGTTATGGACTAAAAAAAATACATGTAAAACAGCTTGGGATAAGAATAGAAGAAAAATCCCAATAAGAAAATTGGTGAAAGATTGGTATGGAAAGTTCACTACAGAAAAAGTACGAATGGCAAATAAGCCTGATTTGGGGGAGTGTGTTCAATACCAATGCTAATTTTTAAAATGTCCTATGTTTAATTTTTTGGAGTGTGTGATTTACAACATGCCCCTACTGCATGGAGGGAGAGAAGATGGTAAAATGAACAGAAGTAATAATTGTAAAAGTAAAATCTCAATGGGTCATAATTTTCCACAGAACAGAATAAAATGTGTAGCTATCAATTTACAACACCACTCAGTAGGAGCACAATACAATAATTCCACTATTCTTAATACTGGCCAAATTTCTTATCTTGAAACCAGCTCAATTTTTCTATACAATTGATGTTTATGGGGGTTTTTTGGGGGAGTAAACATAGAAATTGACAGTTAAGACCATTCTTGCATTGCTATAAATACCTGAGACTGGGTAATGTAAAGGAAAGAGGTTATAAAGGGAAAAGGTTTAATTGACTCAGGTTCTGCAGGCTTTACAGGAAGCGTGGTGCTGGTATCTACTCGGCTTCTGGTGAAGCCTCAGCTTTCACTCATAGCAGAAGACAAAACAGGAGCAAGAGAGAGGGAGCTGGGGGAAGTGCCACATACTTTTAGATGACCAGATCTTAGGATAATTCAGTATGAGGAAGACAGCATTAAACCATATGAGGGTTCCATGCCCATGATCACCTCCCACCAGAACTTAACCTCCAGCACTGGGAATTACAATTCAACATCAGATTTAGGCAGGCAAAAATATCCAAAGTATAGGATTGACCTCCCAGTCTTAAATTGAGAAATTTGACATTTGTCATCTGAGTTTCTTTCTCAATAAACTGATCATTAGGACTCCCACATAGTTTCACGGACCTGAAACTTTACAGAGAACCACAACTGGAAAATGAGACCTGTTGCCAGTTGACTAACTCCTCTTCCTTCTCTCTCATTCCTGTTTTCCCACAGGTGGTTACAATGAGATGCTAGGCCTCTCATCTAACCACCTGCTGCCTGTTGATCATCTTCCTTAATCCCTTTAATTCCTGTCTATATAAACTCCTAGGTGTAGTTGGGAGAGACAGATTTGACGGTTAGACTGACAGCATCCACAATAAAGCTCTTCCCTGGCAATACTCGTCTTAGTGACTAGCTTTCTGTGTAGTGAGCAACCACACCTAGGCCAAACTCCTGGTGTTCAGCAACAATACATTTGTTCTACTTTATCCTCTGAGTAATATCTTTGCCTTATTAAAACCTGCCTTACAGCCACTCAGGTCAGGGGATGCTCAATGAGGAAGAAACCGTTAAAGAACTATGTTATCCAATTTTGTTTGGGGCTGCTGTGATCGGGCCGTTCACTGTGTAGTGAGAAGCCTCCAGAGCAACATGCAGCAGCCCTGTCATCACCCTGTTTTCCTCCTCCATCTAGCAGAAATCTTCGCACATCTGTGAAGCCAACTATAGCCATAACTGCAGCCCAGGCCGAAGCTTTTTGCTAATAACCAGTGAGCTAGAAAGGTGGGGTTGGCCTGTTTCTCTGTGCATTGTATCTAAGCCCTGTAGTTTGGGCCCTAGAAAAGAGCTCTACCTAACAATGAGCTATTCTGCCAAACAGTCAACTGGGGATTTCAAAACTTGGACTTCTAGGGACTTTCAGTATTGTCTAATAAATATGCACTCTATGTCCATATCTTTTCATATTTTCAAGTGCAAAAAGTAAACATTTTTGCTCAAATATTCTAGTTACCAAATAATTCATATGACGGTATTGGATTGACCCCCAAATAAATGTAAGCTGAGAAACTGGGCAAGGCTGATATGTTCACCTCCTTCCATGTTCATGGAATGGGAGATGTACCTAGTGAGATTTGTACTTGTATGGATCTTGCTGCTGGCTTTTTTTTGGACTAGTTTGAGACACTCAAGCCCTAGAATCCTTTAATAATCAATAAGGTCCAGATTGAGGACCCTCAGAATGTATACTCTTTTCATTTTTTCACTTATGCCAACCACTTTCTTCACTGATGATAAGCACTCAAATTGTATTTCTCTCTTTAATACTAATATACATGTGTTAGAAATGAAAAATAGAGAACAAAACGTGTATATAATGTGTGTGATACTTAGTTTTAAGTGAAACTAGTAATGTTCCAACTAAGGATGTGCTTTCCTAGTGTTACACAGCTCATTCAGGTGGTGCATTTCTCTAAGTACACTACTGGTATATGATGAGTATTTGCAAGGGGCCAGTTAGTAGAACACCTGGGTTAGAGGCTCTCCCACTTCCTCCTACATCTGTCTCTGGTTCTCCAGTTTATTTCAGGACCCCTTTCCTCACCTTCTCTAACACACCAAGCATGCATCTACTGTCAGCAGGATGCCATTAACACAGAGTCAAATTCATGACTTAACAGAATTTGAGCTGAAGTAAATGTTTGCAGAAGTATAACAAACTCAATATAATACATGCCAAAAAAGAGGTATGGCCGTAGTGCCAAGGAAGCAGAATGAAAGAACTGCATTTTCAGGTAGAAAAAGAGCAAGAAAGTTACATGAAAGAAGTGACAATTTAAGCTGATTTTGATACTTGGGTATAATTCTAGTGGGCAGAAAAACACATGGGCAGTTGAAACTGAGAGACAGTGATTATGTAATGTAATGGTTAGGGGATGTTTGGGGCTAATGTGAGTCATGCAGTTTGGCTGATGAGTGGGGAGAAAATGTAAGATCTATGTGGAGAATCTAGAAATTTGTGATTGGAAACAAACTACTGAAGAACAGGGAAAGATATTCCCACTAAAGTGTGGGATGTAATTGTGTTTTAGAAACTAATCAGAAGATTTTAATATGCAATGAGCAATAAGAGTCTAGGGGTGAGGAAGTCTGATAGGAGATGTGAGAAGGGGGTTAATATAATAGGAGGGAGGATGCAGAGGACCTAACAGGCTTAACTAATTCATTAATTTATGTTGAGCCCTGGGGTTGTGGTGGTAAGCAAAAATAGCCATATTACAATCAAATGCAGTGGAAGAAATTAAGTAATTGCACACAGCTGAGCATAATCACGGCAGAGATGTGTACTCAATAGAAGCAATCTCAATCTAGGAAAATTTGAATAGTCAGTCCTAGTACTTACTAGGAGTGACTGAGAATATTATACTTTCTGTCACAAATGATTCCCTGTTAAAAAGTTTGGGTTTTGTCTTTTCGATAATGAGACACCATTGAAAATTTTGGATCAGGAACTAAAATTTAAAAAGTCATTTTTTCCATATTTCTTCCAATCATGTTTTCTTGTTTCTAAAGATGTGCATTACAGGATGTGCACCATAACATTCTGGAAGCTGAGTCAGAGAGAGCAAATCGCATAAGTGCCTCTTCTATCCTGAGTTTACGTCCAGTGGGCATGAAGTGTTCTACTTTCATTCAATGAAATCCTTTTTTGAGACAGAGTCTAGCTTTATCACCCAGGCTGGAGTTCAGTGGCATGATCTTGGCTCACTGCAATCTCCCCCTCCTGGGTTCAAGCGATTCTCCTGCCTCAGCCTCCCGAGTAGATGGGATTGCAGGCACCAACTACCATGCCCAGCTAATTTTTGTATTTTTAGTAGAGATAGGGTTTCACTCTGTTGGCCAGGCTGGTCTCGAACTCTTGACCTCGTGACATGCCCGCCTCAGCCTCCAGAGTGCTGGGATTACAAGCGTGAGCCACCACATCTGGCCAATGAAATTCTTTAAATAATGCTTCTGTGAGCACACCATAACTCATCCATAACAGTATATAAACTCAACTTACATTGTAGCTTTCTAGATAGGGGACTTTTCCTTCCCTACATTGCATTGTTCAATTTTCTAGAGTTATAATTAGGCATATTTGGTTATATTTGTTGGCTGGTAAAAAGTCAAAATAAGAAGAGACAGTGATCTTAAGAACTCCAGCCTGGGTGACAGAGCAAGACTCTGTCTCAAAAAAAAAAAAAAAAAAAAAAAAAAAAAAAAAAGAAAAAAAAAGAAAAAGAAAAAGAAAAGAAAAAGAAAAAAAAAAAAAAGGAAAACATCTAACTTTGTTTTAGTTTTTATTTTTAATTTTTATTTTAGGTTCAGGGGTATACGTGCATGTTTATTATATAGGTAAATTGTGTGTTGCAGGGCTTGGTGTACAGACGGCCACCTTAAGTAGGCCCTGGTGTCTGCTGTTCCCTTCTTTGTGTCCATGTGTACTCATTGTTTAGCTTTCACTTATAAGTGAGAACATGAGGCATTTAGTTTTCTGTTTCTGTGTTAAAAAAACTATAACTTGGCTACTCTGCCTATGGAGTAGCCATTCTTTTTCCTTTACTATCTCAATAAATTGCTTTCACTTAAAAGAAAAAAAACTATAACTTTAAAACATGTTTCTATGCATCTCATGAAATTGCCATTAGAGATTTCATGTATTAGGTTTATAATTTCCCACTATATCTAGGTACAATTTAAGTACTTGCCTTCAAATTTGTTGCCAAAAACCCCTTATCCCAACTAACATAAAAATCAGTATTCTTACTTATTCCATCCTGATTTCAAAATTGTGAGGATGATTTACTTTGATAAAACACACATAAACAATATCATTTAATCTATTTGTAAGTGTACAATTCAATGGCATCAAATACATTCACAAAGTTATATAACCATCAATACTATCTATACCTAAAATTTTTTCACTTTCCCAAGAAAAACTTGATCTACTCAACCGTAATCTTTCCTTCTGTCCTCCCCGTCCCTGGTCACTTCTATTCTACTTTCTGTCTTTATGGATTTGCCTATTCCAGGTATGGCATGATAGGGAGAATCATGAGATATGTGTCACTCTGTGTCTAGATTATTTCTCTAAGCATAACATTTTCATGGTCCATCCATGTTTAGCATATGTTTAAAAATTAATTTTTTATGGCTGAGTAATGTTCCTTTGCATGTTCATACCTTGATTTGTTTACCCATTCATCTGTTCATGGGCACATGGGTGATTTGTACCTTTTGGCTATTGCAAATGATGTGCCTGTGTACATTGATGTACATATGTCTGTTCAGATCTCTATTTTCAGGTTTTTATATGTACACCTTACAGCAGCCATTGGCACTTTTATGTTAAAACTTCTGAGAAAACACCACACTGTTTTCTTTCTTTCTTTCTTTCTTTCTTTCTTTCTTTCTTTCTTTCTTTCTTTCTTTCTTTCTTTCTTTCTTTCTTTCTTTCTTTCTTTCTTCTTTCTTTCTTTCTTTTTCTTTCTTTCTTTCTTTCCTTCTTTCTTTCCTTCTTTCTTTCCTTCTTTCCTTCCTTCTTTCCTTCTTTCTTTCTTTCCTTCCTTCCTTCCTTCCTTCTTTCTTTCTTTCTTTCTTTCTTTCTTTCTTTCTTTCTTTCTTTCTTTCTTTCTTTCTTTCTTTCTTTCTTTCTTTCTTTCTTTCTTTCTTTCTTTCTTTCTTTCTTTCTTTCTTTCTTTCTTTCTTTCTTTCTTTCTTTCTTTCTTTCTTTCTTTCTTTCTTTCTTTCTTTCTTTCTTTCTTTCTTTCTTTCTTTCTTTCTTTCTTTCTTTCTTTCTTTCTTTCTTTCTTTCTTTCTTTCTTTCTTTCTTTCTTTCTTTCTTTCTTTCTTTCTTTCTTTCTTTCTTTCTTTCTTTCTTTCTTTCTTTCTTTCTTTCTTTCTTTCTTTCTTTCTTTCTTTCTTTCTTTCTTTCTTTCTTTCTTTCTTTCTTTCTTTCTTTCTTTCTTTCTTTCTTTCTTTTCTTCTGTCTTGCTCTGTCATCCAGGCTGGAGTGCAGTGGCATGATCTCAGCTCACTGCAACCTCTGCCTTCAGGGTTCAAGTGATTCTCCTGCCTCAGCCCCCCTCCCCCCCCCCCCCCAAGGTAGCTGGGATTACAGGGGTGCACCACCATGCCAAGTTAGTTGTTTTTTTTTTTTAGTACAGACTGGGTTTCCCCATGTTAGGTAGGCTGGTTTCGAATTCCTGTCCTCAAGTGATCCACCTGTCTCCCCCTCCCAAAGTGCTGGGATTACAGGTGTGAGGCATCATGCCTGGCCCACCACACTATTTTCAACAGCAGCTGCACCATTTTACATTACCACAAGCAAAGCACAAGTGTTCTGATTTCACCACTTTCTTGTCACCTCATGTAATTTTCCATTTTTTTGTTAGCATACACATTTTACTAAGTAGAAAGGGGTATCTAATTGTGATTGATATTTGTACTTCTCTAATGACTAATGATGTTAAGCATCTTTTCAAGTGCTTGTTTGTCATTTTTGCATATTCTTTGAGTAATGTCAAAGAATTTTCAAGTCCTTTTCTTGCTTTTAATTAGGTTATCTCTTTGATTGTGGTGGTGTTATTCGTGTTCCTTATGTATTTTGGATATTACTATCCTGTCAGACATATGATTGGCAATTATTTTATCATATTCATCTTTCTGAAGATTGTTTTAGCTATTTGGTACCCTCTGTAATTTTATATTAATTTGAAAATTAGCTTTTCCTTTTCTGTTAAAAGTGTTACTGAAATGTTAAAAGAAATTACATTGAATTTTGTAGCTCTCTTTGGGGAGTACTGGCATCTTAACAGTGTTAAGTCTTCCTATACACAAACAAGGATGTCTGCCCATTTATTTGTTTCTTCTTTAATTTCTTTCAGCAACAGTTTATCATTTTTGGTATATAAGTCTTTAACCTCATTAAATAAATATATTGCGAAGTATTTTTCTTTTTAGGTGCTGTTGTAAATGGAGTCACTTCCTAATTGTCTTTTTGGATTTTTCATCAATGGTATAGGAAACAAAATTGCTCATCTTGTACCCATACTCTTGCTGAATTTGTTTATTAGCTATGGTGGTTTTCTTTGGATTCTTTGGAATACTCTACATATAGGTTCATGTCATCTGCAAATAGAGATATTTTTACCTCTTTCTTCCTATTTTGGATGTTTTTATTTTTCTATCTAATAGCTCTGGCTAGAACATCCTGTTAAATAGCAGCAGTAAAAAGGAGTATCCTTGCCTTGTTCTTAGTGGGAAATCTTTTTAGTTTTTCACCACTGATTGTGGTGTTAGCCATGGGTCTTTCATAAATACCCTTTGTCATGTAGAGGAATTATTCCTTTATTCCTAGTTTTATGAAGGTCTATCATGAAATAGTGTTGGAATTTTTCAAATGCCTTTTCTGTATCAACTGAAACAATCATGTATAGGTTTTTCCCCCTTTCTTCTGTTAATAATGTGTATTGCATTTGTTGATATATTTGTGTTGAACTACCCTTGCATTCCTGGGATAAATGCTATTCACTCATAATGAATACTTCTTTTAACAGACTATTGAATTCAATTTACTAATATTTTGTTTAAAATTTTTGCATTTATAATTGTAAGAATTTTGAGTTTCAGTACAATATTTAATAAATAAAGATAATTAACACTTTATTATAAAATAGGCTTTGTGGTAGATGATCATGCCTTCCTGTAGGTTAATGTAAGTCTTCTGACCATGTTTATATGGGACAGATAAGCCATGATGTTTTGTGGATCAGGTACATCAAATTCATTTTCAACTTATATTTTCAACTCTCTTTATGGAGATGTAACCCCATGGTAACTCAATGTGCATCTGTAGTTGGTTAATGTATTGTTCAACCTTTTTTGTTTTTTAACTTTTCATCTATATGATTGATGTATTTGTGATTGTAAGTAGGGCACTGAAGTCACCAAGTATAATCACAGAATTGTTTATTTCTCCCTTCCATTCTGTCAATTTTATGTCATATATTTTGAGGGTTTTTCATTAGGAGCATAAATGCTTATAACTTTTATTGCTCTATTGACTCTGTTAGTGATATAGTCTCGTTTATCTCTTTTAAGCTTTAAGCTTTAAAGTTTATTTTGTTTTAATATTATTGTAGCCACTCAGATTTATTTTGCTTACTATTTTCATGTAATATATTTTACTATCCTTTTACTTTCAAGTTATTTTTGTCTTTAGACATACAGCGAGTCTCCTGTAGATTTTGTATTAGTATTGTTGTATAGTTTCTTAAAAATTAATTCTGCCTATTGTTCTTTGATTGGAACTGATAATCTGTTCAGGTTTAAAGTAATTGCTGGTGAGATGGGGCTTAATTTTGCCACTTTGTTGTTTGTTTATTATTATTATTTATTATTTTAAATTATACTTTAAGTTCTAGGGTACATATGCACAATGTGCAGGTTTGTTACATATGTATAATGTGCCATGTTGGTGTGCTGCACCCATTGACTCATCATGCTATCCCTCCCCCTTCCCCTCACCCCATGACAGGCCCCAGTGTGTGATGTTCCCCGCCCTGTGTCCAAGTGTTCTCACTGTTCAATTCCCACCTATGAGTGAGGACATGTGGTGTTTGGTTTTCTGTCCTTGTGATAGTTTCCTCAGAATGATGGTTTCCAGTTTCATCCATGTCCCTACAAAGGACATGAACTCATCCTTTTTTATGGCTGCATAGTATTCCATGGTGTACATGTGCCATATTTTCTTAATCCAGTCTATCATTGATGGATATCTGGGTTGGTTCCAAGTCTTTGCTATTGTAAATAGTCCCGCAATAAACATATGTGTGCATGTGTCTTTATAGCACCATGACTTATAATCCTTTGAGTATATACCCAGTAATGGGATGGCTGGGTCAAATGGTATTTCTAGTTCCAGATCCTTGAGGAATTGCCACACTGTCTTCCACAGTGGTTGAACTAGGTACACCAGTGAGACATAGATTTGGTCTTTTCACATAGTCCCATATTTCTTGGAGGAGTTGTTCATTTCTTTTTACCCTTTTTTCCCTAAACTTCTCTTCTTGCTTCATTTCATTCATTTGATCTTCAGTTACTGATACCCTTTCTTCCACTTGATCAGATTGGCTACTGAAACTTGTGCATGCACCACGTAGTTACTGTGTCATGGTTTTCAACTCCATCATGTCATTTAAGGTCTTCTCTACACTGTTTGTTCCAGTTAGCCATTTGTCTAATCTTTTTTCAAGGTTTTTAGCTTCTTTGTGATGGGTTCAAACATCCTCCTTTAGCTCAAAGAAGTTTGTTATTACCAATTGTCTGAAGCCTTCTTTTCTCAACTCGTCAAATTTATTCTCTGTCCATCTTTGTTCAATTGCTGGCCTGGAGCTGTGTTCCTTTGAAGGAGAAGAGGTGCTGTGATTTTTAGAATTTTCACCTTTTCTACTCTGGTTTCTCCCCATCTTTGTGGTTTTATCTACTTTTGGTGTTTGATGATGGTGACATACAGATGGGGTTTTGGTGTGGATGTCCTTTCTGTTTGTTAGTTTTTCTTCTAACAGTCAGGACCCTCAGCTGCAGGTCTGTTGGAGTTTGCTGGAGGTCCACTCCAGACCCTGTTTGCCTGGATATCACCAGCAGAGACTGCAGAATAGCAAATATTGCAGAACAGCAAATGTTGCTGCCTGATCCTTCCTCTGGAAGCTTCATCTCAGAGGGGAACCGGGCCATGTGAGGTCTTCCCCTACTGGGAGGTGCCTCCCAGTTAGGCTACTCGGGAGTCAGGGACACACTTGAGGAGGCAGTCTGTCCATTCTCAGATCTCCAACTCCGTGCAGGGAGGACCACTACTGTCTTCAAGGCTGTCACACAGGGATGTTTAAGTCTGCAGAAGTTTCTGCTGCCTTTTGTTCCTGTTGCTGGTTTTTGATATGTGTTGTAAGTTTTTTTCCCTTACTTCCTTCATTACTGCCTTTTTACATAATTTTTTGTTGTGAAAATTTGATTCTTATCTCATTTACTTCTGTGTATATTCTTTAGATATCTACTTGGTAGTTAGTATAGGGATTACATCTAGCATCCTAAAGTTATAAAAATATAATTTGAATTGATACCACTTATGTAAAATACAAAAACTGTTTCTCAGCTGGGTGCAGTAGCTCTTGCCTATAATCCCAGCACTTTGGGAGGCTGAGGCAGGCGGATCACAAGATCAAGAGATTGAGACCATCTTGGCCAACATGGTGAAACCCTGTCTCTACTAAAAATACAAAAATTAGCTGGTGTGGTGATGCACACCTGTAGTCCCAGCTACTCATGAGGCTAAGGCAGGAGAATCGTCTGAACTTGGGAGGCGGAGGTTGCAGTGAGCTGAGATCATGCCACTTGCACTTCAGCCTGGTGACAGAGTGAGACTCTATCTCAAAAAAATGAAGAAAACAAAACTGTTTCTCTACAGTTTCATCCTACTTTCTGTTATTAATGATACAGACTGCATCTTTATTCATTGTTTGCTTAATAATATAGATTACTAATTATTTTTACACATTTGTCTATTAAATTTTATAGAAAAGAGAAAGTTAGATTACAAATCAAAATCAGAAAACAAAATTATTCTTTGTAACTGTCCATGTATTTACTTTCACCTTACTTTTATTTAAAAAAAACCAAAAAACAAAAAACAAAAACATGGTGTATTAGTCTGTTCTCAAATTGCTATTAAGGAGGTATCTAACACTGGGTAATTTATAAAGAAAAGAGGTTTAATTGACTTACAGTTCCACATGGCTGGGAAGGCCTCAGAAATCTTAAAATCATGGCAGAAGGCACCTCCTCACAGGCAGCAGAGGCTAGAACGAGAGCCAGCAGGGGAAATGTCAGAAGTTTATAAAACCATCAGAGCTCATGAGAAATCACTCTCACAAGAACAGCATGGGGAAAACCACCCCCATGATTCAATTACCTCCCACCAATCCCTCTCACAACACATGGGGATCATGGGGATTACAATTCAAGATGAGATTTGGGTGGAGACACAGCCAAACCATATCAGAGGCTTCAGGTTACTGCCTAACTTTCTTTCATTTCAACCTGAAAGAATCTCTTTAGCATATATTGCAGGGCAGGCCTAGGGAAAAATGAACACCTTTAACTTTAAAAACTTTTGTTGAAAGTGTCTTCATTTATCTCTCATTCATGAGATAAAATAGTTTTTCTGAATATAAAATCATCAAGTAAAAATTTTTCAAAGCGTTTTTTTTTTTTGAGATGGAGTTTTGCTCTTTGTTGCCCAGCCTGGAATGCATGGTGCGATCTTTGCTCACTGTAATCTCCACCTCCTGGATTCAAGAGATTTGCCTTCCTCAGCCTCCAGAGTAGCTGGGATTATAGGCACCTCCACCAAGCCTGGTTAATATTTTTTTGTATTTTTAGTAGAAACAGGGTTTCACGGTTTCACCATGTTGGCTACACTGTTCTGTTAATAACTAACTCCTGACCTCAGGCAATCCACCCGCCTTGGCCTCCCAAAGTGCTGGGATTACAGGTGTGAGCCACCACACCCAGCCTCAAAGAATTTTAAATATATTCAACCACTAACTTCTGGCCTCTTAAGGTTTCTCATGAGGAATTGGCTGATAATGTTACTGATGGTTTGTTGTATGCGATGAGTCACTTCACTTTTGTTGCTTTTAGTATTCTCTCTCTGTCTTTTAATATTTTGATTATAATGCATCACAGTATGAGTAATGTTGAGTTTATCCTATCTGGGGTTTGTTGAGCATCTTTGATTTGTAGATTCATCTTTTTGCATAAAATCTGGGAAATTTTTAGGCATTATTTATTCAAATATTCTTTTTGCCCCAGTGTATCTCTCTTCTCCTAATGGGATTCCCATGCTACATGTTTTTTTTGCTTGATGGTATCTCACATATTCTCTATGTTCTCTTCAGTTTTTATTACTTTTCTCCTTTCTTTTCCTCAGAGTCAATAATTTGAATGGTTCCTTCTTCAAGTTTATTTATTATTATTTTTGGCTTGCTTAAATCTGCTCTTAAACTCCTCTAGGCATTTTCAGTTAATGTGCTTTTTATCTCTAGAATTTCTTGGCTCTCTTTTATAATTTTTTAAAATTATATTTTAAGTTCTAGGATACATGTGCACAATGTGCAGGTTTGTTACATATGTATACATGTGCCAGGTTGGTGTGCTGCACCCATTAACTCTTCATTTACATTAGGTATGTCTCCTAATGCTATCCCTGCCCCCTACCCCCTCCCCACAATAGGCCCTGGTGTGTGATGTTCCCCTTCCTGTGTCCAAGTGATCTCATTGTTCAACTCCCACCTATGAGTGAGAACATGTGCTGTTTCGTTTTCGGTTCTTCTGATAGTTTGCTGATAATGATGGTTTCCAGCTGCATCCATGTCCCTACAAAGGACATGAACTCATCCTATTTTTACGGCTGCATAATATTGCATGGTGTATATATACCCCATTTTCTTAATCCAGTCTGTCACTGATGGACATTTGGGGTGATTCAAAGTCTTTGCTATTGTGAATAGTGCTGCAATAAACATAGGTGTGCCTGTGTCTTTATAGCAGCATGATTTATAATCCTTCGGGTATATGCCCAGTAATGGGATGGCGGGGTCAAATGGTATTTCTAGTTCTAGATCTTTGAGGAATCGCCACACTGTTTTCCACAATGGTTGAACTAGTTTACAGTCCCACCAACAGTGTAAAAGTGTTCCTATTTCTCCACATCCTCTCCAGAACCTGTTGTTTCCTGATTTTTTAATGATCGCCATTCTAACTGGTGTGAGATGGTATCTCATTGTGATTTTGATTTGCATTTCTCTGATGGTGAGTGATGATGAGCATTTTTTCATGTGTCAGTTGACTGTATGAATGTCTTCTTTTGAGAAGTGTCTGTTCATACCCTTTGCCCACTTTCTGATGTTTTTTTTTTTTTTTTTTTTGCAACTGCATGCAGATCTGAAAGGTCCTATTTTCTTCTTCTTTTTTTTTATTATACTTTAATTTCTAGGGAACATGTGCACAACGTGCAGGTTTGTTATATATGCATACTTGTGCTGTGTTGTTGTACTGCACCCATTAACTTGTCATTTACATTAGGTATATCTCCTAATGTTATCACTCCCCTCTACCCCTCCCCACAATAAGACCCGGTGTGTGATTCTCCCCTTCCTGTATCCAAGTGATCTCATTGTTCAGTTCCCACCTATGAGTGAGAACATGTGCTGTTTGGTTTTCTGTTCTTGCCATAGTTTGCTGAGAATGATGGTTTCCAGCTGTATCCATGTCCCTACAAAGGACCCTTTTTTATGGCTGCATAGTATTCCATGGTGTGTATGTGCCACATTTTCTTAATCCAGTCTGTCGCTGAGGGACATTTGGATTGATTCCAAGTCTTTGCTATTGTGAATAGTGCCTCAATAAACATACGTGTGCATGTGTCTTTATAGCAGCGTGGCTTATAATCCTTTGAGTATATCCCCAGTAATGAAATAGCTGGGCCAAATGGTATTTCTAGTTCTAGATCCTTGAGGAATCGCCACACTGTTTTCCACAGTGGTTGAACTAGTTTACAGTCCCACCAGCAGTGTAAAGTGTTCCTATTTCTCCACATCCTCTCCAGCACCTGTTGTTTCCTGATTTTTTAATGATTGCCATTCTAACTGGGTGTGAGATGGTATGTCATCATGGTTTTGATTTGCATTTCTCTGATGGCGAATGATGATCAGCATTTTTTCATGTGTCTGTTGGCTGTATGAATGTCTTCTTTTGAGAAGTGTCTGTTCATATCCTTTGCCCACTTTTTGATGGGGTTGTTTGTTTTTTTCTTGTAAATTTGATTGAGTTCTTTATAGGTTCTGGATATTAGCCCTTTGTCAGATGAGTAGATTGCAAAAATATTCTCCCATTCTGTAGGTTGCCTGTTCACTCTGATAGTAGTTTCTTTTGCTGTGCAGAAGCTCTTTAGTTTAATTAGATCTCATTTGTCAATTTTGGCTTTTGTTGCCATTGCTTTTGGTGTTTTAGACATGAAGTCCTTGTTCATGCCTATGTCCTGAATGGTATTACCTAATTTTTCTTCTAGAGTTTTTATGGTTTTAGGTCTAATGTTTAAGTCTCTAATCCATCTTGAATTAATTTTCGTATAAGGAGTAAGGAAAGGCTCCAGTTTGAGCTTTCTACT
Organism: Macaca mulatta; assembly: GCF_049350105.2. Taxonomy (NCBI): domain Eukaryota; kingdom Metazoa; phylum Chordata; class Mammalia; order Primates; family Cercopithecidae; genus Macaca; species Macaca mulatta. The sequence continues at coordinate 53,542,828 of NC_133414.1, forward strand.
TATGGCTAGTCAATTTTCTCAGCACCATTTATTAAATAGGGAATCCTTTCCCCATTTCTTGTTTTTCTGAGGTTTGTCAAAGATCAGATGACTGTAGATGTGTGGTATTATTTCTGAGGACTCTGTTCTGTTCCATTGATCTATATCTCTGTTTTGGTACCAGTACCATGCTGTTTTGGTTACTGTAGCCTTGTAGTATTGTTTGAAATCAGGTAGCGTGATGCCTCCAGCTTTGTTCTTTTGACTTAGTATTGACTTGGCAATGTGGGGTCTTTTTTGGTTGATATGAACTTTAAAGCAGTTTTTTTCCAATTCTGTGAAGAAAGTCATTGGTAGCTTAATGGGGATGGCATTGAATCTATAAATTACCTTGAGGAGTATGGCCATTTTCAAAATATTTTTCTGCCTATCCATGAGCATGGTATGTGTCCTCTTTTATTTCACTGGGCAGTGATTTGTAGTTCTCCTTGAAGAGGTCCTTTACATCCCTTGTAAGTTGGATTCCTAGGTATTTTATTCTCTTTGAAGCAATTGTGAATGGGAGTTCATTCATGATTTGGTTCTCTGTTTGTCTGTTACTGGTGTATAAGAATGCTTGTGATTTTTGCACATTGATTTTGTATTCTGAGACTTTGCTGAAGTTTCTTATCAGCTTAAGGAGATTTTGGGCTGAGACAATGGGGTTTTCTAAATATACAATCATGTCATCTACAAACAGGGACAATTTGACTTCTTCTTTTCCTAACTGAATACGCTTTATTTCTTTCTTTTGCCTGACTGCCCTTGCCAGAACTTCCAACACTATGTTGAGTTGGTGTGGTGAGAGAGGGCATCCCTGTCCCGTGCCAGTTTTCAAAGGGAATGCTTCCAATTTTTGCCCATTCAGTATGATATTGGCTGTGGGTTTGTCATAAATAGCTCTTATATTGAGATACATTCCATCAATACCGAACTTATCGAGAGTTTTTAGCATGAAGGGCTGATGAATTCTGTCAAAGGCCTTTTCTGCATCTATGGAGATAATCATGTTGTTTTTGTCTTTGGTTCTGTTTATATGCTGGATTACATTTATTGATTTGCGTACGTTGAAGCAGCCTTGCATCCCAGGAATGAAGCCCACTTGATCATGGTGGATATGCTTTTTGATGTACTGCTGGATTCGGTTTGACAGTATTTTATTGAGGATTTTTGCATCGATGTTCATCAGTAATATTGGTCTAAAATTCTCTTTTTTGTGTGTGTCTCTGCCAGGCTTTAGTATCAGGATGATGTTGGCCCTGTAAAATGAGTGAGTGAGGATTCCCTCTTTTTCTATTGATTGGAATAGCTTCAGAAGAATTGGTAGCAGTTCCTCCTTGTACCTCTGGTAGAATTTGACTGTGAATCCATCTGGTCCTGGACTTTTTTTGGTTGGTAGGCTATTAATTATTGCCTCATTTTCAGCGCCTGCTGTTGGTCTATTCAGTGATTCAACTTTTTCCTGGTTTAGTCTTGGGTGAGTGTAAGTATCCTGGAAAGTATCCGTTTCTTCTAGGTTTTCTAGTTTATTTGCATAGAGGTGTTTATAGTATTCTCTGATGGTAGTTTTTATTTCTGTGGGGTTGGTGGTGATATCTCCTTTATCATTTTTTACTGCATCTATTGGATTCTTCTCTCTTTTCTTCTTTATTAGTCTTGCCAGCGGTCTATCAATTTTGTTGATCTTTTCAAAAAACCAGCTTCTTGATTCATTGATTTTTTGAAGGTTTTTTTGTGTCTCTAATTCTGAGTTCTAGTTTGATTGTACTATGGTCTGAGAGAAAGTTTGTTATAATTTCTGTTCTTTTACATTTGCTGAGGAGTGCTTTACTTCCCACTGTGTGGTCAGTTTTTGAATAAGTGCGATGTGGTGCTGAGAAGAATGTATATTTTGTTGATTTGGGGTGGAGATTTCTGTAGATTTCTGTAGATTAGGTCCGCTTGGTGCAGAGTTGAGTTCAATTCCTGGATATCCTTGTTAGCTTTCTGTCTCATTCATCTATCTAATGTTTACAGTGTGTTGTTAAAGTCTCCCATTATTATTGTATGGGAGTCTAAGTCTTTGTAAGTCTCTAAGGACTTTCTTTATTAATCTGGGAGCTCCTGTATTGGGTGCATATATATTTAGGATAGTTAGCTCTTCCTGATGAATTGATCCCTTTACCACTATGTAATGGTCTTCTTTGTCTCTTTTGATCTTCGTTGGTTTAAAGTCTGTTTTATCAGGGACTAGGATTGCAACCCCTGCCCTTTTCTGTTTTCCATTTGCTTGGTGGATCTTCCTCCATCCCTTTATTTTGAGCCTATGTGTGTCTCTGCATGTGAGATGGGTCTCCTGAATACAGCACACTGATGCGTCTTGACTCTATCCAATTTGCTAGTTTACATCTTTTAATTGACCCATTTAGCCCATTTACATTTGAGGTTAATATTGTTATATGTGAATTTGATCTTGTCATTATGATGTTAGCTGGTTATTTTGCTCGTTAGTTGATGAAGTTTCTTCCTAGCATCGATGGTCTTTAGGATTTGGCATGTTTTTGCATTGGCTGGTACTGGTTGTTCCTTTCCATGTTTAGTGCTTTCTTCAGGATCTCTTGTAAGGCAGGCCTGGTGGTGACAAAATCTCTCAGCATTTGTTTGTCTGTAAAGGATTTTATTTCTCCTTCACTTATGAAGTTAGTTTGGTCAGATACGAAATTCTAGGTTGAAAATTCTTTTCTTTCAGAATATTGAATATTGGCCCCCCTCTCTTCTGGCTTGTAGAGTTTCTGCTGAGAGATCCGCTGTTAGTCTAATGGGCTTCCCTTTGTGGGCAACCCGACCTTTCTTTCTGGCTGCCCTTAACATTTTTTTCTTCATTTCAACTTTGGTGAATCTGACAATTATGTGTCTTGGAGTTGCTTTTCTCGAGGAGTATCTTTGTGGCATTCTCTGTGTTTCCTGAATTTAAATGTTGGCCTGCCCTGCTAGGTTGGGGAAGTTCTCCTGGATGATATCCTGCAGAGTGTTTTCCAACTTGATTCCAGTCTCCTCGTCACTTTCAGGCACACCAATCAGATGTAGATTTGGTCTTTTCTCATAGTCCCATATTTCTTGGAGGCTTTGTTTGTTTCTTTTTACTCTTTTTTCTCTAAACTTCCCTTTTTGCTTAATTTCATTCATTTGATCTTCAGGCTGATTGCCTTTCTTCCAGCTGATCGAATTGGCTACTGATGCTTGTGCATTCATTACGTAGTTCTTGTGCCATGGTTTCAGTTCCATCAGGTCATTTAAGGACTTCTCTACAGTGGTTATTCTAGTTAGTCATTCGTCTAATCTGTTTTCAAGGTTTTTAGCATCTTTGCCCATGGGTTCAAACTTCCTCCTTTAGCTCGGAGAAGTTTGATCATCTGAATCCTTCTTCTCTCAACTCGTCAAAGTCATTCTCCGTCCAGCTTTGTTCCATTGCTGGCGAGGAGCTGCATTCCTTTGGAGGGGGAGAGGCGCTCTGATTTTTAGAATTTTCAGCTTTTCTGCTGTTTTTTCCCCATTTTTGTGGTTTTATCTACCGTTGGTCTTTGATGATGGTGACGTACAGATGGGGTTTTGGTGTGGATGTCCTTTCTGTTTGTTAGTTTTCCTTTCAACACTCAGGACTCTCAGCTGCAGGTCTGTTGGAGTTTTCTGGAAGTCCACTCCAGACCCTATTTTCCTGGGTATCACCAGTGGAGGCTGCAGAACAGCAAATATTGCAGAACAGGAAATGTTGCTGCCTGATCATTCCTCTGAAAGCTTTGTCTCAGAGGGGTACCCGGCTGTGTGAGGTGTCAGTCTGCCCCTACTTGGGGGTGCCTCCCAGTTAGGCTACTTGGGGGTCAGGGACCCACTTGAGGAGGCAGTCTGTCCGTTCTCAGATCTCAAACTCTGTACTGGGAGAACTGCTACTCTCTTCAAAGCTGTCAGACAGGGACATTTAAGTCTGCAGAGGTTTCTGATGCCTTTTTTTTCAGCTATTCCCTGCCCCCAGAGGTGCAGTCTACAGAGGCAGGCAGGCCTCCTTGAGCTGCAGTGGGCTCCACCCAGTTCGAGCTTCCCCGCCGCTTTGTTTACCTAGTCAAGTCAACAATGGTGGGTGCCCCTCTCCCAGCCTCGCTACCATCTTGCAGTTGGATCTCAGACTGCTGTGGTAGCAATGAGTGAGGCTCCGTGGGTATGAGACCCTTGAAGTCAGGCATGGGACATAATCTCCCGGTGTGCCATCTGCTAAGACTATTGAAAAAGTGCAGTATTAGGGTGGGAGTGACCTGATTTTCCAGGTTCCATCTGTCACGGCTCCTCTTGGCTAGGAAAGGGAATTCCCTGACCCCTTGAGCTTCCCAGGTGAGGCAATGTCTTGTCCTGCTTTGGGTCATGCTCGGTGGGCTGCATCCACTGTCTTGCACCCACTATCCAACAAGCCCCAGTGAGATGAACCTGGTACCTCAGTTGGAAATGCAGAAATCACCCATCTTCTGCTTCACTCACGCTGGGAGCTGTAGACTGGTACTGTTTCTGTTTGGCCATCTTGCAACCATCTGCCTAATGATTTATTTACATCATTCCTTCTGTATTTGTTTGGAATGGTCTAGTAGGAAACAGCTGTTCCTTCTACACCACTTATTTATTCAGTTATTTATATTATTGTGCATGCATGGCTGCTTAGTATATTCTTTGGATTATGATCCAATGCTAATATTATTTATTTTGTTTTCACCTTGTGTCAACTGTTGTGGTGATCAGACCCAACACCAGGCCATGGGAGCTATGAAAATCTGGCAGAGTCAAAGGAAGGAGAAAAGACAAGCTAAGAGAGAAAGTGGGACCAGGGGGCCAATGCTAGTATGGAGGCTGTGAAGGCCCTGAACTCTGGGAGCCCACTGTTTATTGGTGATCAAACAAAGAAACAGCTGGTGAGGATGTGGAGGTTGAAAGGAAGCAGTGTATGAAGTGAATGAGCTACAGCTGTGATGGTTTAGCATTTTTCTTTGAAACATATGGCTACTTGAGATAAAGGCAGTGCTAGAAGCAAGGAGCCAGCTAGTCTAGATGTGTTCCAAAAGCCACGAGGGGTTTTAGACCTTGGACCCTGGACATGTTCCAAGCATGGCCTCAGCTTCTCTCCCAACCCTCAGCTTTTCTTCCAACACTCAACATCGGCCTTTGAGAGCCCCTTCAAGTTGGCACCTGTTTCCTTTTGATGTGCCTTCATCATTTTTGAGTTCTTCCTTATTTTTGGCATCACAAAGCATTCCAGGCTTATCATGCATCTTCCCTGACCACAGCCCTGAAATTAACCCTATTTCTAGAGAGCTCTGGTTCATTAACTGGAGAATGGTACTAGAAACTATGATCTGATCACTAGGTGTGCTCATTAGCACTGGAATGTCATTTACTCTAGGATCTCTCCATTGACAGAGCTAGGAACTCTATTTTGGTGTACTCACACATGCATTAACATTTGTCTATACCTATCTGACTGTGTGCCTACCTACCTACTTATAAAACCCTTGAGTCCATACTGTTGCTTTTGATTCCACTCTAACACCAGCGAGTTTATTCTAGCTTTTCCTTCTTTGTAACTTCCAACAGTGAGAACATTGGCTTTTATCTTCCAAGATATGTTCACTTGTTTCTTTGTTCCTGGTGTGTGTGTCTGTGTGTGTGTGTGTGTGTATAGTAGATTGAGAATTGTTAAACTGTATGCTTGTTGAGAAACAGATTTACTAATTAGAAGATAGTATTTGTGGGACTTTTTTTGTCTTTAGCTTCCAACAATGAAAATGAGTTTTCCGGCCGGGCGCGGTGGCTCAAGCCTGTAATCCCAGCACTTTGGGAGGCCGAGGCGGGCGGATCACAAGGTCAGGAGATCGAGACCACAGTGAAACCCCGTCTCTACTAAAAATACAAAAAATTAGCCGGGCGTGGTGGCGGGCGCCTGTAGTCCCAGCTACTCAGGAGGCTGAGGCAGGAGAATGGCGGGAACCCGGGAGGCGGAGCTTGCAGTGAGCCGAGATCGCGCCACTGCACTCCAGCCTGGGCAACAGCGTGAAACTCCGTCTCAAAAAAAAAAAAAAAAAAAAAAAGAAAATGAGTTTTCCAAAGTTACTTAGGCTTGTTATATTCTTCCCCACCTCTTTCTTCATGCTCATATTATTAGATTTCCTTTTATTAGATTCCCATTTCATTAGGTTCCCTTTTTCCTTTTTAGATATCTTATGCACAAATGAGCAGATAAAGTGTATAATTGTTAATATCCCCTCCCCATTTTATGAAGCATAGCTTATACACTCTGCGCATTTGTGTTCATGTAGCCTTTGATGTTGGCAAATTCAGATTGGTGCTTGTAACTGCAGTTTCAACAGGTTCAGGACTAGGTTAAAGGGCCTCCAAGCTTCCTCCAGTTTCCTGGTTGCATGCATGTGCAGTATACTCCCCTGGCCTGGGTCTTTTCTGCCTCTTCTTGACAATTGGTCTGAGCTAGCTTATTAACCCGTGTTTTCTGAGATTTAATGGAACTGGCTCAGACTAGTTGGAGACTTGAAAAGGGCTATGTGATAGTAATAGATTTTGAAGTTATATTATTATTTTAGAGTAGATATGAGTGTACAGCAAAATGGAGTGCAGAGTCCAGAGTTCCCATATGCCCTCGATTCCTGTATACTCTTGGGTCACTCCACCAACAACCTCCTACACCAGAGTAGAATATTTATTATAGTCAGTGAACTTACATTGACACATCATTATCACCCAGAGTGATACTCTTGGTGGCACATATTCTAAGGGTTTGGAGAAATGTATAATGAGAATGAAATGTATAATGAATGTATCATTATAGCTGTTATGATATCCTGCAGTATATTTTCATTACTGTAATAATCTTATGCTCTATTTATTTATCCTTTCTTTTCCTAACCACTGGGAACCACCAATCTTTTCACTCTCTGTAGTTTTGCATTTTTCTGAATGTTATGTACTTGGAATCATAGAGTAGATAACTTTTCAGATTGGCTTCTTTCAGTTAGTAATATGCATTTAGTATGTAATATGCAGTTAGTAATAGCTCATTTTTTTCAGAAGTGATTAATATTTCATTTTCTAAATATACCACATTTATATTTATCATTAAGCTACTTAAGGACATCTTGGTTCCTCCAAACTTTTGGCAGCTATTTTAAAAGCTGCTATAAACATCTGTGTGCAGGTTTTCATGTGGACATAACCTTTCTGGTCATTTGGATAAAGACCTAGGGAGCGCAAATGCTGGATCACATTGTAAGAGTATGTATAGTTTTGCAAGGAACTGCCCATATTAGGAGAGTCTTTATGATGGTAGAGGAGAATGTGTTAACATACTGATGAATCAATCCAATGAAGGAGGTAGAACTTGAAAATCCAGAAACAATGACATAACCATGAGAGCTGTTAAGATACAGTTAGGCACTTTGAAAGATTAGGAAGTATATTTGAGCATTCAGAAATTTATAAATCAGTCAGCCTGAGACTGCAAGCACCCCAGAGCTCCCACAGAGAGGCTTAGGGAGGGTGGGGGAAGACACTTATATGATGAATGTGGAAGAAAAGGAAAATAGTTGATTGGGTAAAATGAAGCAGTGGCCTCATTTGGAACATTACAGTGGAAAGTCTCTAGTTAGATGGTAGTTGATGGTTTCTGACTGGTTAAGCTTAAGTTTCCTTTTATTATTTATACTGAGTCAAGTTTTGGTTTGTTGAAGGAGGAACTGAGCATACTGGAGCCACCTCAACCTCATGGCCATCTGTTTATTTCACAATTTTTAACAGAGCTCCTTTTAAAAATATTTATTGCCACACCTGGAGTGCAGTGGTGTGATCATGGATCCCTATCGCTTCAACCTTCCAGGCTCAGGCGATCCTCCCACCTCAGTGCTCCCTACCCTGAGTGGCTGGGACTACAGGCATGTGCTACCACATGACCATGCTCGGCTACTTCTTTGTTTGTATTTGTTTTAGAGATGTGATTTCCCTAAGTTGCTTAGGCTTGTTTTAAAATCCTGGGCTGAAGTAGTCGTCCTGCATTGGTCTCCCCAAGTGCTGGAAATACAGGCCATCTGAATCTTTTATCTCAGATTTGCCTTGTGAGAAAAGGAGGGGTACTTTTTCTGACATGATGAGGCAGAGAAAGGTGGGATGAGTGCATCCTGTGCATATTATTTTCTTAGGTGATGGGAAAGTGATCAGCTATTGCCTAATGGGATATATTTTATCCTTGAATGATATGGCAAGATATCAGGTGAAAGAAGTTGAATAAAGTTAGAAGAACATAGAAAAGATTGGTTATACATGTTGGGTTTTTGAATAAATGATGTCATTGGAGAAACAAAACATTTATTGAGTTTTGGAAATATTCAGGGCCAATTTGTTGTGTTAAGTAATTTGAATTTATGATGATACCTCTGACCACTTTTTGATATTTTTGTGGTTCAGCTGAGTGGTGTCATTGAGCCAACACAAAGTGGGGTTCATCCAGGGATGAGATTTTGCCAGAGAAAGGATGAGCATCAAGTCAGGGAGCTTAAGACAATTATGAGAAAGTGACTATCTAAAATTGCTTAGGTAGGAGAGAGATTGGATTTTTGTGTATTTGGTATTTGGGAGAAGAAGGGTGTGGGTATGCACATGAGATGTGTTGTTTATTCTCTTAAGAGAGAAAATAAGGGGATTAATGGACTGTAGTTCTGGACAAGGTGGAAAACTCTTAAAGTGGAAGTATTGGTGCAAGTGCTGTGACAGGCTGCAATGGTGCAGTCAGTCCCTTCATCCGTAAATCAGTAGAATATTAGCAGTTCAGACTCAAACCTTGTAAAAAATCAGTGGAGAAAAGGAAGTCCCTCACAGTAACTGGCACCATAATCAAGATAGAATGTTTCCAGAATAAATGGAGTTATTTGCTTTCAGTCCCAGGTGGTAGCTATTGTCTGCCCTAATGATATGTGATAATAATTTGTGATCCCGACGTCTTAAAATGGGGTCACTCATCTCCAGTAGAATTAAGTCCACAGTGAAGTTGTCCCCCATCCCCAAAGAGCTAAACATATATGAATGGACTGAGGTGATAACAACTACTGCCACCTGGGATCATGAGAGACCTGAAATGAACTAATAGGAAGTGAAAGGTGGCTGAGAAAATGAGAATGGACCCATCTGCAGAGGATCATAAAACCAGTAAAGACAAGGTCTTGTCCAAGATGCCTTCAGAAGCTTTGTCCATGAGAACTCTAAGGACTTCTCCATACCTGGTGGCTGCTGCTGTGATCTCCACCCAAAAGGAGCCTCTGACCAGCATCCAAGGGGCTTCTGGACCCATTGGAGTCTTCTAGAGGTACATTGGTCTCCTGAGACATCACTGAAGTTTTTTACTCTCTTTATTATTGCCTGTGTGTAGAATGATAATTGCCTAATTGATAGTGTGAATACCTCTTGACACGTGGTAAATCTGAGCATATGTAATTGGGTGTCATGTCATTGTGAAACCTCACAGCTTCAGTCAGTGTCAGCACAGCTAGGCAGTTTGCACCTAATGCAAATATCAGTGGGCATTGTCTACAGGCACCTAATGACTCAGGTACTTTAATGGTCACTAATGAGTGTGTCTCCAAGGAATAGTCTGACAGCACATGGCTAGCCTGACTCAAGGTAACTATATGTCCAATCCAGGGTCATACTGAGTGGACATCTGCCAACCACAGGTCATTCCCCCTGCCTACCATTGAGCAGTTCAAAAGTGACTGGTGTAAGCAGACAGGAGTGGGCTTATTCAACTCACTGTGTTCTTCTTCTGAAGGGATCATACTCAGGATCTAGGTCATTGTGCCTTATTGGAGTCCTACACATTTCACTTGCAAATTATGTTTGAAAATTAAATGACCATATTGCTAATCATTCACAAAACATTTTTTAAAATTACATTCTAGAACCCATATTAACATCCTGTGACCTGTAGAAAACAATAGAGAAATGTATTAGGCAAAACCTTCTGGCAAAGACCAGTCTGATATTGGCCTGATTACTAAACCTCAGGCATTGATCACATTAACTCACAGAGCTAAGAAAAATAAAAAGTACCAGCCTTCTTACTCAAGATATTAGGAACCATCGATTTAGATAGAGAAAAGATTTGAGCTAACAAAACATTACAATGCCATCCTGAAGAATATGTCCCTCTTCCAGAGAACCAAGGAGATTATCATGACCCCTGGAAAGCCCAACCAGCAATAATAGTGAAAGTTACATAGCTGCCTGAGTGCAGAAATATAATCTCTACTGAAAATAAGTTTTATACTAGGCACGAATTTCAAGATATACATAGAATTTTTGCTCATGAAGTCAAATTACATGTACAAATTCCGTATGGTTTAGAAGTTAATAGTAGTAAATTCATTATGCTTATAGGAAGCGAAGTAGGACAAATGACTGGAATAGCAAATAACGCCAGATTTCGTGATGAATTAATTGCTAGAGCACAAAATATCAAAGATCTTCATGACTTATGATGGGGATGGGTAACAGAAGTTGGATGAGACAATACCCAAACATGATTCCCAGGTTTACCTAAATTAAACAATGGAAGACTGTAGAAGATGCCATGAAGATATCTCATGAATATGTAAGATTATTATTCACTTTTGATGTGACAGGACTTTATAGGGCAGCTGAAAAAATTCTCATGAAAACCCACGTTTACAAAATGTCAAGTTATGATATCCAAGATGAAACCAATGAGTCACAACATTCACAGAATACACTGTACGACCCTGATCTCTTGATGGTCATAAAATGTTTCTTACCTCTAAACCAAAGTTCCATTTTATAATTTTTTTTCTCATTTTTTCTGTCCTCTCAGCTTAAGAAAATATCATTACAACCTTTTTTGTGTGTCAAAGGGTTGTAAATTTTATTGTGATTATTCTTGCTTTAAGCCAAAACTTCCCTAATCTTTCTTTAGAGATTGTGGAATAGCATGCTAGTTTCCTTTCCATATCCAATTGTTTCTTCTGTATTCATTACCCTAGCTATATGATTATGTCTTTTGGACCTCCCCTGCAGCTAGGTATGGCCATGTGACTAAGTTTTAAGGCAATAATTTGTAAGCCCTGTGCTATGAGTACCTTCTAAAAAACCTTCCTCCTTCTTTTCTCCGTCTACCCTATTGTATGGAATGAAGATCCAATAGCTGGAGATCAGTAGTCATCCTAGGTAAAGCAGGCAGGGGTGATGGGCAACACGGTCTGTTAACTCCCTTACTGGAAGATAACTTTCACAAGAATAAGAACCTTGGTTATGTTGGTTCAAGCAGTATCCCCAGCACTTACATACAGTGTGCCACATGTTTGCTCAGGGCTCAGGTACTAAATGGGTATTGAATGAATGGGTGAATTAATTAGTTTACTTTGGAACTATAGATAAACAAGGTCTCCACTCATTTCACAGAATCAAACTCCTGATTAATTCAAATCACTCTACTTTATTTCTCTTTGCTCTCTCAGACTTGCCAATGTTATGGTAGGATAGGATTTTTCTTAATGTACTTCAATATTGCCTTCTATCAAAATGTTTTAAAATCTATTTTCATAACAATGCTTCCCAATATTTTCCTGTTTAGAGAGTTTAAGTCTTCCATTTTTAAAGTCATGGATATCTGTGGGCCGTGGAAACCCAACACGTTGGGAGGCTGAGGTGGGCAGATCACGATGTCAGGAGTTCGAGACCAGCCTGACCAACATTGTGAAACCCGGTCTCTACTAAAAATACAAAAATTAGCCAGGCATGGTGATGTGTGCCTGTAATCCCAGCTACTCAGGAGGCTGAGGCAGGAGAATCGCTTGAACCCGGGAGGCAGAGGTTGCAGTTAGCTGAGATTGCACCACTGCATTCCAGCCTAGGGGACAGAGTGAGACTGTCTCAAAAATAAATAAATAAATAAAATAAAATAAGTAAGTAAGTAAATAAATAAATAAGGCAGGACGCGGTGGCTCACGCCTGTAATCCCAGCACTTTGGGAGGCCGAGGCGGGCGGATCACAAGGTCAGGAGATCGAGATCATCCTGGCTAACATGGTGAAACCTGATCTCTACTAAAAATAGAAAAATTAGCAGAGCGTGATGGCAGGTGCCTGTAGTCCTAGCTATGCGTGAGGCTGAGTCAGGAGAATGGCGGTTGAACCTGGGAGGCGGAGCTTTCAGTGAGCCGAAATCGCGCCACTGCACTCCAGCCTGGGCCACAGAGGCAGTCTCCGTCTCAAAATAAATAAATAAATAAATAAATAAATAAATAAATAAATAATAAATAAATAAAAGTGAAGTCATGGATATCTGTTTCTGAGTGTGTCTATTGTTAAATGCAGGCACTATTTTGTAACTTTAAATAGACATCATCTCAAGTCTACAAGAATTATCCAAAATGGTATCTAATGATATTTCTAGGTCTTCAGATACTATTAACGAAGATTGTAGCCACTGGGTCCTGAGGGTTTTACTAGATATTGGTTACTGAAACTGAACTTGCTTGAATTCTTTTTTTTTTTTTCCACCATGGTTTCCCGCATTTCAACGTATCTGTTTTTGTTCTCGAACTTTATTTAAATATTTTCAACAAAATTATATTACTTATGAATCATCCCTTCTTCCCTGATTTTTGAAATTACCCATTGCTTCCTATGATAATGATTCTTCTGGTCCTTTCTGTAGTTAACTTACATTAGAGTTTGTAAATATTCACACATTTTGGAATTGCATATAATTTTCTTCTTCTTTATTTTTTCCTCTTCCCCCAAAGTTGTTGTTATTTCTTTTAAATCTTTGTGGGAAAAATTAAGCCCATGTTTCACTTTTTTTATATACTTGTTTGTCATGGAACTCCTTGATTTATGCTCAAATTGCTTTTCAAGTTTTAGGGAAAGACATTATTTGGGTTTTGTTTAGTGTATCAAGCTTTTTTTGTTTGTTTGTTAGATGTATCAAGAAGTGTAGACTTTTCTATACATAATATCCTTTTCCCTACAGTAGTCTTTTGAAAAGTCGGTAAAATAAAGGTCATCAAAATATCTCTTCCTAAACCTTTCCTCTACCCGAAATACCTCTGGAATGATATGGTCCTTTCTCCCTTCTTGCTTTTGTAGAAGTCCAAAGCTAATCTGCCCTGATCCGGACTGCGTGCACTTGTGCCTTTTGGGGCCCTTGTGCCATTTGTTCTTCCTTCTCTTCTAATCTCAAAAATGTATTTTCTCTGTTGGCTCTTTTCGTTTAACATAGATGTATACTCACCCTTTTTGTTGAATCTTGGAATAAAAGCCTTTCTTTACCATATGTCTCCCTTTAACTACTACTACATCTCTCTTCTCAGCCAAATACTTGAGAAGAGAAGCCCTCAGTTTGTGTCATTGTTTTCACACCTCCGGTTCAATACCTTACCCACTACCTGACATCCAGCTCACTCACACACACACAAGCCCGATCATTAAGTTGTCATAGCCAATTTGTCGCTTTCCTGCCCTCCTGGCAACATTTGACACTGTGCATTGAGATAATACATGGTGAGTACCTATTGACCAGGCACTGTGTTAGGTGCTGCTGTGATAGAAATGAAAAGCAGACATCATCTCCTTTCTAATGACTTACAGAGGCAGCCATTCCTGATTTATATGCAGGTCTCTTGACTCCCATTGCTCACTTTTGCAAGCTTCACTTAATGCCATAGAAATCACCCTATTCTCCAGGATTTTTTCTTCCCAATTATTCTTACTATACACAGCTTCTCAAGGCAATCACTTCCATGCCCATGGCTTCCATTGCATTCTCTATTCTCTGAGGACAATAGAATTTTAAATGTTTTGTTTCATGTATTAGCTTTTATTTTATGCAAGATGCCTCATTTGCTATAAGCATAGATTCAGAGTGGCTCCATGAAAGTAATAAATGCAAAATGGTGATATTGTTAGCATGCAAATTTTAGGAAATTTCCTGTTACTCTTAATGGTTTGATTTAGTATGTGTGTTATTTTTGAAAACGTATGTTGGGATGTCACAGATGAACTTAGCCTACAGAGATTTATTTTCAACTTTTGACCATAGAATTCCATTTTATGTGATACTGAGAGTAAAACCTATCTTTTCCTCCTTACCTATTTCTCTTCTTATATTCTCTGCCAGGAGGAAGGCACCACTATGTACCCAGTCTTCCCCAGCAGAGTCTGAGCACTCTGTTTTCCCTCTACTTCCCCTCTTATTGCACATCTCATTACCAAGCACTTCCTATTCCATCTCCCAAATGATCAGAAAACTTTTTCCTCCACTTTCGTCACTAGCACTGACTTTATCATTACTATTCTTTTAGATACAGTCTCTTAATTGGTTTTGTTGCTTCCTTCAGTCCTTCATTATTATAGAGACCAGTATACACACATCTGACAGAGATGCCTCATCTTTATATGGCTCAATGACTCAAATTTTCAGAATAAAATTAAAACCATTCCAGCATCAAATTTGGGGTCAAATAGAGGTGGGTCTGTATCCTAGGTTCACACCCTGTCCAGCAGTGTAGTCTCAGAAAACTGAACTCCTTAAACCTTTGTGTATCTGCCTACACTCATTGAGAGTTAGGACTGTTTCACACATATAGTGCCTGGTATGTAGAAGGGACTTATTCAATGTTGAATGAAGGACAGGCATTTTAAAATTCACATCAAAAAAATGTTTTTCTTTTACAAATGTACTTATCTACAATGTCACCTTCCCTCCAAGATTGACTTCTACCTTTACTTTCTGATATGGTTTGGGCATGTCCTCACCCAAATCTCATCTTGAATTGTAATCCCACAATCCCCATGTGTTGAGGGAGGGACCCAGTGGGAGATAACTAGATCATGGGGACAGTTTCCCCCACACTGTTCTCATGATAGTGAGTGAGTTCTCACGAGATCTGATGGTTTTGTATGTGTTTGACAGTTGCTCCTTCACATGCTCACACTCTCTGGCCTGCCGCCATGTAAGAAGTGCCTGCTTCCTTTTCCACTATGATTGTAAGTTTCCTGAGGCCTCCCCAGTCATGTGGAATGTGAGTCAATTAAACCTCTTTCCTTTATAAATTACTCAACCTCAGGTATTTCTTTATAGCAGTGTGAAAAATGGACCAATACACTTTCTGATAATCATGCTTGAGAAATTGGGGAATTCATACTACGAGGGATCAAACTGTGGCCCAAGCCTAAGCAGTTGTGTGACCTTCGGAGGATAACTTATCTTCTCCATTTCAATGTCTTCTGTAAAACCTGTAAGATGAGATTGTTTCTGAGGGTTAATTGAACATAGCACAGTTATAAAACTGTCAGGGACGTACTGATTACCAGATGTTGAGTACTCATCTTTATTGAATTAGGACTGTGGTACCCCACTTTATGGTTCTCTATTTTGTATGACAAAATCATGCTTAGTGCTTTGTTAGTAAAAGAGAGAAAATCTGAAAGTTTTTGCCATAGAAGAAGAAACAGAGGGGAGAAAAGAGAGTTGGTAAGTTTCAGCATTTCAGTGCTTGGAGGGACAAGGTAGGTTTCTATTTTATGGAGAAAGAAGTGGAGGCAGAATGGGTCCTAAGGTGTCAAGACACACAGCCATAACTCTTTTTTTTTTTTTTTTTTTTGAGACGGAGTCTTGCTCTGTTGCCCAGGCTGGAGTGCAGTGGCCAGATCTCCGCTCACTGCAAGCCCCGCCTCCTGGGTTCACGCCATTCTCCTGCCTCAGCCTCCCAAGTAGCTGGGAGTACAGGCGCCTGCCACCTCGCCCGGCTAATTTTTTTTGTATTTTAGTAGAGACGGGGTTTCACTGTGTTAGCCAGGATGGTCTCGATCTCCTGACCTCATGATCCGCCAGTCTCGGCCTCCCAAAGTGCTAGGATTACAGGCTTGAGCCACCGCGCCCGGCCAGCCATAACTCTTATTGAAAGTATAGCTAGGGCCCCAGGGACTGCTATGGTCAAGTTGCAGACAAAAATGACCACTCATTGGAAGACAGAAGAGGAGTATTTATTTACAAAAGCAGTCAACAATTCAGGTGTATCTACATTCAGTCAGCAAACAAAAGTTGCTCAACTTGGTTGCTAATGGGACCCGCTCTACTAACTGAGGCTTTGTATAGAACTCATAGAGGAAGATGGCTTCAAATAAGGAACCACCTTGTGCTTTTCTTAGGACTAAAAAGCTCAGGAAGCTGGTGATGTATGAAAACCTTAGTCCAACTGGCACTGCACAAGGGGCCAGGAGAGCAGCAGCATCAAAAGCCTCAGGGTGAGGCAGCCCAGGCAGGGGCATTCTGAGCTGTGGGGGAGGTGGGGCAGCCAGGGTGGGGCATTGTGAGCTGTCGGGGAGGGCATTGTGAAGTGTGGGGTGGGGCATTGTGAGCCACAAGCCTGGGCTCCCACCTGGGCCAATGGGCTTCTGTCTGTAGGTGACTGCAGAAGGAGGAGGAGCTCCATCTGTACTCTCTTCAGGCAGTTGTGTCTCTCAGTGCTTTTTGGGTTCACAACCTATAAAATAAACCAGCTGGTCTTCACCCTCCAAGACAAGTCAACTCATGGGAGGCGGCAGGGTATGGGCATTGGCCCAAGCCCTGGCTGGAGCCGAGCTGTAGTGTCAGCAGGCGAGCAGCAGACAAGACCATCTCTGCAAGTGCAGCATAGTCTTGGCCTAGGGCAATGGGAGTGTGTTGCCAAAGCTGTGAGCAGAAGCACAGGTGGTGACAGGAGTAGAGTCACCCCATGGGAAACATACCGACCTGTTGTGTGTGTCCCAGGACCAGCCCTGAGTTGGACCAGCACTAGGGCTCAGTGTGTCCCTGTGGATCTGCAATCTATGAGGCAGCAGCTAGCGACATGACAGCAGGAGTGCCTGTGGCTGCTGCTGTAGAGCCTGGTGAGGTGACTTTTGAAGCTGGTGAGGGCCTCCAAGTGCACCACATCTGTGAACGGCAGATGCCTGAAGGTAAGGAGGTGATGGGTGCCATCTGCCCTTGGCACACTTCTGGCTGCTGCTGTCACCAGAGTCCTCTGGGAGGCATCTCCAACCTCAGGCTCCTTTCTGCCTGTAGCCAGCTTTCCCAGGGCTGGCCAGGAACAAAAGCTGGCTTTGCCTTGCATTCCCACCCCTTAGTCTTTCCCCACAGAATCCAGTCAGTTTCTTTTCTCCTTCCCTCCCAAACTCCCAGTTCTTTCTCCCTCGTCTCATTCTCCCAGGCTGGCATGGGACCATTTATTTATGGCTGTTCTTGCCTGTAGCTCTATTTAGTACCTGTGGGACTTTGTTGAGGCTTCTTTGGAATATTCTCTTCCTTTTCTCAATAAAAACTCAAATATCCCAACTTTCCAGTACCCATCCCATTCTCTTTGTACCTATCCAAATGGTACCTAAGTGAAGGAACCAGGTAAGTGCCTAATTGTTTGCTTTGTTAAAGTAGCTAAATCTCAGGACAATTCATACTGAAATATTTGGGGATTTCTTATTTAAAATCAGAATGCAGGTTGCCATAGGAGAGACTGTATGGGTTGTTTTAAGTCACCTTGATAGAAGTTGCTTAGTTTCTTCTAACTAATTTGAACACGGAAGGAAAGAAAATGGAGGGTGCTTAAAATAATTGGGAAAGGTGTGAAATGTCATGGCCAGGGCCACAGAAAAATGAGTGCGTGTGTGTGTGTGGGGGGTTCCCCCAAAAGAGTTTACCTATGAGGCTCTGATTACTTTAAAATTCCTACTTTAACACAAAATGTGTCTGCAGATTTATTCTGGTGACTTAACAGACATTATTTACCTCCTTGTTCTAACAAGGGGGGTGGATGGTTTGTGGTCAAAACTTTCAAAAGACATAAAATGTAAATGTAGAGTTTGAATATATAATATAAAGATTGAAGGTTAAAATGTCAGAGCTTGCCTGTGTAAGAGTGTTTGTTGCCATATCTCCCCTTTTGTCCTTCCCCCTCCTGACAATAGCATCTTATTCAAAGATAAGAAAGTTGGAGTTTTTCAGTCTCTACACTGCTGGGAGAGGCAGAGGGATGGGAGGGGTTAGAAAAGAGAAAAGAGTTGGTTTGCCTCTAAAATTTTGCAAAAATATGAATCTAAGTAAAAAGAATTCTGGGTAACAGTATGGTTCTTGAATAAAAACAAAATTTTTCAAAATAGAAAACATTGTATCATAAAGATATTAAATCCATTGGCTCTTTGATTTTCTTTAAATGCCAGAGATATTACTATAGAGGAAATGTCTTATAGCTCTTCTATTTAAACTTTGATTGGGCTTCTTGTAGCCAAGACAACCCTAAGCAAAAAGAACGAGAACACATGGACACAGGAAAAGAACATCACACACTGGGGCCCATTGTGGGGTGCAGGGAAAAGGGAGTGAGAGCATTAGGACAAATATCTGATGCATGTGAGGCTTAAAAACTCGATGATGGCTTGATTGGTGCATCAAACCACCATGGGACATGTATACTTATGTAACAAACCTGCACGTTCTGCACATGTATCCCAGAACTTAAAGTGAAAAAAAAACACACACACACAAAACTTTGGTTGGGCTATTTTTTTCAGAGGTAGGATGATTAAGACTTATGATGAATGTGACTTTGTAACTTGGAGTACTATACTCACTTTTCAAGATATTTAATAATTATAGAATAAACAAATATGTGAATTAATTCATTATACTTTTATACACAAAACATGTAAGTACTTGTGTAAACATACTCTACTTGGTGGTGTAAAGAAAGCCTCTGAGTGATTTTACACACCAGTTAATAGATGAGTAGTGTTGGATGAGAGCCCAAAAAAGGCTCTTTATTGTCATTCTTTAGGATTACAGCACAGTTTATGTATGTCTCATTTGGTCCTTTGCAACACAAATAAAGTCTATATACATATTCTCCATATGTTTTGCTAATGAAGAAATGAAGACTTAGAGATCTCACGTGACTATGGAAGAAAGCTACTCAACAGAACTAAGGTTCTAAGTCCTCACAATGACATGGAAGAGACAGATATGCTGAATTTACTTTTTTAAAAATTTAAAAACTCCAGAATACTTTTAAGTTATATTTTGCCTATAAAATAGACCTGTCTTTTAAAACATACTGCCATCTTGTTTTATTCTATGCAGTCGATTTTTACACAATGTAAAGGCAAATTTACGTGTTTTTTTTTTTACAGTAAATTTTGTTAATTTCTTTTTTTTTATTATTATACTTTAAGTTCTAGGGTACATGTGCATAACGTGCAGGTTTGTTACATATGTATACTTGTGCCATGTTGCTGTGCTGCACCCATCAACTCGTCAGCACCCATCAACTCGTCATTTACATAAGGTATAACTCCCAATGCAATCCCTCCCCCCTCCCCCATCCCCATGATAGGCCCCGGTGTATGATGTTCCCCTTCCCGAGTCCAAGTGATCTCATTGTTCAGTTCCCAACTATGAGTGAGAACATGCGGTGTTTGGTTTTCTGTTCTTGTGATAGTTTGCTGAGAATGATGGTTTCCAGCTGCATCCATGTCCCTACAAAGGACACAAACTCATCCTTTTTTATGGCTGCATAGTATTCCATGGTGTATATGTGCCACATTTTCTTAATCCAGTCTGTCACTGATGGACATTTGGGTTGATTCCAAGTCTTTGCCATTGTGAATAGTGCCGCAATAAACATACGTGTGCATGTGTCTTTAGAGCAGCATGATTTATAATCCTTTGGGTATATACCCAGTAATGGGATGGCTGGGTCATATGGTACTTCTAGTTCTAGATCCTTGAGGAATCGCCATACTGTTTTCTACAATGGTTTAACTAGTTTACAATCCCACCAACAGTGTAAAAGTGTTCCTATTTCTCCACATTCTCTCCAGCACCTGTTGTTTCCTGACTTTTTAATGATTGCCATTCTAACTGGTGTGAGATGGTATCTCATTGTGGGTTTGATTTGCATTTCTCTGATGGCCAGTGATGATGAACATTTTTTCATGTGTCTGTTAGCTGTATGAATGTCTTCTTTTGAGAACTGCCTGTTCATATTCTTTGCCCACTTTTTGATGGGTTTTTTTTTTTCTTGTAAATTTGTTTGAGTTCTTTGTAGGTTTTGGATATTAGCACTTTGTCAGATGAGTAGATTGCAAAAATTTTCTCCCATTCTGTAGGTTGTCTGTTCACTCTGATGGTAGTTTCTTTTGCTGTGCAGAAGCTCTTTAGTTTAATTAGATCCCATTTGTCAATTTTGGCTTTTGTTGCCATTGCTTTTGGTGTTTTAGACATGAAGTCCTTGCCCATGCTTATGTCCTGAATGGTATTACCTAGGTTTTCTTCTAGGGTTTTTATGGTATTAGGTCTAACATTTAAGTCTCTAATCCATCTTGAGTTAATTTTCATATAAGGAGTAAGGAAAGGATCCAGTTTGAGCTTTCTACTTATGGCTAGCCAATTTTCCCAGCACCATTTATTAAATAGGGAATCCTTTCCCCATTTCTTGTTTTTGTCAGGTTTGTCAAATATCAGATGGCTGTAGATGTGTAGTATTATTTCTGAGGACTCTGTTCTGTTCCATTGATCTATATCTCTGTTTTGGTACCAGTACCATGCTGTTTTGGTTACTGTAGCCTTGTAGTATAGTTTGAAGTCAGGTAGCGTGATGCCTCCAGCTTTGTTCTTTTGACTTAGGATTATCTTGGGAATTCAGGCTCTTTTTTGGTTCCATATGAACTTTAAAGCAGTTTTTTCCAATTCTGTGAAGAAACTCATTGGTAGCTTGATGGGGATGGCATTAAATCTATAGATTACCTTGGGCAGTATGGCCATTTTCACGATATTGATTCTTCCTATCCATGAGCATGGTATGTTCTTCCATTTCTTTGTGTCCTCTTTTATTTCACTGAGCAGTGGTTTCTAGTTCTCCTTGAAGAGGTCCTTTACATCCCTTGTAAGTTGGATTCCTAGGTATTTTATTCTCTTTGAAGCAATTGTGAATGGGAGTTCATTCATGATTTGGCTCTCTGTGTGTCTGTTACTGGTGTATAAGAATGCTTGTGATTTTTGCACATTAATTTTGTATCCTGAGACTTTGCTGAAGTTGCTTATCAGCTTAGGGAGATTTTGGGCTGAGACAACGGGGTTTTCTAAATATACAATCATGCCATCTGCAAACAGGGACAATTTGACTTCTTCTTTTCCTAACTGAATACCCTTTATTTCTTTCTCTTGCCTGATTGCCCTAACCAGAACTTCCAACACTATGTTGAATAGGAGTGGTGAGAGAGGGCATCCCTGTCTTGTGCCAGTTTTCAAAGGGAATTTTTGCAGTTTTTGCCCATTCGGTATGAGATTGGCTGTGGGTTTGTCATAAATAGCTCTTATTATTTTGAGATACGTTCCATCAATACCGAATTTATTGAGCGTTTTTAGCATGAAGGGCTGTTGAATTTTGTCAAAGGCCTTTTCTGCATCTATTGAGATAGTCATGTTGTTTTTGTCTTTGGTTCTGTTTATATGCTGGATTACATTTATTGATTTGTGTATGTTGAACCAGCCTTGCATCCCAGGGATGAAGCCCACTTGATCATGGTGGATAAACTTTTTGATGTGCTGCTGGATCCAGTTTGCCAGTATTTTATTGAGGATTTTTGCATCGATGTTCATCATGGATATTGGTCTAAAATTCTCTTTTTTTGTTGTGTCTCTGCCAGGCTTTGGTATCAGGATGATGTTGGCCTCATAAAATGAGTGAGTGAGGATTCCCTCTTTTTCTATTAATTGGAATAGTTTCAGAAGGAATGGTACCAGCTTCTCCTTGTACTTCTGGTAGCATTCAGCTGTGAATCCATCTGATCCTGGACTTTTTTTGTTGGTAGGCTATTAACTATTGCCTCAATTTCAGAGCCTGCTATTGGTGTATTCAGGAATTCCGCTTCTTCCTGGTTTAGTCTTGGGAGAGTGTAAGTGTCCAGGAAATTATCCATTTCGTCTAGATTTTCTAGTTTATTTGCATAGAGGTGTTTATAGTATTCTCTGATGGTAGTTTGCATTTCTGTGGGGTCGGTGGTGATATCCCCTTTATCATTTTTTATTGCATCTATTTGATTCTTCTCTCTTTTCTTCTTTATTAGTCTTGCTAGCAGTCTATCAATTTTGTTGATCTTTTCAAAAAACCAACTCCTGGATTCATTGATTTTTTGGAGGGTTTTTTGTGTCTCTATCTCCTTCAGTTCTGCTCTGATCTTAGTTATTTCTTGCCTTCTGCTAGCTTTTGAATGTGTTTACTCTTGCTTCTCTAGTTCTTTTAATTGTGATGTTAGAGTATCAATTTTAGATCTTTTCAGCTTTCTCTTGTTGGCATTTAGTGCTCTAAATTTCCCTCTACACACTGCTTTAAATGTGTCCCAGAGATTCTGGTATGTTGTATCTTTGTTCTCATTGGTTTCAACGAACATTTTTATTTCTGCCATCATTTCGTTATGTATCCAGTAGTCATTCAGGAGCAGGTTATTCAGTTTCCATGTAGTTGAGCGGTTTTGATTGAGTTTCTTATTCCTGAGTTCCAGTTTGATTGCACTGTGGTCTGAGAGACAGTTTGTTATAATTTCTGTTCTTGTACATTTGCTGAGGAGTGCTTTATTTCCCATTATGTGGTCAATTTTGGAATAAGTGTGATGTGGTGCTAAGTAGAATATATAATCTGTTGATTTGGGGTGGAGAGTTCTGTAGATGTCTATTAGGTCTGCTTGCTGCAGAGATGAGTTCAATTCTTGGATATGCTTGTTAACTTTCTGTCTCCTTGATCTGTCTAATGTTGACAGTGGGGTGTTGAAGTCTCCCATTATTATTGTATGGAAGTCTAAGTCTCTTTGTAAGTCTCTAAGGACTTGCTTTATGAATCTGGATGCTCCTGTATTGGGTGCATATATATTTAGGATAGTTAGTTCTTCCTGTTGAATTGATCCCTTTACCATTATGTAATGGCCTTCTTTGTCTCTTTTGATCTTTGATGGTTTAAAGTCTGTTTTATCAGAGACTAGTATTGCAACCCCTGCTTTTTTTGTTCTCCATTTGCTGAGTAGATCTTCCTCCATCCCTTTATTTTGAGTCTATGTATGTCTCTGCATGTGAGATGGGTCTCCTGAATACAGCAAACTGATGGGTCTTGATTCTTTATCCAGTTTGCCAGTCTGTGTCTTTTAATTGGAGCATTTAGTCCATTTACATTTAAGGTTAATATTGTTAAGTATGAACTTGATCCTGCCATTATGATATTAACTGGTTATTTTGCTCGTTAGTTGATGTAGTTTCTTCCTAGCCTTGATGGTCTTTACATTTTGGCATGTTTTTGCAATGGCTGGTACCGGTTGTTCCTTTCCATGTTTAGTGCTTCCTTCAGGGTCTCTTGTAAGGCAGGTCTGGTGGTGACAAAATCTCTAAGCATTTGTTTATCTGTAAAGGATTTTATTTCTCCTTCACTTATGAAACTTAGTTTGGCTGGATATGAAATTCTGGGTTGAAAATTCTTTTCTTTAAGAATGTTGAATATTGGCCCCCACTCTCTTCTGGCTTGTAGAGTTTCTGCCGAGAGATCTGCTGTTAGTCTGATGGGCTTCCCTTTGTGGGTAACCCGACCTTTCTCTCTGGCTGCCCTTAAGATTTTTTCCTTCATTTCAACTTTGATGAATCTGGCAATTATGTGTCTTGGAGTTGCTCTTCTCGAGGAGTATCTTTGTGGCGTTCTCTGTATTTCCTGAATTTGAATGTTGGCCTGCCCTACTAGGTTGGGGAAGTTCTCCTGGATGATATCCTGAAGAGTGTTTTCCAACTTGGTTCCATTTTTCCCCTCACTTTCAGGCACCCCAATCAGACGTAGATTTGGTCATTTTACATAATCCCATACTTCTTGCAGGCTTTGTTCCTTTCTTTTTCTTCTTTTTTCTTCAGGTTTCTCTTCTCGCTTCATTTCATTCATTTGATCCTCAATCGCTGTCACTCTTTCTTCCAGTTGATTGAGTTGGTTACTGAAGCTTGTGCATTTGTCACGTATTTCTCATGTCATGGTTTTTATCTCTGTCAATTCGTTTATGGCCTTCTCTGCATTAATTATTCTAGTTATCAATTCTTCCACTCTTTTTTTCAGGATTTTTAGTTTCTTTGCACTGGGTACGTAATTCTTCCTTTAGCTCTGAGAAGTTTGATGGACTGGAGACTTCTTCTCTCATCTCATCAAAGTCATTCTCCATCCAGCTTTGATCCGTTGCTGGCGATAAGCTGCGTTCCTTTGGAGGGGGAGATGCGCTCTTATTTTTTGAATTTCCATCTTTTCTGCCCTGCTTTTTCCCCATCTTTGTGGTTTTATCTGCCTCTGGTCTTTGATGATGGTGACGTAGTGATAGGGTTTTGGGTGGGTGTCCTTCCTGTTTGTTAGTTTTCCTTCTAACAGTCAGGACCCTCAGCTGTAGTTCTGTTGGAGATTGCTTGAGGTCCACTCCAGACCCTGTTTGCCTGGGTATCAGCAGCAGAGGCTGCAGAAGATAGAATATTGCTGAACAGCGAGTGTACCTGTCTGATTCTTGCTTTGGAAGCTTCCTCTCAGGGGTATACTCCACCGTGTGAGGTGTGGGGTGTCAGTCTGCCCCTAGTGGGGTATGTCTCCCAGTTAGGCTACTCAGGGATCATGGACCCACTTGAGCAGGCAGTCTCTCCGTTCTCAGATCTCAACCTCCGTGTTGGGAGATCCATTGCTCTCTTCAAATCTGTCAGAGTCATTTGCGTCTGCAGAGGTTTCAGTTGCTTTTTTTTTTATTATTGTTGTTGTTTAGCTGTGCCCTGTCCCCAGAGGTGTAGTCTACAGAGACAGGGAGGACTCCTTGAGCTGCTGTGAGCTCCACCCAGTTGGAGCTTCCCAGCTGCTTTGTTTATCTACTTAAGCCTCAGCAATGGCGGGCGCCCCTCCCCTAGCCTTGCTGCTGCCTTGCTGCGAGATCGCAGACTGCTGTGCCAGCAATGAGGGAGGCTCCGTGGGCATGGGACCCTCCCGGCCAGGTGTGGGATATAATCTCCTAGTGTGCCCGTTTGCTAAGATCCTTGGTAGATCACAGTATTGGGGTGGGAGTTACCCGATTTTCCAGGTGTTGTGTGTCTCAGCTCCCCTGGCTAGGAAAAGGGATTCCCTTTCCCCTTGAGCTTCCCAGGTGAGGCAATGCCTCTCCCTGCTTCAGCTCTCACTGGTCGGGCTGCAGCAGCTGACCAGCACCCACTGTCCTGCACTCCCTAGGGAGATGAACCCAGTACCTCAGTTGAAAATGCAGAAATCACCTGTCTTCTGTGTCACTCGCGCTGGGAGTTGGAGACTGGAACTTTTCCTATTTGGCCATCTTGCTCCGCCAAATTTTTTTCTTTCTTTTTTTTTTTTTAAATAAAGATGGGTCTCACTATGTTACCCATGCTGGCCTCAAATTCCTGACCTGGGCTCAAGGGATTTTCCCATCTCAGCCTCCTGAGTAGCTGGGACTACAGGCATGTGCCATCTTGCCTGGCTTCATCTTATGTCTTTACATTCATTTCAATGGATGAGAATAAAAGTAGAGGTAGATAAACAGCCTAAATGCAGCAGTCAAATAAATGAGTTGATATATTTTTATAAATGATCACATTTTTTTTTTCTTCTCTCCCTCTATAGATATAGGAGTCCAACCCTTCTGACCATCCAGAGGCAAGCACAATATTCCTGAGAAAATCTCCAACAGATGGTGAGACAACATTGTCTTTTCTGCCAAGAAAAAGAGTGAAAACTCTTGTTGTTTGATCAGATGTATTATAGAAAGTATTTAGAAACTCGTATTGGTTTGATTTTTTCAACTTTTCACATATTTACTTGTCTTATTTTAATGTGTTATATACTTTTTCTTAATTGTTACTGTGTCAATGAAGTCATGTAAACTTTTTGTCTACACATTTTGCCATCTTTTTATCAACACAATTTGTCATGTGATGGAGGAGTCATAGATTTATCTTTATCCCTTGCTCCAAAGAGTACATTTTAAAGATAGAACTTAGGCTTCAGCTTGGTTTCCATTTAAACAAATAAAAAAACATAGTTACTCATCAACAGAGATTGAATCTGTGATTTTGGCCTCCTCTTGCACAGTCTCCTGATCACATGAGTTTATCACATCCAAGTTTATGCTTCCCGAAACTTTTAAGTTATTAACCTTTTCATCTGATGTAATGTAATTTTAAACATGCCCTACTTCTGCTTATTTTCCTTAATGTTATGTTAAATCCTCATTTGTTTGCTAAAAAGCCATACACAACCAAGTTTTCCATTTGATTTAAGCAGCAAGAATACAAGTGAGGATCTATAATAAAATGGGAAGTAATGCAGCACAGTAAAATAGAGGAATTTGTCATCTTTCTTTTTGTAGTTTGAGTAGACTTTGCCTGTCTGAGTCAGGTATTTCTGGTTAGAATTTGTGTTCATTTTTGCATTACTATAAAGAGGTACCTAAGGCTGGGTAATTTATAACAAAAATAGGTTTAATCGGCTCATAGATCTTCAGGCTGTACAAACATGGCTTCAACATCTGCTTCTGGTGAGGGCCTCAACAAGCTTACAATCATGATGGAAGGCAAAGGGGAAGGACGTGTTTCCACATGGTGAGAGAGGGAGGGAGAGGCTGGTAGAGGGAAGGTGTCACACTCTTTTTAACTACCAGAATGAGAATTTGCTTATTACCATGGGTATGGCACCAAGCCATTCATAAGGAATCCACCGCCATTACCCAAACACCTCCCATTAGGTCCTGTCTCCAATATTTAAGGGTCACATTTTAACATGAGATTTGGAGTGGGGGGGAAATATCCAAACCATATCAGAGTTGTTTTTCCCAGTTCCTTCCAGAGCTGTAGGCTTCTCCCACATGGAGAGCATGGAAGAGGTAAAACAAAAGGTATTCCATGTCCCTCACTCTTCAGTGGTAGGAATGTTTGCCTGCAAGGCCTTTCCACCATCAAAGGTGGAGGCAGTGTAGGAAACAAACCATGACCCAATTCCTCTTAGAGCTTTTATTATGCTGGCCTGTTTTTTGTTTTTTTGTTATTTTTTTAGAAAAAAAAAATGATTTTTTGTGCTGCAGACACCATGTCCAATCGGGGTTTGTATAGTCATTTTAAAATTTAAATTTAAGATAGGTTACTTTCCAGTTGTTTTTTTTTAGTGACATATTAGTAGATAACCACTAAGTGTGGTTCGAGATGCTCACAGGGATTTTGGTGCATCTAGAGATATGTGCCTGGCCAGAAAGTAGTTCTTAGAGCTGTTAACTCTTAGATTCTGGTAAATGAGAAAATACTCATGGCTCATATATGCAACAGTTAAACTGTTTTATTAGCTAACTTTTTTATCTGGCCTCATTTTCTTTGCCCTTTTCTTTTGTACACAAGGATTCTTTCATGTGTATGTAATAGAAACAAAAAGTAAACTAGGTCAAAAAGTAAAACTAAGTTTTTAGATTTTACTTTATGAGATTTATCGTGCCAGATAATTTAAATATAAATTGTTGAAAGCATTTTTAAATAGAATTTTTCCTCATTTAGGAGTATTTAGTAAGACATTACTACTCTTATTTTATGGTGTTTGTATCAGAAGTGACCATGTTTTTTCATTCTTAGTACAAGAGAAAAAAAGCAACTATACAAATCATGTACGTAAACAGTCAAAAAGTTAAGAAATTGATAGTTTGATATAAAAATATGTCTCTTGATTCCTTTAAATTATAATGGGGACTCAGTGGTAATAGCATGGACCTCTTTTTGTATTTTCCTAGGTATCAAATTTATTCAGAGAAAAATCTGCAGCTTAGTGTGTCCACCTTTTAAGAGTTTCTGACATTAAGTTAAATTTCAATAGTCTGGTTGTGGTATAAAGATCTGCCTTAAATATTTAATCATATTTTTAATCAAATAACAAAAATAGAATAGGTAAGAAATAACAAAGAACAAAATAACAAATACAGAATAATAAATAACAAAAATAGAATAGCTGTCAGCACTGTCTATTGACTTTGTCATTGCAGGTGAAAGCATACCTTCCTCACTACACCATGACCTTATTTTTCTCCCTCTGTTTCTTCCAACTGTAGCACACTTTTAAATTAAATCAGTAATATTTACATGATTATGACTATGCAAATTCTATTCACTGCTAAGTCATATGGTGTTTTCACTATGCCTCTGCATTATATGTCCTTCATTCTTTCTCTGAAACAGTTCTGAAATCTGAGAATTTCTGCACTTTTTCTGGATCATCTCTTTCTTCCTAGCCTATGTTACTTTACCCAGCCAAATGCTGTAAGTAGCCCCTGGCTGGTCTGTTTGCTTTCACATCCATTATTTTTTAGCATGAAGCTAATTTTCTGACTATATTCTTTTGCCTGTTTTATGACAGCTGTTTTTCCCCCAGGTGTTGTAGCATTTATCCCATGCCTTTCAAAGATACTTTCCATCTGCTAAAACACATCTGTTCCATTTTTTTTTTTTTTTTTTTGCCGTGGGTGGGGGAGCAACTGTCTTTGACATTTTGTCATCCCAGTTCAATATGGAGTGGCTTTCCCTAGATATGCTCGATGTCTGCTTTTCTGTGCTAGTTCCTTAAAGTCTTTTGGGATCTCACATAGCTGCCATCTTGTGTGGGATCACCTGAGTCCTAGATTCTGTTTCCTGCTGTCCTGTTATCCTCTCTAGTTGTACTTGAGCACATTTTCCTGGTCAGAGATGTTTAGGGATCTGGCTAGTCTTAAAATCCCTCCTTTTTGATAGAGGGTAAACTTCTAGGTTGAATCTAAACTTTAGGATTCTGAAGATATTTCACAATTGTGCCCTCATTACAGTGTTGTTCTTGACTCTATTGCCATTGTGAGATATATTATTTATAACCAGGTTTTATGTACCTGTGGAAGCTTTTAGAAGCTTCTCACTCACTGAGCTTCTGAAATTTCATAATAACAGCTTGGTGGGAATCTTTTCATTTTATTGAGGCTACTAAGTCTGAAGACTATCTCTTCTTGAGAATTTTTGTGTTTTCTCTATTCCTTTTTTTCTGACAGTCTTGTTATTCAGACACTCAGCTGCTTAGGTCAGTATACCTGCATTGGTTTTTAATTTTTCTCCTTCGATTTTTCAGTTTCCGTGACTTTGTACTCTAATATTTCTATTGAATTGTATATCTTTTTCAGTGTGTTTTTAGGTTTTCTTTTAAAGTTTTGCTCCTAATTTTGACTGGTCCATGAATTCCTTTTTTTCTGTTGTTTTGATCTCTCTTGTTGGAGGCTTCCCTCGAATGTGTGGTGTTCCCTGGTTTTATTTGGAAGCAGGACTTCTGTTAACTGGTGGCACTCAGTGTGTGGTTTTGGAAGCCAAACTAGCTTTTCATTTGCGGGACTTCAGTGTATTATCTGGGGATCTTTACTCGAGTCAGTTCAGTTTCTTCTGAGAAAGGATCTCCCAATTTTCCTGCCTGGGAAGTAAAAGAATGTCTACTTGCTTTCCAAAAGCAGAGTTAGGGAAGCAAGTTGGAGTTCTATTTTTGGTGCACAGTTTTCTTTATATCTCAGGTTTAAGTCTTGGTATTTCTGAACCTAGAAATTCTCAGGTTTGGTATATCCAGAAAACACACATCTAAGTTTCTTATCAGATGGGAGGACAGTTGGACTTGGGGCTCTAACCACAAATTTTCTGACATTGCTGGCTTTTGTTTTACATTTTACCCTACTTTCCAAAGTTCTATTTGCCGGTAAGTTCACAGCCTGCCTTTAGTTCTACAAGACAAACTGGCTTGCTTCTCTTCCAGTCACTTTCTGTAGGGACCAAAGTTGTGCTTCTGTGTTATGTACCACTCCTTTATGTGCTTTTTATGTCCCAGCATTTATTAAAAATCATCTCTGTCAACCTTCTCTCCTGATCCTATTTGTAACCAGTATTTTACGTATGACTAACGAGACTTCCAGAGGCAGAGGAAATACATTTGTGGTCAATCTATCATATTTAATCCAAATTTAGGATCTATATTTACATGTGAATCAAAGTTTAATTTCAATATAATTAATGGTATTACCCCAGACATTTTTTTTTGTGATGTATCTATAATAAGCATATTATACTTTTCTTCTAAGGCCTTGTTTAATATGCTTATTCAAACTTACACTGCCATATTATCCCATTACCTCACAACATAGATGGAGCTGTTTTCATGAATGCCCAATAGATGGAGCTGTATTCATGAATGCCCAAAATGTTAGAAATATTTAAATTAATTAAAATTTGTTTATTTTAAGCCTGGTCAACATAGCAAGAGCTCATCTCTACAGAAAGGTTAAATAACAAATTAGCCAGGCATGGTGGCATGTGCCTTTAGTTTTACCTACTCATGGGGCTGAGACAGAGGATCACTTGAGCTCAGGAGTTTGAGGCTGTAGTTAACTGTAACTGCACCACTGCACTCCAGCTTGGGTAACAAAGGGAGATCGATCCTGTCTCAGAAAAAGAAAAAAGTTATTATTTTAAAACATATCTAAAATTTGTCTTGCCAAAAAGGAGAGAGGAAAATGTAAACTTGAGTTTTCATTTTATTTTATATTTGCT
Source organism: Macaca mulatta (assembly GCF_049350105.2). Classification (NCBI taxonomy): domain Eukaryota; kingdom Metazoa; phylum Chordata; class Mammalia; order Primates; family Cercopithecidae; genus Macaca; species Macaca mulatta. Next base: position 53,573,541 of record NC_133414.1, read on the forward strand.
GGGAAGAATGCCATAGTTTATTTATTTATTTTAAAATAAAATTTTTATTTTATTATTTATTTATTTTTAAATAAAATTACTTTTATTTCCATAGGTTTTGGGGAAAACAGGTTGTATTTGGTTACATGAGTAAATTATTTAGTGGTGATTTGTGAGATTTTAGTGTACCCGTCACTTGAGCAGTGTCCACTGAACCCAATTTGTAGTCTTTTATCCCTCACCCCCTTCCCACCCTTTTCCTTGTGTCCCCAAAGTCCATTGTATCATTCTTATGCCTTTGCATCCTCATAGCTTAGCTCCTACGTATGAATGAGAGCATATGATCTTTAGTTTTCCATTCCTGAGTTACTTCACTTAGAATAATAGTCTCTAATTCCATCTGGGTTGCTGGGAATGCCATTAATTTATTCCTTATTATGGCTGAGTGGTATTTCTTAATTCACTTGTTGATTGATGGGCATTTGGGCTGGTTCCACATTTTTATAATTGCAAATTGTGCTGCTGCAAACATACATGTGCAAGTGTCTTTTTTGTATAATGTCTTCTTTTCTTCTGAGTAGAGACCCAGTAGTGGGATTGCTGGATTGAGTGATGGTTCTACTTTTAGTTTTTTAAGGAATCTCCACACTGCTTTCCGTAGTGGTTGTACTAGTTTCCATTTTTACCAGCGTTGTAGAGAAGTGTTTTCACCCCATCCAAACCAACATCTATTATTTTTTGATTTTTTAATTATGGCCATTCTTGCAGGAGTAAGGTGGTATGGCATTGTGGTTTTGATTTTCATTTTCCTGATCATTAGTGATGTTGAGCATTTTTTCATATGTTTTTTGGCCAGTGGTATATCTTCTTTTAAGAATTGTGTATTTATATCCTTAGTCCACTTTTTTATGGGATTGTTTGTTTTTTCTCTTGCCCATCTGTTTGAATTCCTTGTAGATTCTGTATATTAGTCCTTTGTCAGATATATAGATTGTGAAGATTTTCTCCCATTCTGCAGGTTGTCTGTTTACTCTGATGATTGTTCCTTTTCCTGTGCAGAAGCTGTTTAGTTAAGTCTCACCTGTTTATCTTTGTTTTTGTTGCATTTGCTTTTGGGTTCTTGGTTATGAAGTCTTTGCCTAAGCCAATGTCTAGAAGGTTTTTCTCATATTATCTTCTACAATTTTTAAGGTTTCAGGTTGTAGTTTTATGTCCTTGATCCATCTTGAGTTGATTTTTGTGTAATGTGAGAGTTGAGGATCCAGTTTCATTCTCCTGCACGTGGCTTTGACAATTATCCCAGCACCATTTGTTGAATAGGGTTTATGTTCTTCTCTTTTTGTTTTAGTTGGCATTGTTGAAGGTAAGTTGGCTGTAGGTATTTGGGTTTATTTCTGGGTTTTCTATTCAGTTCTATTGGTGTTCTATTCTGACTTTTTTTTTTTTTTTTTTTTTTTTTTTTTTTTGAGATGGAGTCTCGCTGTGTCCCCCAGGCTGGAGTGCAGTGGCGCGATCTTGGCTCACTGCAAGCTCTGCCTCCGGGTTCACGCCATTCTTCTGCCTCAGCCTCCCGAGTAGCTGGGACTACAGGCGCCCGCAACAGCTCCCAGCTAATTTTTTGTATTTTTAGTAGAGACATGGTTTCACCGTGGTCTCGATCTCCTGACCTTGTGATCCGCCCACCTTGGCCTCCCAAAGTGCTGGGATTACAGGCGTGAGCCACCACACCCGGCCTATTCTGACTATTTTTATACCAGTACCATGCTGTTTTGGTGACAATGGTCTTATTTTATAGTGTGAAGTCAGATAATGTGATGGCTCCAGATTTGTTGTTTTTGTTTAGTTTTGTTTCGGCTATGTGTCATCTTGTTTGGTACCGTATTTTAGGATTGCTTTTTCTAGTTCTGTGAAAAATGATGATGGTATTTTGATAGGAATTGCATTGAATTTGTAGGTTGCTTTTGGCAGTATGGTCATTTTCACAATAGTGATTCTACCCATTCATGAGCATGGGATGTCTTTCCATTTGTTTGTCATCCATGATTTCATGCAGCAATGTTTTGTAGTTCCCAATGGCATATCAAAAAGATAATGCACCATGACCAAGTGGATTTCATACCACGAATGCAGGGATGGTTTAACATATGCAAGTCAATAAATGTGATACACCACAGAAACAGAATTCAAAACAAAAATCACATGATCATCTCAATAGGTGCAGAAAAAGCATTTGACAAAATCCAGCATCCTTTTATGATTAAAACCCTCAGCAAAATTGTCATACATGGGACATACCTCAATGTAATAAAAGCCATTCATTACAAACCCACAGGCAACATAATATTGAGTGGCAAAAAGTTGAAAGCATTCCCCCTGAGAACTGGAACAAGACAAGGATACCCACTATCACCACTGCTATTCACTATAGTACTGTAAGACCTAGCCAGAGCAATCACACAAGAGAAAGAAATAAAGGCATGCAGATCAGTAAAGTCAAACTGTCACTGTTTGCTGATGATATGATCGTATACCTAGAAAACCCTAACGACTCTTCCAAAAAAAAAAAACTCCCAGAACTGACAAAATGAATTCAGAAAAGTTTCAGGATACAAAATTAATGTACACAAATCAGTAGTTCTGTTATTCCCCAACAGCGACCAAGCTGAGAATCAAACCAATAACTCAACCCCTTTACAATAGCTGCAAAACAACAACAGCGAAACCCTTAGAAATATATCTAAGCAAAGAGGTGAAAGACCTCTACAAGGAAAACAGCTTTAGTGTTTTTAACGTGTTAAAATGAGAGGCAGCAGGTACAGTGGAATAAGTCAGTGGTTGGGCATTGGTGTCCAATGGGTACTGGACCTTTGATAGTAAGGCTTTGGTTTTGACTTACTAAAATAGGAGATATGATTGTTTTCTAGTTTTTGTCATTGAACTTTAAAAGAACTAAGTCATCCCTTCCATTTCTCATTAAAGACTATAAAATTTCATACTCAGATTTATGCTGACTGAAGTTAGATTTGTTTCTATTTTGTGGCTACCTTAAATAATACCTGTAAACAGTAACCTGTTAGTAGTGTTTTTGCTGTAATTAAATGTAATATAAGACTTACTTACCTTCCAAATTATAACTGAATTAATTTGTCAAATACTTGTTGAACTTTTTGATTTATTCAAAATTTTATGCTGAGCAGCTGGAGGTAGGAACAGTTAGGGCACTCCCTTACTCTTAGGGAGAGGCGTACTTTCTCATGAGGAGAATACTCTGCTAGAATTAGTATCTTGTAACTAGTTAGTGTAAAAAAAAAATGTGTTTTGGTGAGGCTACTGGCAAAGAGATCCAAGAAGGTAGACACAGTCAAGCTCGCTGAAACAAGGAAGGAGAAAAGCATTATTCCAGTCAGAGAAAAGGGGTAGAGCAGGAAAATGCCTAGGTGCAGGTCAAATGATTTATAGAATAAAATTAATCAAGTTTTGAAATGAATGGAAAGTATTCTTTGAGAGTCTCATTTGAGTCATGTCATGGCAGTCTTGTTTAAACTTGAAGTGAAAGTTAAATTTTTTAAGTTGTCATCTGTTTTCAGGGTGTGAGAGAATATTTAAGTGTTACTCTTTTTATCCTCCACATAAGAAAACAGGACTAGAGAAACCTATGTCTTTCTCACTTTGAAATGATACATTTAGGATTAGTAACTTAGTAGATGCATTAGTCTTGTATTCATTGCAGTAAATGGTCTTGTACCAATATTATTTAATACATTACATTTTACTGTAGTAAATAAATAACAGAAATAGAAATTCTCAGCTGTTTTATGTCACTATAGAAAAAAACAATGAAATCTTATTTTAAACTTTTCTCATTATTTATAAAGGGAATTCATAAAATCCTTGTGAGGTCTGATGATAGGTACCATGTTAAAAGCAGCATTTTATAACCTGTATCTCAAACATCATCTGTGGAAGTTAAGAGCCTCCAATGAGTTTTTTATAGAGTGCATATGGTACCATACTCAGGCAGTTCATGGAGTGTAAGAAATATCATAGTGCTTTGAAAAATTTGACATTTTAACCAATGAAAAGGTACACTTTGATAAGTTTAACTTATACTTCCCTTCCCCGTCAGGTATCTACTGAGCATTTTACTCAACAATACAGTTCATATTTGACAATATTCCTTGATGACAGCACAGCCAGTCAACCTCATCTTACAATGATTCTAAAATCATGAGTACAACTATATTGCCAAGGGACAGACTCCTTTATTCAAAAATTATTTCAGCCATTTGGTTGTACTCTTCAGCAATCAGTTTAACAAATTGGAGTCAACTATATATTGATATCCAGATTCTAAATATTAAGTATCAATTTCTCTTTTAATCTTAGATGTTATGGTGGAAGGAAAAATCAGCAAGTAAGCAATCCCAGAAAAATGTAGCTATTTATTTGATGCCTTCATGCCTTAATACAATATTGAATGCAATGAGAAGGATAGATTCCTTTTATTGAATGATTTTTGTAAACTATTAGTTTTTCAGTGCATTGCAGGCCTAAATCAATGTGTACTACTTTGGACATTAGTCTTGGAAGAAGGCACAGCTTTTTCTCTTCTGGCACCACAGTGTATCTACATTTGATTTTTTCCCATTGTGCATGAGCACCTCATGGTCCACAAAAATGCATTTTGAGAGTATCCTGAGATGAACTTTATTTTAAAAGGAACTACAACCAACACCACCACCAGCTCCATTGGGTTTGTCTAGTGTACATCATTATCACCTCCTTGGGTTATGAGTATTGATTTTTAGAACACAATTTGGAAAGTGCTAATTTAGAATATTAATGTCTTTAACTTTACTTTTCATTCTATAAACATAACTAGATTATAAACAATTTTATTTCAAATGTTCTAGCATTTTTAGCTAATTCAATTGTCAGTAACTTTTACTTTAATTAAAAATGGCAGCTGGCTCCTGACTTGGAGACACCTCCCAGCAGGGTTAGATAGACACCTCATACAGGAGAGCTGGCATTTGGTGGGTGCCCCTCTGGGATGAAGCTTCCAGAGGAAAGAGCAGGCAGCAATCTTTGCTATTCTGGAGCCTCCGCTGGTGATACCCAGGCAGATGGTCTGGAGTGGACCTCCAGCAAACTCCAGCCAACCTACAGAAGAGGCCTCTGAGTGTTACAAGGAAAATTAGCAAACAGAAAGCAGTAACATCAACACCAACAAAAAGGACAACAATCCAAAAATCCCATCAACTTCAAAAGGTCATCAACAACAAAGATCAAAGGTAGATAAATCCATGAAGATGAGAAAAAAAAACCAGCATAAGAATGCTGAAAATGCCCAAATCCGGAATGCCTCTTCTCCTCCAAAGGGTCACAACTCCTCACTAGCAAGGGAACAAAACTAGATGGAGAATGAGTTTGTCAAATTGACAGAAGTAGGCTTCAGAAGGTGGGTAATAACTAGCTCCTCCAAGCTAAAGGAGCATGTTCCTACCCAATGCAAGGATGCTAAGAATCTTGATAAAAGGTTACAGGAACTGCTAACTAGAATAAAGAGTTTAGAGAACATAAACGACCTGATGGAGCTGAAAAACACAGCATGAGAACTTCGTGAAGCATACACAAGTATCAATAGCCGAATTGATGAAGCAGAAGAAAGGATATCAGAGATTGAAAATCACCTTAATGGAATAAAGTGTGAAGACAAGATTAGAGAAAAAAAAAAGAATGAAAAGGAACAAAGCCTCCAAGAAATATGGGACTATGTGAAAAGATCAAACCTATGATTGATTGGTGTACCCGAAAGTGATGGGAAGAATGGAACCAAGTTGGAAAACACTCTTCAGGATATTATCCAGGAGAAGGTCCCCAACCTAGCAAGACAGGCCAACATTTAAATTCAAGAAATACAGAGAACATCACTAAGATACTCCTTGAGAAGAGCAATCCCAAGACACATAATCGTCATATTCAGCAAGGTTGAAATGAAGGAAAAAATGTTAAGGGCAGCCAGAGAGAAAGGTCAGGTTACCTACAAAGGGAAGCCCATCAGACCAACAGCAGATCTCTCTGCAGCAACCCTACAAGCCAGAAGAGAGTGGGGGCCAATATTCAACATTCTTAAAGAATTTTCCCAGAATTTCATATCCAGCCAAACTTAGCATCATAAGTGAAGGAGAAATAAAATCCTTTACAGACAAGCAAATGCTAAGGGATTTTATCACCACCAGACCTGCCTTACAAGAGTTCCTGAAGGAAGCACTAAATATTGAAAGGAAAAACTGGTACCAGCCACTGCAAAAACATAGCAAAATATAAAGATCAACCACGCTATGAAGAAACTGCATCAACTAATGTGCTAAATAACCAGGTAGCATCATGATGACAGGATCAAATCCACACATAATAATATTAACCTTAAATGTAAACAGGCTAAGTGCCTCAATTAAAAGACACAGACTGACAAATTGGAAAAAGAGTCAAGACCCATCGGTGTGCTATATTCAAGAGACCCATCTCATGTGCAGTGACACACATGGGCTCAAAATAAAGGGATAGAGGAATATTTACCAAACAAATGGAAATCAAAAGGAGGGGTTGCAATTTTACTCCCTGATAAAACAGACTTTAAACCAACAAAGATCAAAAAAGACAAAGAAGGGTATTACATATGGCAAAGGGATCAATGCAATAAGAAGAGCTAACTACCCTAAATATATATGCACCCAATAGAGGAGCACCCAGATTCATAAAACAAGTTCTTACAGACCTACAAAGAGACTTAGACTTCCACACAATAATAGTTGAAGACTTTAACACCCCTCTGTCAATATCAGACAGATCAGTGAGACAGAAAATTAACAAGGATATTCAGGACTTGAACTCAACTCTGGACCAAGCAGATCTAATAGACATCTACAGAACTCTCCACCCCAAATCAACAGAATATACATTCTTCTCAGCACTTATTCAAAAATGGACCACTTAAATGGAAGTAAAACACTTCTCAGCAAATGCAAAAGAATGGAAATCATAACAGTTTCTCAGATTACAGTGCAATCAAATTAGAACTCAAGATTTAGAAACTCACTCAAAACCGCACAACTACATGGAATCTGAACAACCTGCTCCTGAATAACTATTAACAACAACCTGCTCCTGAATGACTACTGAGTAAATAATGAAATTAAGGTAGAAATAAAGAAGTTCTTTGAAACCAATGAGAACAAAGGCACAACTTACCAGAATCTCTGGGACACACCTAAAGCAGTGTTTAGAGGGAAATTTGTAGCACTAAATGTCCAGATCAGAAAGTGGGAAAGATCTAAAATTGACACCCTAACATCACCGTTAAAAGAACTAGAGAAGCAAGAACAAACAAATTCAAAAGCTAGCAGAAGAAAAGAAATAACTAAGATCAGAGCAGAACTGAAGGACATAGATACCCAAAAATCCTCTCAAAAAAATCGATGAATCCAGGAGCTGATTTTCCAAAAAGATTAACAAAATAGACTGCTAACCAGACGAATAATGAAGAAAAGATAGAAGAATAAAATAGATGCAATAAAAAATGATAAAGGGGATATGACCACCAATTCCACAGAAATACAGACTACCATCAGAGAATACTATAAACACCTCTATGCAAATAAACTGGAAAATCTAGAAGAAATGGATAGATTCCTGGACACATACACCCTCCCAAGACTAAACCAGGAAGAAGTCGAATCCATGAATAGACCAATAACAAGTTCTGAAATTGAAGCAGTAATTAATACCCTAACAACTAAAAAAAGTCCAGGACCAGACAGATTCTCAGTTGATTTCTACCAGAGATACAAAGAGGAGCTAGTACCATTCTGAAACTATTCTAAACAATAGTAAGAGGGACTCCTCCCTAACTCATTTTATGAGGCCAGCATCATCCTGATACCAAAACCTGGCAGAGACACAGTAGGAAAAGAAAATCTCAGACCAATATCCCTGATGAACATCGACATGAAAATTCTCATTAAAATACTGGCAAACTGAATCCAGCAGCACATCACAAAGCTTACCCACCATGATCAAGATGGCTTCATCTTTGGGATGCAAGGCTGGTTCAACATATGCAAATCAATATATGTAATCCATCACATAAACAGAACCAATGAGAAAAACCACATGATTATCTCAATAGATGCAGAAAAGGCCTTTGACAAAATTCAACAGCCCTTCATGCTAAAAACTCTCAATAAATTCGGTATTGGTGGAATGTATCTCAAGATAATAAGAGCTATTTATGGCAGACCCACAGTCAATATCATACTGAATGGGCAAAAGCTGGAAGCATTCCCTTTGAAAACCAGCACAAGGCAAGGATGCCCTCTCTCACCACTCCTTTTCAACATAGTATTGGAAATTCTGGCCAGGACAAACAGGCAAGAGAAAGAAATAAAGCGTATTTGAATAGGAAGAGAGGAAGTCAAATTGTCTCTATTTGCAGATGATATGATTATATATTTAGAAAACCCCAATGTCTCAGCTCAAAAACTCCTTAAGCTGATAAGAAACTTCAGTAAAGTCTCAGGATACAAAATTAATGTGCAAAAATCACAACAATTCCTATACACCAATAATAGACAGAGTCAATTCATGAGTGAATTCCCATTCACAGTTGTTACAAAGAGAATAAAATACCTAGGAATACAATTTAAAAGGGACACGAAGGACCTCTTCAAGGAGAACTACAAAACATGCTCAAGAAAATAAGAGAGGATATAAACAAATAGAAAAATATTCCATGCTTATGGATAGGAAGAATCACTATCATGAAAATGGCCACACTGGCAAAGTAATACATAGATTCAATGCTATTTCCATCAAGCTACCACTGACTTTCTTCACAGAATTAGAAATACTACTTTGAATTTCGTATGGGAGCTCGTATTAGCCAAGAAAATCCTAATCAAAAAAGAACAAAGCTGGAGGCATCACGCTACCTTACTTCAAACTATACCACAAGGCTACAGTAGCCAAACAGCATGGTACTGGTACCAAAACAGATGTATAGACCAATGGAACAGAACAGAGGCCTCAGAAATAATGACACACATCTACAACCATCTGATCTTTGACAAACTTGACAAAAACAAGCAATGAGGAAAGGACCCCCTATTTAATAAATGGTGTTAGGAAAACTCGCTAGCCATAAGCAGAAAACTGAAACTAGAGCCCTTCCTTACAACTTATACAAAAATTAACTCAAGATGGATTAAAAACTTAAACCTAAGACCTAGAACCATAAAATCCCTAGAAGAAAACCTAGGCAATACCATTCAGGACATAGGTGTGGGCAATGACTTCATGACTAAAACACCAAAAGCAATGGCAACAAAAGCCAAAATTGACAAGTGGGATCTAATTAAACTAAAGAGCTTCTGCACAGCAAAAGAAATTATCATCAGAGTGAACAGGCAACCCACAGAACGGGAGAAAATTTTTGCAATCTATCCATCTGACAAAGGCCTAGTATCCAGAGTCTACAAGGAACTTAAACAAATTTACAAGAAAAAAAACAACCCCATCAAAAAGTGAGTGAAGGATATGAACAGACACTTCTCAAAGGAAGACATTTATGCAGCCAACAAACTTATGAAGAAAAGCTCATCATCACTGGTCATTAGAGAAATGTAAATCAAAACCACAACGAGATACCATCTCTTGTCAGTTAGAATGGTGAACATTAAAAAGTCAGGAAACAACAGATGCTGGAGAGGAAGTGGAGAAATAGAAATGCTTTTACATTGCTGGTGGGAGTGAAAATTAGCTCAACCATTGTGGAGACAGTGTGGTGATTCCTCAAGAATCTAGAACCAGAAATACCATTTGACCCATCCATCCCATTATTGGGTTTATACCCAAAGGATTATAAATCATTCTACTATGAAGACACATGAACATGTATGTTTATTGTTGCACTATTTACAATAGCAAAGACTTGGAACCAACCTAAATGCTCATCAATGATAGACTGGATAAAGAAAATGTGCCACATATACACAATGGAATACTATGCAGCTGTAAGAAAGAAAGTTCCTGTCCTTCGCAGGGACATGGATGAAGCTGAAAACCATCATTCTCAGCAAACTAACACAGGAACAGAAAACCAAACACCGCATGTTCTCACTCATGAGTGGATGTTGAACAGTGAGAGCACGTGGACACAGGGAGGGGAATTTCAAACACCGGGGCCTGTCAGGGGGTCAGAGGCAAGGGGAGGAATAGCATTAGGAGAAATACCTAATGCACGTGGGGCTTAAAACCTAGATGATGGGTTGATGGGTGCAGCAAACCACCATGGCACGCATATACATATGTAACAAACCTGCACCTTCTGCACATGTATCCCAGAACTTAAAGTATAATTTAAAAAAACATGGTGGCCAGGCATGGTGGCTCACGCCTGTAATCCCAGCCGTTCAGGAGGTCAACGCAGGCCGATCACTTGAGTGCAGGAGTTCGAGACCAGCCTGGCTAACATGACAAAACTCCGTCTCTACTAAAAATACAAAAATTAGCTGGGCGTGATGGCGGCTGCCTATAATTCCACCTACTTGGGAGGCTGAGGCAGGAGGATCGCTTGAACCCAGGAGGCAGAGGTTGCAGTGAGCCGAGATCACACCATTGCACTCCATCCTGGGCAACAAGAGCGAAACTCTGTTTCTAAAATGAATGACAACAACAACAACATAGAGGCAAGTTTACACTCATAATAATGTCACTTTCCTCTCTCCCTTATCACAGTAGTAGTGATGAAATTGTGTTTCAGTAAAAATTGCTTTCAAATCCTGTATCAAGTCCTAAGCTTTGGGACCTATTGAGTAATCACTAAATGTCTGTATTCAGCCAAGCCTCTAAATCCTTCAAAAAAAAAAAAAAAAAAAAAAAAAAAAAAAAAAAAAGGCACTCTGGCTCATGTCCCTGGCTTCTTTTGAATTCAGAAGTTTTGATGTGTTAGCATACAATTTAAAAGGAGTTTTAAATATTAATCCATTAATCTTGCTCAAACAAATTTCATGCTTTTTTCCTCGTTATTCTAATATTTAGAAGTCTACTTCTGAAAGTAAAGTAAGTTTTAATTTCCCATCAAGTTTGAGAAATTATCATTTGATATATTCACTATCAGTGAAATAAAAGTTTATTAAGCAAATTAATAGGGCAAATTGGCTTCAAGAAAAGATTTTGAAAAAATGTTTATTATAGGTTAGTAGTGCACTGTTGTCAATGGGGTAGATGAAACTCATTGGGATCACTTTTGCAGGTTTATTTTTCAAAATACGTGTCTGCGAACATTTGTATCTTCCCACCTCAACACTCTATTTCTAGGCACTATTTTTAGGAAAATAGGAATGGATGTGAGGCATCTTTATGTGAAGAAAAGCATCCCAGAAGATTCTGATTTTCACCCCAACTCAATCATTCCAAACTTTGCTGCACCTTGAAATCACCAGGGAAATTTTTAACAACAACCCTGATGGCCAAAGTCCTACCCAATGCTAATTAATTAAATCAAAAAGCCTCCAGTTGAAAATGAGGCAGTTATTAAAGCTCCTCAGTTGATTTTAAGGTGCAGTAAAGTTTGAGAGAAACTGCTCCTATTTGGTGGGACCTTGGGCAAGTCAGTTTTGGGGTTTGTTTTCCTGATCGGTAAAATGAATGTTGGATTAAATGTTGTGGTCCTTGGTCCTTTCCAACATGTAACTTCAAATTCTGTGATTTCAAAATGATTTTAGAGATGAAAACTACTTGAAGCACTATAGACATATCTACCTTAAATGCTAATGTTACAGGCTTTTTAAAAAGTGCTGATATTGTATAGACCTATTATTAAAATTCAGATTTGCCTTCCCTCAGTTATTCTGAGCCTCATTCTAGATGCCGAGGGCAAATGGAAGCACATAACTTAGGTAAGAGAACCTCTTGTTTTGTGATGCGCAGAATCTGTGAGTAACTTAGGAATACAGTTACATATATCTGAAGAGGTGTATCTGTTCATAAATATTTCAGTTAAAATAATTGAAGGTACCTACCATTCACATTAGACTGTGTCCTGTTACACTGCCTTGTCAGCATGGCTCATTTTAGGATCACTGCACCTATCATTGATTTCCTGTGTGCTTATGTTTACTAATATATTTTTAATAATTATGCAAAATTGATTTCAAATAATATTATAAAGCACTTTCATTATGTATTTTTAGGGAAATAATTAAAAATGGGTTATAGGAGATAGTGAACTAAATTAAAATGCAGGGCCTAACATCTTAAAAAAAGAAAACACTACTGTATGGCTTAAACATATGGACACAATTTATAGTCCTTTGGGGAGTTGATGGGTGCAGCACACCAACATGGCACAAGTATACATATGTAACAAACCTGCACATTGTGCACATGTACCCTAGAACTTAAAGTATAATAAAAAAGAAAAGAAAACATATGGACACATAGATGTAAACTGCATGAGGCTGTGTGCGGTGGCTCATGCCTGTACTCCCAGCATTTTAGGAGTTCCGAGGCAGGCAGATCACTTGGGGCCAGGAGTTTGAGACCAACCTGGCCATCATGGTGAGACCCTGTCCCTACTAAAAATACAAAAATTAGCTGTGCATAGTGGCTCAAACCTGTAGTTCCAGCTACCTGGGGGGCTGAGGCATGAGAATTGCTTGTACTTGTGAGGTGGAAGTTTTGGTGAGCCAAGATCGCGCCACTGCACTCCAGTCTGGGTGACAGAGTGAGACTCTGGGTCAAAAAATTAATAAATGCATAAAATAAATTACAGGAGATGAAAGATTTTATGGGTAGAAGAGCACATAACAGGGAAATATGTTATTATTTATATATTATGATCATCAACAGAAACATGTCTTCTAAAACGTACTACCTTACATTTTGGTTCTCATATTTTTGCTAAAAGTCAAGAAATAAAAATAAGAAAGTGCCCTTATGGTACTGTTCTGAACTATAAGATTTGAATTTCAGAGCTGCTAGGAGTGTTTCCTCTATCCCTGTTTTAAAAAGTGTCTTCAAGCCTAACAAATAACATTTATTGTTATGAATTTTTTTTCCTTCCACAGTGAGACCTTGGCGATATATTATCATATCAAGCAAAGGTGAGCATTTTTAAAATCTGTCTTGTTATTCTGGCTAATTACTTTGCATGATATCAAGCTCAGTGTTACGTCCTGGCTCTAGACATCATAAGCTGTATTGTGCCTACTAAAATATTGAAGCAAATTATTTGTGTTTTCTTTGGTCCTTGAGACTTTTTAAATTCTTAAATGATAGAGTATCCCAGTGAGTATGATTTTATATTGATTACATTGATATTTACTGTGATAGAAATATAAAATTGAGATTTTTGTCAAAATCTATTTTTAGTTTAGATTTCACAACCTTAACACTATTGGTATTATGAGCTAGATAACACTTTGTGAGGACTGTCCTGTGCATTACAGGAAGTTTAGCAATATTGATGGCCTCCACCAACTAGATATCAGTAGTAACCCATGACCCATGTTGTGACAATAGAAAATATTCCTTGAGAACAATATTGTTAACATAAATTTTTAAATGAAAATATAACTTTTCTATGATAAAAGATGGAGTAAAAAAGTGTCATGTATTTATATTATTGAAAATCTGTAGTGTTGAACTTAATAGAAGGCAGCTGGATTCTCTATTTCTTTGCAATTTGCTTTAAGGAAGCAATAAGATGACCTAGCCTCATGCAAATATGTAGTTGGTAAAAGGTGTATTTTTAAAACTTTGAGACAATTGTGGGTATTCTTTAATACTAAATCAAAGCTTCATAAGTGCTAGTTTCTTAAATTAGTTACAGTGGCATTTTACATATTAGCAAATGTATTCCATCAGTACTCACCGATCTTTCTTGCACAATAAATGGTTTTTTCCCCACATACTTGCATTTATAATATGCATTAGTTATTTGGAAAATATTTATGTATGTTTTATTGTATCAAAAATCACTTGTTTAATTTAACCACCCATCTTATTTTACAACGTCTTTAAGTACTGAGAAGCTGTCAAGCATATAGTACCAGAAACAAGTTTTTCAAAGTTCTCAAGAAAGCTTAAATGCTATCTTTGGACACAAATACTTATTTTCCTTGTGACATGAGTGACACATTTCCTTGTGAATGAGTGACAACTTCATTTATTTTTGAGAATGATAGTGGTACCTTTTTTTTAGACTGAGTTTCACTCTGTCACTTGGCTGGAGTTCATTGGTATGATCTCAGCTCAAGCAATTCTCTCACCTCAGGCTCTTGAGTAGCTGGGACCACAGATGTGTTTCAGCATGCCTGGATAATTTTTTTTTTTTTTTTTTTTTGTATTTTTGGTAGAGACAGGGTTTTGTCATGTTGCCCAGGCTGGTCTCGAACTCCTAAAGGAGCTCCAGTAATCTGCCTGTTTTGGCCTCCCAAAGTGCTGGGATTTTACAAGCATGAGCCACTGCACCAGGAGGTTGTATTTTTAAATGAAATTGATGTTTCTCTTTAGTTCTCTGTAGTATATTCTCATGATGTATTTATTATTTTCAGTAATTTAAATTAAAGGAAGCTAGCAAATCTGAATCACATTTACATTCATTAAAGTTCTAAAGAGATTATTGCCCACCACTACTGCTTTGTAAAACGTTCTTGTGTTTCAGTGTGTGGTTAGAGGAGTGAAAATGTGTTTGGTTTATTGTCGTTGCCTATTAGGGAGGGTCAATACTTACAGGCAGTTCTGACTGGTTATGGTATAAAAGACTTCACAGTACAGGACAGGCTGTGCTGAGGAAGAGGAGGTCAGGAAACCCTCTGCAAGTCAGTATCAAGGAGAATTTGTAAAAACCGTTTGCTTGAGTGAAGTAAACACCAAAGCACATAGGCACATAGGAGGCATTATTTTACTAAACAGATATTATACTAAGATATTAACAGTTTTTGAAGTAATACACATTCTTATTTTATAGAGATGTAGATAGATCTTTGGACATTTTTTATGAACGGTTACACCCACTTACAATAAGTGTCACTTATTTGTTTGTTTGTTTGTTTGTTTGTTTTTGAGATGGAGTTTCACTCTTGTTGCCCAGGATGGAGTGCAATAGTGCCATCTTGGCTCTCTGGAACCTCCACCTCCCAGGTTCAAGCGATTCTCCTGCCTCAGTCTCCCAAGTAGATGGGATTACAGGTGCCCACCACCACGCCTGGCTAATTTTGTATTTTTAGTAGAGATAGGGTTTCATCATGTTAGCCAAGCTGGTTTTCAATGCCTGACCTCGTCCTCCCAAAGTGCTGGGATTACAGGCATGAGCCACCGCACCTGGCCCAGGAAGTGTCACTTTTATTGAGTTCATATTTTCTTTCTTCTTTTTTTTTGAGATGGAGTCTCGCTCTGTTTCCCAGACTGGAGTGCCATGGTGCGATCTCTGCTCACTGCAAGTTCCACCTCCTGGATTCATGCCATTCTCCTGCCTCAGCCTCCCAAGTAGCTGGGACTACAGGTGCCCACCACTACACCTGGCTAATATTTTGTGTTTTTAGTAGAGCTAATGGAGTTTCACCATGTTAACCAGGATGGTCTTGATCTCCTGACCTTGGGATCTGCCCGCCTCAGCCTCCCAAAATGCTAGGATTACAGGCATGAGCCACCATGCTCAGCCTGAGTTTGTATTTTCATCACAGCTTTGTATCTGTTTCATGCCCGTAGTCAAAGGCATCTTTCTTTAAGTCTTGTTCCCCATTTCGTGTGGCATCTCGTCATCTTATTTTGAAAGTGTTGTAAAAAGAACATGCTGGAATAAGAACTGATCTGCAGGTATGTTTAATTAGTGAGCTAATATGAGTAAATATACTATCCAAAGAACAGAAAATGTATCTTTTTAAAAGATGATTGTCAGTAGTATCAAGCAATATAAATATATGTAAATACTTTTAACACAGAAGCATGATTTTTATGAAGAGGGATAAAAATAATTTAAGTTCACTGGGTACAATGGCTCACACCTTTGTAATCACAGCACTTTGGGAGGCCGAGGTGGAGGGATCACTGGGGGTCAGGAGTTTCAGACCAGCCTGACCAATATGATGAAACCCTGTCTCTACTAAAAATACAAAAATTATCCGGGCATAGTGGCACGTGCCTGTAATCCCAGCTACTTGGAAGGCTGAGATAGAAGAATCGCTTGAACCCAGGAGGCAGAGCTTGCAGTGAGCCAAGATCACACCATTGCACTCCAGCCTGGGCAACAAGAGTGAAAATCCATCTCAAAAAAATAAAAGGAAAAAGAAAAATTTAAGTTTAAATCAACTTACATGGCATAAAAACGTAATATGCCAGGTACTATTCCTCAGGTACCTAATAGCCATATGTGGCTAGTGACTATTGTATTTATCAACACAGGCTTAGAGCCTCATGGTTACAGGAAACTATATTTTTTCAAAGTTTATTGCAGAGAAGAATGACATACAGTCAGTAAGACATTAAACCCTACTAGTAGCTTACATTTGGATGGAATTATGTGGGGGAAAGGGTTAAAAAGAACGTAAATATTTTCTGAGCTTAAGCTCATATTATTACCCTCTTTTTCTTTTTTTTTTTAATTATACTTTACGTTCCTGGGTACATGTGCACAACATGCAGGTTTGTTACATATGTATACTTGTGCCATGTTGGTGTGCTGCACCCATCAACTAGTCAGCACCCATCAACTCGTCATTTACATCAGGTATAACTCACAATGCCATCCCTCTCCCTGCCCCATAATAGGCCCCGCATTTTTTCATGTGCCTGGTGGCTGTATGCATGTCTTCTTTTGAGAAATGTCTGTTCATATTCTTTGCCCACTTTTTGATGGGGTTGTTTGTTTTTTTCTTGTAAATTTGTTTGAGTACTTTGTAGGTTCTGGATATTAGCCCTTTGTCAGATGAATAGATTAAAAAAGTTTTCTCCCATTCTGTAGGTGACCTGTCCACTCTGATGGTAGTTTCCTTTGCTGTGCAGAAGCTCTTTAGTTTAATGAGATCCCATTTGTCAATTTTGGCTTTTGTTGCCGTTGCTTTTGGTGTTTAGACATGAAGTCCTTGCCCATGCCTATGTCCTGAATGGTATTACCTAATTTTTCTTCTAGGGTTTTTATGGTTTTAGGTCTAACATTTAAGTCTCTAATCCATCTTGAATTAATTTTCATATAAGGAATAAGGAAAGGATTCAGTTTGACCTTTCTACTTATGGCTAGCCAATTTTCCCAGGACCATTTATTAAATAGGAAATCCTTTACCCATTTCTTGTTTTTCTGAGGTTTGTCAAAGATCAGATGGTTGTAGATGTGTGGTATTATTTGAGGACTCTGTTCTGTTCCATTGGTCTATATGTCTGTTTTGGTACCAGTACCATGCTGTTTTGGTTACTGTAGCCTTGTAGTATAGTTTGAAGTCAGGTAGCATGATGCCTCCAGCTTTGTTCTTTTGGCTTAGGATTGTCTTGGCAATTCGGGGTCTTTTTCAGTTACATATGAACTTTAAAGCAGTTTTTTCCAATTATGTGAAGAAAGTCATTGGTAGCTTAATGGGAATGGCATTGAATCTATAAATCACTTTGGGCAGTATGGCCATTTTCACGATATTGTTTCTTCCTATATATGAGCATGGTATGTTCTTCCATTTGTTTGTGTCCTCTTTTATTTCACTGAGCAGTGGTTTGTACTTGTCCTTGAAGAGGTCCTTTACATCCCTTGTAAGTTGGATTCCTAGGTGTTTTATTCTCTTTGAAGCTATTGTGAATTGGAGTTCATTCATGATTTGGCTCTCTGTGTGTTACTGGTGTATAAGAATGCTTGTGATTTTTGCACATTGATTTTGCATCCTGAGACTTTGCTGAAGTTGCTTATCAGCTTAAGGAGATTTTGCGCTGAGACAATGGGGTTTTCAAAATATACAATCATGTCATCTGCAAACAGAGACAATTTGACTTCTTCTTTTCCTAACTGAATGCCATTTATTTATTTCTCTTGCCTGATTGCCCTAACCAGAAATTCCCACACTATGTTGAATAGGAGTGGTGGGAGAGGGCATCCCTCTCTTGTGCCAGTTTTCAAAGGGAATGCCTCCAGTTTTTGCCCATTCAGTATGATATTGACTGTGGGTTTGTCATAAATAGCTCTTATTATTTTGAGATACGTTCCATCAATACCGAATTTATTGAGAGTTTTTAGCATGAAGGGCTGTTGAATTTTGTCAAAGGCCTTTTCTGCATCTATTGAGATAGTCATGTTGTTTTTGTCTTTGGTTCTGTTTATATGCTGGATTACATTTATTGATTTGCGTATGTTGCATCGATGTTCATCAGGGATATTGGTCTAAAATTCTCTTTTTTTGTTGTGTTTCTGCCAGGCTTTGGTATCAGGATGATGTCAGCCTCATAAAATGAGTTAGGGAGGATTCTTTCTTTTTCTATTGATTGGAATAGTTTCAGAAGAAATGGTACCAGCTCCTCCTTGTACCTCTGCTAGAGATCAGCTGTGAATCTATCTGGTCTTGGACTTTTTTTGGTTGGTAGGCTATTAATGGTTGCCTCAATTTCAGAGACGGCTATTGGTCTACTCAGGGATTCAACTTCTTCCTGGTTTAGTCTTGGGAGAGTGTAAGTGTCCAGGAAATTATCCATTTCTTCTTGGTTTTCTAGTTTATTTGCATAGAGTTGTTTATAGTATTCTCTGATGGTAGTTTGTATTTCTGTGGGGTTGGTGGTGATATCCCCTTTATCATTTTTTATTGCATCTATTTGATTCTTCTCTCTTTTCTTCTTTATTAGTCTTGCTAGTGGTCTATCAATTTTGTCGATCTTTTCAAAAAACCAGCTCCTGGATTCATTGATTTTTTGGAGGTTTTTATGTGTCTCTATCTCCTTCAGTTCTGCTCTGATCTTAGTTGTTTCTTGCCTTCTGCTAGCTTTTGAGTGTGTTTGCTCTTGCTTCTCTAGTTCTTTTATTTGTGGTGTTAGGGTGTGAATTTTAGATCTTTCCAGCTTTCTCTTGTGGGCATTTAGTCCTATAAATTTCCCTCTACATAGTGCTCTAAATGTGTCCCAGAGATTCTGGTAAGTTATATCTTTGTTCTTGTTGGTTTCAAAGAACATTTTTATTTCTGCGTTCATTTCGTTATGTACCCAGTATTCATTCAGGAGCAGGTTGTTCAGTTTCCATGTAGTTGAGCAGTTTTGATTGATTTTCTTAGTCGTGAGTCCTACTTTGATTGCACTGTGGTCTGAGAGACAGTTTGTTATAATTTCTCTTCTTTTACATTTGCTGAGGAGTGCTTTCCTTCCAACTATGTAACCAATTTTGGAATAAGTGTGATGTGGTGCTGAGAAGAAGGTATATTCTATTGATTTGGGGTGGAGAGTTCTTGTAGATGTCTATTAGGTCTGTTTGGTACAGAGTTGAGTTCAATTCCTGATATCCTTGTTAATATTCTGTCTTGATCTGTCTAATGTTGACAGTGGGGTGTTGAAATCTCCCATTATTAATGAATGGGTGTCTAAGTCTCTTTGTAAGTCTCTAAGGACTTGCTTTATGAATCTGGGTGCTCCTGTATTGGGTGCATATATATTTAGGATAGTTATCTCTTCCTGTTGAATTGATCCCTTTACCATTATGTAATGGCCTTCCTTGTCTCTTTTGATCTTCGATGGTTTAAGGTCTGTTTTATCAGAGACTAGGATTGCAACCCCTGCCTATTTTTGTTCTCCATTTGCTTGGTAGATCTTCCTCCATCCCTTTATTTTGAGCCTATGTGTGTCTCTGCATGTTAGGTGGGTCTCCTGAATACAGCAAACAGATGGGTCTTGACTCTTTATCCAATTTGCCAGTCTGTGTCTTTTAATTGGACCATTTAGTCCATTTACATTTAAGGTTAATATTGTTATGTGTGGACTTGATCCTGTCATTGTGATATCAGCTGGTTATTTTCCTCATTAATTGATGCGATTTATTTCCTAGCATTGACGATCTTTACAGTTTGGCATGTTTTTGCAATGACTGGTATTGGTTGTTCCTTTCCATGTTTAGTGCTTCCTTCAGGATCTCTCGTAGGGCAGGCCTGGTGATGACAAAATCTCTAAGCATTTGCTTGACTGTAAAAGATTTTATTTCTCCTTCACTTATGAAACTTAGTTTGGCTGGATATGAAATTCTGCGTTGAAAATTCTTTTCTTTAAGAATGTTGAATATTAGCCCCCACTCTCTTCTGGCTTGTAGTGTTTCTGCTGAGAGGTCTGCTATTAGTCTGATGGGCTTCCCTTTGTTTGTAACCTAACCTTTCTCTCTGGCTGCCCTTAACATTTTTTCCTTCATTTCATCTTTCATGAATCTGACAATTATGTGTCTTGGAGTTGCTCTTCTCGAGGAGTATCTTTGTGGTGTTCTCTGTATTTTCTGAATTTGAATGTTTGCCTGCCTTCCTAGGTTGGGGAAGTTCTCCTGGATGATATCCTGAAGAGTGTTTTCCAACTTGGTTCCATTTTCCCCTCACTTTCAGGCACACCAGTCAGATGTAGATTTGGTCTTTTGACATAATCCCATATTTCTTGGAGGCTTTGTTCATTTCTTTTTCCTTTTCTTCTCTAGACTTCTCGCTTCATTTCATTCATTTGATCTTTAATCATTGATACTCTCTCTTCCAGTTGATAGAGTCAGTTACTGAAGCTGGTGCATTTGTGACGTATTTCTCATGTCATGGTTTTTATCTCTGTCAGTTTGTTTATGGCCTTCTCTGCATTGATTATTCTAGTTATCCATTCTTCCACTCTTTTTTCAAGATTTTTAGTTTCTTTGTGCTGGCTACGTAGTTACTCCATTAGTTCTGAGAAGTTTGATCGACTGAAACTTTCTTCTCTCAACTCGTCAAAGTCATTCTCCATCCAGCTTTGATCTGTTGCTGGCGATGAGTTGCGTTCCTTTGGAGGGGGAGATGTGCTCTGATTTTTTGAATTTCCAGCTTTTCTGCCCTGCTTTTTCCCCATCTTTGTGGTTTTATCTGCCTTTGGTCTTTGATGCTGGTGATGTACTGATGGGGTTTTGGTGTGGGTGTCCATTCTGTTTGTTAGTTTTCCTTCTAACATTCAAGACCCTCAGCTGTAGATCTGTTGGAGATTGCTCGAGGTCCACTCCAGACCCTGTTTGCCTGGGTATCAGCAGCAGAAGATAGAATATTGTTGAATATTGAGTGTTGCTGTCTGATTCTTGCTCTAGAGGCTTCATCTCAGGGGTGTACCCCACCATGTGAGGTTCTAGGTGTCAGTCTGCACCTAGTGGGTGATGTCTCTCAGTTAGGCTACTCAGGGTTCAGGGACCCACTTGAGCAGCCAGTCTGTCTGTTCTCAGATCTCAACCTCCGTGCTGGGATATCCACTGCTCTCTTCAAAGCTGTCAGACAGGGTCATTATCATCCGCAGAGGTTTCTGCTGCTTTTTGTTTTGCTTTGCCCTGTCCTCAGAGGTAAGCTCATATTATTTTTAAGTAAATGTTGATGAGTATTAAATCATGGTGGTATTTTAAGATCCTACTGTTCGTATTGTAAACACTAAAAGACGTCTCACCAATCAAAATTATCGTAAGTGACACATGGGCACAAATGTGAACACTGCTGTCTTAAGAGCACCTCAGGTTTTTTCTTCAATGGATATTTACTTTGCATCCTTTCTTCTTTCAGTGAGAAGAGGTTTTGGAGGAATATTTTAAGTATGATCCTGAACACAAATTGATTTTCAGATTTGTTTGTACTCTGTTTAAAGCCATAAGGCTTTTTTTTTCTTTATTATACTTTAAGTTCTAGGGTACATTTGCACAATGTGCAGGTTTGTTACATATGTATACTCGTTCCATGTTGCTGTGCTGCACTCATCAACTCGTCAGCACCCATCAACTCGTCATTTACATCAGGTATAACTCACAAGGCCATCCCTTCCCTCTCCTACCTCCCCATAATAGGCCCCGGTGTGTGATGTTCCCCTTCCTGAGTCCAAGTGATCTCATTGTTCAATTCCCACCTATGAGTGAGAACATGTGGTGTTTGGTTTTCTGTTCTTGCGATAGTTTGCTGAGAATTATGGTTTCCAGCTGCATCCATGTCCCTACAAAGGACACAAACTCATCCTTTTTTATGGCTGCATAGTATTCCATGGTGTATATGTGCCACATTTTCTTAATCTAGTCTGTCACTGATAGACATTTGGGTTGATTCCAAGTCTTTGGTATTGTGAATAGTGCTACAATAAACATACGTTTGCATATGTCTTTATAGCAACATGATTTATAATCCTTTGGGTATATACCCAGTAATGGGATGGCTGGGTCATATGGTACATCTAGTTCTAGATCCTTGAGGAATCGCCATACTGTTTTCCATAATGGTTGAACCAGTTTACAATCCCACCAACAGTGTAAAAGTGTTCCTATTTCTCCACATCCTCTCCAGCACCTGTTGTTTCCTGACTTTTTAATGATTGCCATTCTAACTGGTGTAAGATGGTATCTCATTGTGGGTTTGATTTGCATTTCTCTGATGACCAGTGATGACAAGCATTTTTTCATGTTTCTGTTGGCTGTATGCATGTCTTCTTTTGAGAAATGTCTGTTCATATCCTTTGCCCACTTTTTGATGGGGTTGTTTATTTTTTTTCTCATAAATTTGTTTGAGTTCTTTGTAGGTTCTGGATATTAGCCCTTTGTCAGATGAGTAGATTGAAAAAATTTTCTCCCATTCTGTAGGTTGCCTGTTCACTCTGATGGTAGCTTATTTTGCTGTGCAGAAGCTCTTCAGTTTAATTAGATCCCAGTTGTCAATTTTGGCTTTTGTTGCCATTGCTTTCGGTGACATGAAGTCCTTGCGCATGCCTATGTCCTGAATGGTATTACCTAGGTTTTCTTCTAGGGTTTTTATGGTTTTAGGTCTAACATTTAAGTCTCTAATCCATCTTGAATTAATTTTCGTATAAGGAGTAAGAAATGGATCCAGTTTGAGCTTTCTACTTATGGCTAGCCAATTTTCCCAGCACCATTTATTAAATAGGGAATCCTTTCCCCATTTCTTGTTTTTGTCAGGTTTGTCAAAGATCAGATGGTTGTAGATGTGTGGTATTATTTCTGAGGACTCTGTTCTCTTCCATTGGTCTATATCTCTGTTTTGGTACCAGTACCATGGCAATCGTTAAGTTTGGTAAGATTTTTTCTGTTTATAAAGCAGCTTTAGAAATTCTTCTTGTAAACAGGGTGATGTGGTTGTATTTTTAAATAACAGTTTCTGAAATTATCTGAGAATTTTAGGAGAAACTTATGAAAGCAAATACATTTTAGTTGAATCATCATTATGACTTAAAATGTCACAGTTGCTTTTCTCATCACAGAACAATTGCTATTAAAGGCAGTAGGAAGGATTTCTGATTTCTCACCCAACACTTCAGTAAATGCAGTGCACACACATCCAGGGCATATGGAGGGCTTGGAATGGGGAGCAGTAATGAAACCATCTGGCCAATGGGCAAGAAGAGATGCTGGTGTAGATCTAAGCTGAGTCCCAGGCTGTATCCCCAGGCAATTCTGGTGCATATTGTCATTGACAGCTGCTGCCCTGAATTCTTTGTTCCTTGGATGATGTGTGTTAATCTGTCCCTGCTGATGACCTGTGCATGCTCATGAAGTTGCCCAGGAATGTGATTCCAGTTGGTCTACCAAACTATAGCTGTGTCATTACATTTACATTATCCCTACAGAATTCCTTTTGTAAAACTATCATTTTTAAATAAATATTCTGTTCAAGTTGTTAAAAATAGTCTTACTCCTCCCCACAACAAACCCATATAGGAAAGTCAACTGCATGGCCAGGAATGAAAAAATACTTATGTCAATACTTCTTTAGCAACCAGTTAGACTCTAACAGAGAAGGCTCCTGCTGTGCACTTGAATCAAAGCCCTGAAAGGGCATGGGACCAGATACAGGCCTTCTCAAGGAGCTGCAGGTCATTTGGAACCCTTAGCACGTGCTAGAGGGAAGCAGGATGGTGCTTCCAGATGTAGAGAGATAGATGATGCAGGAGGGAAAGCTGGATTGGAAAAGGGAGAGTTTTGTACATGGGCTAAGCTTGATGTGTCTTTGAGAGAGCGGAGTAGCAAAGTCTAGTCATCATTTGGATATACAGGACTAGAGCATGTATCTGATGTGGAGCTACAGAATGAAGAGCAACAGCGGCTGTTTAAATACCAAGGAAGTGTGTAGAATGAAATGGGACAAGCCAGGCATTGTGGTTTCATGCCTTAGTCCTAGCTACTTGGGAGACTGAGGTGGGGGAATTACTTGAGACCAGCAGTTTAAGTCCAGCCTGGGCCAGATGAGGAGACCCTGTATCTTTTTTTAAATTAATTAATTAATTAATTAATTTGAGGTGGAGTCTTGCTCTGTCGCCCAGACTGGAGTGCAGTGGCTTGATCTTGGCTCACTGCAAGCTCCGCCTCACAGGTTCATGGCATACTTCTGCTTCTGCCTCCTGAGTAGCTGGGACTACAGGCACCCACCACAACACCTGGCTAATTTTCTTATATTTTTAGTAGAGATGGGGTTTCACCATGTTAGCCAGGATGGTCTCAGTCTCCTAACCTCGTGATCTGCCTGCCTCAGCCTCCCAAATTGCTGAGACTACAGGTGTGAGCCACCACACCTGGCCAAGACCCTGTATCTTAAGAAAACAAAAAGTAAGGCCTGGTACAATATCTCATGCCTGTAATGCCAGTATTTTGGGAGGCCAAGTTGAGAGGATTGCTCAAGTGTAGGAATTCATGAGCAGACTGGGCAATAAAGTGAGACTCATTTCTATAAAAAAAAAATTTAAGAAATTAGCTAGATATGATGGCACATGCCTGTGGCACCAGGAACATGGTAGGCTGAAGCAGGAATATCACTTGAGCCCAGGAGGTGGAGGCTGCACTCCAGCCTGGGCAAGTGAGTGAGACCCTGTGTCAAAATAGATAAAGTGAACAGAAAATATGTCTGTAAGGACTATTATCATTTGAGGGACAAGCCCCCAGTGGAGTAGCCACTAGAGTGGGAAGAGGAAAAGCAGAAGAGGATAATACAAGGAGAAAGAGTTCAAGATAGGAGAAGCTGTGGTCACAGTGCTGAATGCTGCCAAGCAGTGACTTGATTCGTGAACTCTCATTGGAAGCTGACTCTGTGCCACTCTTCTTAGTGCTGGGGTAGAGGAAAGGACAGGTGGAACACAGTTCTTGCTTTTATAAGCTTATGTTCTAGGAAGATTGAACTTAAGTATTTTCTCAGGTAGTATGAAACAGCAGGAAGAGGAAGCAGGATAAAGGGTTACAGAGTGATTGGGGGCTATTTTAGATAGAGTGATAAGGAAGAGCCTGACATTTGAAGAGTGACCTGACTGAAGGGATGACGGGCAAGAGTGCTGACATTGCAGGCAGCAGGATGACTGCCAAGACAGACAGAAGTGTGTTTCTTATGTGTTTGAGGAACAAACGGCAAGGTGACCAGCACAGTCAGAGTGAAGAATGAGGGAAATAGTGGATATGAGGCCCCACAGGCAGTACCATAGCTCACAGGGCCTTTGGCTTGTAGGCCATGGGAAGAAGTTAATGTTTTACTCCAGTTTGATGGGAAGCTCGTGGTAGATCTTGAACAGAGGAGTGCCATGCTCTAAATGAAGAGGTTACACTGGCTGCTTTGGGGACTGTAAGTTATAGTTAGCACGCGCTACAGGGAAGCAGGATGGTGACTGTAAGTCACACTGGGAGGCAGAGTGGAAGCAGCGGAGAGGGTTAAGAAGCAACTAGGGTAATAAAGGTGAGCAGTGACAGACTGTGGGTCACCATCAAACCATGCAGACTACCAATGAAGGTAGACATAAGAAGCATTGCACACAGATTGGAGTAGGGGAACCGAAATGCAGGTATTTGGCCCCAACACCTAGGCAAATGCAATGTATGCAGAGCTTTAGTTTGTCAGCATGAAGGCACAAGAGACAAAAGCCTGTTGGCAAGAGGAGCCTTGGGAGAGCCATATCAGCAGGGGCAGGCAGTGTAGATGAAGGAGAGATGGAAGACGAGGTGCTGGCATGAGGGGATGGTGCTGTGAGCACCAGTGAGAGGACACAGTTGGAGAGGAGTGGGGAGTGGGATGGGGACAGAGGAAACACAATTTGGAGGAAATCTCTGGTAGAGAGAAAGAAAATCTTCAGAAAGAGGTGATTGTGGGAACAGTGTGCTGCAAAAGTGAGATGAGATCAACTGCACTGAGGGAAGAGTTGGCATCAGTGGGAATAAAGAATTCTCAAACTCACCCAGAAGGGCATGTGACATGGATGAGTGTCAACAGGTCAGCAGCTTAGCAGGAAAGGGGACAGGAAGTAGAGGGTTTTCCATGTTGTTTCAGAGGTCTCTGATTCCTACACAGTTGAACCCTGGCAGGGAGGTTCATTCTTGAAATACTTGAGAGTGCAGAGTTTGGGAGAAAGGGAGCAGAATCTGTAAAATATGTTCAATAGCCATTTGTTTTTGAAAACATATTTGAGTTCAGCAGTGTTCAGATCAGTGTCAGGTCTGGCAGTGTTCTGCAATCTGATACCCTTCAGACAAGATATAAACTCAAGGTGAAATGAGGTGGAGGGTGCACCCAAGAAAGCCAAACAGCAACAGCTCCAGCCTTCAGCTCCCAGTGTGAGCAACACAGAAGAAAGGTGATTTCTGCATTGTCAACTGAGGTACCGGGTTCATCTCAATGGGGTGTGTCAGACAGTTGGTACTGGTCTGTGGGTGCAGCCCGACCAGCGAGAGCTGAAGCAGGGCCAGGCATTGCCTCGCCTGGAAAGTACAAAGGGGAAGGGAATTCCTTTTCCTAGCCAAAGGAAATTGAGACACACAACACCTGGAAAATTGGGTCACTCCCACCCTAATACTGCGCTTTACCAAGGGACTTAGCAAAAGGCACACCAGGAGATTATATCCCACACCTGGCCTGGAGGGTCCCACGCCAACAGAGCCTCCCTCATTGCTAGAATAGCAGTCTGAGATCTAACTGCAAGGCGGCAGCAAGAATGGGGGAGGGGCGCCTGCCATTGCTGAGGCTTAAGTAGGTAAACAAAGCCACTGGGAAGCTCAAATTGGGTGGAGCCCACCACAGCTCAAGGATGCCTACCTCCCTCTGTAAACTGCACCTCTGGGGACAGGGCATAGCTAAACAAAAAGCAGCAGAAACCTCGGCAGAGGTAAATGTCCCTGTCTGACAGCTTTGAAAAGAGCAGTGGATCTCCCAGCACGGAGGTTGAGATCTGAGAATGGACAGACTGCCTGCTCAAGTGGGTCCCTGACCCCTGAGTAGCCTAACTGGGAGACATCCCCCACTAGGTGCAGACTGACAACTCACACCTCACATGGCGGGGTACACCCCTGAGACGAAGCTTCCGGAGTGAGAATCAGACAGCAACACTCACTGTTCAGCAATATTCTATCTTCTGCAGGCTTTGCTGCTGATACCCAGGCAAACAGGGTCTGGAGTGGACCTCAAGGAAACTCCAACAGACCTGCAGCTGAGGGTCTTGAATGTTAGAAGGAAAACTAACAAACAGAAAGGACACCCACACCAAAACCCCATCAGTACATCACCAGCATCAAAGACCAAAGGCAGATAAAACCACAAAGATGGGGAAAAAGCAGGGAAGAAAAGCTGGAAATTCAAAAAATAAGAGCGCATCTACCCCTCCAAAGGAACGCAGCTCATCGCCAGCAACAGAACAAAGCTGGATGAAGAATGACTTTGATGAGTCCAGAGAAGAAGGCTTCAGCTGATCAAACTTCTCAGAGCTAAAGGAGGAACTATGTTACCATTGCAAAGAAACTAAAAACCTTGAAAAAAGATTTGACGAGTGACTAATTAGAATAACCAATGTAGAGAAGGCCTTGAAAGAACTGATAGAGATGAAAACCATAACACGGGAACTAAATGACAAAAGCACAAGTTGCAGTAACCAACTCGATCAACTGGAAGAAAGAGTATCAATGATTGAAGATCAAATGAATGAAATGAAGCGAGAAGAGAAGTCTAGAGAAAAAAGAAGAAAAAGAAATGAACAAAGTCTCCAAGAAATATGGGATTATGTGAAAAGACAAAATCTACATCTGATTGGGGTGCCTGACAGTGAGGGGGAAAATGGAACCAAGTTGGAAAACACTCTTCAGGTTATCATCCAGGAGAACTTCCCCAACCTAGTAAAGCAGGCAAACATTCAAATTCAGGAAATACAGAGAACGCCACAAAGATTCTCCTCAAGAAGAGCAACTCCAAGACACATAATTGTCAGATTCATGAAAGATGAAATGAAGGAAAAAATGTTAAGGGCAGCGAGAGAGAAAGGTCAGGTTACAAACAAAGGGAAGCCCATCAGACTAACAGCAGACCTCTCGGCAGAAACACTACAAGCTAGAAGAGAGTGGGGGCTAATATTCAACATTCTTAAAGAAAAGAATTTTCAACCCAGAATTTCATATCCAGCCAAACTAAGTTTCATAAGTGAAGGAGAAATAAAATACTTTACAGACAAAAAAAAAAAAAAAGAAAGAAAAAATCCTTTACAGACAAGCAAATGCTTAGAGATTTTGTCACCACTAGACCTGCCCTATGAGAGATCCTGAAGGAAGCACTAAACATGGAAAGGAACAACAGGTACAAGCCATTGCAAAAACATGCCAAAATGTAAAGTGCGTTGATGCTAAGAAGAAACTGCATTAGCTAACGAGCAAAATATCCAGTTAATATCACATTGACAGGATCAAGTTCACACATAACAATATTAACCTTAAATGTAAATGCACTAAATGGCCCAATTAAAAGACACAGACTGGCAAATTGGATAAAGAGACCCATCAGTTTGCTGTATTCCAGAGACCCATCTAACATGCAGAGACACACATAGGCTCAAAATAAAGGGATGGAGGAAGATCTACCAAGCAAATGGAGAACAAAAAAAAGCAGGGGTTGCAATACTAGTCTCTGATAAAACAGACTTTAAACCATCAAATATCAAAAGAGACAAAGAAGGTCATTATGTAATGGTAAAGGGATCAATTCAACAGGAAGAACTAACTATCCTAAATATATATGCACCCAATACAGGAGCCCCCAGATTCATAAAGCATGTCCTTACAGATTTACAAAGAGACTTAGACTCTCATACAATAATAATGGGAGACTTTAACACCTCACTGTCAACATTAGACTGATCAACGAGACACAATGTTAACAAGGATATCAGGAATTGAACTCAACTCTGTACCAAACAGACCTAATAGGCATCTACAGAACTCTCCACCCCAAATCAATAGAATATACATTTTTCTCAGCACCACATCACACTTATTCCAAAACTGACCACATAGTTGGAAGTAAAGCACTCCTCAGCAATGCAAAAGAACAGAAATTATAACAAACTGTCTCTCAGACCACAGTGCAATCAAAGTAGGACTCACGACTAAGAAAATCAATCAAAACTGCTCAACTACATGGAAACTGAACAACCTGCTCCTGAATGAATACTGAGTACATAACAAAATGAAGGCAGAAATGAAAATGTTCTTTGAAACCAATGAGAACACAGATACAACATACCAGAATCTCTGGGACACATTTAAAGCAGTGTGTAGAGGGAAATTTATAGCACTAAATGCCCACAAGAGAAAGCAGGAAAGATTGAAAATTGACACCCTAACATCACAATTAAATGAACTAGAGAAGCAAGAGCAAACACATTCAAAAGCTAGCAGAAGGCAAGAAATAACTAAGATCCAAGCAGAACTGAAGGAGATAGAGACACATAAAAACCTCCAAAAAATCAATGAATCCAGGAGCTGGTTTTTTGAAAAGATCAACAAAATTGATAGACGGCTAGCAAGACTAATAGAGAAGAAAAGAGAGAAGAATCAAATAGATGCAATAAAAAATGATAAAGGGGATATCATCACCAACCCCACAGAAATACAAACTACCATCAGAGAATACTATAAACACGTCTACGCAAATAAACTAGAAAACCTAGAAGAAATGGATAATTTCCTGGACACTTACACTCTCCCAAGACTAAACAAGGAAGAAATTGAATCCCTGAATAGACCAATAGCAGGCTCTGAAATTGAGGCAATCATTAATAACCTACCAACCAAAAAAAGTCTAGGACCAGACAGATTCACAGCTGAATGATACCAAAGGTACAAGGAAGAGCTGGTACCATTCCTTCTGAAACTATTCCAATCAATAAAAAAAGAGAGAATCCTCCCTAACTCATTTTATGAGGCCAACATCATCCTGATACCAAAGCCTGGCAGAAACACAACAAAAAAAGAGAATTTTAGACCAATATCCCTGATGAACATTGATGCAAAAATCCTCAATAAAATACTGCAAACCAAATCCAGCAGCACATCAAAAAGCTTATCCACCATGATCAAGTGGGCTTCATTCCTGGGATGCAAGGCTGGTTCAATATACGCAAATCAATAAATGTAATCCAGCATATAAACAGAACCAAAGACAAAAACAACATGACTATCTCAATAGATGCAGAAAAGGCCTTTGACAAAATTCATCAGCCCTTCATGCTAAAAACTCTCAATAAATTCGGTATTGATGGAACGTATCTCAAAATAATAACAGCTATTTATGACAAACCCACAGTCAATATCATACTGAATGGGCAAAAACTGGAGGCATTCCCTTTGAAAACTGGCACAAGAGAGGGATGCCCTCTCTCACCACTCCTATTCAACATAGTGTGGGAATTTCTGGTTAGGGCAATCAGGCAAGAGAAATAAATAAATGGCATTCAGTTAGGAAAAGAAGAAGTCAAATTGTCTCTGTTTGCAGATGACATGATTGTATATTTTGAAAACCCCATTGTCTCAGCGCAAAATCTCCTTAAGCTGATAAGCAACTTCAGCAAAGTCTCAGGATGCAAAATCAATGTGCAAAAATCACAAGCATTCTCATACACCAGTAACACACAAACAGAGAGCCAAATCATGAATGAACTCCAATTCACAATAGCTTCAAAGAGAATAAAACACCTAGGAATCCAACTTACAAGGGATGTAAAGGACGTCTTCAAGGAGAACTAAAACCGCTGCTCAGTGAAATAAAAGAGGACACAAACAAATGGAAGAACATACCATGCTCATGGATAGGCAGAATAAACATTTTGAAAATGGCCATACTGCCCAAGGTAATTTATAGATTCAATGCCATCCCCATTAAGCTACCAATGACTTTCTTCACATATTTGGAAAAAACTGCTTTAAAGTTCATATGGAACCAAAAAAGGGCCTGCATTGCCAAGACAATCCTAAGCCAAAAGAACAAAGCTGGAGGCATCATGCTACCTGACTTCAAACTATACCACAAGGCTACAGTAACCAAAGCAGGATGGTACTGGTACCAAAACAGAGATATAGACCAATGGAACAGAACAGAGCCCTCAGAAATAATACCACACATCTACAGCCATCTGATATTTGACAAACCTGACAAAAACAAGAAATGGGGAAAGGATTCCCTATTTAATAAATGGTGCTGGGAAAATTGGATAGCCATAAGTAGAAAGCTGAAACTGGATCCTTTCCTTACTCCTTATACGAAAATTAATTCAAGATGGATTAGAGACTTAAATGTTAGACCTAATACCATAAAAACCCTAGAAGAAAACCCAGGTAATACCATTCAGGACATAGGCATGGGCAAAGAATTCATGTCTAAAACAACAAAAGCAATGGCAACAAAAGCCAAAATTGACAAATGGGATCTAATTAAACTGAAGAGCTTCTGCACAGCAAAAGAAACTACCATCAGAGTGAATAGGCAACCTACAGAATGGGAGAAAATTTTTGCAATCTACTCATCTGACAAAGGACTAATATCCAGAACCTACAAAGAACTCAAACAAATTTACAAGAAAAAAAACAACCCCATCAAAAAGTAGGCAAAGGATATGAACAGACATTTCTCAAAAGAAGACATGCATACAGCCAACAGACACATGAAAAAATGCTCATCATCACTGGCCATCAGAGAAATGCAAATCAAAACCACAATGAGATACCATCTCACACCGGTTAGAATGGCAATCATTAAAAAGTCAGGAAACAACAGGTGCTGGAGAGGATGTGGAGCAATAGGAACACTTTTACACTGTTGGTGGAATTGTAAACTAGTTCAACCATTATGGAAAACAGTATGGCGATTCCTCAAGGATCTAGAACTAGAAGTACCATATGACCCAGCCATCCCATTACTAGGTATATACCCAAAGGATTATAAATCATGCTGCTATAAAGACACATGCACACGTATGTTTATTGCGGCACTATTCACAATAGCAAAGACTTGGAATCAACCCAAATGTCCATCAGTGACAGACTGGATTAAGAAAATGTGGCACATATACACCATGGAATACTATGCAGCCATAAAAAGGGATGAGTTTGTGTCCTTTGTAGGGACATGGATGCAGCTGGAAACCATCATTCTCAGCAAACTATCGCAAGAACAGAAAACCAAACACCACATGTTCTCACTCATAGGTGGGAACTGAACAATGAGATCACTTGGACTGGGGAAGGGGAACATCACACACCGGGGCCTTTCATGGGGAGGAGGAAGGGGGAGGGATTGCACTGAGAGTTATACCTGATGTAAATGACGAGTTGATGGGTGCTGACGAATTGATGGGTGCAGCACAGCAACATGGCACAAGTATACATATGTAACAAACCTGCATGTTATGCACATGTACCCTAGAACTTAAAGTATAATAAAAAAATTAAACCTAAGACCTGAAATATGAAACAATAAAACATTGGGAAAACTCTCTGGGATACTGGACTCAGCAAATATTTCTTGAATATTTCATAAGCACAGGCAGCCAAAGCAAAAATGGGCAAATTAGGTCACATCAAGTTAAAAAGCTTCTTCACAGAAAAGGAAACAATCAACTAAGTGAAGATACAACCCACAGAATGGGGTAAGATATTTGAAAACTATCTGACAAGGGATTAATTACCAAAATATTTTAGAAGCTCAAATAAGTCCATAGAAAAAAAAATCTAATAATCTTATTTTTAAAATGTGCAAAATATCTGAATAGGCATTTCTCAAAAGAGGATACATTAGCCAGCATGATGACACGTGCCTGTGGTTTCAGCTCTTTGGGAGGCTTATTATTACCTGAGCCTGAGAGGTTGAGGCTGCAGTGAGCTTTGATTGTGCCACTGCACTCCAACCTGAGTGACAAAGTGAGACCCTGTTTCAAAACTAAGAAAGGCATACAAATAGCAGGTAGGTATATGAAAAGATACTCAACATCAATATCATTGATCTTCAGAGAACTGCAAATCAAAATTACAATGAGAGATCATCTCACCCCACTTAAAATGGCTTTTATTCTAAAGATAGCCAATAACAAATGCTGATGAGGATACAGAGAAAATGTGACCCTCATACACTGTTAGTGGGAATGTCATTTAAGTACAACCACTATGGAGAAACGTTTGGAGTTTCTGAAAACTAAAAATAGAGCTACCATATGATCCAGCAATCCTACTGCTGGGTATATATGCAAAAGAAAGGAAGTCAGAATATCAGAGATACCTGCACTCTCATGTATATTGCAGCACTATTCACAACACCCAAGATTTGGAAGCATTCCAAGTTTCCATCAACAGATAAGTGGCTAAAGAAAATGTGGTACATATACACAATGGAGTACTATTCAACCACGAAAGAGAATGAGATCCTGTTATTTGCAAGAACATGGACGGAAATGTTCAGTGAAATAAGCCAGGCACGGAAAAACAAACTTCACATGTTCTTACTTATTTGTGGGAGCTAAAAATTAATTCATTTTTTTGTTTGTTTGTTTTTTGAGATGTAGTCTTGCTCTGTCACCCAGGCTGGAGTGCAGTGGTGCTGTCGGCTCACTGCAACCTCCGCCTCCTGGGGTCAAGTGATTCTCCTACCTTCACCTCACAAGTAGCTGAGATTACAGGCGTGTGCCACCATGCCTGGCTAATTTTTGTATTTTTAGTAGTGATGAGGTTTCGCCATGCTGGCCAGGCTGATCTCGAACTCCTGACCTCGTGATCTACCCGCCTTGGCCTCCCAAAGTGCTGGGATTATAGGCATGAGCCAGTGCGCCTGGCCTCAAACAATTTAACTCATGAAGACGTAGAGTAGGAGAATCGTTAGCAGAGGCTGGTAAAAGTAGTATGGGGGATGAGGAGTAAGGGGTAATGGTTAATAGATACACACATATAGTTAGAAAAAATAAATAAGATCAATATTTGATAGCACAACAGGGTGACAACAGTCAATAATTATTTAATTGTACATTTTACAGTAACTAAAAGGGTGCAATTGAATTATTTGTAAAACAAAGGTATGCTTGAAGCATGATGGATACTTCATTTACCCCGATGTGATTATTACACATTGTAGTCATCAAAATATTTTATATACCACACAAATATATACAGCTATAATATACCCCAAAAACATTTTTAAAGACTTTCATTCAGAATTACTACACTGTATATTTACAAGCGAATTGAGGATTCTTGTGACTAAGAAGAGACTCACTAGTGATGGTCAGTTGGTTTTGAAATGGCTGCTAAATTACTGCTTTGCTAATTGTAGAAACTGAGTTGTCATGGTGATATTGCTAGTAACCATTTTAGCAAAGGATGTAACAAAATGAATTTGAAACAAATAGAAGTACTTTGAAAGTTGCAGAAGGTAAAATGCTCTTAATCACTACTGTCATCAGTCTGTAAATTGGTTTCTTGAAGGGAGCAAAATTTGTAATTATGAACACTTAGCTCTGCTATAATGGCAGCTAAATTGTTCTCAAAACCTGCAGTGAATCCAGTAGGGCTCTAGTTCTAGTTACAAGGTCAGAGAATATGCAGAGAAATGTGCGGGTTTCCACAGATGTGAGCTCCAGAAGCAGTGGTGGCAGAAGCCAGCTCCAGTTCTACACAATGCTGTTTGTGAGCCCAGAAGCACTCAGATCTATGCTCTGAACAGGAGCTATGTTCACGATTTTTAGAAAATGTAAAACATTGCAACAAAGTGTGTAATGTACACTTATCTTGTCCCTCTGCTGTTGATTGTAATGATCTCTTTTGGACTGTAAATTGAACCATTGAAAAATTAGTGTTTATCAGATTTTTCTTAAAACTTTTCAACATCTGTTTGTCTTGTTAGAATATATTTTCCTTCAGAAACATCACTAATTATCAGGGAAATGCAAATGAAAACCACAGTGTGATACCACCTTACTCCTGCAAGAATGGCCATAATTTAAATATTGAAAAATCGTACATGTTGGTATGGATTTGGTGAGAAGGGAACGCTTACACTGCTGATAGGAATGTAAACTAGTAAAACCACTGTGGAAAACAGTACTGCCATTCAATCCAGCAATCTCACACTGGGTATCTACCCAAAACAAAAGAAGTCATATGAAAAAGACACATGCGTTTTAGACATGAAGTCTTTGCCCATGCCTATGTCCTGAATGGTACTACCTAGGTTTTCCTCTAGGGTTTTTATGGTATTAGGTCTAACATTTAAGTCTCTAATCCATCTTGAATTAATTTTTGTATAAGGAGTAAGGAAAGGATCCAGTTTGAGCTTTCTACTTATGGCTAGCCAATTTTCCCAACACCATTTATTAAATAGGGAATCCTTTCCCCGTTTCTTGTCATGTCTAAAACACCAAAAGCAACGGCAGCAAAAGCCAAAATTGACAAATGGGATCTAATTAAACTGAAGAGCTTCTGCACAGCAAAAGAAACTACCATCAGAGTGAACAGACAACCTACAGAATGGGAGAACATTTTTGCAATCTACTCATCTGACAAATGGCTAATATCCAGAACCTACAAAGAACTCAAACAAATTTACAAGAAAAAAACAAACAACCCCATCAAAAAGTGGGCAAAGGATATGAACAGACATTTCTCAAAAGAAGACATGCATACAGCCAACAGACACATGAAAAAATGCTCATCATCACTGGCCATCAGAGAAATGCAAATCAAAACCACAATGAGATACCATCTCACACCAGTTAGAATGGCAATCATTAAAAAGTCAGGAAACAACAGGTGCTGGAGAGGATGTGGAGAAATAGGAACACTTTTACACTGTTGGTGGAATTGTAAACTAGTTCAACCATTATGGAAAACAGTATGGCGATTCCTCAAGGATCTAGAACTAGATGTACCATATGACCCAGCCATCCCATTACTGGGTATATACCCAAAGGATTATAAATCATGCTGCTATAAAGACACATGCACACGTATGTTTATTGCAGCACTATTCACAATAGCAAAGACTTGGAATCAACCCAAATGTCCATCAGTGACAGACTGGATTAAGAAAATGTGGCACATATACACCATGGAATACTATGCAGCCATAAAAAAGGATGAGTTTATGTCCTTTGTAGGGACATGGATGCAGCTGGAAACCATCATTCTTAGCAAACTATCACAAGAACAGAAAACCAAACACCGCATGTTCTCACTCATAGGTGGGAACTGAACAATGAGATCACTTGGACTTGGGAAGGGGAACATCACACACCGGGGCCTATCATGGGGATGGGGGAGGGGGAGGGATTGCATTGGGAGTTATACCTGATGTAAATGACGAGTTGATGGGTGCTGACGAGTTGATGGGTGCAGCACAGCAACATGGCACAAGTATACATATGTAACAAACCTGCACGTTATGCACATGTACCCTAGAACTTAAAGTATAATAATAAAAAATAAATAAATAAATAAATAAAAAGAAAAAGACACATGCCCATGCATTTTGATAGCAGCACAATTTGCAACTGCAAAAATATGGACTGCCCATCAGTGAATGCGTAGATAAAGAAAGCTTGGAATATATACACCATGGAATACTGCTGAGCCATAAAACAGAATGAAATAATGGCCTTTGCAGCAATTTGGATGGAGCTGGATGCCATTATTCTAAGTGAAGTAACCCAGGAATGGAAAACCAAATATCATATGTTCTCACTTATAGGTGGGAGCTAAGCTATGAGGATTTTATATGTATTTATACACATACACACACACACACATACACATACATACACACATACATATAAGTTAACCTGAGAAAATTTGCTGTGCCTGTAAAGGGTATGCTATTCAGCCATTTAAAAAACAACAAGAAACTAAGAAGATACATATCCTGTAGACATAATGGGTTTCTTCAGTAACTAAGCCTCTATTAATAAACATGTTATATAAAATATTGTATTTTATACATTTAAAATACGTTTGTGGAAAAACATAAGAGATTATGAAGTGCATATATTCCTATAGTAAATTAAGTCCTGATTAGCTGATTATTAAAGCATTATCTGATTTACATTCCCACAGTCTTATGGTTGTATGAATAGAAAATTAATGTTAGAAGTAGTTTCAGTGGGGTTTTCAGTTAAACAAATGAGAAAACCACATATCTGCTTATATCCTAACTGCTTTCCATACCAGAGAACATCAAGCATTTGTTGACTTATCCAATGGATAAAACATTAAAACTTTAAAACCAAGAAACCTAATATGTTGTTGAGGTATTAATTGTTTTTATACAATTAAGTCTTCACAAGGATTACTATGAAAGTGGTAAGATTACTCTAGTTTTATATTTATTTAAACATTTGACAAAGTGCTGCATACAGTGGCTCATGTCTGTAATACCAGCACTTTGGGAGGCCAAGGTGGGAGTATCACTTAATCACAGGAGTTTAACACCAGCCTGGGCAACAAGTGAGACCCTGACTCTACAAAAAGAATTTTTAAAAAGTGGCATGGACATGTAGTCCCAGCTACTTGAAAGGCTAGGATCATGCCACTGCACTTTAGCCTGAGTGACAGAGCAAGACCCTGTCTCAAAACAAACAAATAAACAAAGATCTTTGGCCAGGACAGCTGAATAATCATGTGGCAGAGGGCTGCTCCCAGCCTGTTCCCCTCACTGCATTCAACTCATCCCCACATTCTGTTCTGGCCAGGGGTGACAGATGCGGAGCACATTGGGGTTTCATTTCCAACTTAGAGGAAACACTGTGTAAGGCCAGCATCCTACAAAAAGGTATGTCATAAAATGGGTTTAGTCTAGCCAAGGTGTTTCTCTTTGATCTTTCTACCATCTGAAGTGTAAAGAGTATTCCTGCCCCATAATAGTGACAGCTAATAAATGGCATCCATCATTTCTGTCATCTGATCACTATTGCGGCGCCTTGGGAGTGAGCATGGAGTTTGAGTTGTGCAATGGAACCCTCAAAAATGGGCCCTAAGTCAGCTGCACAAGTGCAGAGAAGCCTGTCGCCTTTCTCCTCATCCCAAACTTGGGGTGCTGGATGCAGAATGGACTGCAAGCAGCTGTGCCCTGTTTGGACATTAGTGTAGGAATCCACCTGCATAGCCTGTATTTGTTTCAAAAAAGAATTTGGAGCTATTCTAGTAGCTCAGTGTGATATTTTTAAATAAACAGAGAAAAATTTTATTAACTGACTTAACCAAAAAATACTGCCTATTAAATTCATTTAATATTGCTTAAGGAGTATCTACAAAATCCTGAGCTCAAGTGTTTTCTTGCAAAAGAAGTGAAAGTAAGGACAGAGACCCTTTCAAATGAAGAATCACTAAGAAACAAAATATTTATAAGCAGTATAACATCTACTTATGCACATTTTTTAAGGTTATACCATAGTCAATTTGCATCAGGTCTGATATTTTTAAATAAACGGAGAAAAATTTTATTAACTGACTTAAC
Organism: Macaca mulatta; assembly: GCF_049350105.2. Classification (NCBI taxonomy): domain Eukaryota; kingdom Metazoa; phylum Chordata; class Mammalia; order Primates; family Cercopithecidae; genus Macaca; species Macaca mulatta. The sequence goes on from NC_133414.1 coordinate 53,612,498, forward strand.
AAAAAAAAACTGCCTATTCAATTCATTTAATATTGTTTAAGGAGTATCTACAAAATTCTGACCTCAGTGTTGTCTTGCAAAACAAGTGGAAGTAAGGACAGAGACCCTTTCAAATGAAGAATCACTGAGAAACAAAATATTTATAAGTAGTATAACATTTACTTATGCACAGTTTTAAAGATTATATCATAATCAATTTGCATCAGGCTCTCCAATTTAGGAACACTGAGAGGATTTCCCTGTAGGGGAAGTTTTCACATAAATGTTGAAGAAATTGTTAAAACTGAAAACTTTTCCGTATTTGATAATCTACTGGGGTGCCAATCCAGTGTGCTGTCTTATATTTCTAAGGTCTATCTCCAGTATGTGTTATCATGGGTCTTGGAGCAAGTATCATGTAAATGAAGGCATTTCCACATTCTTTACATTCATAGGGTTTTGTTTGTTTGTTTGTTTGTTGAGACGGAGTCTCGCTCTGTCGCCCAGGCTGGAGTGCAGTGGCCGGATCTCAGCTCACTGCAAGCTCCGCCTCCTGGGTTCACGCCATTCTCCCGCCTCAGCCTCCCGAGTAGCTGGGACCACAGGCGCCCGCCACCTTGCCCGGCTAATTTTTTGTATTTTGTATTAGAGACGGCATTTCACCGTGTTAGCCAGCATGGTCTCGATCTCCTGACCTCGTGATCCGCCCATCTCGGCCTCCCAAAGTGCTGGGATTACAGGCTTGAGCCACCGCGCCCGGCCACATTCATAGGTTTTATTTCAAAAATGAGTTCTTATCTTCATGTGGAACTGGGACAATTGAAGACCTTACCATGGATGTTTGTATTTATAAGGGTTTTCTCCATTGAATCCTTTCATGTTTTTAAAGAAATGAAAAAGCTGAAGGATTTACCATGTTTCTTAAGATTATGTCATTTTTCTCCATATTAAATTCGAATATGTCTTTGAAAGCACATGGGAAAATCAAGTTTATTAACACAGTTTTTACATTCATGTTATTTTTGTTTTTCTAAGTTTTCAGAGAGAACTGGGAAAGTTGCATGCTTTCTTGTATTTCTTAGATAGTAGGGTTCTGTACAGTGTGAGTTCTTTCATGTGTTCTAATAAACTAGAGCACATGGTGATTTTACCACATTTCTTAACATGAAATAATGTTTTTGAATTAACATTGTCCTGAGTTGGTTTTGTTGTGTTTCTCCTTCCCCAGGAATGAGTTGGAAAGGCAATTCTTGAAGCTAATTAATTATAATATCAGCATTACTGGCAGTCTTATAGCAGATTCTACTTCAATATTCGCACCTTGGCACACGACAACAGCCTGTATTCTCCAGTTTATCTTCTTGACAGAGAAAGAGCATGAAAGCTGGAGGTAAGGCTACGAAGTTACTAAGTGGGTTTTCAGTCAAACACCAATGCCAACATCTGTGACTAGGTCATATTAAGTAGTGATTAGAAAAATGGAAAGCTTCAAAATTAACTAACATACTGAAGAGCTTATTAACTTTTTGGCATTATATTTCCTGTATCTTTTATGGTTTTTACAAGGATCCACATTATTAGAAAATTATAGATATTATCTTCTCTTTTGTGACCATAATTCAGAATATTTTAATCAAATTTAGTTCATGTGTAATCTTTCCCTTGTGAACCTTTACCTTTACAAATAATCATACATAAATGATTTCTTGTTACTGTATTCTGAGCAATGTCTACATACATAATGCACTTACCACTCGACTATTTTTTATTATTCAGTTTGCAAATTTATGTCATTTTCTACTGTACATACCACAGTGCAGTCAGTCCCATGGGTTTGTTAGACAAAGCATTAGTGCCTAAGCCGAGAGACCTGCACTTAGACTGTATAAGGTGTGTGTGTCTCAAGTACTGGATGCAGAAAGTTCATGGGATTTTACTGGAAATGATAAAATTTATGGGACAAAGTAATATTTGTGGTTTGTGACTTTTGGTAAGTACACATCAAAGTTACAGCTGACAAGGGATGAACATTTAAAATAGGCATATTCTGTGGTGCCTTGGAATTATTTTAAAATAATACATTTTCTATCATAATTAATGTGCAAGTGAAGTAGTGCCTTTTGATGCTTTAGTCATTAGACTTCTTTGATATTCCAATACAATCCAGCACATGCCTGCATCGTTAAAATTTGCTTTGAATTATATAATAACTGCTATAGATTGGGTAGAGTTTGAATAGATTAATAAACTAGCTTTTTGCAAAAGTGTACATTCATCATGTTTAAGGAACAAGTACACAGGTAACAGATGATACTGCTGTTAGAAGCCTGTCACAATACTGTGACGTCTTTGGGAGCCCAATTTTTAAGTAACTTAATAAAACAAGTTCCCCTTTGCTCCAGCAATCTAATTCTAGCCCTGAAAGGAGATTACGGTAGTGAGTTGACAGAACTTGGCAGTGTAAACATCAGCCAAGTAGCTATAACTGGGCCGGGCGCTGTGGCTCATGCCTCTAATTCCATCACTTTGGGAGGCCAAGGTGGGTGGATCACAAGGTCAGGAATTCAAGACCAACCTGGCCAAGATGGTGAAACCCCGTTGCTACTAAAAATATGAAAATTAGCTTGGCATGGTGGCGGGTGCCTGTAATGCCAGCTACTCGGGAGACTGAGGCAGAGAATTGCTTGAACTTGGGAGGCGGAGGTTGCAGTGGGCCAAGATTGTGCCATTGCACTCCAGCCTGGGTGACAGAGCAAGACTCCTTCTCAAATAAATAAATAAATAGTAAAAAATAAAAAAAAAAGCAGCTGTAACTGAACTATTTAAAGAAGTTGCATGTGTGGCTTATCATCAGTGGTGACTGTTAAAAAGTTGGAACCCTTTTTAAAATTGTACCTCTTTTCTGTTTGACATTCTTAGGCTTTTTCAAGGATGGAACAATACAAAGTTTTCTATAGTGCTGCCAAGAACGGGTCTTTGAGTGCTGGTGATTTATTTCATCTTCAGCGTGCTAAGGCCATCCTCTTCTGAAGGAAGAAATGAGGGGTAATGTAACATCTGAACCCCTCATCCAAAAGATGGGAAAATATCACTTCTCCTGGCTAAAGAACTAAAAAAGTTGGTATTTTCAAAAGAAGAAACACCTCAATTCAAGTAAACTCAAGGACAACTAAGATTGTACTTCATAGTAAAGGATGAGACCTTGTCAGGGTAACAACATACTCTTACACTATTCTGTCCTGTTTAATGTAAAAGGAGTTATAAAAACCACTCCAAAGTGAAGACTCCTGCCCACACACAGATATTTGCTTAGTATGTGGGCTGATAGCTGTGATCTATGTGAGACTTTTAAAACAATAGCTTAACTTTTTAGATTTTAAAGATAACTTTTCTGTTTATGTTTTCTCTTTTCCCCAATATTGCTGCATTTGGAATCAGTGCAGTATCACTGTTAAAACATGGGAGTCTAACAACTCCTAAAGCCACTAAGAGCAGACCCAGAATTGTCAGGTATGGAAGGGCTCTTCCTTCCTACTTTTACCAGTAACTACTAGTTACTGGTGATTATCAAGCAAAAGCTGCCAGATAACATTTGCCATTCACATCCTTTGTAAGCCCTTCTTATTAGCATTTTAGCATGTTTGGGGTCATAAAAAGAGAAAATATTGGTTATTGATTATCTACTTTTATGAAGGTCTGTGGTGTATTTCTTGTGAACTATAATGGTTCTCATTTGCTGATAAATTTCCTTATTGTCAAGTAAACGTATTCAAAGATGATTTCATAGTGCCAAGCAACATGGTGATCCAGTGGTTATGTAAAAATAATAAAATATGAGGTGTCCTGAAAGTTTTGGGGCAGTTTTTAGCTTTAATATAGTGTGCCTGGGCCCTCCAGAGGACTGCAGCATATATGTACATGCTGTGAATCTTTACAAAATATCATTTGGAAGTGTAATTGTATTTCTTCTTTTTATTTTTAATAGATGGTGTCTCACTATATTGCCCAAGCTACAGTGCAATCAGAGACACAATCATAGCGCACCACAGCCTGAAAACCCTGGCCTCAAGCAATCTTCCCATGTCAGTCTACCAAGTAGCTGGGACCATAGGTGTGTACCACCGCCTCTAGGTTTATTTTGCAGAATTTGAATGTTAAGCTTTTAACTTTTTGTTTCAGTCAATATCTGCTATCTTCAAGAAGGGCTGAAATGAAAAATCAAAAGCTTAATATTCAGGAGCTAGGCATGCTTGTAGTCCCAGCTACTCACAAGTCTTAAATGGGAGAATCACTTGAGGCTCAGCCTTGGAGGCTGCAGTGCGCTGTGATTGTGCCTGTAAGCAGCCATTGCACTCCAGCCTTGACAACATAATGAGACCCTGTCACTTTTAAAAATGGCAAAACTAAATAAACATAAAAGAAATACAAGTTTTTCAATGATGTTTTGTAAATGTTTGTAGCATTGTTACTTCTACAAGTATCAAAGCTTAAAATTACACTAAGAATTTTGGAATTCTTGTGTTTTACTTTTCTCTTGTACAGTAGCTCTTTGCAGGGCTTTTATCTACATTGATAACCTCAAATTATTTTCCCTAGATATGATAAAGAGGAGGATATGTGTTAATTCACATGTAACTAATTAGAAGGAATTGGACCCTAACAGCAGTAGGTGATGTAATACATTTTATTATACCACGTGTTAACCTGGGTGCAGGTATCATATTTCATGTCCTGCTATTTAAAAAGAACGTCCATAAGCCTTAGGAACCCCACCTCCTGAAAAAGTATCATTTATGGAATGCAGACCTTAGAGATTGAAGTATTGATTGCAGTTTTATTTTCAAAAGATAAATGCTACAATTGATGTGGTTTTCATTTCTCATGTTTATATTAAAAGAAAACCTAGTAAACTATTTAATTAAAATGTGGCAAGTGTGTTTATAACACTTTTATTCACATAGTGTTCTCTCTGCCTAACTTAAATGGTTTAAATCAGTTTTGATATGTCTTAAAGCATTTTTGTAAGTTGCCTTGACCATACACAAGTTGAAGATGTAATATTTGTTTTCTCTTTTTTTTTTTTTTCTTTTTTTTTGAGACAGAGCCTAGGTCTGTTGCCCAGGCTGGAGTGCAGTGGCATGATCTCGGCTCACTGCAACCTCTGCCTGCTGGGTTTAAGCAATTCTCCTGCCTCAGCCTCCTGAGTGGCTGGGACTACAGGTGCATGCCGCCACACCCGGCTGATTTTTTGTGTTTTAGTAGAGACCGGGTTTCACTGTGTTGCCCAGGCTAGTCTCAAACTCGTGACCTCAGGCAGTCCACCCGCCAGGGCCTCCCAAAGTTCTAGGATTACAGGCGTGAGCCACCATGCCCGGCCTTCAATTTTAAGATAATTTATTACACTTAAAATAACACTTTGGCCACAATACGTAGTGGCATAATGCATTAGATGGCATCTTTGAATAGTTGATTATTGTGTCTGAGAGGAAAAACACATTAGAATATGAAATTAGGTAAATACACCAAAGAGAAAGGATTTCCAGGAATAGTGTAGAATTAGAATGAGGGTGTTTGAAGTTTTCAGTTACACAGAAAAAAAAAATGGAAGTACAGAAAGTAGAATTAAAGTTGCTGTGCAGAGGGTGACTTAAACCACATAATTTGACTTTAGCATACTGTTTTCAAGCTTACATTTTAGTTAAAAATAAATGACTGGTTTTTTGGGTTTTTTTAGAATTAAAATTCTAGCCACACAGCTTCAGTGATTCTCACTAAATCCTGATAATATTGGTATATTTTTATTCATTTTAATTATTTAGTACCTAAGGTAAAATCTTCAACTCATCACCATATCTTGATAAATTGCAAACTAGAATCAATGATCTGTATTAAACTTAGAAGAAAAAGTATATGATGAATCCTTGTTTATAAGATGGTTTGCACCTTATAATATGCCATTAACTAAGTAGAAGTACTGACATCTATAAGTGGTCAAAGATTTAAAAATCAGTTTGGCAGAGGGACACTGGACATAAATTCATGACTTCAAGAGTAAGTCAGGGTTGCGCGCAGTGGCTCAGGCCTGTGATCCCAGCAGTTTGGGAGGCTGAGGTGGGCAGATCACTTGAACCCAGCAGTTCAAGACCAGCCTGGCCAACATGGCAAAACCCCTTCTCTACTAAAAATACAAAAATTAGCCAAGCATGGTGGCAACTGCTTATGGTCCTAGCTCCTCGGGAGACAGAAGCACGAGAATTGCTTGAGCCTGGGAGGCAGAGGTTGCAGTGAGCCATGATCATGCTTGCACTCCAGCCTGGGCGACTTTGTCTCAAAAAAAAAAAAAAAAAAGAATAAATCAATAGAATAAGGAACACTAACATTATTCTCTCTTTTGGCTTGAATTCTAGAAGGGAATATAGTCATTTAGATAAATGAAAAATTGGGTCAGCTTAGAATAAGAATATAAATGTCACTGAGTGGGCAGGTTCTCCAACAAATGTCATGGGGCATGGAAACTAAGTTGCTAGTAGGTGGTAATTATGGCAGTTTTCTTAGAGTTTGATACCTGGGAAAGATTAGTTCTTTAACATATGACTATGAAAAGGATTATCTGAGTACCAAAGCTCTAATTTACTTTCACTCTTTGGGTTATTTTAACATTCGTAATACAGACATGAGTGAAATTTTACTCTGGTAGAGCGTGAACTAACACTTCACATTTTCATTACAAGGAAAAGACAAAGATCTGAAATATGTATTTGTAGCACAAAAGCAGTTGCCTATTGGCAGTTTTATATAGTTCATTCTGAGATGAACTATCTAATCTTAGGGCTCAGTGTTTCTAGAGAAATTTTATTCTGGTCTTTTATTCACATTTTCTTTTTATGTAACCTAGATGCCCATACATTACTGAAATCAAACAACACTAAATCCTGATTTTACTACAACTCAAGGTTCAGTTTTTTGATGTAGTTTTCCCACATTTCCAAATACACTATTCCTTGGTTTTAAAAAAACATGCCAAAGCCAATCTTAACCAAAAACCAAATTACTCTTGATTCTGTATTCAGGTTATGCAGTGTTTCCAGAAACTAATTTTGCTGCAGTGTGCTGGTTAGCTAGAATCTTTCATCACCCCAGTCCTTTCCCTAACCACATTTAAGATTTCTGTGGCTTCATTTTTTCCTCACACAGCATCCTTGAATATGGAACTATATCTTTGACAGCTGGCAGAGAAATTTCCCAGGTAAGTGCTAGCTTCTATGCAAATTTGTAGAGAACACCCAGAATCTATCAAGTTAAGGATTAGATGACCTTAAGTCTAACTGCCACTTATTTACCCATTTGGGCCCAACATTGTGCCAGCAAGCAATGCAAAAGATCTAGGAGCCCTTCACTGAAGCCTGCCCCCTACAACACAGGTTTCTAAGGCAATTTCTACTGAACTCCTTTTTTTTTTTTTTTTTTTTTTTTTGAGATGGAGTCTAGCTCTGTTGCCAAGGCTGGAGTGCAGTGGCGCAATCTCAGCTCACTGCAACCTCCACCTCCCAGGTTCAAGCGCTTCTCCTGCCTCAGCTTCCCGAGTAGCTGGGATTACAGGTGCCTGCCGCCATGCCCAGCTAATTTTTGTATTTTTGGTAGAGACAGAGTTTCACCATTTTGGCCAGGCTGGTCTTGAACTCCTGACCTTGTGATCCGTCCACCTCGGCCTCCCAAAGTGCTGGAATTACAGGTATGAGCCACTGCGCCTTGTGACTATTGAACTCTTTTAAATACATTTGGCAAGTGACAGAACATGTACGTAATGTGAAATTTAAGGAATATCAGCTTGTGGTTTAGGATTTCTAGGGTACGGAAAGAACAACTAACTGGGAAAGAAAAATGGTATAGATATTATAAGAATCTTGAGTCCAGTGAAAAATGGTTAACATTCTTTAAAAAGGAACAGGTTAGATGACTCTTATAATTGGTGTAAGGAAGCTGAGCAATTGGACTGTGATTAGGAAAACTCAGTGATAGTCCCAGAACCTAAGGTCTTTAATAAAATATGAGTGGTATCTCCTTCAAAAGACCTCCATGGATTCCCAAAATAAGCTGCTTGCTTCTTTAAAAAAATATATTGCTTCATTTCACCGTCTCAATTCTACAAAACTTTACCTGTCACCTCAAGCTGGTGACTCCTATGTCTCTTCAGTGTGAAAACCAACTCACAAGCAGAGCTTCAAGTGTGTTATCCACCTCTTCTTCCAGCCCGTTTCACCCAAGACCCTTAGAACCCTCCTCAAACAAAATCGATTATCCCAGCCTCACCCTTGCCTTTTCTGCTACTTTCCATGTGGCAGTGCTTGATGTCTGTCATCATGACCCAGTGCCAAAGCATTAGCACCAGGTTCTGGAACATGCAGGTTGTATGTAGCTTGCAAGCTAACTGACCCCTTGTGATTCCCTTTATGTGAGCCCTCTGTGTGCGTTCTCTGAAACACCTGATTTGCAACCAATTTGCTGCACTTGCTGATTCTGACCTACTCACAACCTTAATCATATATTCTCAATCTAGCCTGAGGATGAGGTTGTACCCCTTCCTTCCAAAACCTGTTTTCTTTGGCATTAATGCCTTGTTCTGAAGGTAACCCCCTCTCATCTAATGGAGAGGATTCCATCTCTACCTCTAAAATCAGCCTTCTATAGTCATCTCCTCCACCAATTCTCCTCTTCAAAATTGTATTTCACCTCCCCAAACTGGGGATGCAGCAATTTTGGTTCATTCCTCTAAAGGTCCCAGTGTTTTTCAAGACGTGATCCCCACCCACCTCCCTCTCATCAGCTGAAAGAGCTTGTGAAAAATGCAGCTTCTCTAAATGCAGCATGGTATCCTCGATTTGATCCTGTGACAGATAAAGAACATGAGTGGAAAACCTGATGAAGTCTGGAGTTAGTAGTAATGTGCCAACATTGATTTTTTAGTTTTAACAAATGTACCATGTCAATACGAGATGTTCACATTAGTGGGGAACTGGTAAGGGCATACAGAAACTGAGTTATTTTGGTGACTTTTTAAAGTTTCTTTTTATAAAATAGCCTTTTGGGCCCCAGAACTAATGAATCTTAATTCCTGGGACTGAGGCCTGGGAATCTAAAGTTGTAACACATATCCTAAATGATTCTTAGATTCCAATTGAAATCCTTGTCTTGTCAATTTCCTTTTATTTCTTGTCTGAACAGTTGCCTCTCCCTTGTTTCACTTATCTTAACCTGCGTTAATCTTTGAACTCTTCTGAATCCTAGGATTTAAGTACTGTTATCTGTTTTTCCCAGATGAGAAAACTGAATACTAAGAGGTGGCGTGTCCAGGATCATAGAGCTCATAAAAGGTGAAGCTGGGACTTATATTCCCAATCAGCCTGGCTCCCAAGTCTATGCTTACAGCCGCTCTGCATCAACCCTATTTCTTCTATTCATGATGAGCTCAAGAACTCTGTAACTAAATCAACAAAAAACACCATTCTCACCAATATTATCCTGGGCCCACCTATTTCTCCACCTTTTTAAGTCCAGCAGTCCCTCTTGCTTCATTCGGCATGTGGACTTTGCCCTTTCCCTTCTTTTTTTTTGTTTGTATTTGTTTTTGTTTTGAGACGGAATCTCGCTCTGTCACCCAGGCTGGAGTGAAGTGGCGTGATCTCTGGTCACTGCAAGCTCCACCTCCTGGGTTCACGCCATTCTCCCGCCTCAGCCTCCCAAGTAGCTGGGACTACAGGCGCCCGCCACCACGCCCGGCTAATTTGTTTTGTATTTTTAGTAGAGACCGGATTTCACTGTATTAGCCAGGATGGTCTCGATCTCCTGACCTCGTGATCTGCCCGCCTCGGCCTCCCAAAGTGCTGGGATTACAGGCGTGAGTCACCGCGCCCGGCCCCCTTCTTTTCCACTGGGGGAAAATGAGCAATGGGAAAGCATGGGGAAGATGTGCTGATGAGAGCCCTGCACGCAGAAGGTGGAAGGTGCAGTTGCCCTTCTCTCAGGACTCAGCTCAACAACTATATTTTCTAGTCTGCCTCTCCCAGCTGCTTTAACTTAGATACTAATGTAATGAAGTTCACAGCCCCTGCCTTGACATGAAATTACATGCTCTCATATATTACTAATTCACTTCTCACTAGATTTATGTGGTCTCCCTGAAACACTTTAAGCTCCTAATTACAGAGTCATGTCTCCCACATACTTGTCTCAGAGTATGACGGAGAATGCTGACATACCAGGCCTTAAAGTGAGGTAGTGTTGGTAGATTGGTGGCCAATCCTTATTTTGCCAAAGCAGCAGTCGGCAGAAGGTGATGTGAAAATAGCACCTCAGGCTCAGTAAGCATCTGGTTAGATTACCAGGGAGAAGCCAACCCTCAGTTTGTACCTGGGCTTCCTGATGTGGACTTACAGCTCAGCAGCAAATTGTGGATCCAACAGCTGAATAGAAAAGTTTTGGGAGTTTCTGTCTTCCAACCAGATGCACAAAAAAGCATCGTGTCTATTCAGATTGTTTCAGCATAAATGGAGCATTTATAAAATGGAAGGGAATCTCGGGCAATGACTGTTTTTCCACGTACCTCAATTTCTTCAAGTGGATCATGAAACAATAACAGGATTGCTGGGAGAAACCTAGGAAGTATATTCAATTAAAGCATATTTTAAATAGTTCTGCTCCTGTGATTGGAATTTGCTTGAGTAATACAATTTTTGCTGCTTATATTTTAAGTACATCTGAAAAATCTGATTCTAAAATTAAAATCCACATCTCTCCTTACATATCCTTAGGAAGCAGTGTATCTGCATGCAAACATGAAGAAAAAGAGACTTCTATGGCATCTCTTTATTTTCTTTGCTATCGCTTTAATACATTTTAAAATTAATGTACATTAATTGGGAACAAATAAACAAAAGCACATTTCTTTTTGTCATAAATAACTAATCTCCATATTTAACAAAAATCTTAAATCATTATTTTACCTTCCTACAAATACAATACATGCAAAAATTTTTTTGCAAATAATAAAGTTAACAGAAATATATGGGACTAACATAACATACAGCTGCCATTCTACTGACTCTCAGGAACAAAATAAAAACAAGACTTACCAAGATGCTCTGGGTTTTCTTTTGTTAGTGTTAAAACTTCAGATTTATAATCTCATCTATATTATATAGATTTTAGCCACGATAATGTCCACCTGTGGTACATTGTCAAAAACAATGGGACTTCATGTTGGTTCAAACTGTATGTATAGTATGTACATTTTGTGAGTGTGTATCTACAGAATATATATAATGTAGATGAGAGATTTAGTGACTTTTGATATGAGTTTGTTTCAGGTAGATTACTGAGGCCAAGTGAGGTACATACTAATTCAGTAGTTTAAATGCAGGCATTCAGTACTCTTTATGATGTCCAGATATGTATAGTACCTGTCCCATGCAGTGTACGCACTGTCATGTTAAATCCAGAACTTACACATCAGAACCAGTGATATTTTATTTGTAGACAATCAACTTGAATCTTTAAATTATTACTGGCAGGTGATTATAAATCTGCTTTACCCTTTATCTGAAAAGCTAAATCCTTGTGGCATTAAGATTTTCTTTCTACAATTCCAGTTTCTATTTCTTGGAGACACATTGCTGATCAGCCAATTGAATGGTGATATTTAGGGAAAAGACAGAAATAATTCCTACCATCTGGATTTTTTCAGAATTGGGAAAGGAGAAAAACTATTCCCAAAGACAATGAAAATCCATTCTAGCAAGATGGTGCAATGACCTGCAAAGAAAAATGCACTCCAGGCACACCCGGGGGCACAGTGCAGGAGTTCTTCAGAGGGTGGTCACTGAGTACTTCAATGAGTAGAATAGGGGTGGGAGGATCCATATGATAGGGTATCAGACTTGACACTAGAGTCAGGTGTATTAACATTCCAGCCAGTACTGCCACACCCTGAGTGTGTCATCTTGAAAAGATTTGTTTTCTTATTTCAACTTGCATTTTTATTAAGTATACGATGCATTTTATTGACAGAGCTTGAAAGATAGGAAAATATTCTCAAAAAAAACACAAGAATGTGACTATCAGAAAAATCTAATGATATATTTAATTTGTTAAAAATTCTAATTTTTATTTGTTATTCTCCTGAGAATGTGTAGTAAGTATCTGAGGTTTGTACCTTCCGGGGGTGGTTTCAAGCAGAATCTCAGGGCTTAGTTTTAGGGATATTACTGGGTAAGAAGGAAAAATTCTTTTCCTTTACCTGCAGAGGAATTAATACAGTTCCACAAGAAATTGTGATAGATCAATTGGTGATTAAAAAAAAAAATCAGTTTCTTTTTTCTGTAGGGCAGAGTATTTGTGATAGTGGATAAATCTATTCTGTAGGTGGGTGCGGTGGCTCAAGCCTGTAATCCCAGCAATTTGGGAGGCTGAGGTGGGTGGATCACCTGAGGTTAAGAGTTCAAGATCCGCCTGACCAACATGGAGAAACCCCATCTCTACTAAAAATGCAATATTAGCCGGGGGTGATGGCACACATCTGTAATCCCAGCTACTCAGGAGAGTGAGGCAGGAGAATAGCTTGAACCCAGGAGGCGGAGGGTGTGCTGAGCCAAGATCACGCCATTGCACTCCAGCCTTGCAACAAGAGTGAAACTCCATCTCAAAAAAAAAACAAACAAAAACCAAATGAATAACCTTGACTGAAAATCAGAGACCTGAGCCCGCTGACTGCAGGCTAAGGCCAATCTTGACCTGTCAAAGGAGTTCATGAATAGTATAGTCATTTCTTCTTGGGGAGCTTTCACTACAGCTGTCCCAGCCTGCTCAGAGCAGCCATTGAAGGAGCTTTATATTGAGTGAAGCTACAGAGCCTGGGAAAGCTGGGAATGCACAGGCAGACATGGTGAGAGTTGAGATGGGAGGCGGGTTGTGATGTCCTCTGTGAGGGTGTAATTGTTATTCTCCTGAGGCTGTTTCTCGATACTGTCAAATAAATTCAGATGTAGGTAAGAAGTGACTTTATTCTAAAGGAGTATTGCAATGGGGAAAGCATCAAGCATCAAATCTACAAGCATCTCAAAAGGGGCAGAAAAAGGCTGTGTTTCATATGGAGGAGCAAACAAGATTAGAAGGAAGGTGGTAGGAAGAGAGGAGAATGGAGAATGGCAAAATCAGATTCAAGGGTAGAGAATGTTTTGCCCTAAAGTCAGCCTTTTCTTAGGAGGGGCATAAAGGTGGGGTGTGTGTTAGCTCAGACTGAAGGTGGAGCAGAGTCCAGGAGCCTGAGGAAAGGAGAGAAACTTAAAGTTTGTTTAACAAGTATTTTGTTCTGAACACCGAAGATAAAATTATTTGTTTATGAGAGAAAAATGAGAATTTAGAGTTTGTGCATCTGTGATATCTAAAAGAGGAAGCATCATCTAAAGTCATAAAAAAAAGGGTATTTATTTGCAGTAAGCTGTTCCTGTAAAACACAAAGGATGGAGAGTTCTTAATCGTGGCCGTTTACCAATATTTACTACCCACCACATCTTTCCCTTTCACAAAGTAAAGTGATGTCCTATCATATTTTTTTCCTGTACAGTTTTTTCCATTTGGTTTTTCTGAGTTGTATCCTATATAATAACCTGGTAAACACAGGTAAAATTTCTCTGCTAACTTCTGTGAGTAGTTTTATCAGATTATTAAACTTGAGCCAAGGGGGTTATGGAAGCTTATGATTTATGGACAGTAGCTCAGAAGTATAGATGGAATCACTGGAACCCAGGAAGCAAAGGTTGCAGTGAGCCAAGATCGCGCTATTGCACTCCAGGGTGACAGAGTGAGACTTTGTCTCAAAAATAAATAAATATATTAAATAAAACATTTTACATATTTTAAAATCTTGTTTTAATCAATTATTTGTAATTTTGTTAATATCAAAGACCCACCTCTAGAAAAAGTTTTGTAATTTTCTTCTTAATCATGCCCAACTAAATTATACAACTCTGTTTTCTAAAAAAAAAATAAAGTTCCTATTAACTAATCTGATTACAGTTTACATAGTTGATTCAAAATATGCTTAGACTTTGTGTTTCACCTAAATATTTCTCTTTCTTGGACAACCCAGTCATTTTATTTTAGGACAAAAAATTTACCATACAAAATTCCTTCTTACATAAAATTGCTTTTTTTACCTTCTTTATCAAAAATACCTGTTTATATCTTAAACTTTCTTTACATCTCTTATTTCTTGGTTCCTTTTACCTCATTTTATACATAATTTTATAGAAGCTTTGAATTAGACAAAAATATTTACCTTTTAATAACATTTAAAAATGTTTTCCTATATTTTTTAAGTTGGAAATTACTCAGCTACTTAATATCTATTAATAAGCTTAGATTCCCAATCATATGACAAGTCTGTTTACAAGTATTTATTCCATTACATTTACACAATTATTTAATATTTTACCTAGATTATTTATGAAAACTGTGATAGTCATTATTTAAGGTAAATTCCCTGTTAACTATTTTTATAGCTGTGAATTTCAGGTGTTTATTTAAGTAATTTTCTTAAGGCTAAATATAAGAGTATTTTTACTAATAACTCAGAATTTAGCTGTTTTCATTAAGCCAACATATTCCATGTCTTATCAAAAATTACACAAGCAAAGATCATTCTGTCTTGGGCTGGGTTTTATAGTTTTATAACCCTTATGACAAATCTTATAGTATTCTGCAGGAATAAGCATGAAATCACTTGATCAACACATACAAACAGACCGGGCACAGTGACTCACAGCTGTAATCCCAGCACTTTGGGAGGCCAAGGCGGGCAGATCACCTGAGGTCGGGAGTTCGAGACCAGACTGACCAACAAGGAGAAACCCCGTCTCTGCTAAAAATACAAAATTAGCTGGGCGTGGTGGCACATGCCTGTAATCCCAGCTACTTGGGAGGCTGAGGCAGGAGAATCACTTGAACTCGGGAAGCGGAGGTTGTGGTGAGCTGAGATTGCACCATTGCACTCCAGTCTGGGCAACAAGAGTGAAACTCCATCTTAAAAAAATGCTAATAATTCTTACATTTCTAATATTATTTTGTCAATAATTTGAAAGCCACCTTATTTATAAAAGATTTTACTTAAGTCACATGAACTTGAAAAAGCATTTGACTAGTCTTTTTTATGATATAATGGTTGATTTATGTACTTTTATTTTTCTTTAAACAAATTGATTAGAGCTATCTATTTATAGTAGGGAAACATTGTGTACACAACACATAAATACATAAACCTATTAGCTACGCTGACAGAAGTATGTCTTATAGATTCATAAGACCTTTTTTTCCTATTTGAGACTTTTAAATTTTTTTCTCTTTTTATTTTTGTTTTTTATTTAAATAGATTTTCGGTGAACAGGTGGTATTTGGTTACATGGATATGTTCTTTAGTGGTGATTTCTGAGATTTTGGTGCACCCATCACCTGAGCAGTGTGCACTACCCAATATGTAGTCTTTTATCCCTCACCCACCTCCTACCCTTTCCCCCAAGTCCCCAAAGTCTATTGTATCATTCTTATGCCTTTGCATCCTCATAGCTTAGCTCCCACTTATGAATGAGAGCACATGATGTTTGGTTTTCTATTCCTCAGTTACTTCACTTAGGATAATGGTCTCCAGTTTCATCCATGTTGCTATGAATGCCATTATTTTGTTCTTTTTTATGGGTGAGTAGTATCCTTGGCATAAATGCAGTCTAGGGAACTCCAAGGCTACTGAGAGTAAGTGGGATAGAGACATGCATGAGAGTGGATAATTCTTATTCTCTAGGCCCTCCCTGCTTCATGAGTGTAAGCTGCTTTGGCACTTATGAGCGGCACCTGCCAAGGTTGCAAGGACTCAGGGATGCAAGGACGGAAGAGGGAAAGAGGACATTCTTCCTTCTCTCCCTCATGTACCCTGGGCATATCTACTAGGAAAAGAAGGGAACCAGGTGTGCCTGCTCCCCTCTTTCTAGATGGGTAGCCATCAATCTTCAGTCTATACCCCTTTCAAATGTATCCTGAACCCCTGGGACTCCTTTGAAAAAACATCTTTTCCTTTCTCCTCTGTCCTCTTCACAGATAGGTAATTGTGTCTCCATACTGTGGGACATTTTCCTCAGTTGCATCCTCCAAACTGAGAAAAGTTAATTTCCCAAACCTTAAACTGGTTGGCTTAGGACTGGGCTTAGGTGAAGGGAACCAGAAGCCCAACATGCTGGCCAAAGGGTCAAGTTCTTTACCAGTTGAGCTTTTGGCCTCCCTCCCCCTGTGCAAACTGGTAAAAGGGACTTTTGAACTGTCCTTACCCCTCCTCTTGTTTTGTTTTGTTTGTTTTCACCATGTTGGCCAGGATGGTCTCAATCTCTTGACCTCATGATCCACCTGCTGCAGCCTCCCAAAGTGCTGGGATTACAGGTGTGAGTCACTGTGCTTGGCTCATTTTGTTTTGATACATGTTTTCTAATAACGTGCTGTGTCTTTTCTCACCTTCAGCCATCAAACTTTGGATGTACATGCAGCTGGAGCCTTGGACAATGGCCCCTTCTCCCAGGGACCCTTAGATAGGCCTCTGAGGGGACTCTGAGTGCTGTTTTCCCAAAACTGCCCCTGACAGATGGAAGCTGTATCCTTATTCTAATGGCAGTTAGATGTGCTTCTTTAGAGGGAGGAATGAGGTAGCTGAGTATAAAGGGGTCATCAGAGAACCTCCAAGTGGCCTGCACAATGGGAGAAGTGTGCACTGGGGTGGAGCCCTGGGAAGTTCGCTGTGTTTATAGTGGGGAGCCTGGCCCCTTTCCTTCCTGGGTGGAACCTGGAATTCAATCTGTGAGGCAGGAAGCCGATGCTAGCATGACTCTCACACTGCTGAGGGTCCCTGGTTCCCCTTTATCCTTTTTGCTTAATAAATTCCACTTTTCTCATCCTTCGAAGTGTCTGTGAGCCTAATATTTCATGACCGTGTGATAAGGACCCCGTCTTTAGTCTGGAATGTTTTACGTTGGACATTTATGCCTTATCATCCATGCATACCTGATGAAGAATCACCACAACAAAAAAGATAGCTCTTTAAATTTTATTTCAAGATGAATAATTGGAATAATTTTAATGTTTTTATTTCCAACACTTGACACTAGTGCTGGCTTGTTATTGAAGAAATAGTGATTGAGCATTTAATATCACTTATTTGGAACATATATAGAAAATGGTTCCCAGCGGCCGGGCACGGTGGCTCACTCCTGTATCAATCCCAACACTTTGGAAGGCCAAGTCAGGTGGATCACGAGGTCAGGAGTTCAAGACCAGCCTAGCCAACATGGTGAAACCCTGTCTCTACTAAAAATACAAAAATTAGCCGGGTGTGGTGGTGGACACCTGTAATCCCAGCTACTCAGGAGGCTGAGGCAGGAGAATGGCTTGAAACCAGAAGGCGGAGGTTGCAATGAGCCTAGATCCTGCCACTGCTGCACTCCAGCCTGGCAACAAGAGCAAAACTCCATCTAAAAAAGACGAAGAAAAAAAAAAGGAAATTGGTTCCTGGTCTAAAGAAAACCTTTGTAACCCCCTTTACAAAAACAAAGATTTTATTTGTTTATATCTACCTTATAAAAATTTCAAGCAGATCTGACATTCTTGAATAATTTCTAACTTTATTATTGGCCTGATTCTCTGTGAGAGAATAAAAATGAAAAAAAAATTATATATTCTTGTATATATTCTTGTCTGAAAAAGTTGTCTCTACAATTTTTTTAACTTAGAAGTTTCAAGCTTCATGTCTTCATTGTATTTTTAAAGATTTTTTTTTGAACTTAAAATTTTTACTGAAATTGCCCCTTTTGAAGACACTAGTTAGGGATAAAATTTTTGTAATTTAATCATTCATTGTTAGGTTCACTACAGAGTCAACCATTCATTACTTTGTGCTGGCATATTTTGGGAAACATATTATTTAGATTTTAAATAATTTTGATGTATTTCTAAAGTAAGGATTTTGAAACATGAGATACATTTAATAAATTGCTATGGTGTTGAGATATTTTATAAACCAATTTAATAACTTAATAGTTTTAAAAGTTTTAAATAAAATTTAAAAAATGAGTATGACACAGAGTATCAAACATTGTCCAATGTTCGAATATAATGGAGCAAATAGGAAAATTATGAGAATTAGTTTTCCTTTTATATTTGTGTTGACAAAGCTAAATAATCTAAATAATATCCTGCCATCTATTTTTATCTTGATTAAAACTATGGGTGACTATAATTAAAATCAAATATATCAGAATTTCTACAAATATATTTTATTCTATGTCTTGTGTTTCTTACAAGAATACATCTCCACTGACAATGCTGCATTCCCATATCTATAATGAAAGAGTAAAATCTTGATCTCATAAATGGTTACTTAGTGAATGCAACATTGCTGCATTATTATGATTATTTCATGGATTTGTTAGCCTATTTGTATTTTGTTATAATTTAGACCCTACAGTATTGACTGTACTCACCACAATGCATTAGGAATAAAACATAAACATTTATTCTCAAATAATGTAACAAAAAGAAATAAGCAAAGCACAATTTTCAAATTATCTTTCTTTAGGCTAGAAACTACAATTTCCTAAAATCCTTCTCTGGTCTCATGTAATGCATCATCAGCTTGTGGGGCAAAAATGTAATGTTATTTGTTCTTTCCAAATAATATTTTCTAACCAAATATTTTTACTTTTGTTTTTTATTTTTCATTATCTCAGCTTTGGCAATAAAACAGCTCTATGAGGACCTGGGAAACAGGAAAACCAGACTTATGAGATCTGTGGAATCTGATACTGTTTGACTGCAGGGGATTTCAATGTGCAAATCCTAAGTGCCACAAAGAGGTGGCAGGGCCTTAAAGGGCAACATTTACATAATTTTTTAATTTAAAAAATGCCACTTTTGAGTCAGGCATGGTGGCTCATGCCTGTAATCCCAGCACTTTGAGAGGCCGAGGTGGGCGGAGCATGAGGTCAGGAGATCAAGACCATCCTGGCTAACATGGCGAAACCCCGTCTCTACTAAAAATACAAAAAATAGCTGGGGGTGGTGGCACATGCCTCGTTACACATCCGCCTCAGCCTCCCAAAGTGCTGGGATTACAGTGAGCCACCGCGCCTGGCCTGCCACATCATTTTCTAAAGTGGTTAGGTCATTTTACCTTCCAACTAGAAACGTGTTGAAATTCCAGTTATCTCATATGGTCATTAACATGTAGTTTTGCCAATCTTTACAGTCTTAGCCATTTTTGTAGATAGGGCATCAAGTGGTAAATTATGATGGCTTTAATTCTATATGTTAAAGTATATTATTCATAAATATAATATACTCGTATTCCTCACAAATAATGAGTTTCAACAGCTTTTCAAATATTTATTGTATATTTGTATATCTTCTCTGGTGAAGTGTCTAATAATTTGCTCATTGTTTTAAAGGTTATTGTCTTTATAGATGTACAGATGCATTGTATAACTTTCAGGTATAAACCTTGTGTCACATGTCTGTGCTATAAGGAATATATCCCAGTTAATGACTTCCCTTTTTATTTCCTTAGCAGTAACTTTGATGAGCATTTTATAATTTTGATGGTTAATTAAATTTAACTTTTTGAAACAGAAGTTTAATTTCTGTGGTTATGGTTATTGCTTTCTGAGCCTTGCCTAAAAGTCTTTGACTCTCCAGAATTGATGAAGATGTTCTCCTATATTTTCTTCAGAAATAACATATACTTCTTTCTTTTGAGACAGAGTCTCACTCTGTAGCCCAGGCTGGAGTGCAGTGGCACGATCTCAGCTCACTGCAACCTGTTTCCCGGGTCCAAGTAATTCTCCTGTCTCAGCCTCCCAAGTAGCTGGGAATACAGGCACGTGCCACCATGCCCAGCTAATTTTTCTATTTTCAGTAGAGACAGGGTTTTGCCATGTTGCCCAGGCTGGTCTTGAACTCCTGACCTTAAGTGATCCTCCCACCTTAGCCTCTCAAAGTTCGGGGATTACACGCGTAAGTCACCACGCCTGGCCTAATTTTAGTTTTTATGTTTACATCTACAATGATCTCAAGTTAGCTTTTGTCTATGGGATAAGGTAGAGGTCTATATTCACAGTTTCGGTGTATTTATTCAGTTGTTCCAGCACCATTTTCTGCAAAGACTTCTATCTTCTTGCCTTGGTTTTTGTTAAATTGATTGTTTATGGCTGGATCTATGTCTAGGCTCTCTATTCTGTTCCACTGATCTATATGTTCATTCTTGTGTCAATAACACATGCTCTGAATTACTGTACTTTTATTGTAAATCTTGTAGTAGTAAAACCCCTCCAGGTTTGTTTTTCTTTCTCTAGAATTATTTGTCTATGCTAGGTCCTTCACATTCTTATGTAAATATTATCATCAGCTGGTCATTTCATAAAAATAAATTTTGGAATTTTTATTGGTGTTGCAGAGAATATATACACCAATTTGAAGAACACTGGAATCCAAAGAGCATTGATCTTTTCTATTCATGAACATGGTATATACCAACCTTTATTTGCTTTAATTCTCTCAAAAATATTTTATAAATTTAAGTGAAGAGTTTTAGGATGTCTTCTGTTACATTTATAAGTGTTTTTACAAAAAAACAAAAGTTTAAGGAACCGTTTAGATTTTTTCAAGAATAATTTATAGATGACGTTATATTTTTTCTACCCAAACATTATTTCTAGCTGTCTTTCTTTTTGTGATATTAGCAGCTGTTTTGAATTCTTTTGTCAACTTGGCAGCAACCACTACACTTTTCTAAAACTAGGAACTCTATATTCTAGAACCCTCTTCCCTAAATGAATCCTCAAAAAATTTGCAAATGAAGAAAATTCACACACAGTTCCAAAGATAAGAGTGAAGCCGAAGTCACTGTCAGCAATTTTTGGCAGCCAGGCACTGAGACTTTCAGAACCTTTAACACGGTTCTTCTCAGCAATTCTAGCATCCAGATGTAGCCCCATGATAGACCTCGCACGAGCGTGTACTTCATAATCCTGCTGAATACAGAAGTTGCCTGGACTCTTTCATGAGCTGCTGCTTTCCCGCCTATATCAATGTTGTCAGCTGATGCCATTTGTGATTGCGTTTCTGACTTTCTGAAGGAAACCTGCCAAACCTTCATTATTTTTGCTTACATGCACATGAATGTAGGCACTAATTCTTACATTAAAATGTTTATTTCTATAATACTTAATTGGCTGTTTTCCTGGCTGAACCAAAGAAAGAGCAGCAGGGATGATAACTTGCAAAACTGATTAAATTAGAGGTCAAGAAATGGAGCCATTTTAATTCTATTGTTCTTCTTTCATATATTAAATATAAAACTTTTGTAGATAGTTTTTCTTCGTTATCTCTTTGGTTACCCTTAGGTACTGCCTGTAGAGCAAAGGTAGAATATGTGATTATTTTCCTTTATTTACCATTTTCTATTTATCAGTTACTATTTTATTTACCAGTTTTCTAAGTAGTAATCTGGTTTCCTAAAATCGCAGAAGGCACTTGAAGAAATTAAAATTGATTGACTTTTGAAAAATTAATTTGGGGAATTATTCTCCTACCTCTTCTCAGTCTAATGAAATTTTTTCTGTAAGATATTGTACTTTTAAGTACTTGAATTTTTATTTTTAAAGTGTTATCTCTGCTGAGATTTCACATGTGTTTACTCAATATGATTATTATTTCAGTCCTTAAGCATATTTATAATATAGTAGTATCCCCTTATTTGTGGCTTCACTTTCCTCACTTTCAGTCACCCATAGTCAAAAAATATTAAATATAAAACTCCAGAAATAAACAGTTTATAAGTTCTAAGTCATGCGTTGTTCTGAGGATTGTGATGCAATCTCCCGCCATTTTGCTGTATTGGGTTCAGGATGTGAATATCCCTTTGCTCAGCAGATCCACACTTGCTGCCTCCTGCTCATTAGTCACTTGCAGCCATCTAAGTTATCAGATGGATTGTCTCGGTATTGCGGTGTTTGTGTTCAAGTAATGGCCCCAATATGCAAGAATAGTGATGCTCGCAATTCAGATATGCAAAAGAGAAACATGAAAATGCTTTCAGTAACTGAAAAGCCTAAAGTTTTCCACTTAATGAGGCAAAAAATGTGCTGAGGTTGCTTACATCTAGGGTAAGAATTAATCTTTTATTTGTAAAATTGTGGAAAAGGAAAAATAAATTCTTGCTAGTTTTGCTTTTGTACCTCAAACTGCAAAAGTTACAGCCACAGTGTGTGATAAATGCTAATTTCAATCAATATTCTGAGCCTAAATGTGTAGGTGAGTGCTGTCTCCATATTTGCACATGTGAAGTGCTCCTGAACCATAGCCCCATGTATCTCAAACACCGTCACACTCACAGAACAGAAAGGAAAGAGCAGTTTCATCAGCCGGCCCTCATAAGCCACTCCCTGGAGTCCTCCCCAACATCTGCTAAATTTGGGAGGCCTGATTCCAGAGAGCTGGATGATGAACTGGCAACATAAACCCAGAAGAATCTTAATTGCAGACAAAGACAAACTCGGGTTCCAGCGCAGACAGACAGCCCATACAAGCGCTTTTGATGTTAGCTGCAGTAAAGGGGGCAGGAAAGGCTCCCACTCTATGGTCTGTGGCATGGTCAGCTCAGTGCCGCCACCTCGGAGGGCTCCATCCCACATGACCCTCCCAATCAAGCTGATGGTGCCTCCTTATGCCAAGTGGAAGGAACTGCAGTCAAATTCTGACACGTCCTGCAAATCCTCCCAGGCCCTGGGCTACTGGTTAGGCCACCAGTAGGGCTGTGGACCAACCGATTAAACCCATTAATAACTGGCAGCACAGCACAGCCTCCTTCTCAACAAATTATGATGCTGATCCCCGGATTCAGCCATCCATGCCCATGGTGTTTTGTCCTTAAGCTTTCTAAACGCCTACCCTGCTTTATGCTTTCTAGTTTTGAGGACTTGGCTTAAGCGTGCTTCTGAATTTCAGCTCCCTCTATTTGACAATTCTTTACACTGTTCTCTAGTTGGGACGCGGCGGGAGACACCATGGAGCCAACCTCTGCAGAAGGCAGGGCTTGGCAGAATGGATAGACCCCAGCCAGGGGAAGGGTGCACTTCGGGCACCGAACTTCAGGGAAAGCGCTCTGGGTCAGGCGTCTCCTCCAGAATGCTCTGTTTAAAGTTAAAAAGGCCACCTTCAAAATAGTTGTAAAATCTATACATTCACCCAGACATACACATTTTTTGGGACATGGTCTTGCTCTGTCGCCCAGGCTGGAGTGCAGTGGTTCGGTCACAAGCAGTCGTCCTGCCTCAGCCTCCCGAAGAGCTGGGACCACAGGCCTGCACCACCATGCCTGGCTAATTTGGTTCTTTTCTGTTTGTTTTCCTTCGTTTGTTTTGTAGGCATGGAGTCTGACTGTGTTGCCCAGGCTGGTCTCCAACCTCTGGCCTCAAGCAATCCTCCCTCCTCGCCAAGTACTGGGATCCAGTCGTGAGCCTCCAAGCCCTTCTCTATTCATTATTCTTAATTAAAACATTCAAAGGACGCGGTGTTTGAGGCCAGCGCGGCGTTTGCAGTGGCTGCTCCCGCCAGGACAGCTCAGGGGGATGCTCCCGAGAATCCTGAGCCCGCCTCCTGTCCCGGCCTGGTCTCGGGTCCCCAGACCCAGCCTCTGACGGGCCACCCCCAGCGCTGCCCTGCCCGCAGCTCCGGGCTACGCTCCCCACGAAGAGGCGCCGCAACCGCCTAGGACATCGTGGGAAGCCTCCTGCGGGGACTTTCCACTGCTTGTCCCAGGAGCTTCTACAACAGACTGGCATTGAGAGTTCAGTTACATTTTCCGCTAGTTATTCCTATCCTGGCCCCAAGCGTCTCAAGTCCCCGCCTCAGGCTCCTGGGGGCCTCCCCTGCAAGGGCGCCAGGTCCCCGACATCTGCCAGTGAATCCGTGTCCAAGGAGGAGGGCGTGGCGGGGGCGGAAGCGACAACCACAGGACCCATGACAGTGGCCAAGTCTTAGAGGCCCCGAGTGCCTCTCAGGCGCCCGGGCCCAAGCTGTCCACGCTTCCCCGCCCCGGCAGGAACCAGCTGTTCCCGCTGCACCAGCCAGGGGGCTGGGGTCATCCCTGCCAGGCCCGACCGTAGGCGTGGGCTCCAGAGCCCCCTCCCAACCGCCCCGTCCCAGGAGCGCGGGAAGCCTGGCTGTCGCCTGACAATAAGAAAATCATCATGGACAGAAGGAAAGCCGGGCGAGGCTGGGAAGGGAGCGGCTGTAATTCGGCGCCGGCCCCCTTCAATTCTCCAGCTCAGTGGCCCCAAAAGTGGGGTGGGGACGGTGATTGAGGCTGAGCTCGCTTCTTCCTTCTTACAGGTCTCGCGCCTCTGAAGCGAACTGGGCCTGGAAGGATGCTGAGGGTCGAGGGAATGGCGCTGAGGGTTGACCCAGGGAAAGGTGGGGCCGGCCCCTGGGCTCCGGTTGGAGGCGGATTCCCAGGCTGTGCAACTGCTCGCCCGTGCCCCACCCGCTCTGTGCTCTGTCAACCGAACAGCTCCGCCCTAGACTCGCGGCTGCGGAAGCGGCGGGCCGGGTGGTGATTACAACCTGGGGGAGGGGGGCTCTCCTTTTGCAACCTGACCCCCAACTCCGCTCAATAACCGAATTTCCGGAAGCCGCGACCTGGAAGCTCTCGGCGCTTCTCCATCGCTGGCACTGCAGGGACGCCCGGAATCTCGGAGCCGCAGCTCCCGCCTGCAGCGCGCCTCAGCCGCCAGTGGGGAGCGCAGCGAAGCTGGGGTCCCCCGCGCATCCGGAGCGAGGCAGGCGGGCCGGAGGCTGAGGACCGGCGACCTCGTGGGACGCCGGTGCCCGCCCCTACGGGGAGCAGAGGCAGCTCTGGAAGTCGGTTTAAGGCGGAGACCGCAACCGGAGGGGCGCAGAATACTCCCCCTCCCAGCGTTCCGGGCTACGCGGGTACAATTTTAAAACTAGCGGCGAAATCCGAGTCCTGCGGCCGCGTGGTGGGTGGAGCGTGGCTGCCTAGCCGAGTGCGGTCTCAGGCTGCCCCCGCTTCTGCGCCGCAAGGCCGCCCTTGAGTTCCAGGACTCTGTGGGCCCCGAGCCGCTGGCGCTCCCGGGAGTCTCCTAGCCGCGGCGGGAACGGAGCTGGGCGCCCAGACTGCGCCGGGGTCTTTTCTCTGCCCCCAGTGGCCGGAGCCGCAGACCTGCCCCTTCCCCACCGGGGCCGCGCCCTCATTCCTCGCGGCGGTACCGCGCCGCAGCCCGGGAAACTCGCAGGCCCCAGGCGGCCCGGCTGCAGCTGCGGTGGTGAAGCTGGGCCCTGCGCGCACGTGAGGTGCCCAGCAGAATCCCCGACCGCCCCGCGCCCGCGTTCTCGCCCACGACAGTGGCCGACGGCGGCCGCTGGTTCCCGGACCCGGGAACAAAGCTGGAGATAACGACTTCGGAGTCGGCCCTGGGACCTGCTGCTTCTCTTGGCTCCAGGCCCTCAGCCGTCTCCCTAGCCACAGCCTGCGGGGCCTAGAACTGCAGCCCCGGGCGTCCCCTCCTAAGCAGTGGCCAGGGTTGGCGGGGCGTGTGCGACCCTGGACCCAGAGATCCGCAGCAGCCGCTGCCAAGCATGGCGAGGAGCAGCGCAAGCCTCTCCCCACCGGGGCGGGGGACGGCGGACGTGGGTTAGGAACCGGCCCGGGACGTCCAGGCAGGATCGGCCACCATTCAGGGGCTGTCCCAGGCGCAGCACCAGATGCTGCCGGTGGAAGCGGCCAGGGGCAGGCTCAGCCCGGCGCAGTGAGCATAGACAGGGACCCAAAGTTTATGCCAAAAACGTGTCTTCTCCAACCTCCTCCTCAAGCCCCTGTCTCATGCTGGTTCCTATTTCTTTCTTATAATAAATAGGTCCTGTGTGCCTGGGAGCAGAGACTCGGCCCGTTCTCCCCAGACTCAGCTGTAGTCTTCAGGGACCTGGGCAAGGTCTGGTTAAACCTGCCCATCTTTTGTGGAGGAAGGCCGGTTGCTCCCCTGGCCTTCACTGTGACACTAGGAGGCAAAGGCAGCCAGACCAATTGCTGGTTTCATCTGGGACTCCGCAGGTGATAAGATTGGCAATGACAGGTGGGTTGGTAGCCGGGCTGGAGTGGCATGGCCAGCTGCTGTGGGCACCGTCTTCCCTGCCTGTCACCGCTCCTAGCTGCCCAAGTAGCAAAGCAAAGTCACAGTGACAAGATCCAGAGAGAGGAAGCTCCAGCTGGAGGTGGCGCTGGTGTCAGAGGCCTTCAGAGCAGCAATGTGACAGCTTCTCATGAGGGTGGGCTCTGTCCCCAGTCCATGCCCTCCTCTAGCTTGATCCTTGTTGGCGTCTATTTCTTCGCCTTGCCATTATCTCAGCTTCGCTTCCTTCCAGGATTTCAGCTCTAAGTGGCTCTTGGTCCACACCTGTCTCCATCTCTCCCTTCTCTTCCCCCCTCCCTAAACTCAGGACATAGTCACTCCTGCTCCTTACACACATACTCTCTTACACACACACACACACTCACACACACACACACTCTAACATACACGCACTCTGACACTCTCCCTCCCCACCCCGCCCCGCCCACAAACACACTCCCACTCTGCCTTCCACAGGAAACAAGTTTCTCTCCCAGAACCTTTATTAAGACCTGTGGAATGACCAGGATCTGGGCCCCCAATGGGTCTGTGAGTGTGAGCCTCTGTGTGTGCAAAGATGTGAGCCTGTGTGCATCCACGTGGCTGTGGAATTTCAAAAGCGTGTGTACACATGTGAGTGTGATGGTGAAGTGTTGAGAGTTGAGAGAGTGTGTGTTTGGGGTCAGTGTGACCTTGATCATGTGGACATACAGGTGAGCTGTGGCAAGGGTGGAGCAATGTGAGTGACTCTGAGTGTGGAAACTGAGCCGGGGACAGATGGACAAATGCATCCTTTGAGTTCTGTGGAGGCTGCCACCCCATACCTTGTTGAACTACTCCCTCTTTGTCATCCTGTGCACCCTCAAATCAGGATGGTAGCGGGAAAGGGGAATGAAGCTGCTGACCTCTGGGAAGGGGCCTGCCTGCTCACTGGGCCTGTCAGCTCCTAATCTGTTACATGTTACTGTAAATACTTACAAATCCCAGCTGCTGAGGAGCAAGACATCCTCCACCAGCCAGCTGGGGCCCCTGGCCTGGAAGTTGGTGGGGAGGGAGCTAGAGAGCAAGACACATGGGGGAGGGAAGCAGGGGACCCCATCGGAGAGGCTGGCATCAGGGACTCCTGAGTTCAGCTCGTAGTTTTGCCAAAGGTTAGCCTGGGTGCCCCAATATTTCTTCAGGAACTGCAGAGCCAGAAATACCGTCCACGCCTCTGCCTCAGGAAGCTCCCCTACCTCTGCCTGATGAAGAGACTCCCCCTCAACAGCCAGCTTCCTGTCTTCTAGTCACATCTTTCAAGTAAACGGGTAAAGAGAGAGGTCTTCTTGCCTTTTTTTGGAGAGGGGCCGTCTCACTATGTTGCCCAGACTGGTCTCTAATTCCTGGCTTCCTGTGCTCCTCCTGTCTCGAGCTCCCAAAGCATAGCAATTACAGGTGTGAGCCAAGACACCCAGCAGCTTCTTACTCTTTAAATGACACACAAAATTCTCCTGGAGTTTCTGGAGGGGATTGTCTCTTTGAACTCAGAATCTTTCCCAGGACACCTTGATCGATCCATCAGGCTCTTACTAGATTGGAGGCTGAAGACACTGCAGCTCGGTGAACCCCTTTGCAAGGGTCTGCTCCGCAGCTCTTGAGGGGAGCGAAAGCATTTTCATCTGGCCTCACCCCATCTGCAGCCAGCTCTTTCACTTCTGGAGCTGGGCTGATTGTGATAACCTGGAGGAGGGGGAATTAGTTGGGATGACTCACTTGCTGGAGCCCATCAACACTGGCCCAGGCTTGTGGCCAGATGCCTGGTTAGCCAGCCCAATAGAGCTTCCTTTCTCAGGAAGAGAATGATTATTGATTATTGGTCCTCTTTACCCATTCATTGCCCAGGACAGTGTCAGGTGCACCACAGGCCCTTGGGCATTTGTGTGGCATCATCAGCCTTATGCCTGGATCACCAAGTCAAACTTTCCTATTAGCTCTTGGTGGCAAACTCGAATTCCTTGTGTCAGAAGGCACCACAAGGCCCAGATGTCCTGGGCCTCCCACCTTGGGCAAGCCCAACATGACACAGAAACCCCTGACACCGAGCCAGGATCTATCCCCTTGTCTGGCTTGAATTTCAGATTTATTAATGGTGAGCCCTCCTGGCCCACAGTGGGACTCCCCTTGGCCTTACACAGGTAATGCCTATATCCTGGCCTAGGCTTTTGCAAGAATCCAGACTCTGGGAAGGACGTGGAATGGAGGAAAAACCAGGCAGAGGGAACCCCATGATATTGAGGGGCTCTGGGTGCTGTATGGGACACCCCGCTGGAAACTTGCCCCTAATGGGGCCTCAAAGCCAGGCAAGCAGGGGCTCCTTCTCTACCAGAGTTTGGAAGCCAGGACCGCAGCTTCCCATCTTATTCTCAGGATGCAGGTTAGTTGTTTTCCCTCAGATGAGGGAGTCTAATGTTCCAGTTTTATAAGATGAAAAGAAGGGCTGAGGTGAGGCCCCTTCTGCCACTTTGCTGAGTCCAGAGCTGTGATGAAGTGAAGAGGGAGAAAGCACAGGGCAGGACAAAGAATGGGACCCAGGGGCCTGGGAGTTTTCGTTGGCAGAAGTCAACTTGCCCCATCCCTGAGAAAACTCTAACCTTCTCAGCTGCAGGGAGGAAGGCTGGGACTGGGGAGGAGAGGACAGGGAGGGGCAACAGTCTGGTGCTCTGTGCTCTAAGAGAGAAGTCTGATGATGGCAAGTGACCCAGGAAGGGTTAAGAATATTCCTAAAGTAGACAAGCCACAGCCTAAGCCAGTCCATGAATACCTCCTCTGAAGAGCAGATCTGTAGCAGGAAAAGTTAGCCTGATCTTTGCCTCACTGCCTGCTGTCTGGCCTGGCTGTTAATTAAGCCTCCCACCCTGTCCCTTCACCAACTCCTGTCATAGTGGGGATGGGGTAGGAGTAGTCAGAGGGGCCAAGTCTCCCCAGTCAACAGGGAACTCCAGCTGGGCCCAGGAGCACTGGGGCTCAGTGTCCACCCCCCATCTACACTTCTGGTCTGAGTCAGGTAGGGGGACACAGGGGGACAGAGAGGCAAAGTGCAGGCCTTGTGCATGGGATGGAGGCTGCCAGAATAGAGAGCAGCCAAATTCTCCCACCCACACACGTGCATCACCAGCCATGCTCAGGTGAGACTTCCAAGATCATCATCAAACACCACCTTCTCCTAGCTGTGTGTTCCCCTTCACTTAGGGTACCTTGGAGTGGGATGGACAGGGAGGAGTAGGGAGGGCCCTTCATGAACAAACCATGTCTTTGCTTCAGGGGCAAAACTGGGTACATAATTTATGGGACCCAGTGTGAACTGAAAATGTGGAGTACGTTGTCCAAAAATTGTTAAGAATTTCAAGACAGTGATAGCAGAACATTAAACCACGTTCAGGTCCCTTCTGAGTGTGGGACCTTTGCCACTGCACAGGTGGCACCTCTGAAGCCAGCCTTGTGCAAGGGTTTGATTTAATGAACATTTACTAAGATCCCACTGCTCAGCTCTTCTGGCTCTGTGATATGATCTGGCTCTGTGTCCCCACCCAGATCTCATCTTGGTTTTAATCCACATGTGTTGGGGGAGGGACCTCCTGGGAGGTGATTAGATCATAGGAGTGGTTCCCCCATGCCGTTCTCATGATAGTGAGTGAGTTCTCACAATATCTGATGGTTTTATAAGGGGCGTTTTCCTCTTTGTTCTGCACTTATCTCTGAATTGGCTCGGGAGATAGTACCACAAAGCCCCTGCGTTTGTGTCCGTTTGTGTCCGGCAGATAACACGCAGAGCCCCACACCTATCACCTTGTGATGATTTTAAGCCCCTGCACCTGGAACTGTTTGTTTTCCTGTAACCATTTGCCTTTTTAACTTTTTTGCCTGTTTTACTTCTGTAAGATTGCTACAGCTAGAATCCCCCTCCCCTCACTAAAACAAAGTATAAAAGAAAATCTATCCCCTTCTTAGGGGCCGAGAGAATTTTGAGCGTTAGCCGTCTCTCGGTCATCGGCTAATAAAGGACTCCTTAATTTGTCTCAAAGTGTGGCATTTCTCTCTAACTCGCTTGGTTACAAAACAATGTTAGGTAGGATTTAAAATATTTAATAGATTTTAAGGTGAGATTAAAATATTTTTATATGTTTTAGGTGAGTTTCAGCTTCTCAGACATGCCATTGCCAATTAACCAGTCCAAAGAAAGAAATGGAAGCCCTAAAACGTGATGAGATGTTTCCGCGCACACGTGGCCAGTTGATAGCTTAACTAGGCCTTAAGAGCTAGTGTCTGCCTCCTGGTTCCCACTTTCCCATCTTGCCCAAACCAGGGCTATAGACCTTTTATACTAATATATGCCTTTTATACTCCTGGGCCCTGACCCTACAGTGGCTTTGTCTCCCCCACTAGGTGCATGCCTGCTGGGCTGGGTGGGATGGAGTTCCGAAGAGCCCGCACCTGGGGTCAAACAGGCCTGAGTTTCAACCTTGCTCTTCCTTTTACCTTTTTCCTTTTATCCTGGGCAAGTCACGGAACCTCTCTGAGCCTCAGCATCCTCATCTCCAATGTGGAGATCATGCTTAGTCCTTAGACTTCTGGTGAAGAGTAACTGAAATAGAGTGTGTAAAGCCTCAGACACATATCAGTACCCGGGCAACAGCAACAGCATCCATTTATCCTTCATTCAATAAACATTTCATGATCCTTCCAGAACCTAGGAGTCTTTTGCCCCCACCCAATCCCCATCCCCATCCCCATCCCCATCCCCGTTTTCATCCTCATTCCCATCCCATCCAATCTGTCAGTAAGTCAGCCAATCCCACCTTCTACCTCCCCAAGTCAGGCTACCATCAGCTTTCATCTGGACCATACTGGTGAGGAACCCTACAAATGTAAAGAATGTAGCAAAGCTTTTAACTAGGGCTCATTCCTTACTAAACGTCAGATAATTCATACTGGAGAGAAACCACTCAAATTTAATGAATGTGGCAAAGCCTTCAACCAGTACTCAACCCTTACACAACATTGCAGAATCCATAGCAGAGAAAAACTAAAACTATAAAGAATACGGCAAACCCTTTAAAAGGTGCTAAAACCTTACTCAACACAAAAGAATTCACAGCAGAGAAAAACCACAAATTCAAAAAATGTGGCAAAACCCTCAACTCATGCTCACACCTCCCTCAACATTAGAAAATAAGTACTGGATAAAAATCTTATACACATAATTATTTTGAAAAGACCTTTGTACATGCTGTACACCACAGAGGACACCAGAGTAATTACACTGGAAAAAATTATAAACATAAAGCAGTTAGCAAAACCTTTAATTGATACTTTAATCTTACTCAACAGATAATTCCTATGAGTGAGAACCTCTACAAATGAAATAATTGTAGAATAGCCTTTGTTCAAAATGTATACCTTAAAAAACACCAGAGAGCTTCTACTGGAAAGAAACTTTACAGGTACAATAAATGTGGGAAATTAATTAAAAAATATCAACTCTGAAAATTTGATAAATAAAAATAAAAATTGGATTAATCACCCTAGAAACAACTAGGAAACTCACAGTGGTATACATTACTCTAAATCAGAGTGTTTATTATGAAGAATAATCCAAAGTCCAAACAATAAAATAATTTAATTGTATGTTTCAAAAACCAGAGATTGATGGAGCGATAGATATATTCAGTGTATACTTTTTTGGTAATGACAGTATTTGAAATTATTTGAGCAAATCTTATTAATATAATTAAACTCTTGAGTTACCTGATGCTTTTTCTTCATTTGTAACATTTAAGTAAAAGTGTGAAGTGGATTTGTGCTACCCGTTAGCTACTACAGGCTCTTATATATTATGTGAAGATCATTCACATGGAAGATTAAGGGTACAAAAATCTAAATGAATGTGGGTGCTCTTAGATTTGACATATAACAGTGTTGTAAGTCATGCATGAGTCAGGTATTCAGGATACAATTCTTCTGCATTAAATTATGAGACAGGGGCACTCTGAGATTTAGAAATAAATAGTTTTACCAAAGAGTTATTCGGGAGAAAAAGCTGAGCTTTTTGGATACACCTTTATAGTAGCAATAGTTAGAAGTCCTGAATGTTAGTTGGTGTAGTAGCAATAAAGAAATTTTCACACATGTTAGAGAAATGTTCAGATGTAACTCCTGTCAGTTAGGATGTAGATTTATTGTGAACTCAGTTTTCTAAATACTTAACCTCAGATTTTTTTAAAAAGGATGCCCATTTTTTACATAGAGCATGGTATCAGAAAGACAAGAATGCTTTGTGAGGGTTTGTAATCTACATTTTAGCCTTTGAGGATACAGCAGGTTTTAAAATGTCTTATTTAATCTATGTGTATACTTAATTTGTTTTAACAATTAAAACTAAACTTGTTTTTTAACACTGTTGTGTATTGAATGACATGTTATCCTACAAAAATATTAACCTATTAACCTTGCTTAAGATTCTAGATAGCATATGATAATTACATACTATGGGATAACCTAGCCCCATCTCTAGCAATTTTTATTCCCAGTGGTGTTAAACTCTAAATAGTTCCAAGAATATTAATTCCATATATCAAGAACATTAATTCCATAAATTGTATTTTATTCTTTTATTGTAACTACTGGGACTTTATCATGGCCATAATAAAAATTTTATAGGAGTATAATAATAAACTATAATCTTTCTATAACATTTGATCCTATAATGTCTTTTCTACATGCCACCCCTCTGGGCCTATAAAATATACACAGAGGGCCAGGCGTGGTGGCTCATGCCTGTAATCCCTGCACTTTGGGAGGCTGAGGCAGGCAGATCACCTGAGGTCAGGAGTTCGAGACCAGCCTGACCAACACGGGGAAACCCTGTCTCTACTAAAAATACAAAAATTAGCCAGACGTGGTGGCACATGCTTGTAATTCCAGCTACTTGGGAGACTGAGGCAGGAGAATCACTTGAACCTGGGAGGTGGATGTTGTGATGAGCCAAGATCCTGCCGTTGCACTCTAGCCTGGGCAACAAGAGCGAAACTACACCTCAAAAATAAATAAATAATACACACACACACACACACACACACACACACACACACACACGCACAGAGAGTTTTGGATTTTATTTATAATAACAAATATACAATTATGCAAATCTAAAGTTTAGGAGTATGAGCACTATGGAACAATTAATGTGTGCACGTGTATGTGTGTGTGTGTGTGTGTGTGCAAGCAAGAGAGAGAGAGTTCCTATCTTGAGAATGAGAAGAAGAAACAGAAAATATTAGAACAAAACAGATTATTTTAAAAGAGTTGATATTTTAATAGCAATCTAGAAACCTCACAGATAATGAAATAAATTGATGGCCTCTACATTGAATTCATTTATTCAAAAATATGTCTCCCTTAGTACAAGTCCTGTGTTTTTTGCCTATTACTCATGTGAGAACTACTACATGATTTACACGTTCCAGCATTCATTAGGTTTTGTTTATATATTCTGCTAATATTTCTGTTCATATAATCTACTAATGGACACTTTTATGAAATTTAATGGTATTCAGAAATTAATTCAAAGATGTAATTCCATGGTAAGTATAACAAGTTATATTTTATTTAATGTATACATTCCATTTTTTCTACTCAATTGAAGAACTGTATTGAAGCCATTTTTAATTGTTCCATTCACTTTTTATAAGTAGCATCATAAGGTTTTCTGACTATACTGTAACAGTTGAATCAGGTGAAAACTTGTGAGGCCTCACAAATCAAGGCGTTGTTTTAACACATCTATAGAGTTAACTAATAACCAAGACAATTCTGGGTGTTTATTCGATGCTCCAGAATTAGTAGTAAAGTATTCCTACTGAAATGTATTTGTAGTTCCAGGTAAGAGACTGAAACATCCAGTCCAGAAGTGACATTACTTCTACATGTAGCGAGAGAACATCTGTATCCAGGCAGCACAATTGGCTCCATGAATTTAGAAGACATAGTTCTGTCTGCTTTATTTTCTAATTATTTGTAGTTTCTCATTGTCTCTTCACCCTCAGCTCCACATTCATTACAACTCTTCTCCTACGCCTGTGCTGTGGCTGCAACTTTCTCAGCGCTCTCTCCACCCAAGGTCATGTCACACAGGGCTTTCTTGGTTCTCATGAGTGGGATGGAATTCTTTAATGCAATGAGAAGTAGTTTTAACTGAGAAGTTTGTATCCATTTGAAAGCTTTAAATACAACATTCTGACCACTTAATTGAGATAAGAGGGAAAGAGTCTCATGATCCAGAGGATTGAACCAGGTAGCCAGCTCTGTGGCGGATGTGGAGACAGAGAAACACGATGATGACGTTTTTCTCAGAGAGGTAGATACGACCTACTGAAAGAAAATATGGGGAACACTTCTGGAATTAAAGTGGAAGTGAGTTTTTAAAAATCACTTTGAGGTCATAGGGTAGCTACTGGTGATGTCATCTCAAGGAAATATGTAACAGAGATAAAAAGGGGATGTGGGGAATGTGGTCCATTTTGAGGATTAGGGTCTTTATGACTTAGGGGACTTATTTAGCAGTAGTGCAGACCATCAGCTGCTGGGAAACAGAGCTTGTTGTACTTTCTCAGGCCTAGATCAGGGGCAGTGAGAAGATGAGGTGGTGGCTGAAGCAAACTCTGTGGGCACAGCTTTAAGATGTTATGTTGTCAGACAAGATGTTCGGGGTGATGATGCCTTTGGGAGACTGTACTAGGCAGGATTGGCAGGTGCTGTGGTTACTCATACTCCAGTATCTTGGGAGATGATCACAAAATATAACCTCAACTTAGTTTTAATCCACTGTAGATGGGTGATTTTCCAGGGAAGCTGACCCACAGGTGGCAGGGCCCTTCCTGACTTCCACCCAGCCTATGGATCAGTGTAGTCCTGTGGTCCTGGCTTTGTGAGAGGCACTGGCAAAAATGGGGGAGCAGTTGGCCAGTCAGATGCAGTGAGCATTTTATCCTCAAACATTCCAACCAGCGTTTAGCAGGAAAGTTCCCAAGTTCTTTCACAGTCAATGTTCCGTTTTCACCCAGCCTGTCTAGAGTAGAAAGTGGAGTGTCAATTTTTGGAAATAGATGCAACAAAGTTGGGTAGCTCACACATTTAACATTGGTACAATTGAAATACAATAATGCATCTCACTCTAGCTTCGAGTTTGTGTTCAGATGTACGAAGAAAAGACTGTTGGATAGTATCAGAATAGAATATGTGTATTTGTCTTATTTTCACTGTGAATAGGTAGCATCCCAGGACTGATGCCACAGTGCAGTGGTCTTATTGAATACCAGTTTGTTTTCATTTCCTCAAACCATATTCCAAACAGCAATGAGGAGAAAATGTAAAGCTAACAGGACATAGGGAATTAGGTATGAAGCCATTTCTCTTTAATTCAGAGAAGGCCATCATTGCCAGGAACTTCTCTCTAAACCTCATTGACCAGAACCGTATCCTGTGGCCACTCTATGAAGAAACATCTCTCAGGCACTGGAAGACACATGAGCATGTGATTGGGAATGGCTATTGTTACTTGTGCTGTTTTACAAGATCTGACAAAAAGGCCATCCTTTGTGCACTAGAACAGGGTGTTATCAAAATCCTCAAGTTCAAAATACACTCTTTCCACATGCGCAAGAATTTAATTGCATATGTAAATGATGTGTCCATTCTTTAGAGGTGTGCTTAAAGAGCTATTTAATTGATTGTTGTTTATGACTCTATGATGGACATTATTATGATAATATAATGGTTTAAGAATAAGAAAACTATATTCATGAAATATAACATATCTTAATCTTTGGCCACATGTATTATATCTTATTTGTTGAAAGGTTTACTGTTTGTTTTAAATTGTATTATGATGATGCTTGACATGAGTGCAAGTTTAGGTTCAGGGTTAGGCTAGGGTTAGCACAAGTTATTGGAATGGTGATCACTGGAAGCACAGTAGGGAAGTGAGAAAAGGAAGAGTAAGAAGCCAACAGAAGCTGTTTTTCTTTTTTTACTTTTATTATACTTTAAGCTCTGGGATAAATGTGCAGAATGTACAGGTTTGCTACATAGGTATACATGTGCCATAGTGATTTGCTGCACCCATCAACCTGTCAGCTACATTAGATATTTCTACTAATGCTATCCCTCCCCTAGCCCCTATCCCCTGACAGGCCCCAGTGCGTGATGTTCCCCTCCCTGTGTCCATGTGTTCTCATTGTTCCACTCCCACTTATGAGTGAGAGCATGTGGTGTTTGATTTTCCGTTCTTGTGTTAGTTTGCTGAGAGTGATGGTTTCCAGATAAGCTGGGTTTTTTTTTTTTAAGATTTATTTTATTGATAATAATGTTTATTGAATTTTGGTCACCTTTATAACATCATGTTGGGCCAAACCTCATTAACTACAATGAAGAAGGCACCAGGTTCAAGAGGTTAAAGAAGAGACTCAGCATCAGCAAATGATCCATGGGGTTTAATAGGGGTTTCCATGCTGGGGAGAGTCCAGTGGTGATCAGCTGGGCAGGAGAGCTGTTGTACAGAAACAGTCCGGGACTGGCAGGCTGGAAAAGGTATCTGCATCACATACAGTCTAGAGCTGATGGGCCAGACAAGATACCCACCTTACATATAGTCTAGGGGGTGGCACGCTGGACAAGATAACTGTGCAGCTCAGTGCCAGTAGGATAGGCAGGAGAACTGCAACCATTTGCTAACAGCATGCAGGTTATACAGCATTTTCACTTATACCCTACCCTTAATAACCTCCTCAAGGCAAACTTTATTTAACATAAAACGCAGGACTTCAATCCCACAGAACAGATCGGGGGCTCAAATATTCCTTACAGATGAGGAATGAATCTCCAAGGTGGCTGCTCCCAGTTTTCCTAGCAGGAAACACATATTCAGATGCATCTGCCATACAAGGTCATTCTCAGGGTATGCTTCCGTTATTGCTCTCAGGTGTGTTTACCCTACAGCCCATCCCAGAATACTGGAATGGCCCCCACATTCTGATAACGCCATTTTAAAAAACTTTCCTGGGGCAAGGTATGCAAAGGAGCACTGTAGCCAGATGCCACAGCAGCAGGACAGACTACAGCAACATTGAAATCATGAATACAATAACAACCGG
Source organism: Macaca mulatta (assembly GCF_049350105.2). Classification (NCBI taxonomy): domain Eukaryota; kingdom Metazoa; phylum Chordata; class Mammalia; order Primates; family Cercopithecidae; genus Macaca; species Macaca mulatta. Next base: position 53,649,930 of record NC_133414.1, read on the forward strand.
TAGGCTATTCCCAGCGCTTGGGAGTTGATCTTGGCTATGCCATGGCAGGCCCTTAGTGGAGGAAAGGAGCAGCTCTCCATGAGATCAGCAACCTATTTTGTTCTGGAGAAAGGTCACTGACTGTGCCCAGTCAGCAAAGAAGTTTTCTGCACATCATCTATGGGTGGAAAATGAGATGTTTAATGGATACAAGCAAGGGCAAGTCATGACCCTTTAGCAAGACACAGAAAGTTGTGTTGCTCTATTGGAGCACACCCTTGGCAATGGCCTGGTGCCTGGGTTACAGTACCAAATGTATTGGCCCCCTCTGTGACACAGAAGGACAGAGCAAGACACCAAGCCTACTACAATGATCCACAATGAGGATGATTGCCCGTTGAGTAATAGAGGATCAGGACTCATTATTCCGGAGGTATGAGAGGGAGTAGGATGCAGGAGAAGTGTGAACTGTATATCTTGTTCTAGACCCTTCCCCCATAGAGTGGGAAATTGAACCATTAGAGGACTGGTTTTCTTTTTCTAGGGTCACTAATAATGTGGGCAGGTCCTGTGGCAAGGAAAACACTAGGTTTCCACGAGTCTCAGGCTGAGGCAAAGGTGTGTCAGGAATTGGGTCCTGTCCATCTTGTATGAAGGAGGAAACCTATAGAGGTCAATGGCCTCTATCAAAGACTGCCCTTCAGCTGCCACATAGGTGATAGGGCCAAGCACCAAATACAGTTCTGTGCTTAAGGGGTTATTGGTTAATGTGCTCCTTTGTGACAGGCATGCATGCCATCTGGTCACAGTCTGTGTCTGGGCACCTTCAGACTTCATTCTCTAGATAGCCGCCTTCAGCCAACCTGCCATGGACACTGGGCGCATGGCAGCACTGGGACCCACTCTGCAACATCCCCCAGCGACCGCAGAGCATGATATGCAGCACAGAGTTATTTCATTACACCGTTATCCAACTTCAGTTCCCTTCCATAGTTGGGACCAGAATCCTGAAGGCACACATTTCTGACCTAGACTTTGCCACGGGTCCCACCCAGACCCCTCAGGGTACCTGTCTATTTTCACCTCACAAGACTGTTCCTGCACTAGACCTTCCCCACAAGGCTTGTGTTTGTTTTGTTCCTGGACCAAACTGAGGGTCAGGCTGCTTATTCTCACGGCCCAATAACGAGATGCAGATGAACTGAGAAAGAGAGTGTTCCTCAAACCAGGCACAGGGAAAAGACAGTGAAAATATGTCCAAACTAACTCAAAATTACAAAGTTTTCCAGTGCTTCTAAGCTATGTGTCTACCTGTAACTGTGCATTCATCTAAAGACATAAGTAATTAATTTCTTCTAATCTATAACTAAAGTCTGAGTCTTGGGGACCTTCTTCCAGAGGCTCAGTAAGTGTACTAAATCTAGATAAGTTCAGGTGCCAAAGTTGATTACCCTTATCAAAGATCATTACCCTTATCAAAGGTGATTATACTTACCTTGTCTCCCACTAAGTTGTGGAGGTTTGGGGAGTTCCTTCTGACTGCCAATAAAACTTGTTTAATCCTGAATGGGTCTTAGTATGAAGAATGTTAGCAATCTTTCATTATCTTGTCATGCTTCAAGGCCCAGGAAGACCTGGGCAAGACTCTTGATGGGCCTTTATTACTTGATCCAGCCTCTGTGTAAGGGCACCAGCTCTCTCAGCCTTTAGTATTTAACCTAACCACTCAGTCAGTGCTGAAACACTTGTGATGGAGGCCTGCCTGTTCAGCTTTTGGAGACCTGGCCTACCACAGTTTCACTGTGACTACCTTGTTCAAAGGCATCGTCTTTCCTTGTGAACCAATCCCAGAGGTCCCCTTCTTGACTAAGTGGTATAGGGGGCCTAAGAAATTTCTCCAAATGGGGAGGAAAATAATACCCTAGCAGGCCTAAGAAGCTTTCCAACTGCTTTGGTGTGGCAGGACATGGGTTGGCTTGCACTCTATTCATAAAGGCAGATGGAACAACTTTAGTCTTACCTGACCAGATGACACCAAAGTATTTGACTAAGAAGCCTCAACCTTAGACTTTGTCCATGCTGACCACCTACCCTCTGTTGTCAAGGTCACAGGCTGGGGGGTGCAGTTGGTAAGCTGGAAAAAATCTTCAAAGTTAGCATGATATTATCAATGTAATGAAAATCTGTACCCCCTCCAGAATGGTATCCCTGGAGCAAGGTGGAGAGGGTTCATTGTTCTCCTTCTCAGGTGAACACAAATTGGCCTTGACTCTTTGGAGTAATGAGTGTGCTGAAGAAGGCATTGGATAAATTGATCAAAAAACATGTGTGTAGAAATTCTCCTACTCATGTCAGAAGGGAGGCAATATTGACAACAGCTGCATACTTTGGGGGAACCATCTTATTTAGTTCCCAGCTATCTATCTTCATTCTTGATGTCCCATCAGGCTTTCACACAGGTCATATAGGGCTATTGCATGGGCTGTATCCTGGCCTTATAATGTCTACCTGGGCTAACTCCTTAACAGTCCCTGGGATGTCCTAATTCCCATCCCTGCAGGTGGTATTGCTTCAGTGCTACTACTTGCTGTGGAGTTGGCAACTATACCCGTCTCCATTTTACTTTCCCCCAGTTGCATGCTTTACCATATTGACTCTCAGTTGAAATTTCCTGGCAGTTGTTTGCAAGGTCAGGCCTGATAAAATATCCATTTCCAAGATGTATTCCATGATAGGAGCTATGTATACTAAATAGGGTTTTGGTGGCAGTCTCTCAACTTGTAATTCTAGTTCAACCTGTTTGGCTTTCATGGCCCCTCCTCCATAACCATCTATTGCTGTCATAGGGCAAGCAGTCTGTTTTGTCTTAGATGACAAATACATAGTTAGCCTCCAGTCTCTGTGGCCTCCAGTCCCCAGATACCCTGGCCACCATCCATTGCTTTTACTGGGTTTTCAGGGCCTTGGCGTTAATTCTAGTCTACATAGGTTGGTACCTGCCAGTCATTTGCAGGAGAGCCTATAGGCTGAACCTGAGGCCCCTTTTTGAGCTTCCACCCCAATCTGACTAGAACAGTGCTAGGCTGCTTATCTATTTACATGGTTGGTGTCCCTGCCATGACCAGGTCATGCTACATTTGTCGCTGGGTTACCCGGATGGGCCCCATGGCTGTGTTCTTCCCTTTGGCTCCCTTGTCTTTAATTCTGGCAGTGCACACTTATTGCCCATGCACTTTCTCCATTTCTCCTAAGTCAGTGGCCACCAGGGCTGTTTGAGACCGTGGCTGTCCTACCAGGGGGCACAGGATAGACACACTCTTGGTTGAGTACTGACTGTAGGATAGTATCTTTTATGTTGGCAGTGAGAACTCATTGTAAGGACCCACAGTAATGCTCCTTAAAGGTAGCATGTCTTATCCCTAGTTCCTGAAGTATGTATTTCAATTTCTCCACAATCTGCCATCACGGAGAAGACATGGACATCAGCCTCATTTGGCCAGGCTACCTTGCAGCCCACAACCACCCAGCTGAGGGAGATAGTCTGATCCCCATTACAGGTGCCACCAAGACATGGCCTTCAGGGCCAGGTGGTTTATGATGAATGCCATTCTACTCATCTGCAGTTTGGAGAGTATAATGTCCTCCACCTCCATGTCCCATAGATGGAGAAGGCACCCTGCAAACAACTCTCTCACTTTCTGTCTGAACGTATTTCTCAGAGTCACCAATTGCACTGCAATGCAGCCCTGCATTCTGGTGCACTGTAATCTTCTAGTGAGGGCAAGTACTGTGGGTCTGCTCCCTGTGTGTGCGTAAGAGTTGCTGACCCTTCAAACAGGCTACCTAACAATCCAGGGTCTCCGTTTTGTCTGGCATCTCTCTCTAATGACAGTTCATCCTGAACCGATGAACCCTTGCCTGCGCTGTGAGCAGAGCCTCCCTGGATGCTTGGAGCATAGTTGGAAGTTGCCAGCCAGCCATGGCTGCTTCCACTCTAGTATCTGACTCTTGTTCAGTCAAATACCCACCCTGCAAAAACTCCTCCAGATCCTTCAGCATTGTCAGGATGTCCTTGTACTTATGCAGTGGGGCCCATCCTTCAGGGGTAGTGGCTATTGAGCTCAACAACAAAGTGGATAGACAGGCTGGGATTCCCCCCATGGATTTCCCCTTCCCTGATCTTAGTTTTATTGTGCTCATGGGCTACTTGTTGTGCCAAACTCCTATTAACTTCAATAGGGAAGGCACCAGGTTCAAGTAGCCAAAAAAGAGTCTCAGAGCCAGCAAAAGAGATACCAGGTTTAGTAGAAGTTTAAATATAGGGGTAAGTGTTCGGTTGTGGCAGGCTGGAGCACGGCCATCTTATGTACAGAAATGGTTCAGTGGCAGCAGGCTAAATATCGCCTTACATACAGTCCAGTGGCAGTGGGCTGGACAAAATCTTCACCTGACAGGGTGGTGGGCTGGACAAGATAACAACATAACTGCACTGCCCAGTGGTAGTGGGCAGGAAAGGACAGCAGCACCTTCTGATACACAGCATGTCGTTTTTGTAGCCTTTTATCTAAATGATGTTCTTCACACCCACGTGAGCCTCCTCGGGGTGCTTTCTCTCACGAGCAGAATCTCACCCAGGGTACTGCACTTTTGTTTTTGCCATTTCAGGGAAAGAAATGGGTCATAGTGTTGCCTCCACATACTCTTGGGAGCTTTTTCAGTTTTCTTCTCTTATTTTACCTGCTGTGAAATTCTCTCTCAATTGACACCCTCAGAAAAATGTTATGGAAATATTTACTGCCTATTCAGTAGTTGGTGAAATGATCTATATAAACTTCTCAACCCATATCTAATCACAGTTCACAAATTATAAATCGAATTGAGAACTTTTATTTTTAGGTAATATTTGTTTGCATTTTAAATTTCTTTTTTTTTTGTTAGTTTTGATTTCTTGGAGATGTTTTTAAACTGAATTATTTCCTTACAAAATAAATTATAATCCATTATTTAGTCTCTAATCAATTTTGACTTTGTATCTGTTTAAACTTTCTGAAAAAATAAAACATGCAGGCCCGGTGCGATAGCTCATGCCTGTAATCCCAGTACTTTGGGAGGCCGAGGTGGGTGGATCATGAGTTCAAGAGTTTGAGACCAGTCTGGCCAATATGTTGAAACCCTGTCTCTACTAAAAATACAAAAATCAGCTGGGTGTGGTGGTGCACACCAGTAGTCCCAGCTACTAGGGAGGCTGAGGCATGAGAAATGCTTGAACCCAGGAGCCAGAGGTTGCAGTGAGCTGAGATTGTACCACTGCACTTCAGTCTGGGTGATAGAGCGAGACTCTGTCTCAAAAAAACAAACGGACATGCAAATGTGTTGTTATTACTGTTCTAAATTATGCTTATGTTTTATTTTATACTTATAAAAAGCCTTTTCAATTATTACATAAAATTGTCATGCTTCATTTTGGTGTTTTAGATGTGTTATTTGTATTTAAATAAGTTATTTATGCATCTGTAGTAATATTTTTTGAACCTCATTTGGCCAGGCACAGTGGCTTACACCTGTAATCCCAGCACTTTGGAAGGCCAAGGTGGGTGGATGACCTGTGGTCAGGAGTTCGTTACTAGCCTGGCCAACATGGTGAAATCCCATCTCTACTAAAAATATAAACAAACAAACAAACAAACAAACAAAAAAACGAAGCTAAGCTTGGTGGCAGGTGCCTGTAACCCCAGCTACTTGGGAGGCTGAGGCAGGAAAATCGCTTGAACCTGGGAGGCAGAGGTTGCAGTGAGCCGAGATTGTGCCACTGCATTCCAGCCTGGGCAACAAAAACGTGAAATTCTGTGTCAAACAAAACAAAACAAAACAAAACAAAACAACAAAGCAAACAAAAAAAAAAAAAAAGCAAAAACAAAACCATCATTTAAGGGCTATTTTTGTTCTTATACAAGATGATGAATTTAATCACTTTCTATGTTTAGCTTTAGTATAATAATATAATAAACAAATTGTACAAATCTAAAAATAGGAAGTTATTTTACTTAATTATCTTGTCCAGCACACTGCCCTTGGACTGCATGTATATTCTTGTGCATCTGTGATGAGTGTTCTCAATATGACAGGTTTATCATGACACCCTGTTCCAGTGCAGAAGCTGACAGCCTTTTTGTCAGGTCTTGTGAAACAGTACAAGTAACAACAGCCATGCTCATGCATGTTCTCTTGTGTTCTTCTGTGAGTCAGAGAGTTGTCTCTGCATAGGGTGGCCATATAATAGAGTTTCAATCAATATGATTTAAAGAGAACACCTGGGGAGAATGTTCTCTGAACTAAAAAGCAATGGTTTTTATTCAAATATTCTATGTGCTATTGGCTTGACATTTCCTCTTTGATGTTGTGTGGAATGTGATTTGATACCTGTCGGTGAAGCAGCCCACATTGGGTTCTAAAAAATTAGGCATGAGCACAATGACTAAGTACGCACATAATCAGAGAGAAAAGAGAAAAACTAACTGATACCTTGTAAGGTCATTGGGCTATTTCATCAGCACTGAGTTGCTACTATTCACAGTGTACATAAGACAAAATACAAATAATATTTTCTGACACTGTACACCAGTCTTTTTTTTGATATCTCTGAACAAAAAGTAATAGCAATGGAAAAAGATAAATTATTGTATTTTAGTTGCACCAATGTGAAATGTGTGAGCATAACCTATTATCTAACTTTAAAAAAATCTATTTCCACAATGGACACTTTACTGTCCACTGTAGACAGGCTGCATAAAAACAGAGCATGGGCTGTGAAAGAACCTAGGGACTCTCACCTGAAGGCTGGGTGGAGTGAGTGCAGTTGAAATGCTCATTATATCTGAGTGGTTAACTGTTCCCCAACCTTTCCCAGTGCTTCTCACAGAGCAAGGGTCATGTGATTAGATTTATCAACAGTCATATTGATTGAAACTCTATTATATGGCCACCCTATGCAGAGACAACTCTCTGACTCACAGAAGAACACAAGAGAACATGCATGAGCATGGCTGTTGTTACTTGTACTGTTTCACAAGACCTGACAAAAAGGCTGTCAGCTTCTGCACTGGAGCAGGGTGTCATGATAAACCTGTCATATTCAGAACACTCTGAATATGTGTGTGATATGTGGGAGTGAGGGAGATCCCTGCCGCCTGTTGAGGACAGAGGCCATTTCTCCTGAGGTTAAAGATTAACCCCCCACTCTAACCACATGTGCTATCTGTGGATCTTAATCTGTCATGACCTTTTCACGTGAACCCCTTAGATTTGTAAGCCCTTAAAAGGGCCAGGAACTCTTTCTTTGGAGAGCTCGGTTCTTGAGACACAAGCCTGCCAATTCTTCTGGTCAAATAAAGCCTCTTTCTTCTTTAACCTGGTGTCTGAGGGGTTTTGTCTGTGGCTAGTCTTGCTACATTTCTTGGTTCCCTGATTGGGAAGTGAGGTGATTAATGGATGGTTGAGGCAGCCCCTTAGTTGGCTTAGGCCTGCCCTATTGAGCATCCCTGTAGGGGACTCCTGCCAGCTTGAGTGATGCGGATCCTGAGAGTGCTCCCAGGTAGGCATTTGCCCCGGTGGAACCCTTTGTCAGAGCAGTGCATGGTAGGCCCCTGTGGAGGATCAACACAGCGGCTGAACACCAGGAAGGAACCAGCGCTTGGAGTCTGGACATCTGGAATCTGGGAGGACCAGTCCTGGGAACTTGTCTGCTCCATTTGAGTGGAAGCATGGCCTGATCACCCAAGATGCGCCCTTATTGGTACTTTGATCTCAGTATTGATTTGACTTGACTTGTTTGCAAAAAGGAAAGTGAAAGTGAGTAAGTGCTTGAGTTTGAGACAGGTGAGGGAAAGGAGTGACCCCTTAACCCTTTCCTTCTTGTGGTGTGAGTGTTGTTTTATCTTGGGAGGAAGATGGGTAGAACATAAAGTAAGCCCTCTCTGCTAGGAACTATGTTAAAAATTTTTAAGAAAGCATTTATTGGAGACTGTGGAGTTACTATGACAGCAGGAAATCTTAGAACTTTGTATGAGATAGACTGACTGGCATTAGAAGTAGGTTGGCCATCTGAAGGAAGCCTAGTCAGGTCCCTTGTTTCAAAGGTATGGCACAAGGTAACTCATAAGTCCAGACACCCAGACCAGTTTACGTACATAGACACTTGGTTACAGCTGGTTTTAGACCCCCACAGTGGTTAAGAGGACAGGCAACAGTAGTACTAGTGGCAAAGGAACAGACAGCCAAGGAAGAATCCCCCTCTACCCGCCAAGGGGAGTCGGCTCCTAAAGTCCTCTCCTACCCGACATCAGAGGATTCATGGCAAGAAATGGTGCCAGTGACCCCCTACTTTCACCAAAAAGGAAGACCTCCTACTCCTGAGCCCACTGTGCCTGAGCTTCCACAAGGCCTACACACCCCTAGGCCACCCAGAGTGGAAAAGAAAGGATGCGAGACCTCAGGAAACCCCTTCCTTGGCAGCCTGTTTAAGGCCTAGAACTGGGATACAAATGCCCCTGAGAGAGCAATGGTATACTGGGGTAGATGAGGACGGGCATATGGTGGAAAGGCATGCCTTGGTGTACCAACCCTTCACCTCTGCTGATCTCCTCAATTGGATAAACAATACCCCATGCTATACTGAAAAGTCTCAAGCTACAATTGATTTGCCCCAAGCTGTTACCCAGACCCACAACCCCACCTGGGCTGATTGCCACCAGTTGCTCACATACCTCTTTAACACAGAGGAAAGGAAGAGAGTGCTCCAAGCAGCAACTAAGTGGCTGGAAAAACATGTTCCAGCTGATTACCAAAGCCCCAAGAGTATACGAGGATCCAATTACCAGGAACAGACCCCCAGTGGGACCCAAATGAAAGACAGGGTATGCGAAGTCTAACCTGATACAGAGAAGCCCTTCTGGAAGGGTTAAAGAAGGGAGACTGTAAGGAAATAAGACACTGGAAGGACAAGTGCCCCCAGTTGAAAGTGAAACAAGGTGACTCTGAGCAGGAGACCTTAGACAAGGATGAAGGGGCCTTGTTCAATCTGGCAGAAGGGTTACTGGACTGAGGGGGCCAGGCTCATGTGCCCCCAAAGAGCCCATGGTCAGGATGACAGTCGGGGGCAAGGACATTGAGTTTCTTGTCGATACTGGTGCTGAACATTCAGTAGTAACCACCCCAGTTGCCCCCTTATCCACAAAGACTGGTGATATAATTGGAGCCACAGGGGTTTTGGCAAAGCAAGCTTTCTGTTTGCCCTGGACCTGCACTGTTGGGGAGCATGAAGTGATTCACCAGTTTCTGTACATGCCTGACTGCCCCTTGCTTTGCTAAGAAGGGACTTACTTAGCAAGCTGAGAGCCACCATCTCTTTTACAAAGCACAGTTCTTTACAGCTAAAGCTACCTGGAACGGGAGTCATCACGGCTCTTATGGTTTCTCGGGAGGAGGAATGGAGACTCTTCTTAACTGAGCCAGGCCAAGAGATAGGACCAGTTCTGGCTAAGTGGTGACCAAAGTTGTGGGCGGAAGACAACCTTCCAGGGTTGGCAATCAACTAAGTCCCCGTACTCATAGAAGTTATGCCTGGGTCCCAGCCAGTCAGGCAAAAACAGTAGCCAGTTTCCAGAGAAGCTCCTGAAGGTATCCAGGTCCATCTCAAATGCCTGAAGGCTTTTGGAATTATAGTCCCTTGTCAGTCTCCATGGAACACTCCCCTCCTGCTTGTTCCCAAGCCAGGGACCAAAGACTACAGTCTGGTACAGGATTTGCACTTGGTCAACCAAGCTATAGTGACTTTGCACCCAATGGTACCTAACCTGTACATGTTGTTGGGGTTGCTGCCAGCTAAGGAGAGTGGGTTCACCTGCCTAGACCTGAAGGACGCTTTCTTTAGCATCAGACTAGCCCCTGAGAGCCAGAAACTGCTTGCCTTTCAGTGGGAGACCCGGGGTCAGGTGTCACCACTCAGTAAACTTGGACCTGGCTTCCCCAAGGGTTCAAGAACTCCTCCACCATCTTTGGGGAGGTGCTGGCTCAAGACCACCAGAAGTTTCCCGTTAGAGACCTAGGCTGCATGTTGCTCCAGTACATTGACGACCTCCTGCAGGGACACCCCATGGCAGTCGGATGTGCCAAGGGAATGGATACCCTGCTCTTGCACCTGGAGGACTGTGGGTATAAGGTGTCCAAGAAGAAAGCTCAGATCTACAGACAGCAGGTATGTTACCTGGGATTTACTATCTGACAGGGGGAGCACAGCCTGGGATCAGAAAGAAAGCAGGTCATTTGCAACCTCCCGGAGCCTAAGACCAGAAGGCAGGTGAGAGAATTCTTAGGAGCTATGGGGTTATGAAGGCTATGGATCCCAAGCTTTGCAGTACTGACCAGGCACCTGTATGGAGTCACAGAGAGGTGACAAGGAACCTTTCGAATGGGGGTCCCAATAGCAATGAGCTATTCATGACTTAAAAGAGAAACTCATGTTGGCCGCAGCCCTAGGGCTGCCTGACCTGACAAAGCCATTTACACTATATGTGTCAGAGAGAGAAAATATGGCAGTTGGAGTTTTGACCCAGACCATGGGGCCCTGGCCGAGGCTGGTGGTCTACCTCTCTAAACTACTAGACGGGATTTCTAAAGATTGGCCTCTGTGTTTGAGGGCCTTGGTAGCAACTGCCCTGCTAGCACAAGAAGTGGATAAGCTGACTCTTGGGCCAAACCTGAACATAAAGGCCTCCCATGCTGTGGTGACTTTAATGAATACCAAAGGACATCATTGGCTAACGAATGCTAGACTAACTAGGTACCAAAACTTGCTCTGTGAAAATTCTTGCATAACCACTGAAGTTGCAGCACCTTGAACCCCGCCACCCTACTCCCAGTATCAGAGAGCTCAGTTGAACATAACTGTGCAGAGGTGTTGGACTCAGTTTATTCTAGCAGGCCCAACCTCTGAGACCATCCTTGGACATCAGTAGACTGGGAGGTATATGTGGATGGGAGCAGCTTCATCAACCCACAAGGAGAGAGGTGTGCAGGATATGCAGTGGTAACCCTGGACGCTGTCGTTGAAGCCAAATTGTTGCCCCACAGCACTTCAGCCCAGAAGGCCGAACTCATTGCTTTAATTTGGGCCTTAGAGTTAGGTGAAGTTAAGACTGTAAACATTTACACTGGCTCTCGATATGCCTTCTTAACCCTCCAAGTGCATAGGGTGTTATATAGGGGAACTCCTGAGCTGACTCAGAGACTTGAAAAGCAGCATCCATCCCCTACTGGGCATCAGTCACAGCCCCCCTGCTCCCTCAGGCACCTGACCTTGTACCTACTTATTCTAAAGAAGAGAAGGACTTTCTCCAGGCAGAGGGAGGGCAAATGATACAAGAGAGATGGATTCAGTTATCAGATGGAAGAACAGCCGTGCCACAACTGCTGGGAGCTGCAGTCATACTGGCGGTGCATGAGTCCACCCACCTAGGCTAACAGTCACTTAAAAATTTGTTAGGCCAGTACTTCTACACTCACATCTGTCAGCCCTTGACAAAACAGTGGCGCAGCACTATGTCACCTGCCAGCAGCACAATGCTAGGCAAGGTCCAACCATCCCACCCAGCATACAAGCTTATGGAGCAGCCCCCTTTGATGATCTCCAAGTAAACTTCACTGAGATGCCCAAATGCAGAAGTAACAAGTATGTGCTGTTTCTAGTGTGTACATACTCTGGGTGGGTGGAGGCCTATCCACCACTAACTGAGAAAGCTCGTGAAGTAACCCATGTGCTTCTCTGAGATCTCATCTCTAGGTTTGGACTGCCTTTAAGAATCACCTCGGACAATGGGCAGGCATTTATGGTTGACTTGGTACAGAAGACAGCAAAGGTATTGGGTATCATATGGAAACTACATACCACTTAGCGACCACAGAGTTCCGGAAAGGAGGAACGGATGAATTGTACTATCAAAAATATTTTAGGGAAAGTGTGCCAAGAAACAGGATTAAAGTGGGTACAAGCTCTCCCTATGGTATTGTTTAAGATTAGATGTGAAGTTCTAAAAGAACAGGATATTCCCCTTATGAAGTATTATATCATAGGCCCCCTCCCATACCACGGGGACTCCCAGGCACTCTTTGAGAGCTAGGTGAAATTGAGTTACAGCAACAGCTACAGGCTTTAGGGAAAATTACACAAACAATTGCAGCCTTGGTAAATGAGAGGTGCCCCGTCAGCTTACTCTCTCCAGTCCACCCTTTCTCCCCAGGCGATCAGATATAGATCAAGGATTGGAATGTAGCCCCCTTGGGGCCACAGTGGAAAGGATCCAAGACCATAGTCTTGATCACTCCTACAGCCATAAAGGTAGAGGGAATCCCAGCCTGGATCCACCACAGCCACGTAAAACCTGCAGCACCTGAGACCTGGGAGGCAAGACTGAGCCTGGACTACACCTGCAAAGTGATTCTGAAGAAGACGACAAGCCCTGCCCCAGTCACACTCAGAAGCTGACTGGTCCACACATGGCTGAATAATAATAGTAGTGTTAGGAACCTGCATGTTACTTCCCTGTAGGTTACCCATATTTCTCCAGTTCTAAGAGGTTTTGTTACCACCTTAGTTCATCAAAAGACCTCAGCACAAGTGTATTACAGGAAACATTATTCATCTGTCTCGCAGGAAAACCTGGGTAGTGAAGATGAGAGTGAGAACTCCCATTAATGAGTGAGGTTCTCAAAGTGGGGAATGAAGAGAGAGGCCATTTCTCCTGAGGTTAAAGATTAACCCCACACTCTAACCACATGTGCTATCTGTAGCTCCTAATCTATCATGACCCTTTCATGTGGACCCTTGGAGTTGTAAGCCCTTAAAAGGGCCCAGAACTCTTTCTTTAGAGAACTCAGTTCTTGAGACACAAGCCTGCCAATGCTCCTGGCCAAATAAAGCCCCGTCCTTTAACCTTGTGTCTGAGGGGTTTTGTTGGTGGCTTGTCCTGCTGTACTGTGGGTCAGCTTCCCTGGAAGGTCACTCACCCACAGTGGATCACTGTATGTTGGTGTTATATTTCATTAGCAGTCCCTGGTAAACTGGGGCAGGGGGGTTGCTGTCAGGATGCTGGTGGGACCATGATAGTAACATGGAGGTAGCCTCAGACACAGGCACAGAGTGAGGGGTCAGAGAGCCTCCCTGGTCACCAGGGAGTGGCTGGAGAGCTGTGGGTGAAGGTTCAGGTTTGGACTCCTTCAGGGGCACTCCAGTTTCCTCTGACCCTGCCCTGGGGCTGGACAGCCCCCATATTCCTGTTGGTGGTGCCAACTTCAAGCCATCGGCTGCCAGCCCTTTGAAGTTCCCTCTTCTAAAAGCCTTGTTCACTGCAGAAGAATTGGAACATATAGAGAGATGAAAAGGATGAAAATGAAAGAATATAGCTCCTCCTGTTCCCATCAGAAGACACTGTCAGAAGCCTCAAGGTGTGTGTGCCATTTGGGGTCTGGCCTGGGATTCAGTGCCATAGTCTTAGCTTGTTGGCTGCCTGCCATCCCAGCTCCTCTGTGCCATTGATATGATTTGGATGTTTGTGCCCTCCAAATCTCATGTGGAAATGTGGGCCTGGTGGGAGTGTTGGAGGTGGGCCTGGTGGGAGGTCAGTGGATCATAGGGCCAGATCCCTCATGAATGGTTGGTTTAGGGCCATCCCCTTGGTGATAGTGAGTTCTCTCAAGATTTGGTTGTTTAAAAGTCTAGAACTTCCCCACTCTCTTGCTCCCTCTCTTGCCATGTGACATGCTGACACTCCTTGCCTTCCACCATGATCATAACGTTCCTGAGGCCTCACTAGAAGCAGATGCTGGTACCTGTACAGCTTACAGAGCCAGGAGCCAAAATAGACCTCTTTTCCTTTTAACATGTTTTTAAACACCATGTTTTCAAATGAGTATGATTTGACTTCTTCCTTATTATCTTGGATGTTTGTATTTATTTTGCTTGCCTGATTGCTCTGTCTACATCTTACAGTGCTATGTTGAAAAAAAAAATGGTTAAACATGACTATCCTTGCCTTGTTCCAGATCTTACGGAGAAAGTTTTCAGCTTTTTTCTGTTCAGTATAGTGTTCACTTTGGGTTTGTTATATGTGGTCTTTATTATATTCAAGTACTTTCCTTCTATAACTAATTTCTTGAGAGGTTTTTCCATAAAGAAATGTTGGATTTTATAGTTTTTTTTTTCTGCATCTATTGAGATTATCATATGACTTTTATCCATTATTCTGTTGATGTGATGTATTACATTTGTTGATTTGCATGTGTTGGACAACATCTTTGCAGCTCTGGGATGAATTCTACTTGATCATGGTAAATAATCTTGTTGATGCCCTGTTAGATTTAGTTTGCTAGCATTTTGTGGGGATTTTTGCATCTATGTTGATCAGGAAGCCTGTAGTTTTCTTTTTTAGTTGCGTCCTTGTCTGGTTTTGGTATATTTTCAAGCAGCCTGTCTTGGAGCTCACTGATTCTCTTTTCTATTTGATTTATTCTGTTGTTGATGCCTCCCATTGCATTTTCCATTTGGTCCTTTGTGGGGTTTTTTTAGCTCTAGTATTTATTTATGTTTTTAAATTATTTCAATCTCTCTTAACTTTCATTGATAAATTTATGAATTATCAATCTGTGTTTTTTTGCAGTTCCTTGAGCTTCCTTAAAACATCATTCTTGACTTCTCTGTGAGATTACACATCTTCCTTTCTTTGGAGTCAGTCTCTGGTGTTTTACATTCTCGATTTCTTGAGGTCATGGTTTCCTAAACGTTCTTGATGCTAGTGGGCATATGACAATGCCTGTGCATTGAAGGATTCAGTATTTATTTCAATTTTGCACTTCTACTTTATTTGTGCTCATTCTCCTAGAGATCCTGAGCAGGCTGATTATGATATCCCATGAGTCTGTGGTCACTGGTGCCCTAAGCCAAGGTTTACCACAAGTCCGCAGTTGGCGTGTTGCACTTTTTCAGCATTAGAGGACACTGAGACCAGGTTTGCCCCTGACCACAGCTACTGTGTTCTTCTGGCCCAGTAGAACTACAGAAAGTCCTAAAGATGATAGTCCTTCCTATTGGTTCTGCGAGTTTCTGCCTGGGACAAGAGAAAGTCCAGAAGTTTTGTCCATAGTCACCAGCTTGAGAGGCACTATGGGGTTGTGACCAGTGCAGTGCCTCACTATGGCAGGCCCAGCACTGGGCTCCAAAGCAATGTCTCACATTTGCTTCTTTTTCCTTCTTTCAAGCAGACAATGTCTCTCCCCATGCTGTGCTGCCTGAGGTTGAGGGAGGAATAGGCCTATGGCCACCAAAGCCAGCATAACACTCTGTCAACTCAAACCCCACAGCCCCAGAGACAAGCACATCCCAGGTTAAGACCCACACTGTTACATGTTGCCTGCTACTGAGGTCTATTCCTACTTGAGGCTGTAGCTGCAGAAGATCAGTGGTGATGTGGATTGGCACCTGAAACTGCGCCACTGGGACTGTGGGGCACTACCTGTTGCTCCGGTGGATCTAGCTGCTCTGTCTATGAGTAATGGCCTGGGGCCAGGGGATATCAGACTTTGGCCATGTTTGATTTCACCATTGTGTCCCCACACTGAGTTTCAAGGAAAATTCTCGCCTTCCCCCAGCAGTTGGAGCCACTCTGCACTGTGCTGCCCAAGCTTGGGGGAAGAATGATGGCAGCAGTGCCTTGGACATCAAGGCTGAAGCTCATCAGGGTCACACTCAAAGCCCAGCTGCCAGGACCAGGGCAGTCCTTGAACACCCCCCAGGTCCACACTGCCAGGGCCTGCCTGCCACTGAGGTTCACTCATGGGCTGATGCCACTGTAGAAGGTCAGCGATGGTGTGAGATGGAATACAAGGCCATCCTATGGGGCTGAATGTTTCTGTTCAGCACTGGCATGCATCTTGAAGCTCCATCTCTAGGTCCTGGCTCTACAATATGGAAACATCATTATTAGCTTCTGGTGGGACAGGACTTTATAGAACACCTGGGGGAATTCTCATTAAAAATGATATTTTAAAAAGCTGTATTGGCAAGCAGTACCCAGTTGAAAGATTTGCACTATGTGGTAATATTATGCATGTTAGAACTCTAAGAGAGTTAATAGAACAATTTAGAACTTTAAATAAAATTAACTCAGAAAAGCAGCAGGTATCTTTTGTAGCACAGTTTACTCAAAATTTCTTAAAAACTAAAAATCAAAAAATTTAAAACAAAAGTAAGATTAGGAGATGGGATTCAGACAAGTCATTAATGTCCAATCCTGATCTGAGGACCAGGTGACAAAATTTCAAACATTTTCAACAGAGATTATATTTTTAAGGCTCAGACAGAATTTTCAAAACCACCAACACGGTTTTTAAGGCTCCAGGCCAAACAGGTAAAATAATTGGAACCACCTGCAAGACAAAGGAAATGCAGACAAAACAATAACCGGATTACACAAAATAATTCATTTAGACAACAACCTAACTCACAACAAGAATAAATGATTCAAGACACTCAAACACCCAGGTATCAACAGAGACAAACAGAATATGTACCCAAACAAAGGAAATAATACAAGCTGTTCTGACAATCATGAGGCGGTCATGGTCTCCATGATAAAGAGGCCCAACAGGAGGATAATTACCCCTCTATTATATTAGTCATTAATAAAGAAAATGATACCAATATAGACAATACTACTAATTTCTGTACCTTTCTTATAGATATTGGTGCTCAATTTTCTTTTCCTTTTTTTTTTTTTTTTTTTTTTTTTTGAGACTGAG
Organism: Macaca mulatta; assembly: GCF_049350105.2. Lineage (NCBI taxonomy): Eukaryota > Metazoa > Chordata > Mammalia > Primates > Cercopithecidae > Macaca > Macaca mulatta. Next base: position 53,666,754 of record NC_133414.1, read on the forward strand.
TCTCACTCTGTCCCCCAGGATGGAGTGCAGTGGCGCAATCTCAGTTCAATGCAAGCTCCACCTCCTGGGTTCATGACATTCTCCTGCCTCGACCTCTTGAGTAGCTGGGACTACAGGCGCCCGCCACCATGCCCGGCTATTTTTTTTGTATTTTTAATAGAGACGGGGTTTCACTGTGTTAACTAGTATGGTCTCTATCTCCTGACCTCGTGATCTGCCTGCCTCGGCCTCCCAAAGTGCTGGGATTATAAGTGTAAGCCACCGCATCCGCTGGTGCTCAGCTTTCTATACTTAAATTTGTTTTCCCTCCTATATCCAGTGACAATAAAGATAAAATAAAGGTTGTGGGATTGGACAGTTCTGTGGTAGAAGGAGAAATAACTACACTTTCTATTTGAAAGACATGACAGAACACCATCACAGATAACAATGACTTACTACCTTTATTAGAAAACATATTGAGAATGGACTGAATTTCTTTTATAAAGCATTTACTCAAGACAGATGAATTAGGAGAAATAAAATAAAAGTGTTATTTCACTTCAGTGGACACTATGACCTTACCAAAATCATTCAAAGTGACTTTTATACCACAATACCCCTTGAAGTTAGGACATACTAAGATAAGACAAAAAATAATGAGTTACTTGAGGATAAAATAATTGAAGCTGCATTTTCTCCAGGCACTTTCCTGATCTGGCCAGCTAGGAAATCTGCTGGACTCTATGGATTCACAGGAGTTTATAGACAACTCAACAAACACTCATCATTAATGGAAGGAGCACGACCAGGTGCAGACCCAGCAATCAGGTTTCCACACACCCAGGAGGATACTATGTAGTTGTTGATTTGTCTAATATGTTCTTTGCACAATATTACTTACTTGTATGAGAAGGAAAATGAGGTCAATTCACTAGTTTACCATAAGGAGCCCTAAATAGCCCTGTAATTGAACACAATGTGCTCACAAGTCACTTCAGTGATTTAAAAATTAATCCTCAGGTGATTTTGTATATGGATGTTATTATCTTGATAAACATAAATTAAAACAATTGATAGAAGACAAATGAAAACTTATCAAATTTTTAATCTTTCATCCTTCGGAGGGTCATAATATTCCTAAAAACTTGACTGATGTCTCTGGACCTTGTACTTTCTCCAGGTTTTTATCATATTTTTAGGAATATAATAGTCCTTTGAGGGATGACAGATACCACACTCTATCATGAATAAGATTTTAAGAATAACAGAAGCTACCAGTAAAGAAGAACATCTGAGATTAATTGTATTTTTGGTTCATTTGTCTATTTTTTTTCATCCTTAAGATTTTATATCTTTATTTTTTTATTTTTTAATTATTATACTTTAAGTTCTAGGGTACATGGGCATAACGTGCAGGTTTTTTACGTATGTATACTTGTGCCATGTTCACGTGCTGTACCCATCAACTCATCAGCACCCATCAACTCATCTTTTACATCAGGTATAACTCCCAATGCAATCCCTCCCCCCTCCCCGCTCCCCATGATAGGCCCCGGTGTGTGATGTTCCCCTTCCCGAGTCCAAGTGATCTCATTGTTCAGTTCCCACCTATGAGTGAGAACATGCGGTGTTTGGTTTTCTGTTCTTGCGATAGTTTGCTGAGAATTATGGTTTCCAGCTGCATCCACGTCCCTACAAAGGACACAAACTCATCCTTTTTTATGGCTGCATAGTATTCCATGGTGTACATGTGCCACATTTTCTTAATTTAGTCTGTCACTGATGGACATTTGGGTTGATTCCAAGTCTTTGCTATTGTGAATAGTGCCGCAATAAACATACGTGTGCATGTGTCTTTATAGCAGCATGATTTATAATCCTTTGGGTATATACCCAGTAATGGGATGGCTGGGTCATATGGTACTTCTAGTTCTAGATCCTTGAGGAATCGCCATACTGTTTTCTACAATGGTTGAACTAGTTTACAGTCCGACCAACAGTGTAAAAGTGTTCCTATTTCTCCACATCCTCTCCAGCACCTGTTGTTTCCTGACTTTGTAATGATTGCCATTCTAACTGGTGTGAGATGGTATCTCATTGTGGTTTTGATTTGCATTTCTCTGATGGCCCGTGAAGATGAGCATTTTTTCATGTGTCTGTTGGCTGCATACATGTCTTCTTTTGAGAAGTGTCTGCTCATATCTTTTGCCCAATTTTGATGGGGTTGTTTGTTTTTTTCTTGTAAATTTGTTTGAGGTCTTTGTAGGTTCTGGATATTAGCCCTTTGTCAGATGAGTAGATTGCAAAAATTTTCTCCCATTCTGTAGGTTGCCTGTTCACTCTGATGGTAGTTTCTTTTGCTGTGCAGAAGCTCTTTAGTTTAATGAGATCCCATTTGTCAATTTCGGCTTTTGTTGCCGTTGCTTTTGGTGTTTTAGACATGAAGTCCTTGCCCATGCCTATGTCCTGAATGGTATTATATAGATTTTCTTCTAAGGTTTTTATGGTATTAGGTCTAACATTTAAGTCTCTAATCCATCTTGAATTAATTTTCATATAAGGAGTAAGGAAAGGATCCAGTTTCAGCTTTCTACTTATGGCTAGCCAATTTTCCCAGCACCATTTATTAAATACGGAATCCTTTCCCCATTTCTTGTTTTTCTGAGGTTTGTCAAAGATCAGATGGCTGTAGATGTATGGTATTATTTCTGAGGACTCTGTTCTGTTCCATTGGTCTATATCTCTGTTTTGGTACAAGTACCATGCTGTTTTGGTTACTGTAGCCTTGTAGTCTAGTTTGAAGTCAGGTAGCATGATGCCTCCCGCTTTGTTCTTTTGACTTAGGATTGTCTTGGCAATTCAGGCTCTTTTTTGGTTCCGCATGAACTTTAAAGCAGTTTTTTCCAATTCTGTGAAGAAACTCATTGGTAGCTTGATGGGGATGGCATTGAATCCATAAATTACCTTGGGCAGTATGGCCATTTTCATGATATTCATTCTTCCTATCCATGAGCATGGTATGTTCTTCCATTTGTTTGTGTCCTCTTTTATTTCACTGAGCAGTGGTTTGTAGTTCTCCTTGAAGAGGTCCTTTACATCCCTTGTAAGTTGGATTCCTAGGTATTTCATTTTCTTTGAAGCAATTGTGAATGGAAGTTCATTCATGATTTGGCTCTCTGTTTGTCTGTTACTAGTGTATAAGAATGCTTTTGATTTTTGTACATTAATTTTGTATCCTGAGACTTTGCTGAAGTTTCTTATCAGCTTAAGGAGATTTTGGGCTGAGAATTTGGGGTTTTCTAAATATACAATCATATCATCTGCAAACAGGAACAATTTGACTTCTTCTTTTCCTAACTGAATACCCTTTATTTCTTTCTCTTGCCTGATTGCTCTAACCAGAAATTCCAACACTATGTTGAATAGGAGTGGTGAGAGAGGGCATCCCTGTCTTGTGCCAGTTTTCAAAGGGAATTTTTCCAGTTTTTGCCCATTCAGTATGATATTGACTGTGGGTTTGTCATAAATAGCTTTTATTATTTTGAGATATGTTCCAGCAATACCGAATTTATCGAGCGTTTTTAGCATGAAGGGCTGTTGAATTTTGTCAAAGGCCTTTTCTGCATCTATTGAGATAATCATGTGGTTTTTGTCTTTGGTTCTGTTTATATGCTGGATTACGTTTATTGATTTGCGAATGTTGAACCAGCCTTGCATCCCAGGAATGAAGCCCACTTGATCATAGTGGATAAACTTTTTGATGTGCTGCTGGATCTGGTTTGCCAGTATTTTATTGAGGATTTTTGTATCGATGTTCATCAGGGATATTGGTCTAAAATTCTCTTTTTTTGTTGTATCTCTGCCAGGCTTTGGTATCAGGATGATGTTGGCCTCAGAAAATGAGTTAGGGAGGATACCCTCTTTTTCTATTGATTGGAATAGTTTCAGAAGGAATGGTACCAGCTCCTCCTTGTACCTCTGATAGAATTCAGCTGTGAATCCATCTGGTCCTGGACTTTTTTTCGTTGGTAAGCTATTAATTATTGCCTCAGTTTCAAAGCCTGCTATTGGTCTATTCAGGAATTCAGCTTCTTCCTGGTTTAGTCTTGGGAGAGTGTAAGTGTCCAGGAAATTATCCATTTCTTCTAGATTTTCTAGTTTATTTGCGTAGAGGTGTTTATAGTATATTTCTGATGGTAGCTTGTATTTCCATGGGGTCAGTGGTGATATCCACTTTATCATTTTTTATTGCATCTATTTGATTCTTCTCTCTTTTCTTCTTTATTAGTCTTGCTAGTGGTCTATCAATTTTGTTGATCTTTTCAAAAAAACTCCTGGATTCATTGATTTTTTTGGAGGGTTTTTTGTGTTTCTATCTCCTTCAGTTCTGCTCTGATCTTAGTTATTTCTTGCCTTCTGCTAGCTTTCGAATGTGTTTGCTCTTGCTTCTCTAGTTCTTTAAATTGTGATGTTAGGGTGTCAATTTTAGATCTTTCCAGCTTTCTCTTGTGGGCATTTAGTGCTATAAATTTCCCTCTACACACTGCTTTAAATGTGTCCCAGAGATTCTGGTGTGTTGTATCTTTGTTCTCATTGGTTTCAAAGAGCATCTTTATTTCTGTCTTCATTTCGTTATGTACCCAGTAGTCATTCAGGAGCAGGTTATTCAGTTTCCATGTAGTTGAGCGGTTTTGATTGAGTTTCTTAGTCCTGAGTTCTAGTTTGATTGCACTGTGGTCTGAGAGACAGTTTGTTATAATTTCTGTTCTTGTACATTTGCTGAGGAGTGCTTTACTTCCAATTATGTGGTCAATTTTGGAATAAGTGCAATGTGGTGCTGAGTAGAATGTATATTCTGTTGATTTGGGGTGGAGAGTTCTGTAGATGTCTATTAGGTCTGCTTGCTGCAGAGATGAGTTCAATTCCTGGATATCCTTGTTAACTTTCTGTCTCCTTGATCTGTCTAATGTTGACAGTGGGGTATTGAAGTGTCCTATTATTATCGTATGGGTATGGGAGTCTAAGTCTCTTTGTAAGTCTCTAAGGACTTGCTTTATGAATCTGGGTGCTCCTGTATTGGGTGCATATATATTTAGAATAGTTAACTCTTCCTGTTGAATTGATCCCTTTACCATTATGTAATGGCCCTCTTTGTCTCTTTTGATCTTTGATGGTTTAAAGTCTGTTTTTTCAGAGACTAGTATTGCAACCCCTGCTTTTTTTTTTGTTCTCCATTTTCTTGGTAGATCTTCCTCCATCCCTTTATTTTGAGTCTATGTATTTCTCTGCATGTGAGATGGGTCTCCTGAATACAGCATACTGATGGGTCTTGACTCTTTATCCAGTTTGCCAGTCTGTGTCTTTTAATTGGAGCACTTAGCCCCTTTACATTTAAGGTTAATATTGTTATGTGTGAACTTGATAATGTCATGATGATGTTAACTGGTTATTTTGCTCGTTAGTTGATGCAGTTTCTTCTTAGCCTCGATGGTCTTTACATTTTGGCAAGTTTTTGCAATGGCTGGTACCGGTTGTTCCTTTCCATGTTTAGTGCTTCCTTCAGGGTCCCTTGTAAGGCAGGCCTGGTGGTGACAAAATCTCTAAGCATTTGCTTGTCTGTAAAGGATTTTATTTCTCCTTCACTTGTGATACTTAGTTTGGCTGGATATGAAATTCTGGGTTTAAGATTCTTCTCTTTAAGAATGTTAAATATTGGCTCCCATTCTGGCTTATAGAGTTTCTGCTGAGAGATCTGCTGTTAGTCTCATGGGCTTCCCTTTGTGTGTAACCCGACCTTTCTCTCTGGCTGCCCTTAAGAATTTTTTCCTTCATGTCAACTTTGGTGAATCTGGCAATTATGTGTCTTGGAGTTGGTCTTCTCGAGGAGTATCTTTGTGGCGTTCTCTCTATTTCCTGAATTTGAATGTTGGCCTGCCCTACTAGATTGGGGAAGTTCTCCTGGATGATATCCTGAGGAGTGTTTTCCAACTTGGTTCCATTTTCCCCTTCACTTTCAGGCACCCCAATCAGAGGTAGATTTGGTCTTTTTACATAATCCCATACTTCTTGCAGGCTTTGTTCATTTCTTTTCTTCTTTTTTCTTTTGATTTTTTTTCTCACTTCATTTCATTCATTTGATCCTCAGTTGCTGATACTCTTTCTTCCAGTTGATCGAGTCAGTTACTGAAGCTTGTGCATTTGTCATGTATTTCTCGTGTCATGGTTTTCATCTCTGTCAATTCGTTTATGGTCTTCTCTGCATTAATTATTCTAGTTATCAATTCTTCCACTCTTTTTTCAAGATTTTTAGTTTCTTTGCACTGGGTACGTAATTCCTCCTTTAGCTCTGAGAAGTTTGATGGACTGGAGTCTTCTTCTCTCATCTCGTCAAAGTCATTCTCTCTCCAGCTTTGATCCATTGCTGGCGATAAGCTGCGTTCCTTCGCAGGAGGCGATGCGCTCTTATTTTTTGAATTTCCAGCTTTTCTGCCCTGCTTTTTCCCCATCTTTGTGGTTTTATCTGCCTCTGGTCTTTGATGATGGTGACGTAGTGATGGGGTTTTGTTGTGGGTGTCCTTCCTGTTTGTTAATTTTCCTTCTAACAGTCAGGACCCTCAGCTGTAGATCTGTTGGAGATTGCTTGAGGTCCACTCTAGACCCTATTTGCCTGGGTATCAGCAGCAGAGGCTGCAGAAGATAGAATATTGCTGAACAGCGAGTGTACCTGTCTGATTCTTACTTTGGAAGCTTCCTCTCAGTGGTGTACTCCACTGTGTGAATTGTGGGGTGTCGGTCTGCCCCTAGTGGGGTATGTCTCCCAGTTAGGCTACTCAGGAGTCAGGGACCCACTTGAGCAGGCAGTCTGTCCGTTCTCAGATCTCAACCTCCGTGTTGGGAGATCCACTGCTCTCTTCAAAGCTGTCAGACAGAGTCGTTTGCATCTGCAGAGGTTTCTGCTGCTTTTTTGTTGTTGTTGTTGTTTAGCTGTGCCCTGTCCCCAGAGGTGGAGTCTACAGAGACAGGCAGGACTCCTTGAGCTGCTGTGAGCTCCACCCAGTTCGAGCTTCCCAGCCAGTTTGTTTATCTACTTAAGCCTCAGCAATGGCAGGCACCCCTCCCCCAGCCTCACTGCTGCCTTGCTGTGAGATCGTAGACTGCTGTGCTAGCAATGAGGGAGGCTCCGTGGGCATGGGAACCTCCCGGCCAGATGTGGGATATAATCTCCTGGTGTGCCCGTTTGCTAAGATCCTTGGTAGAGCACAGTATTGGGCTGGGAGTTACCCGATTTTCCAGGTGTTGTGTGTCTCAGTTCCCATGGCTAGGAAAAGGGATTCCCTTCCCCCTTGAGCTTCTCAGTTGAGGCAATGCCTTGCCCTGCTTCAGCTCTTTCTGGTCAGGCAGCAGCAGCTGAGCAGCACCAACTGTCTCACACTCCCTAGTGAGATGAACCCGGTACCTCAGTTGAAAATGCAGAAATCACCTGTCTTCTGTGTCGCTCACGCTGGGAGTTGGAGACTGGAGCTTTTCCTATTTGGCCATCTTGCTTGCGCCCCCCCCCCTTTTTTTTTTAAGTAGAGAAGAGGTTTCTCCATGTTTCCCAGGCTGTTGTTGAATACCTGGCTTCCAGGGATCCTCCTGCCTTGGCCTCCTAAAGTGCTGGAATTAGAATCATGAGCCTCCACACCCAGTCTCTTAATTGTACTTTTGGGATACTGTACTCTTTGGAGACAACAGATACCACACTTAGAGATTGCTTTGCAACTTCTTTATAGGATAACTAGGAATTCATCACAATTTCAATGGGAACAGAACAATGACAAGCTTTTCAATAGCTTAAGATACTGTTAGGGAATTTCAGAGTCTTATAAAGTGTACCGAGGCAATAATTATAGATTAGAAGTGTTCTACACAAAGATTATGCCTCTTGGTCACTTTGGACAAAAATTAATGTTAAAGATATACCAATGGATTATTTATAAAGAAACCTCTTATTCTACATACAAGTATTCTACTTTAGAAATATTGAAATGGGTAACTTATGAGCCCTTTGGCATACAGAAACTATTACAGGCAAAGCAGGCACCACAATAGGAACTCCAAAACTTCTATTGCCATTGGTGCAGTTAACACCTGAAAGTATTGCAGATGCAGCTATTGATGCAAAAACACTGACATGGTACATTGAATTGTACATTCAGGAGAGAGATGGGAAACCTGATGGTGGGTGCAGCTTCTTCACTGAAAGAATTTCAGAACTTTCTGTGGTAGACTTCCAGAGATATCACTGAGGAAGGAACAAATCCAGTATCTAACAGGGCAATGGGGGTTTCTCCTGGTCACCTGAAGTGTCTAACACTTGGTTTACGGATGCATCGGCCTCTGCAGCCGCAGGATACACTCTCAGGAAGGCAGGAGCTGTCAGGCCAGCTGATCTTCTTGTACTGAAGGACCTAGTGGCAGTTCTGTCAGCAATCAGAAAATCATTAAGAGAAAGGCAATCTGATAAACATGTATATGCTGACTCACGGGTAGTGGTCAGTGGGATAGCTCTGTAGGCATCTAAGCAGAAAATTAATGATTGGAACATGAATGGAAGACTTTTATGGTCTGTAGAACTATAGAAAGAATTAGAACAGCCTTCATGCCATTTAAAGACATGCGTCACCCATACAGATGTACACTAAAAGGAAGAAAATCCAGAATCTGAATTTCATAATAGGCTGTGTGTGGTGTGTCTCATACCTGTAATCCCAGGACTTTGGGAGGCTGAGGTGGGCAGATCACGTGAGGCCAAGAGTTCAGGACCAGCCTGGCCAACATGGTGAAAATATGTCTCTACCAAAAAATATGAAAAATTAGTTAGGTGTTGTGGCTCATGCCTGGAATCCCAGCTACTTGGGAGGCTGAGGCAGGAGAATTGCTCGAACTTGGGAGGCGCAGGTTGCAGTGAGTCGAGACTGTGCCACTGCACTCCAGCCTGGGGGACAGAGTGAGACTCCATGTCAAAAACAACAAGCAAACAAACAAATCTCATAATAAAGTAGATGCTTTGGCACACAAAATTACAATTAAGATAATAAATGACTCCTAGAAAATAAAAAATAAAATCTATCCAAGAGACCAGTTGGCTCTTCATGAGCATTCAGGATGCCAGGGCATCATTGCCATGAACAGTTGGCTCAAAAACACAATATACAAATTAATACTAAAGAATTTTAAGAGTTAATTAATCCATGAATCACACACAAAACTGGTAAAAAAAAAACGAAAACAAAACAAAATTTATCATCTAATGACAAAGACAAACCTATGTACACTAACCAGATTGTACAGATTGATCTCATAGACTGTCCTAAATCAAATAGCAATCAATATTTTTTTGTATGATAGTAGATACATAGTCAGGATGAGGACTGGCAATCTCCTCACCACATCCAGATGCAAAAAATACTTGAAACAGTTTACATATTTAGGTGGCACTTTTTGGTCCCCAGTAATTGTAGAATCAGTCAAGGATTCCATTTTACAGTTTGTGAAACACAGTTACAAGATAGAAATCGACATGTGATATAACTTTTACTTACTCTATAATCCAACTGCATCAACCTACATAGAAAGATTTAATAGTTTATTAAAATAGCTCACATCATTAATCAAAGACCATGATTGAAAAGGATGTCATAATAAATTATGAGAAGCATTGGTATTTGTCAACATCAAAGAGAAAGCAAATACTCCACCCCTTACTAATTATATAATAAGAGAGAGAAATATATGGTACAACATACACTTATCACATCCAATTTACCAATAAGGAAATATAAATGTATTGCTAAAGACAAGATACCTAGAAAGATGGAGGCATTAGCCTACTCCCACCCAAACACCCTATGTGTGAATGGAGGATAGGGTGATGATCCTAACCGGAGTTATCTTCTCCACTTCCCTGAGGAGAAAAGAGCAACACCTGACGAGGGTCAGAATAAACTGGCTGATTTATTGGACTGGGAAATGATTATAAAACTTAGTATATAGTTTTGTAGCACTTTATTAAAAGGGTGTGGGTGATTGGGTGGGTGGGGATGAGTTCTTGGATTATTCTCTTAACAGAGAAAATGGTAGAATTAATGGACTGTGGTTCTGGACAAGGTAGAATGCTCAAAATGGAGGTGTTTGTACAAGTCATCTAACAGAATAGGATGGCCCACTCAGTCACTTTGCCAAGAATTCAGTAGAAGTCTCAGACTCAGGCCTTCTAAGAAATAGGGGGAGACACAAGCTTAGCAGCGGTTATCATAGCAACTGATACCTTAATAGTAAGTGTTCTTAGAATAGCTTATTTATCTCTGAGTGTGTACCACCTTTAGCCCCAGAGAGTGACTGTTGTCCTGTCTGCCATTGTCCCCATACCATTCCCATGCCCATGCTCATACCCAAGCTTCCCTGATTTTATCTCATTCAGAATCTTATTGGAAAGACCCATGAGGAAAAGTGTATAGAGGCAGTCCCAGGACAAGTCTAATCTCACACTTAGATATCTTACCATTGTAAACACTTTACCTGAGACACTAACTCAGAGTTACTCATACAAGATTTCCTGTGGATCAGAGGCCTGGTTTACTCTAAAGTGAAGGCCCTAGCCTTAGTCCCTAAATCCACTAGCCAGGTTGATGTATTCAAGTGCACTTGACTCAGCCACATCATTCAAATGCAGAAACCTTTTGTAAAGATGGATCATCTGACAGAGGCTTAGGCGTCTCTCCATTAAAGGGTTTTCTTCAACTCCCCCACCCCTAGGCTGCAGCTTCCAAACTGCAGGAAGATGTCTAAAACCACTCCTGTTGGGAGCAAAAACAGTCTCCTACACTCCTTATGAAGACAACCTTTCTAAAAGAAACCCTTTGAGAATCTTTGACTTGGAGGCTGCCATTTTACCTTATATCTTTCTCTTAGGGGTGGCCCAGTCAAAGGAAGACACTACACAGGGTATTTGGTGTCTTCGAGTTCATAGTTCAAAGGCAAGACTGAAGAAGTAACGGAGGCTTAGTGGATGGTTTTGACCCTTCAGCCCTGGGTTATGGGCCCAGCACCCTCCTGTCATGCGAGCTTTTACCATGCATCCTCATGGTCCATTCTTCCACCTGCTTCCCAGGGGAAATCCTCAGTCAGATGCCACACACCTATGGCAGTAGCCTAGCCTAGTGACTTAATATATTGCTTATTGTCCCAAAGGAATGAGGCTGAGGAACAAAATGTGATGTAAAGAGTTTACTTGAGTCAAAATGAGGACAGCTCCCTGGAACCCAGACCTAAAGTAACCTTGGACATGAGCTTCCTTAGACCCTTGTTACAAGCAGTCTTGCAAAGTCAAAAAAGGAAGACAGGAAGTGCACTCATGCAAAGTGGTTTGTTAAGGATTTTCAGCTGGATTTTGTAGCTAATGCCTGTAATGCCAGCACTTTGGGAGGCCAGGGCAGGAGGGTCACTTGAGTCCAGGTGTTTGAGATCAGGCTGGGCAACACAGGGGGACTCTGGTCTCCACCAATAAATAAATAATTTAAACATTAGCTGGGCATGGTGGCATGTGCCCCTGTGGGGGCAGTTTTATTAACATGGCAGTAATATGAACATACCTAATGCCACTAAAATGTATGCTTGAATATGATGAAAATGGCAAATTCCATATAATGTGTATTTTACCACAATTAAAAACAAAACCAAAGAAATACCCTCTCTTAGACTTGGAGTAAAGGAGTTTAGGGGTTTGTTGAAGAGGGTCATGGGCAGTGTGATAAATCCATTAGCAATTTGGAATATCTTCCTCTTCTCAAGGGATCTAGAAAGAAGCAAATAGAAATTGTGAGTAACAGTAGTTTCTGGGATTAAGAATGAAAGGCAAGGAGAAGCTTAGCTAACAGCACGCTCTGTTCACCATTTCACTGCATTTGCACTCTGAGTTAGTGTGAGTTCTGGAGTCAACTGTCTTCTTGAGTCACTGTTGTTTGGGGAGTGGGGGATTAGAAACATTTCAGAGCAACTGGAGCTGTTACTATATCTGTTGGAGGGGCCTGGTAGACTGTGTGTGTGACCCCAAGGGTCTGAAGAATCCCACTGAGTGTAAACATTTTGGTGTTGATGGGGTTCATGACATGCGACCCCAAAACATTGCCCCTTGGAATTTGAGAGCACAGCAGAAGCGGTAAGGTCACTCTCACCCTCCCCTCACCCTTCTTCCCTGAAGCAGATTATAAAACTTGGAAAACACACTTCCCAAATAACTTGAGGAAGTACTCCTCTATAGCGTTTAAAAGTCAGTTCTATTACTTTTAAATGCAGAGATTATACTAAAAATAGCAGATGTTAATTCACCACATAAAACGATTAAAATGATGCCTTTTATGGGATGTATATTTGACACAACATGTTTTCATTGTGGTAAAACAAAACAAAACAAAACAAATAACACATCCCATGAAATATGCCATCTGGGGTCTCTGGGTGAATGTCAGAGTGAATAGGAACAGGTGCAGCAGCGGACGCTGCATGAATGAGAGAGATCATGGCCCGGAGAGATGTGGTGCAACTGGCCAGGGAGCCATGGGAACGCTGCTGGGCTGCCTCACGCTGAGGGCAGCGGCGTAGGCTGGCTCTAAGAGGAGCGTCGCCTCGTGGGAGCGCGTGGCAGTGGGGCGAGGGCGGAGTTTCCGGGGGCCTGCGCTGCATCTCGGAGGCCAGAAGGCACTGCCTGGAGACACCGGTGACAACCGTGGCGGTGGGGACGGGCACCGCACTGGAGGTGAAGTTCCATAACCCAGTTGAACTCTAAGGCTGAAGACTGAAGAAAGATAAGGGACATGGACTAATCTGGAAATAAGGACATCTTTGGAAACTTTATTTTCATCCACAGTAATCATGTAAAGTGTCAAGTGGAATTGATTTCTTCATCTTATTCTGCTTATTGGGAAGAACATGGCTTCAAGGATTTTAAGTTCCCTTTAGTTTTACATGAACCCTATAGGAAGCAGAGCCCCTAAAGGGCTTGGGAATAACAAGAAGCAATTGAGGACAGAGAAGCTTGCCCTCTGTTTTCCTTCCCCCTTCAAACAAAAGGATTTAGAACTCCAATCATAACAGCTGTAGCCATCAAGAGAAAAATGAATTAAGTCGCCATTGCCAGACTCCAATCCCTGGTGAAGTACGGGTGCGGGAGTGGCCGCATTGAGAAACCTGCCTGAAGGAGACAAAGACTGCAGGAAATGCAGCTTCTCTCTAAAGTTGCAAGGGACCTCAGGTTCCTTCTTGGATTGACATAGAAACACAGGGCATACCTCTTTTAGGAACAGCTCATATTTTGTAGAGTGTTATTGAGAAGGGAGTGTAGTCTCTGCAGAATAATTTTTCCTAAAATTTTCCGCCAAACCCTGATACTCTCCCCTTCTTTCAGAGACCTGCCTGCATCCATGAGCTATCCCTTGATCTGCCTGTCTGTGTTCTCCACTTGCAGTCATTTGCATGGGTACAGCCTACTACTTGTCTCCATATTGTAAACCGTACAAGTTGTGTTTCCTAGTTTCCCCTTTTGCCTTGTTCTGAGGAGATGGTTTTCCATCATTTGGAATCCCCTTTCCTCCTCCCATGTGCTTTCCTTCATTTGAGTTCTGTCAACCTTTGGCTTTATCTGGGAGGGGCGAGGGTGATCATTTGAAATTTTCTGTGTCCCTGGTTTCCTTCTGCATTCCTCTCTGTTGCTTCCATCATCCCATTTTTCTTGTCTGTTCTGCCTCTCTGTGGGCCTGGGCTATGTGGTGGGGCAGATTTCCCTTCAGAGCTCCAATGTGCCTGCAGAGATTCAAACCCAACAAGTATGTCCTGGTCTCAGCAGCCACCATCATCCTAGTGGGAGCTATGACACTCTTCTTTGCCTTTACGTGTCCAGGACTAAGCCTCTGTGTGTCACCTGCAGTGCCCATCTACAGTGCAATTTTGCTTCTCTATGTGCTGGCCAACGTCAGCATGGCCACCTTCATGGACCCAGGGATTTTCCCTCTAGCTGAGGAAGATAAAAACAAGGAAGATGATTTCCCAGCTCCCCTTCACAAAACAGTGGAGATCAAGGGCATCCAGCCACACATGAAATGGTGTGCCACCTGCTGCTTCTGCCATCCCCCTCGATGCTTCTGCAGTGTCCGTGACAACTGTGTGGAGGAATTTGATCATCACTTCCCTGGATGTACAACTGTATTGGTCGCTGGAACTACCATTATTTCTTCCTCTTCCTCCTTTTGTTGGCAGCCCACATTGTGGCCGTGTTTGCTTTTGGCCTCCTTTATTTCCTCTACCACACAGAGGAACTCTCAGGGGTCTGCACAGCTGTCACAATAGCAGTAATGTGTGTGGCTGGCTTATTCTTCATCCCTGTAGCTGGCTTCAAGGGATTTCATGTGGTGCTGGTAACTAGGGTACATAGAATGAACCAACAGGTTGTAGGTAAATTCCAGGGAGGTGTGAACCCCTTCACCAAGGCTGCTGTAACAATGTTAGCTGTGTTCTCTGCAGTTCCCCAGCACTCAGGTATTTGGGGGGACAAAATTGCTGCCTCTGCTAAATTGTGCAGGAAAGGTAAGTGTTGGCCTTTGGCTTGTTGAAGGCATTGCCCAGTGTTAGTTGAATATCAAGTCAGAGTATCCTGCAAAGGAAGTGGCAGGAATAAGAGAAGCTAGGTCACCATACAAATTTCCTAACAATTTCTCCCATCTTTGCGTGGTCTCAGAAGTGATCTTTCACTCATGTAGAGAACTGTAGTGTGAGTTTCCTAGCCCTCCATCCTCTCCATATGTCAGATGTGGGTCAGATGGCAGCCTTGCAGGGCTTAAGTGAATATGGTAGGGCCTCTTGAGGCCATCTGGAGCCAGGTCTGCCATAAATGAGACCACAGTGGAGGTGATGGCTACTGAGAAGAACATGGTGGAGGGCATGGGGGCTGAGCTGTGAAATACACACTCAGCTGCCCTCACTGAGCTCTCAATGGAAAAGGAAACTGACAAAGGGTCAAGTCATGAGGGATATGTTTCTGGAACCATTTATAACAGTTGAGGGACTAGAACATGATTTCTCAATCTATTCCAGGCCCTTTTGCTTCACTGGACTCCCATTTTGTGCTTTTGTAGAAAATCGATTTTTGTATTCTGTGTGCTCAGGTATTGCGAAAATTTTTCCCTCTCACATCAGGCTGAAAAGCCACCTTTCTTGGGAGGTTTTGTGCCTAGAAGACTACTTCTCTACCACATGGGATGGGAGTGTGAACAATTCAGTCTTTGAAAATCAAATGTATGTGGGTCTCTGACGAGGCTGGTGTAAAACTGTGTATGTGAGAGTCCAGATATTCAATAAGTATTCATCTCTGTGTAACAGGTTCTCCAACTGGTATAGTGAAAAAAGCTCTGCCAGTATCTTTGTTTCTTCTATCTGGACATTCTAGAAGACAAGGAACAAGAAAACGTGTAAAAATATACCCTGTATCCTGGTGGCTATTTGGAAGGAAGCAGAGAAACCTGGAGAAGAGTGCGATAGGCCTGGGATCTCTGTCAGTTTTGAGCCATTGTCTCTGTCAGTTTGTGAGTCTGGGTTTGCCCATCTGTGCAGTGATAAAGTGTGAATTTGTATGTTTATCTAGGGAGTGGAATGTATGCATTTAAAAGTCTGGAATGCTTTGGTTTCATTTTCTTGCCAGATTTTCCTGGCAACACCTCCCTTATCATATTGAATACTACTGATCAGAGCAGATATCCTTGTTTTTTTTCTGATCTTACATATTAAAAGTTCAGTTTTTTACCATCAAAATACTGTTTTGGGTTTTTCATATATGACTTACAGAAAGTTGAGGGCATTGTCTTCTATTCATACTTTATTGTGGGTGCTAAATTTTGTGAAATGGTTTTCTGCATCAATTGAGGTGATTGTACTATTTCTGTCATTTTGCTAATATGATGCAGTACTTTGATTTTCAACTGTACTTACATTTCAGGAGTCAATCTCTCTTGGTTATGTTGTATAATGTTTTTAATATGTTGCTCAATAAAGTTTGTTGGTGTTTGAGTATTTTTGTGTCAAAATTCATAATGATTATTAATGCTATTTTTCTTGGTTTCTTAAGCCATTTTGCACCTGGTGGGGGGGCCCGCCGTGCTTTCTCTGAGACCTCACCTATGTGAGTAATAAGCCTCAGTGTGTGTGTGTACTACATAAACATCAGTGTCAACATCAGAACCACACCCTTTCAGGTTCCCATAATTGGCAGGACAGGCAGGGTTTCTAGATGTGGATCTCCACATCCTATGCTTGTCTGCCTTACTCTGTGCTGTCACCCTGCTCTACAGCCTGATGGCCAGTGTGCAGTTGGAGCTGCTACTTGCAGCTCTGTGCTGCATTGTTGTATCACAGCAGGCCTCAGTTCTAGACTTAGCCAGTGGAGGTCCTTGTCATTCAGGAGCAGGAGTATGGGATTGGAGTCCCCCTTGAAGTCATTATGATTTGGGTCTTTTGGCTGAGACTTATCTGTGTATTTTGGAATGAAGCTGTGACTGATACTGGGTTTTGACCTTGATCTACAGGTCAAGTGGTGGGGATTTGTATTGTTTTATTCTATGCAAGTTGTGGACCTACTGAGTGATCATGTCAGAAAGAAAAGTCGTATGAAAAAGACAAAAGGAAGAGAAAGAGAGTGGGTCATTAGTTGGCATCTTGAGGTCCACACTCACCTGGACCCTTAGGTACCTCTGTTGCCTCTGCTGCCCCTGCTTCTAACTCAGCAAAAACCCAATCCCCCAGGTTGTCAGGAACAACTCTTGTGGCATTCTTGTAGCACAGTAAAGGTGTTCATTTAAACCTGAATAAAGCCTTGTGTCATTAAACCACACAAAACATCTATTGTCATACAGGAGGCCTCTAACTGATACTACCCATTTGAAGATCTGTGGAGGAAAAAATTTCACACACCGCAGTTGAGAGGACCTTTGCTTCCTTAAAATATTACCAGTGACCAGAAAACAAAACAGCAAATAAAGGTAATAAAGTTTTTCTTATTTCCTTCCTTCTAATGACAAAAAGCTAAAACAAAAGTCCATGATTGGAACCATTTGGAAATTGAACATACACTAACAGAATTTGAGAAAATCCAATACTGATTATTGATCAAAAACACTTAACATGGGCTGGGCACAGTGGCTTATGTCTGTAATCCTAGCACTTGGGAGGCCAAGGTGGGTGGATCACTTGAGGTCAGGAGTTTGAGATCAGACTTGCCAACATGGTAAAACCCCATCTCTACTAAAAATACAAAAATTATCTGGGCATCGTGGTGTATGTTTGTAATCCTGGCTACTCGGGAGGCTGAGGCAGCAGAATTGCTTGAACCTAGGAGCCAGAGGTTGCAGTGAACCAAGCTCCAGCCTAGGCGATGGAATGAGACTCCGTCTCAAACAAACAAACAAACAAAAAACACAGTAGGAATTGAAGAAAACTACATCAAGTTGAAGCCATATACGAAAAACCCACAGCTAACATACTCAACAGTAAAAGGCTGAAAGCTTTTCCTCTAAGATGAGGAACAGGACTAGGATACTCACTCTCACCTCTTCTGTTAGACATGTCACTCCAAGTTCTAGCCAGAACAATTACACAAGAACAAGATATAAAAGTCTTTTACATTGGGCAGGGAGAAACAAAAGTATGTATTTTTTTAGATGACAAAATCCCTATGGAAAAATTTCTTTAAGGATTAATTTTTAAAACTTTAAACTATATAGTCATCCTTCAGTTTTCACGGGGGATTGGTCCCAGGACTGCTCTCACATACTACTGTTTATGGAACCACAATTGCCTTATATAAAATGCCACAGTATTTACATATAACCTATACATATTCTCTTACATATTTTAAATCTTCTTAAATATTTCTAATACCTTATACAATGCAAGTACTATGTAAAGATTTGTTATACTGTATTATTTAGGGAATAATGAGAAGAAACAGTGTACGTGTTCAGTACAGCTGAAACCATCCATTTTTTGTCTTAATATTTCTGACCTGTGGTTGTTGAAAACTTGGAGGTAGAACCCAAGGATATGGAGCGCCACCTATATATGATTTAAGCAAAGTTGTAGAATACAAAATCAGCACAAAGAATCTGTTGTAATGGCATATGACGCCGGTGCAGCGGGCGGGGCGGGGCGGGGCGGGGGTGGCGCGGAGGCCCTGGTGGCTCTGGGATGGAGAACCGCGGTGGCTTCAGCGGGGGTTTCGGCAGTGGCATCCGGGGTGGGGTCGCGACCGTGGACTGGGCGGGGGCCAAGGCCGCGGAGCTCGCGAGGCAAGGCCGAGGTTAAGGAGTGGATGCCCATCACCAAGCTGGGCCGCTTGGTCAAGGACATGAAAATAAAGTCCCTGGAGGAGATCTACCTCTTCTCCCTGCCCATTAAGGAATCTGAGATCATTGACTTTTTCTTGGGGGCCTCTCTCAAAGACGAGGTTTTGAAGATTATGCCGGTGCAGAAGCAGACCCGTGCTGGCCAGCACACCAGGTTCAAGGCGTTTGTTGCTCTCGGGGACTACAATGGCCACATCGGCCTGGGTGTTAAGTGCTCTAAGGAGGTGGCCACGGCCATCTGTGGGGCCATCATCTTGGCCAAACTCTCCATTGTCCCCGTGCGCAGGGGCTGCTGGGGGAACAAGATCGGCAAGCCCCACACCGTCCCTTGCAAGGTGACAGGCCGCTGTGACTCTGTGCTGGTGCGCCTCATCCCTGCACCCAGGGGCACTGGCATCCTCTCAGCGCCTGTGCCCAAGAAGCTGCTCATGATAGTTGGTATCGATGACTGCTACACCTCAGCCCGGGGCTGTACTGCCACCCTGGGCAACTTCGCCAAGGCCACCTTTGATGCCATCTCTAAGACCTACAGCTACCTGACCCCTGACCTCTGGAAGGAGACTGTATTTGCCAAGTCTCCCTATCAGGAATTCACTGACCACCTTGTCAAGACCCACACCTGAGTCTCCGTGCAGCGGACCCAGGCTCCAGCTGTGGCTACACCATAGGGTTTTTATACAAGAAAAATAAAGTGAACTAAGCCTGAAAAAAAAAAAAAAAAGAATCTATTGTGTTTCTATATACTATCAATGACCAATCAGAAAAGAAAATTAAGCAAACAATCCCATTTATAATAGCATGACAAAGAACAGATGCTTAAGAAAAATAGTAACCAAGAAGGCAAAAGATTTATATAATGAAAAGTGCAAAGTATTGCTACAAGAAATCAAAGAAGATACAAATAAATAGAAACATTTCTGGGATATTGAGAAATATCTACTTTGCTTTTTTCTTATGTCTTAGGTTAGAGTTCTTAAAATATTTGGAATCTACAAAGTGATAAGTTTTTGTTGTTTTGTTTTTTTTTGTATACTAATGAGATGACTATTAGTTCAGGGGTTCTGGATAGCCTCAGGATTGTCATAGCTGCCAGGGGAACCTACCCTGTGATTAGAGGGTTGGATTGTTCAGCCCCCTGCCAGACCTCCCTGGAGGGGATAGAGACTGAAACTATCAACAATGGCTAATGATAGGATCACTTGGAGATTTCTAGAGGGTGGTCCACCCAGAGAGAGCATGGATGCTCCATGCTCTTTCCCAAATATCCTGCCCTATATAGCTCTTCCATCTGTCTGTTCATCTGTATTTTTTGTAATATTCTTTATAATTAATGGGCAAACAAGTAAATCAGTAAAGTGTTTACTTGTAATCAGTAATAAGTAACGTGTTTCCTTGAGTTCTGTGAGCCCCTATAGCAAGTTATTCGAATCTGAGGTCATGGTCATGGTAACTCCAAGGTAGAGCTGCTCAGTCAGAATTTGCAGACGTCCAGATTTGTAACTGGCATCTGAAGTGGCAGGCCAGTTACAAATCTGGATGTGGGCTGGAGACCTTAACCTGTGAATCCGATGCTATCTCCAAGAAGTGTTTGAATTCAGCTGAATTAGAGGACACTTGCTGGTGTCTGCTGGAGAATCTCCTGCAGAATCCCTTGCTTCTGATGTGTGGAAAGAACCCCACACATCTGATCACAGAAGCGTTCTGTGTTTATTGCTGTGTAAGAGTGTGAAAAATTACTATTTTTCTTTATATTCTTAGAGACTCTAATGTTCATAGATTGGATGACCATATTGTTAATATGCCAAAACTACCCAAAATGATCCACATATTTAATGCAATATTTATTAAAATTTCAATGGGATTTTCTTGCAAAAATGCTTTTTAAACTCTCAAGTTGTTTCTCTGTGTTTTACTGATATTCTTTGGAGTTTTCTTAAAACACATGTTTCAAGGTCTTTGACTATGAGACCACACATCTTCATCACTTTAGTGTCAACCTCTGGTGCTTTAGCTTTCAAGTCATGGTTTTATGAATGTATTTGATGCTTGTGGGCATCAAATGAGCACATTACATGATTAGGTATTTATTACAGCCTCAGCGGTCTGGCTTTGTGCTTATTCTTTCACAGATTCTAAGCAGGTTGGTTATTGTGTTCTCCTATGGTCACTGCTTCTTTTCAGCATTAGAGGGTGCTCTAAGCCTAGGTTTGCACATGTTCAAAGTTGCTGTGTTGTTCTGGCCGGAAAAGACTAGAAGAGGGCTTGAAGTGGCTACTCCAACCCACTGGCTTTGCAAGTTTCCTGATGGGACTGGGACAGGTCCAGAGATTCTGTTTATGGTCCTCTGGTTGGGGTCAGGCACTTTAGTGCTCTGCCCAGTGTGAGGCCCAGCACTGGGCTTCATGGCAACATGTGCCTGCTTCCTTCTCCTTCCTTTAAGCAGACACTGCCTCTGTCTGTGCTGTGCTTCCTGGGGTAGGGGAATGATGAGACTGGCAGTCTCATGGCTACCACAGCTGCTGTAATGCTGAGTCACACCCAAAGCCCACAGCCAGAGACCAGCACAGCACAGAGTGATGCCCAAGGTCCACACTGCTACAACTGCCTGCCACTGAGGTTTATGTGTGTCTCAAGGCTGCTGCAGAGCGTCAGTGGTGATGTGGGCTGGGAAACAAGACTGTCTCACCAAGGCTGTGGGTCTCTATCTGGCACTGTGGCGGGTCCAGCAGCTCTGTCCACAGGCACCAGCCTGGAGTCAAGGCCACTGGGTTTTGCCTAGTGTTGGATTTCACCATGGCCAGCCTGGCACTGGGTTTCCAGGCAAAGCCTTGAGCTCATGTTCCTCTCCTTTTCCCTAGTAGATAGTCACTTCCAGTATTGTGCTGCTGAGGAATGGTGGGGACAGTCCCTTGGTCACCAAGGCTTAGCTGGGCAATGCCCAAAGCTCATGGAAATTGGAACCAGAAAAAAACCTGGAGCATGTCCCAGACCAGTGCTGATATGCTCCGCCTGCTGCTCAAGTTTACTCATCGCCCAATGCCACTGGAGAAGGCCAGCAGTGATACAAACCAGAACCTGAGACTGTCCTGTTGGGGCTGTAGTTTTCCACCAGGTGCTGGGGGGAGTCTAGGGACTTTGTCCATGGGTCCTGGTCTGGGGTCAGGACTGTAGGGTTCTCCCTGGCATTGCATTTTACTGTGATGGGCCCAGCACTGGCCTTCAAGTCAAAACCCTTCACTCTCATCACTTTCCTTCCTCAAGTGAGCCATGTCCCTGAGCTGCACTGCTTGGAGTTGGGGAAAGGGGGAGATTAGCAATGGAATATTGTCTTTCCTCCATATTCAAAGCCTCTTTTCTTATTGCTGTGCTAAAATCAGGTACTCTGATCTCTCACCTGGTTGCCTTAGCTCTTGTGAAGGTATTTCTGTGCTTAGTTGTTCAATTTTATTTTTCTGTGGAGGAGATGATTTCTGGAGGGTCCTATTTCACCATCTTGCTTCATTCTTCCCTCAATTAAAGATTATTTCCCAAAGCCTCCTTCTGATTTTCCTGGAGCTGACTCTCCTGTCTCCATCTTTAAGGGTTTTTCATATGAAATATTTAGCCTTAAATGGCTTTAAGTTTTGGCAGATAAATTTCTCTTGGGGAAGGAGCAGAAACAACCCTTGTATTCATATACAAAAGAGAGGGAGAGGAAAGCCCTGTCCACTTCTCTCCAGGTCTCCAGGGCTGAATTCTCTTGCCATGAGCTTTGCTCACTCCACTTAGACCTGCTGGGAAGTGGGCACAGATGACAGAGCCGGGACTGTTTACCATTTAGGCCTCAAGGTTTGCTGATATCTCCTCTCCATAGTTTTCCTTCTGCCCGTTCTCTCCTTTCATAGGATTTGAGTGATGTAGCTCTGCCTGTGGAAACTATCTACCTCCTACCACCTTCTCCATCAAATCTTCCGCGCTCATATTTATTTGTAGTGTGTGCTCCTGGAGTCTCCAAATTGACTGAGGTGGTTCCTCTTGTGCCTATTTGGAATACAGACTGGCTGGAAGTTTCCAAACGCCCTGTGAGAAGCTGCATCTGTAAGATAGATGTCTTGGTACACCATGGTCTTTCCACAGTCTCTCTTGGTCTCTGTTTTCTTGGCTGGGCACTAAATTCGATAACTAATGATGAGTGAAAAAAGAGTGACAAGGAATTGAAGAATACTTTCTTCACTTTATGTTTTCATGGATCCAAGGCATGCCCCAGCCAACACAGCAGATAAAGCAGGACATTGAGAATTTCAGTGCTCCAGTGGGGGTTCCAGCAGGAGGCACCCAATAATCACTACAGAGTGAGCTCTAACCATCCTGCTCTGGCGGGCAGGAGACTAGGAACCTGCCTTTTCTGCTCTGAACGGCACAGATGCATCTCTGGTGCGTCTAGGGGGACAGTTCGAGGAAGGTAAATTTTAGAAAACTGTGGCCATGTTTGAAAGACTGGAGAGAGCTGAACTCACTGAAAGGCTTCTATTACTCTATGAGCAGAGAGACAGGAGGCTATAGAAGAGATAATCATAGTGAAAGTTGTGAGGATCCAGAGTAAACAGGAGGGAAAGGGAGACTTCATCCTATAGGAAGGGCCAGGCCAGAACCATCCTTCAGCACAGCAGTCCCAGGTACCACAGGCTTGTGAAGCTAAACCTGTCTGACCTCACATTTGGGAATGACACCTGATCTCTGGTCAGATGAGAGAGGCAGCAAGTGCTGACTCCAGGTTCTGTATAAAGTCTGATCAGTCATGCAGAACGACGGACATTGCACCAAAGGTCAATAATATTTTAATGAATAATATACCTGTAGCATTTATGTATTGCATTTTGTTATATAAGAAACAATTTCAGGCCAGGTGCAGTGGCTCATGCCTGTAATCCCAATACTTTGGGAGGCCAAGGTGGGTGGATCACGAGGTCACGAGTTCAAGACCAGCCTGGCCAAGATACTGAAACCCCATCTCTACTAAAAATACAAAAAATTAGCTGGGTGTCGTGGCAGGAACCTGTAATCCCAGCTACTCAGGAAACTGAGGCAGGAGGATTGCTTGAACCCAGGAAGTGGAGGTTGCAGTGAGCTGAGATCATGCCACTGCACTTTAGCCTGGGCAACAGAATGAGACTCCGTCTCAAAAACAAAACAAAACAAAACAAACAAAACAAAACAAAAGCACTTTCTCTATTGGTTCATTTAAAACATTTAATCACACTAAAATGATTCTTAAATAATTTCACAGATGAGAATTGTGAGTTTCAGATTGGGGAATCATTTGTCCATAGTCACAATTAATAAGACTCATGACATAATTGCTTGCATGTGGTTAGTTCACAGATTTAATTAAAATACCTTTGATGAGAGTTTACTTATAGATTTTCAAGTATTTTAGAATCAGCAGTCAGTAGTCACCTTTAGCATCTCATTGTAGAATGGTCAGGATATTTACACCACACCTTATGTCATGTCCTCATGGTAAAATGTATCATGTATTTAGAGTGTATTCATCTCTGTGAATGTATCTAAAAGGCATATGCCATGTCAGCCTGGAGAATATTTGACTGGGCCCCAAGCAGATTTTGACCTTTTAATATACACAGCTACCTTTTCCCAGTGGAAAGGGAGATAGTCCTTGACCATTTCCTGTGGACGTTGCCAGAGATGGTGCAGGCTGAATAAGAATGCCCACCATCTATCCAGGAACCAGTGTTCTTCAAGGATGTTGCTGTGGACTTCACCAGGGAGAGTGTGTCCTGCAGAGAAAGCAGCACAGAGGTGCTTTGCTAGAGAGGCATAGCCATCTGTGCATGGGATGTCTGTGGCTGACACTTCCAAACTCGTGTATTTAATACAAAGTCATCCAGAACACTTTCTCCGTATTCCACCCTGCCTGTATCCTGATTCCTAGACTTCCTTACATGTGCACGAAGGAAATGTGTTTATTCACATATTTACTTACTCATTCACTGACTGTGCAATGATGAGGGGGCACTGGCTCTGGGAAGGGAGGTTGGAGAAGGAGGCAGAATACAGTTTGAGGTTAAGGCTCGGTAATGGAAGAGAGACTGGGAAGCTGAGGACCAGGAGCAAGGAAAAGCTCTACTCAGCCTCCCCTGGTGATGCTATGCTCACCAGGGGCTGGCAGGACCTGCAGGTTTGTGACCTGAAGTGGAGGGTCAGTGCAGCCACATACCCAAGGCAGGCACCTAATGTGTGGGCTTCACTAGCAAGGAGGGTGTCCTGAGGACAGCAATAGAAACAGCGCTCCTGTTGTCTCACATTGGAGTTTCTTGTTCCCACATTCTCCTGTCCCAGTGAACAGCATAGGACCATCCTTCCCACATGCTGAGTTCCTTCCCTTTTGGCACAGGAAGGGGTGTGTTGATTTGAAGCCCTAAAATAAATATTCTCAGCACTCAGGACCGATTTGTCAATACTGATTGTACCTAAGAAAGTACCCTGGAGGAAGAGAAAAGGAGGAAGCGTCAGAAATGGCACCTTTCCTTATAGAATCACGGGTCTGTCTCCATCCTGCAGTGCTGTGTTTAGGACTTGCTCATCTTCTCCGACTCTGCAGTGTCCTGCCTCACACATTTGCTCACATTTACCGAGGGCCTGGCTTCAGCCCTCTCCCATCTCCTTGTCACAGCCTCCCAGTGAAATGAAAGCTGTGAAGAGCTTCTGTTTGGGGCATCATCCTTGGCAGGGCTCCACCCCAGACCTACGGTGGCAACGAAGAGCAGATCCTGTGTGGTCAGTGGGGTTGGGCTGCAGCAATTGTTCAGAGTCCACATCTGGATACACTGTCTGCTCTTTGTGGTCCAGGATTAAAGAAACAGCACACCTCAGTGCTGTATTAATGGCAGGAAGAACTGGAAAATTCAGGACAAGGAAGATTTTTGAAAAGGAAACTGCTCTGCCTAATGCTGCAATGAACTTGAAGCTAAACCGAGTGAATCAGTATACTTTTGACTTTAAACTAGTAATTACAATTTTAGAAATACAATGGAAAAGAATATTCAAAACCTGATACTAGTGAAAAATAAAGGTTCCACTACATTTAGGTAATAAAGGGTGTTTTTTTCTATCATTGCTTTAAAAAAGTTGAATCAACCTAAATATCTAATGCTAGCAAGTTGTTTAAATCATTGACAGCACATCCATCTCAATGAAATCTTGTTCATGGAGGTACTCTCATTCATCTTTTGTTATAGGTTAAAGAAATTTAAAATTCTGCTGAGACATTGAAGCAGACAACTTTCTTAGCCATCCAGAGGTTGAAGCAAAATTCTGGTTATTAAATATTATTTTTCTTGTAAATAATATATTTATCTTGTGGTAAAATTATTAACAATGACACAGCTTTGATACTAAAGAGTAAAACACCCTTCCTTGTCACATCCTCCACTACCAATCATTGTCTCTACTGGGAGCCACTGTCATCATGGTACTACATATTAAAATATTTGCTTTTAAGCTCTGTCTTGGAGTATTTTCTTAGTTAGGACATATGGGTACTATACAATTTTTACTATTATAAATAATGTGACTGTGGATTCTGTGGGCCGTGATGATGTCATGGCAGACGTCAGGTTTTTTCTGTATTGGGCAACTTGAAGTGTGAGTGTGGGGCCAAATTTTTGATACATTCTGGAAAGATCCCTTTCACAAAGCTGCAAAGATAGTCTCTCCCACCAAAGACGTGTGCTTTCCCTCCTGCTTTAACCGATACCTAGTAAGACACTCTTTTATTTTTATTTTCTTTGTTTTTTGATCTAAGGTCTCACTCTGTTACCCAAGCTGGAGTACAGTGATATCAATATAGTTCACTGTAGCCTCAACGTCTTGGGCTCAAGTGATCCTCCCACCTCAGCATCCTGAGTAGCTGCAACCACAGGCATGTGCCACCATACCAGGATAATTACACACTCTTTTATATACAGGATAATTACATTTAAGTTGTGAAAATAACATGTTTTCTTTTGGATTCCTACTTATTTGACTATATGTAAGCCTGGCATTCTATGTGTGAAGTTTATTTTCATTTTTGGGTCATTTTTTGAGTCATTGTTTATTTTGTTTTAAGTAGTATTAAGGTCATTTTATTTCAATATTGTTTGGTATGTGTTTTGTATTTGATTCATTTAGAAGTTTAAGATAATACATCGTATTAGTCTGTTCTCACACTGCTAATAAAGACATATCCGAGAGTGGGTAATTTATCAGGGAAAGAGGTTTAATTGACTCAGTTTCACACGACTGGGTAGCCCTGGCAATCATGGCTGAAGGCAAATGAGGAGCAAAGTCATGTCTTATATGATGACAAGCAAGAGAGCTTTTGCAAGGGGAATCCCATTTATAAAAGTGTCAGATCTCATGAGACTTATTCACTCCCACGAGAACAGTATAGGGGAACCACTCCCATGATTTAATTATCTCTACCTAGCCCCGCCCATGACACATGGGGATTATTACAATGCAAGATGAGATTTGCGTGGGGGCATAGCCAAACTATATTATACATGTAAGTTTCTATCAAACTTGACAAGCCCTCCATTTTGTTTCCTTTTACTATAATTTTGTCTCTTGATTAATACATAAGAGACTTTTTTTGAAATATGTTGACTTCAGGTTTAAAGTACACTAAATTTGTGTCGTAAAGATCTTTATTTTACTACCTTTTCTGATCCAAGGATTTGATTTGTCTTAAAACATGTCTTTTTGTGTGTGTGTCATTCAGTAAAGTTTTATGAGTTTTTGCAGGCCTAGACATGTCTTGTAAATGTGTATTTTGGTACATTTGATAATCAAGATAGACGTTGATTGTCTGTGTTATGCTGTTGTTATTCCTGTTGTTCATCCATTATTACTACTGAAGAGTAGTATGTTGACCATGCATTTACCCAATTTTCTGGATGTTGTGTTTCTAACAGTTCATGTTCTGAATGTTAAAATAGATTTTCTTCCTTTTCTAGTTTACATCCATGTCATCTGTGAACAGCTACAATTCAGATTCTTTGAATCAGCTTCTTTCCTGTTTTTCTTCTCTTCCTTGTTTTGGTTCCTATTCAGCCATCTCACACAGTGGTGAATTGTGAGAGCCCAGTCCCCTCCATCTTTTAACTTTACCTTTATTGAAATACTTCTAATTTTTTTCTTGATTAGTATATTTGCAGAATTTTCCTTTTTTACTAAGAATTTTTAAATTATGCTATTTTGCATGTGTAATCATCAAATACTTTATTCTAGGATCTAATGTTGTAATTTTTCTTTCTTTAATTTTTTGACTTAATGCATAAAGTTTGAATTGTAAATTATTGTTTTATTAGCAGGATAAAATTCAATTTATATTAATGGCTAAATTTAAATGGATTACATTGTTTATGTTTTTGTTTGTCTCTGATGGAGATTAAAGCTAAAATATTCTATATGTTTTATTTTCATTTAATATGGTTTTAAAATGATCAAATTAACAAAATGAACAATCTTACAATATTCACATTGCACAGAAACTCTATCTGATGTAAAATTTATGCACACTCATGCTGAAATAAATCAGATCTTATCAGGTTCCCAATAAAGGCCAGGGTAATCTTTAAATTTAAATATAAATATTGGTTAATTATATTTCCTTCTTTTTCTTAATATACTCTGTATTAGAAAACTTTAACATTGACAGCAAAATTAAACAAAAGGTATGTTGCTCTCGTGTACACCTTATGCCTCTGGAAGTTATCAGAATCAAAATGGTCTCACTAAGACCAAGAAAATCTGGGCAGGTCGGGCGCGGTGGCTCAACCTGTAATCCCAGCACTTTGAGAGGCCGAGACGGGCGGATCACGAGGTCAGGAGATCGAGACCATCCTGGCTAACACAGTGAAACCCCGTCTCTACTAAAAAAATACAAAAAACTAGCCGGACGAGGTGGCGGGCCCTGTAGTCCCAGCTACTCCGGAGGCTGAGGCAGGAGAATGGCGTAAACCCGGGAGGCGGAGCTTGCAGTGAGCGGAGATCCCGCCACTGCACTCCAGCCTGGGTGACAGAGCGAGACTCCGTCTCAAAAAAAAAAAAAAAAAGAAAAAAAAAAAAAAGAAAAAAAAAAAAAGAAAGAAAACCTGGGCAAATAGACCCAAGAAGGCCATCATTAGAGGATTGTCATGTTTGTATGTCTGATAACAAAAACTATCAGAAAAGACTTAAAAAACCGCAACCTTGCACAAAGGGCATTGTAGCCTTACACAGAAAAGACACCTGCAGTGACACAGGCCCAGAAACTGCTGGTCTAACCTCAGACTCATCACCCTTGTTACTGATCTTTGCAGCCAAGAATAATTAATTCAAAAACAACTATGCAATCCTCCACATTAAAAATTTTGTTCTTCTTTACCTCTATTAATATGCACATGGTTTACTATGACATTTACATTCTCATTACAATAATTTATTCCAAGTAAATATTTTTTACTTGAGAGACTCTTTGTTTGCTGTTTAGGTTTACACATATGGTGTCATAAATGGGACCTGCAAAGTTTACAATTGGAAGGAATTGGTGATTCTTGGAGCATGCATGCAGTCTTCACTTTATACCCTTTAGCGCTCTGCTTCTATAAGTCACCCTTTCTGCCCTGGTGAGTCTTCTTTCAGTTTAAACCTCAGTTATTTGATACATGATTTTTGGTATGTTGAGGTCTGGTTGGAATAAGGCTCCTTTAATAAAAGACCATATATCCCTCCTAGAACAATGAAAGCTTTTTTGTCATTTCTGGTAAGTCCTTTCTGCTATAAAGACAAACATCTTTCTGGATTGTGTACTCTTGGTTTCTACAGAACTTACCTTCTGTTTGTGAAGCATTTATTTTCTAGTTTGCACACATAGTTTTATATTTTGTTTGATTTACACAGCAAGGTTATATTTTATATGAACGTTTTTATCTTGGGCTCCTTTGAATTTGTTTGACGTTTCCCCCTTACTTGTTTCTAAAATGTGACACTAGCTTAGTTGCCACTATCTAAAACACTGGGCTAACCTCCTGGCATTTTCTTACAAGATTTATAGAATTTCCTTTGCTCTCTAGATATTAATAAGAAACAGAATAGGATTCTCAAACATTCAGATATGCTAGGATTCTTGGACTCCTCGTGGCTACATAGTATGATGTTTCTTTTGGACATTTTAAAATAAAAAGGCAAAATTACATCAGGAAAATTTAGGGCTTAAATGGTTATTATTTTAAAAACTCACAACTATAGAGTTAACATATGGAGTCCTCTAAGTTCTCTATTTTTTTCCTGCTTACTCTGTATCTGCTTGCTTTTCTACTGTTGTTGAGATAAAACTCACTGCTTATGGTATTCCAGCCAAGATGTGTGTTTTTTTAAAAAATTATACTTTATGTTCTAGGATACATGTGCACAACATGTAGGTTTGTTACATATGTATACATGTGCCATGTTGGGGTGCTGCACCCATTAAATAGTCATTTACATTAGGTATGTTTCCTAAAGCTATCCCTCTCCCCTCCCCCCACCCCACAATAGGCCCTGGTGTGTGATATTTTCCTTTCTGTGTCCAAGTGATCTTATTGTTCAAGTCCCACCTATGAGTGAGAACATGCGGTATTTGGTTTTCTGTTCTCGCTATAGTTTGCTGAGAATGATGCTTTCCAGCTGCATCCATGACCCTACAAAGGACACAAACTCATCCTTTTTTATGGCTGCATAGTATTCCATGGTGTATATGTGCCACATTTTCTTAATCCAGTCTGTCGTTGATGGACATTTGGGTTGGTTCCAAGTCTTTGCTATTATGAATAGTGCCGTAATAAACGTACATGTGCATGTGTATTTATGGCAGCATGATTTATAATCCTTTGGGTATATACCCAGTAATGGGATGGCTGGGTCAAATGGTATTTCTAGTTCTAGATCCTTGAGGAATCGCCCCACTGTCTTCTACAATGGTTGAACCAGTTTACAGTCCCACCAACAGTGTAAAAGTGTTCCTATTTCTACACACTCTAACACCTGTTGTTTCCTGACTTTTTAATGATCGCCATTCTAACTGGTGTGAGATGATATCTCATTGTGGTTTTGATTTGCATTTCTCTGATTCAAGTGATGATGAGCATTTTTTCATGTGTCTGTTGGCTGCATAAATGTCTTCTTTTGAGAAGTGTCTGTTCATATCCTTTGCCCACTTTTTGATGGAGTTATTTGTTTTTTCCTGTGCCTCACTCTTCTCAGTGTTCTGAGAGTAGGATCGCCACCCCAACTTGAGCTCGGGCCACAGTTATGAGCTCAATACCCCTTAACTGTGCTCAAACTCTGGGAAGCTGGGACAGGTCTTGTAGCTGTATCCTCTTGTACCTCAGGCATAAGCTGTGCTGGAGCAGGAAAACTGCTTTTGGTCTGCCAGAAAAACACTCAGGTGGTACAGTGGAGGCTGTGCTATGTGTACACCCTTGAGGGAGCAACCAGGCATCAACTGGGGAAGGGCCCGGCAGAAAAGGGGCTGTACAGATCAGATGCACTTCAGACCCTCAGGAAAGGCAGCCCTGCTCTCTCCTGGTCCAGCTGTCAGCAGGGACTAGAGTCATGCAGAGAAAGATGGAGAGCCTTGAGGAATGGGTGCCTATTCCTGTATTTTGCTACAGCTGCCTCATGCATGAAACCTTTTGGGCTCCATGCATGTTTGAGCTCCGCCTCTCCCTACTCTCCTGGCAGTGCCCTCTGCCAGTTCAAATGTCTGTGTGGATCATGGGATCTCTTGTAGCTAGGATCTTAGAGGTCCACGGCAAGCTTGTGACCCATAGTTCCTTCACTCTCTCCTTCCTTAGGTCCCGTTCTGGACCAAGAGCTGGTCCTGGTGTCTGGTGACTCCGTCTGGCTTCCTAGCTTCCTCCCTCTTCAAACTCAGTGTCTGTATTGCCGCTCTATTGACTTCATGTATTTCTTTTTTTCCCAAAGATCTGTTCAAAGTGTGACGATTTACTTAATATTTTGTTTTCTCTCTGTGGAAGAGGTGTTTCCTGACTGCATCTGGTTGACCATCTTGTCCCCCAGCTAAAAGTGTAATTTACATTTTGATATGGTTTGGCTCTGTGTCTGAACTTTATTACAACTAAAAATTACTACTTTTATGTTAGACTATTCTCAGTCTTCCTTCTTCATTACCAAACCTTATTTTTTGACCCTATAGAGGCAGTGGAAATTGCATCTTCAGAAGACCGACATGTGGATGGAGAGATTGAAGTTCTTCAACAGGCATTATATATGAAAATGATGCAAAATAAATGTGAAACACTACAGATGGATGAGGAGAGGTTGGAAGAAGAACTAGTGAACCTCAAAAGTCACATGGAAATGAATATGTTAGAACGTGGTCTATTGGAACACCATAAACAGGAGGTTGAAGAAGAGCAAGGCAGGAGATAATAGAACAATTAGAAAAAGTCAATCTATTTTTACAGATTAGTTTATTATCCATAATGTGCCTTCATTCATTTCACTGCAAATTATAGTTTGGATATAAACATTGTATGTGTTTCCTCTACTTCTCTTATAGCAATTTGTTTGGTAGATTTCTAGAAGGAAGGTGATATCTGTTTCTCTCTCTAAATATTTCACTTGCCACCATTATTGTAACTAAATTGATCTTCCATAATAATGATTCTCATTAGTGAATCATTTGATTAACTAAAATCAGTTGGCATAAAACAAGACTAATAGAGAAAGAAAAATGTGATTTAAAAATTATACTACACTCTTAAAATATTCTTAAGTTATATTGTTCAACTTTTTAGAATTTAAATTGATTCTGTTATTCTTTGGAGTGTTACATTTCATGAGTACTACCAAAAGTATGATTTCATTTGTTTATAATTCAGATTAAATTATTAACTTAGCTGATACTGACAATAAATATATTAAACTTGAGATTCTTTTTTCATATAGTTAAAAATGCTCTCTAGATCACTGACCCAAAACAAAAAGAAACAAGTATACGATAGTTATTCAGGCTATAACTTTTTATGTACCCTTTTAATTTGTTTTAGACACAAGAAACATCTCAAGAAGAGCTACAGTGGTTACCAGAAGAAAACATTGCTTCCATGTAAGGTCAGATGGAACTTATAATTGAAAATCTGGTATTCCAACTCTACAAAGCAAACACTTCACAAGCAGATTATACTACAGCAGAATTGGAAACATATAAGAAACTGCATCTAGAAGAATTAAAAGCTAGAGAATCTCTGTCAGATAAATTAAGCAAGTACGTCAAAGACAGAATCACAGAAAATAAATGAAGATCATTAATTTGCCTCAAAAGCATAATTTTTAGTGAGACAGATTCATAAGATTGGGGGAAGCAAAAGCTAACTAGATTAGACAATTTTGGAAAATGATGTTAGTAAATGAACTTATTTTTAAAATGTTAGTCTAGGACAATTCATACCACTCCCCTGTTTTTTTTGGTGGGGGTTTTTGTTTGTTTGTTTTTCTTTTGTTTTCTGTTTCTTTGAGATGGATTCTCACTCTGTTGCCCAAACTAGAGTGGAGTTAGTGGCATGATCTGGACTCACTGCAACTGTGCCTCCGGAGTTCTAGCAATTCTCCGGCCTCAGATTCCCAAGTATGACCTTTCATGATCTCGCCACGCCCAGCTAAGTTTTGTATTTGTAGTAGAGACGGGGTATCACCATGTTGGCCAGGCTGGTCTCAAACTCTTGACCTCAAGTGATCTGCCCACCTTCGCCTCGCACAGTGCTGGGACTACAAGCATGAGCCATCATGCCTGGCCTGATTTTTGGTTTTATATGGTTCCTTTTCCCCTTAATATTCTTATGTAGTTAACCTGATCTATTAATTTTTCTGCCAAGTATCTTGAAGCTTCATAATTTAGACAGTGATAGTGTTATACAATTGTTTGTCAGCATTCCTCTATATAGAAATATTTAGTTTAATTATTTTTGATAAGATTACAACTTAAACTGAAAAAAGGGTCAGGTACTTCTCCTCCTTTGCACATTCTGGCACTCAGTAAATTAACTTTCCTTGATTGCAATCTTTGGTATTATCCTTAGAGGTCACCTTGGAACAAAGTATATTGTACAGTTTTTCCACTCCACATAAAGGCATAGTTGTGAAATAGGGAATGGTAAACACAGGCTTGAAAGGAAATATAATTCATAAAGTGGTGAAAAATAACACCTTGGTCAGCCTGAAGTGGTGGGTGGAAGACCAAAAGGGCAGGCCCTACTTCTGATGCCTTGGCCACGATTTTAGGAGCAAAATGCCTTTGGAGATGATTAAGTTCTCTTTGATCTCAGCTGTCTCCTTCTCCCCTGAGAGTTGTTGTTCTGAATGATTCCTTGGTGCCAAATGCTTAATTTTTCTCAGATAATGGGTGAAATGTACAAGAGTGTTCAATAGAAATGTTTGAAAATGTCTTTGAGAGACAGTGTTTTTTTTTGTTTGCTGTAACTGGTTTACTAAATACAAGCTTCATTTTATTTATTTTACTGTCCATATTTAAGGAGTAAGACATGATGTTTTAATATATTTATACACAGTCAAATGGTTACTCTGGTCCAGCGAATTAGCATCTTTAACATTTCATGTAGTTACTCTTGAAGCACAAGTATTTTTTTCTTTTCTTTCTTTTCTTTTCTTTTCTTTTCTTTTCTTTCTTTCTTTTTTTTTTTTTTTTTTTTTTTTTTTTTGAGATGGAATCTCCCTATGTCGACCAGGCTGGAGTGCAATGGTGGGATCTCGGCTCACTCCAAACTTCTCCCAGATTCAAGCAATTCTCTTGCCTCAGCCTCCCAAATAGTTGGGATTACAAGCGTCCACCACCACGCCCAGCTAAGTTTTGTATTTTCAGTGGAGACGAGGTTTCTTGCCATGTGAGTCAGGCTGCTCTCCAATTCCTGAACTCAGCTGATCCGCCGTCCTCAGCCTTCCAAGGTGCTGGGTACAGGGGTGAGCAACCACCACACCACCACTGCTGGCTTTTTTTTTTTTTTTTTTTTTTTTGGAGATGGAGTCTTGCTCTGCTCTGTCACCCAGCCTCAAGTGCAGTGGCACAATCTCGGGTCACTGCAACCTCCGCTTCCCAGGTTCAAGCGATTCTCCTGCCTCAACCTCCTGAGTGCTGGAATTACAGGCGCCCAGCACCGCGCCCGGCTAATTTTTGTATTTTTAGTAGAGACGGGGTTTCACCATGTTGGGCAGGCTGGTCTCAAACTCCTGATCTCAAATGATCCGCCCGCCTCGGCTTCCCAAAGTGCTAGGATTACAGGTGTGAGCCACCGACCCCGGCCTAAACACAAATATTTCTTTTTGTTTGTTTGTTTGTTTGTGTTTTGAGGCAGAATTTCGCTCTTGTTCCCCAGGCTGTAGTGCAATAGCGCGATTTTGGCGCACCGCATCCTCGGCCTCCAGGGTTCAAGTGTTTCTCCTGCCTTACCCTCCCGAGTAGCTGGCATTACAGGCATGCACCACCAAGTCCAGCAAATTTTTGTATTTTTAGTAGAGACAAGGTTTCTCCGTGTTGATCAAGCTGGTCTCAATCTCCCCACCTCTGGTGATCCTCTGACTCTGCCTCCCAAAGTGCTGGGATTACAGCCATGAGACACTGTGCCTGAGCTAAACACAAATATTTCTAATGATATATTTAAGAATCTTATAAGTAGAGCCATTTCAGAAGGCAACAAGTGTGACTTGTTAATCCATACATCATTAATAG
The DNA here is from genome assembly GCF_049350105.2 of Macaca mulatta. Lineage (NCBI taxonomy): Eukaryota > Metazoa > Chordata > Mammalia > Primates > Cercopithecidae > Macaca > Macaca mulatta. The sequence goes on from NC_133414.1 coordinate 53,701,932, forward strand.
CTTTTGCTCTTCCCTCCCTACTTTGTTTGAATTACTTATTTGTTAGAAATACTCGAGAAATATATGTACTTCTTTACAACAACTTTAAAATTATAACTGTATACAGCATATAGGCTCTAATACACTTTCAGAGTTAAAACATGGTTTGTTGTATCTTTCATTGACTCATGGTCACTATTTAAACAACGCAAGTCATTTAGACACATTTGTTAAAAAACAAAATACTCAGTATCTGTCTTTTGCAATCTTCACAGACCTAAAGAAATTCTAGCAGATGTCAGTACCAAACTTCTTCAAGAAAATGAGTGGAGCAGATCTTTATTTACTTCTCATACTACAAGGCCAGTCCTAGAGTCACCATGCAATGGAAATCTTAATGATAATTTAGATCTCAACAGAATACATATCCCAAGAGAAACCTTAATGATTCCTACTTCAAGCTCATTGTCTTCAAATATCAGAATGGAGAACGACTTGTCAAAAGTTAGGTATAGTATTGTTTTTTCTTTGGTTGTCAGACTTCTGATATAGTTCTCTCTATATTTTTGGCAAGATATTGAGTTGTCTAACTGACTCATGCATTTTAAATAAAGGTCATAATTATCTGTGTTTCTAAGGAAAGGAAACAAATCTTACAGCTTTTTTTTTTTTTAAGTCCCTGGGGTTTTAATTATTAAAAGATATTCATTTTTTAACTTTACTCAACAAATGTAACTATACCAGCACATTTTAAATTTCTGTAAAAATTCCATTTAAGTTAGATTGTGGAAATGTACTGATATTGCCTAACAACCAAAGTTATACTTGGAGATGCTTTGGCTTACTTTCTTTTTTTTTTTTTTTTAAGTTCTAGGGTACATGTGCACAACGTGCAGGTTTGTTACATATGCATACATGTGCCTTGTTGGTGTACTGCACCCATTAGCTCATCATTTACATTGAGTATATCTCCTAATGCTATCCCTCCCCCCACCCCCACCCCGCAACAGTCCCAGTGTGTGATGTTCCCCTTCCTGTGTCCAAGTGTTCTCATTGTTCAATTCCCACCTATAAGTGAGAACATGCAGTGTTTGATTTTTTTGTCCTTGTCATAGTTTGCTGAGAATGACGGTTTCCAGCTGCATCCAAGTCCCTAACAAAGGACATGAACTCATTCTTTTTTCTTACATGATTACATCCTTAATTGCTGTTGTACTTACAGCATTTCAATTCAATTGTTGCAAAATGTGCCTGTTGCTGTGCAATTGTACAGTGGTTTTTAAATACTTAAAGCAATATTTGAATTCTTAAAGTGAAGTTCACTTATGTCTATCTTACCATCACTCAAATGATTTATGGCTGAGATGGCAATGATATCAGGAGTAGTTAAATAGCAAATGTGACCAAACAGAATACATTCTGTTCTTTCTACTCAGAATTCCATGTAAAACTGCACAGGGTTCCCAGCTCCCTAGGACATGACACTTTCAAACTTTCAAGGTTCAACTGAACAAGAACTTTTCAATCCAACTGTTAGGGTAGCCAGTTAGTCAGACATTAACAGGCAGGAGGAAAGGTAGCTATGTAGGAAGAAACACCGCAGAACGACTCTTAAGATGCTCAGTAATTACTCATTCTATGGTTGAACCGTCAGAATGTGTTAACTACAATCTGATAAAGAAGGAGAAAGGCCAAAGGGGAATTCTTAAGAGCTGTGTGGGCACAATGAGTACAAATTTGAGTGCTATACTACCTTCCTGGGGTGGAGGTAATGAGCAATGCCATCATTGGGTAGAATTTGTCTTGATCACTGGGTTCTGCATATGCACATTAACCAAGAGTAAGGGAGGGTCTACCAGCCTGGATGTGAACTGGGCAAGAACAAAGGCAGGAACCTAAAGAAGAAAGTGAGAGAAAAGATCAAATGCAGAATGTATTGAGGCTGTTCCCAGCCAAGTCAGCCCACTCTTCTCTTAAAGCATACTGTTACTTGCACAATAAATGTTTTGCTGGATTTACTAACTGGTGTTTCGGTTGAATTCTTTCTTGCAAAAAGACAAGAACTGAGGACACTTTCTGGAACTCCAGGCTTGGCCATACCTTTTGGTGCTGTGACTTGCATCTTGTGAGGTAGGGACTGTGCTCGCCACTGTCTCCTCTCTCATGTCTGCTCCTATGCAGCATAGACTGTGAGAATGCTGAGCATGCTGAGCAATCTCCCTAGCATCTCCACTTTGTGTGTTCAACTAGAGCACTTTCACCTAATGCCCAACAGAGCTCCCCAAGCACAGAATGCTTTTTTCTTGACAGAGAACCTAAGGCTTCTGATTACTTCCATATTCTCACAACTGACCTCTGGGGTCTCACCACCCTGTGTTTCTTCACAGTTGCTCCTGCTGCCCGTGCCATCATGGCATCTCTCTTGCTAGCCAATGCGACCTTCTTTGCCCTGTCTGTTCCCAGGTAGGTCCCAGTAGAATGGCTTTTTGCCTGCTCTGTCACCACCTCCTCTGCACTAATTCCACCTCCAGATGGAATGTAGGTAAATTTTAGGTGCTATGGTCTAGGTTTAGGGGTCTCCTTGGATGTACCTAGTACCCAATTTTCTCTCCATGTTCTTACCACTGAATTCTCAGGGATTTACCTATCAACTTCCCTCTTGTCTCTAGCCCTCCCCGCTGTCCTTGACATGCTTTGCCTGTATGCAGAGGATTATCACTGAAGGCTACAAAATTATAATTGGGCAGAGTCATCTATAATTAGATGCAAGACCTATGGACCTAGGGGGTCCACAGACCAAATGAGGGGAAGAGGTCACTGCTCGGTTGGGAGCACGTAGTAAGGGTGCACAATATCTGAAGCTCTTCACAGACTAGGGATACCTGGTCTAGTGTGGGAAAGGGATGGAAAGAATGCTCTCTCCCTTTCACAATGGATGAGAATGGACAGAGAGCGAGGATGCTCACACTCCACTAGCATTTTCTTCTCTCTGTTTTTCAGACGTGCATTCAGCACTCCATACTGTAGGACTCTCCCCTTGGATGCATTCTCAACAGTTAGAACAAGTCTGATTCCAAGACATTAAAGAAAACTATATTAGTTTTCCTTTGTAATGCTTCAAAGCCTCAATACAAACTATATGACTAGGAAGACTGGCCAGAAAATGGTAGCCTTAATTTTAACACCATCTTGCAGTTGGACCTACTTTGCAGGTGACAGGGAAAATGGTCAGAGGTGCCCTATGTCCAGACCATTATGGCTCTAAAAGAAGACCAGTATCTCTGCTAAAAATGCAGATGGGACTCTGCCATCTTGGCTCTCATGAGCCCCTCAGCAGATAATTCTCCCATAAATGTCTTAGGAAATTTCCCAGCAGAGCATCCTCAGCTTCCTTTAATCCTCCCACTGAGGATCCAAAGCCACCAGCTCCTTGTTCTCACCAGAGGAATAGGAATGGGCACTGGGACACAAGGCTCTGGAAGCTGGTATCAACTGGGAGAAGTTCTACATCTGCCTTAAAATGTTCAATGGGCAGTTAGCTATGCTTTGCATGACTATTGCCACTTTCTCAAGAAACAGCTTTCAATAATGTGCAAACGGCTCTTTTGGGAAAAAAATATTTCCAAGACTATAGAACAAGTTTGTAGGGCCCGTGCCCTTTGCACAGTAAACATTTTGCACATTAAACAAGGAACCAAACCTCCTTTTCTTTTCCAGCCAGTCCAGTGGAAGGTCACTTATCCTGGGGAGGACTGGCCGTTTGACTTTACCTGACTTCTTGCCTGTCAAGGATTAAATATCTTCTGGTCTTTGTAGACATATTTACAGGTTGAATATAAGCGTACTCCACGTGAATGGAAAAAGCAATGTGTGTAGTATAGGCCCTCCTTAAGGAGGTCATCACTGGTTTGGCATCCACAGGTCACTGCAAAGTGATCATAGTACATCCTTCACTTCACAGGTTACTCAACTTGTTTCCCAGGCCTTGGGAATCAGTTACTTTCTAAATTCCTCCTGGCACCCACAACACTGTGGAATGGTTGACAGAATTAACAAATCTCTCAAGCAAACCTTGGAAAAATTATTCCAAAAAACTTCAAACCATGACCAAAACAATTACGTATTGCTCTACTAAGGATGAGAAACATACCCATCTCTAATTTACAACTCAGTTCTTTTGAGTTATTATGTGGAAGACCCTTTCTTCAATTTCCTATTGGATACTGACCTTACCAATTCTAATTATGTTAATTCCCTCTCCCAGTTTCTGCTGGTGGCTCAAAAACTAGGCCAAAATATATTTTCACACCCTGAAAACTCTGACCAAATTTTAAACCCACCCGTACTCAAGTTCTCATCAAGATTTGGAAGGATGGAACTCCAAACTCTCAACTGAGTCTTATTTGGAGAGGTCCTTACACTGTTTTACTCTCCACTCCTATAGCACTTATGGTGCCAGGGATCACCAAGTGGATCCACTATTCCAAGGTAAAGCTATATGATGCGTCTCGGGCAGAGGAAGTCCTAGAGGTGCCATTGGACACCTGGACCACTTGTCTCCTCCAGGATCTCAAACTCCTCTTCAAGCAAAGCCAAAAGAATAAACATAGGTAAATTAGTAATGCTTTGTCCTGTTATACCATGAGTCATAATACTCCTTGCAGGTTTACTAATATGTCTTTGCTACTATGAACCAAAATCCACTCCAAGAAAAGGTCTGTTCTGTACTACCTGAATTTAAATCTCAAAGCCATCATCCGGGTGGCATTCTCTCTAATACCCACCGAGTTAACAGCTTCTGTTTCCCTAATCAAGAGACATCTTGATTTGGCTTTAATCTGTTCTCTTTGGGATCATGCAACTCAGTGCTCTATGCTCACTAATGCTTCTACCTAAAATCACCCTCATAGGCCCCAGCAGCCCACAACCACAACAAAAATCTCTACAAGCAGCTCAACAACTACTAAAGTTCACCAAATCTTCCTGTGCCTCATCCTATTGGCTATACATGAATTCTTTCCACCCAGGGCAGGAACAGGCTCCCCAGCCATGATACAAGAGTAGGCAACTATTCAAGCCCAATTTAGATTCACCTATCATTGGGAGCTCTGCATACAAAACATTCCAAGAGATGTCATACGGTACCTAATACAAGTTAAAGTGGACATTCAAGCCTTGTCTAAGCCCACTTGCACTATTTTAGGCCCCTTGTACTCCCCCATTACCCTCATCAGCCAGGCATCCCTAGGCATCACTACTACCAGAGATTCTGGAACTTTTGTGGGTTCTCTTAACTCTGAACACTTCAACACAACCATCACCATTGTTAATATCTCTCATACTTTTTTTCTCTACAAACTAAAATCTCCAAATACTAAGTAAGGTTCTCTACCCAACCAAACCAGCATTGGGTCATGCAAAAAGTTTCAAATCTTTAACTCCCTTTGGGAGGTTCTTCTCCTTACCGTTACTGGACACATGATCCTCTGGGAAAGAAGAACCATCCTTCTATTCAAATTAGTCACCCATGTCTGGCTCCCCTGGCAGCTGAATCTTTAGTGACAGAATATCACGTCTCAGGTAGCCAACAGGTATATTGGTCAATGTTTGGAATTGACCTTGCCTCCTTCAGTGTCCGTCCTTGTCTACCTATAACAGAACTTTATTTTCTATGTGGGACACAGGCCCACCTCTGTCTCCCTGCAAACTGGACTGGAGATTGCTCTCTGGCTTATCTCACTGCTAACATCACCATTGCTGCCAGTGATGCTTCTCTGCCTTTTCCCTTATTTATTACCTCACACTGGGCCCACCAAACAATACAATTAATTCCCTTTCTCATCAGACTTGGCATCACCACAGATGCCATGATAGGAATAGCCAGCATTGGCACAGATTCCTCAATCTACCACAGCCTGTCTCTAGAATTGACTCAAGAGATAGGAACCACTGCTTGAACTGTAACAGAGTTACAGTGGCAAGTCAATTCTCTTGCAGCTCTAGTTCTCAAAAGTGGCTGAGGTCTTGACATGCTGATTGTAATTTAGGAAAAATTAGTCTATGCTTGGAGAAAAGTGTTAATCTGGGTTAAGAAACCAGGGCAGACCCAGGAGCACATTAGAGATCTCATAAACCAGGCCTCTCGTCTTTGGGAAAGGACTACTGAGGGTTGGCTCTCCTGATTCTGACTCTTACGGTTCATCCCCTTCCTAGGACCCCTGGCCTCTACCTTCCTTCTTCTCCTTTCTGGGCCTTGCTTCTTGAACCTGCTAACTAGGTTTATCAACCTCTTTCCTACCCTTGAGGACAATCAAATCCTTGCACGTCTCCACTGGACACTGTGGTTCAAACCTTTAGAGATACAGCAACAATCTCTGAAACCTTGTCACCATGACAGCAAGGAAGGCAGGGACCATGAAGACCCTCGATACCCCTTTTTAGCAGAAAGTATCTACAGAATGCCCCCCATCTCATTTCCCAAAAGATGTCTGGGTCCCAACTCCTTGAGGGATAAATGTAAGAGTAGGCAGTTGGTCAGATATGAGCAGGCAGGAGGGGAGGTATCCATGTTGGAAGGAACAGCCCAGAATACCTCTTCAGATGACCAGTACTCACTCTATGGTCAAACTCAAAATGTGGTTAACTAGATCCTGATAAGGAAGGAAAAAGGCAAAAGTAGAATTCCTGAGAGCTGCGCTGGTGCAATGAGTACAAATTTGACTGCTATATGACCTTTCTGGGTGGCAGTAATGAGCAATGTCACTATTGGGTAAGATTTATATTGATCTCTAGGTCCAGTACACATGCATTACGAACAGTAAAGGAGAAGCAAGACCAGTCAGGCATGGTGGCTCACGCCTGTAATTCCAGCACTTTGGGGGCTGAGGTGGGTGGATCACCTGAGGTCAGGAGTTCAAAACCAGCCTGGCCAACATGGTGAAGCCTGGTTTCTACTAAAATAGAAAAAATTAGCCAGGTGTGGTGGCGCATGCCTGTAATCCCAACTACTTGGGAGACTGAAGCAGGAGACTTTCTTGAACCTAGGAGGCGGAGGTTGCAATGAGCTGAGATTGTGCCACTGCACACCAGCCTGGGCAACAAGAGTGAAACCCCATCTCAAAAATTTAATTAATTAATTAAGGAGAAGAAGACCACAGAAGACCACAATGCAGAATGTCCTGGGGCTGTTTCCAGCAGGGTCAGTGCACTCCTGTCTTGAAGTTCACTTTTACTTCCCCCAATAAAACTTTTGCCTGCTTTACTAATTGGTCTTTTTGGTGAATTCTTTCTCTAAGAAGACAACCAGGAACACTCTGGATCACCGAGATCCATAGTATCAACATGTGATTTCCCTCATGGTAGGAGTCCATTTCTGGGGATCCCAAAATGAATCCAATAATGACAAGGTGTATCAATTATAGAGTTGGTAAAGAAAAAAATAGTGCAACTATGCTTGATTAATTTTAAGAAATTTTCCTAAGGTTTGACCATTTTTAAACTAAGGGAAAATTACAAAAGCCAGGTGCAGTGGGACACAAATGAAGTCCCAGCTACTCCAGATGCTGATGCAGGAAGATCACTTAAGCCCAGGAGTTCAAAGTTGTAGCATAAAATGCTGGTGCTTGTGAATAGCCACTGCACTCTAGTACTACAGCCTGGGCAACATGGTGTGACCCTGTCTCTTGAAAAGATTACAAAAATTATAAAATACTTGTTTCAACAAAAATAAATAGGCAAATTGTAACTAGTTTCTTGTGTCTTATTTTTATTAGAAAATTCAGTCAGTGCACTTTGGCTTATCATTTGGATGGTGTTTTTGTGATCTCCTTAATGCACAGAAAAGTAATAATAAACCCATGATAAATGAAACCATGAAAAAGGCAGTGCGTTTAATAAAATACCTTTCCAGAGTAAAATCTTAGGTGTATTTCTTTAATGCCAGTGTCTTGGATGATGGGCCCCTAGAAGTTGTCAACATCTCTTCTCGATTGGAGAAAGTGTTAAGCCCCAAAGTAGCTGGAGCAGTATATTTTCACCTTTTGTCAAGAAGGCAGGAACTTGATTACTTTGAGTGCTATTCAACAGTTTCTGATTTAATTAAAAATGCAACACAAGCCAACTATATTGCTGCTAACTCCTCGCTAGATATCTTCTGCTACTGTCAAAGGAATTGTGGTCTCACTGGACAATCAATTAACTGGGGAGTCTTGAATCTTGGATGACAGCTGAAAAAACATTATCCACCAGAGGAACACCAATTCTTCAAATACCCCATATCCATCAGTATCTTGAATCATGCTTGATTCTGAAGAATTCTCAACAAGTCATGTCAATGGGGCTCTCTGGCCTTGGATTTGAAATGTTGATGTTCATTTTATAGAAAGGAGACTGTTCTGTTGTAATTATTTTATTGAGAAACACAACTTTTGAGCCGTTGGAAAAAAATACAAGTTGCTGGAAAATCAGAATGAAGAATACAGAATTATCAGACTACAATGTAATATCAAATTTGATTTCAAGAAATTACAGAAAATCTTTCCTCAAGTTTAATCTCACAGAATTTATTTCTACAAAGAATTCCAAGATAAATTCAGTTTTCTGGAAGATTTTTACATGGCTTTTACTCATTCTTCATGTCGAATATCAACAGATGAGTACATCAATTATTTGGCTAGTGAATTCATGAGTGCAAAACTCAGAGACATTCCAATATTACATTGCTTACATCATTAGGCATACGCTCAATGCCAGCTCTGGCAATTGAAAATAAGCTCTTTTGTGATCTAAAGGCTTAAATTCCTCCAACCAAACTGCTTGATTCAGATGCATCTCTGCAAATTTTAAAATTGTTTCTGGAAGAACATGTAAATGAGACTTAAGAGAGAAAAGAGCTTGAAACTGGGACGTGGAGGTTGCGGTGAGCGCAGATTGCGCCATTGCACTCCAGCCTGGGGGACAAGAGCGAAACTCTGTCTCAAAAAAAAAAAAAAAAAAAAAAAAGGGGGGGGGAGAGAGAAAAAGGAAAGGAATGGCCACAAACCAGCTGAAATTTAAAAAAATGAACTACGCAGAATGCCAAATCAGAATGAAAACAGAGGTACAAGATTATAAACAGAATGCAATCAAACTTGTCTTGAGCTCACCTAAAGTTTTCTTTCCTGATAATTTTAGGCAACTTTGATTAACATTAAATTGACATTCTAAACTACCAATTCATTTGAGTTTATATATGTTAGTAAACATTCACTATATTAATTTTATTGTCCAAGGCTAAATCTAAAAAGTTTAAGTATAATTTAAAAATTAGTCTTCGTTGATCGAAAAATAAAGTTTGTTAAATTTAGTACTTTCCCAATTAAATTGATCATTGTTAGTTCTTTATTTGAGAAATCTGCAAAACTCCACTGAAAATTAATTAGTAGTAGAAATTATTCCTAAATATCAAAAAATGAATAATTTAGTCAATTGATTTCACAAAGAAATAAAGGAAATTTGCTTAATTAGCAGAGAGTATCATTCCTACTATTTTTGTTGTACTTGGATTAGTGTTCTGAGACAGATACAGTGGCAAGTAATTGCATAATTAAAGTAAATATGTATATATTTTAATTAAATGACAATAAAAATAGGTTATGCAATGTCCTTAAGAACATTGTGGGCTAATTCTAATGTTATTTACTACTATGCTACACCACACCCAACATCACTTAAATGCTCTGTCTGGGATAGGTGCTATATTACATTTTAGCAAACTTCACAAGACCCTTATGGGATGATATGCTTCTGTGTTGTAAGTTTGTGTGCCTGTACTAGCCTTGAATTTTCTGGGGGTATACTGACCCAGTATTACTCCAGACACCCAAGAATCTGTCTAGACTTCACAGTAGAACTGATATTAATCTTGACCATAGGTGACAGTGTTGTGGCATTTATTTGGAAATTATTTTTCTTTGATTTTTCTTTGCCTTTTAATTGTTTCATGCATTTTTTAATGTACAGAACATTTTAAAATTCTTATCTAGATAAACTGTTTAGTCTTCATTTTAAACTCCTGCCTCTGAGATGTTACTTAGGTTTCTCCTACCCATAATATCATACACATATTTGCAATATTTTTCTTGTACTGTTTTTTGACTCACTTTGTTTTTCAACTTTTTTAGAATAACAAAAGTGATATCAATTAATTGTGAAAATACTGAAGTGGCATATAAGTTTCCGAAGTGCATATATGTATGTATTTATTTATTTTTTAACCGATAGATGGGGGAATGCTGTGTCCTATTTTAATGTACGTGTTAAATCTTTCAATACATGAACATGGCATGTCTTTCCATTTATCTGTGTCCTCAGTTCCTTTCATCAATGTTTTAGAGTTTTCAGTGTAGAGATCTTTCACTTCCTTGGTTAAATATACTCCTAGGTATTTAACTTCTTTTTAACTACTATAAATGGGATTGCTTACTTGCTTGGGTTTTTTTTTTTTTTTTGATATCTTGTTGTTAGTGTATGAAAATGCTACTGATTTTTGCATTTTGACTTTGTATCTTTCAACTTTACTGAATTTGTGTATTAGTTCTAACAGGTTTGGGGTGGTATTTCAATTATTTAATGATGAAATCAAGGTCCAGAAAGGTGAAAAACTTGTCTAAAATGCTGTGGCTAGAGCTCCAGGTTAAATCCCATGCTTCAATCTCAACTAGTAGGGTAATACTTTCTGATTTCTAAGTGTATCAAATGTATCACTAGTATGCGTGGTGATTTTAGGTAATAATTGTCCTTTCTTTTCATATGCATTAGAAAAAAATATAATGAACAAACCAAGTCTGGAATTTCATAATTATTCTTGTTTAGGAATTTTTTTTTTAAAGTGAATTGCTGGCCAGGTGTGGTGGCTCGTTCCTGTAATTCCAGCACTTTGTGAGGCTAAGGCAGGCGGCTCATTTGCGGTCAGGAGTTTGAGACCAGCCTGGCCAACACGGTGAAACCCCGTCTCTACTAAAAATACAAAAATTAGCCAGACATGGTGGTGGGTGCCTGTAATCCCAGCTATTTAGGAGGCTGAGGCAGGAGAATCGCTTGAATCTTGGAGGTGGAGATTGCAGCGAGCCAAGATCGTACCACTGCACTCCAGCCTGGGCAACGGCGTGAGACTCAGTCTAAAAAACAAGAAAAAAAGTGAATTGCTTTAAATCATAAATAATAAATTCAGATGTATTGTAGACATGATTACAGTCGTGGAGGTGGCCCCTATGTGCTTGAGATTTAGATAACTCTTCCCTACCTTCTATGACAGATGCCATTCCTCTCATTTATAACAATGTTAAGATTTCATCAATTTCACCCTGTGCAATGTATTAATACAAGGAAAAAGTAAGTAAAAGTTCATTAATGAATATTTCCCTGAACAGCATTTTTGTTTCTTTCTTACTTTTAAATATTACTTTTCCATTTCCTCCAACACCGGTGTAACTGAACAGTATTCGTTGTATACCAAAAGTATGTCTCTTAATCCAGCATTATGACTTATTACAAATAGAAATGAGATAATTGGTGTACTTAATCCTTTGTAAAAGCTTAGAGGCCATCTTAAAATGCTTCACAGAAATTGGAAATACAGTATTTTGAGTAGGATTTTTAAATGTTTACTGTGGAATTAGAGCACAAATCTCTTCAAGAAGAGAACTGTGAACATTAAAGACTCTTATTGTCCAGTGTGGATGAAAATGGAAATGTAATTCACAATTTGTTGTGGACAAAGAGCCTGGCAGAGAGAATGTGTCCATGGTCTTAAAGTGTATTACACAGCTACCTTACTAGCATTTTTTTCACTGTGCTGACAAGAAAGGGAAGGAAGAATATTCGCAACCCAGGTTGCTAAACTAAGAGCTTTAATTAATGAGACTCCAGAAAGGGCCCTAGCAAGATAAAAATGTGATTGCAGTGTGCTCTCTGACCTCAATTGCAGGTTCCCTGACTTCTCTTTCATGTTCTCAGACCCCCAGTGTAAGGATATAAGGGCTCTCTGAGATGGCAAGTTGTTTTGCTAAAAAACCTCTTTACACATCTGGAATATAACTCTGAAACCTAACCCAGGCTTATGTTAACACTGTGGCTTATAAACCATGCTTAGACTGCATGGCGTCATAAACATGTTGAATGTAGGAAACACTGTCAGTTTATAAATTGGGTCTGCTATTAAGTTCTGAGGTCATTAGTTTGTTTTTTTTTGGGGGGGGGTTGTTTTGTTTTTTTTGTTGTTCTTTCTTTTTTATTTCTCCCAACTCTATGTGCTTTGGAAACCTGAGGGTGGGTAAGAAAACAGTGTAGCCTGGTTTCTTTCCATGTTTGCTTCCAGCAAGATGCCTCTGGCCTTTTCTTGTCCAAAATCAACATAAAGCTGCTTCTCCCATATCACCACCGTGACTACCACACAAAGCCAAGATGTCCCCATTTTTAACTTTGTTACTTCACAGACTTACTACTAAATTCCTGGGTGATGGGGGAGGTGGGAAACACGAGGCCCAGAATCATGCCTCTCTGTGTGATAATGGGCAAGTTACTTTACCTCGCTGAGATGTTTATAGGTCTGTGAAAGGAATGATCTGCACCATTTGCTCATTAGATCCCCCTTTGCATCTAAGCCATGATAATACCCCAAATAAGATGATAGGATTTTATACAGGCTTGCCTGCATATTGGCATTTTGATCAATGACAGACAGCACATATGACACTGGTTCCATAGGATTAGAACACCACATTTTTACTGTACCTTTTCCATGTTTGGCTATTTTTGTTTGTTTGTTTTGTTTTTTTGAGACGGAGTCTTGCTCTGTTGCCCAGACTGGAGTGAAGTGGCATAATCTCTGCTCACTGCAAGCTCTGCCTCCCAGGAATGATAATGAACAAGTGAAAGTGAAATCAGTTTCCCTTCTTTGTTCAATAAACATGGTTAGAGCACCTGTGTGCAAAGTAGTGGGACAGGTGCTGAGGGGAACGGTAAAGCCGTTTAAGCTGTGACCCTGAGCTGAAAAAGCAATCTAGCAGTGCCATCAGACTCTGCACACTACACAGCACAGTGTCCCAGGGGCTAGGTGGAGGGAAGGATCACTTCTGGCTGCAGCATCAGGAAAGGCACTCTGCAATCAAACTGTCTATCAAATTGTATCTTCCACTACTTTCATTGGGTTTATTTTGCTGCTTTTCTCTGGCTTATCTTGGATTGTTTATTTTTCTTCTTTCTTATTTTCTAATACATGTGTTTTGGACAGTACACTATTCCCTGAGAGCTAGTCTGGCTACTCTCTGGGGCACAGTATTATAGGACTGTTTCTCATGTGATTCTGATGGGTAGATGGAGTAAAAAGCACTGGTATGGCTTCAGATCAAATGTTTTGAAGATAGACCAGATTGAAATCCTAGCGTGGCTACCCACCAGCTGTGACCTGGACAAATCACTCAGTATCTCTCCAAATCAGTTTTCTCATCTGAAAAACAGGAACGGCAGTAGCTATCTCACTGAGTGTTGAGATAATTTATAGGATAATACATACAAAGTGCTCAGGAAGGAGCCTCGTCCACACTCATGATAAACACCTGCTTATATCGTCATTCAAATTCAACTGCCTAAAACGAAGTGCAAAAAAAAAGACCCAATGGAAGTGAATGGCTTGCTACAGTCTCATCTGTATATAAATAAGTCTCATTTGGATGACTTTTATTTATAACGAACTTTAAAAACAATATATGTAAGAACAGATTAAAGGAGAAAGATCATATGAATATCTTCATAAATGCAGAAGTGGCATTTGATAAATTCCAATATCCATTCTTTCTCCACCCCCTCAGAGATGGGGGTCTCACTCTGTCACCTACAGTGGAGTGTACAGCTACAATTATAGTTCACTGCAGCCTCTAACTCCTGGCTAAACTTATCCTCCCACCTCAGCCTCCCAAGTAGCTGGGATGGTCACAGACATGCACCACCATGCCTGGCTAGTTTCTTTGTTTGTTTGTTTGTTTTTGTAGAGACAGTGTCTTGTTTTGTTGCCCAGGCTGGTCTTGAACTCCTGGCTTCAACCGATTCTCCCGCCTCAGCCTCCCAAAGTGCTGGGATTACAGGTGTGGGCCACCTCTGTCCACATCCAACATCCATTTTTAATAAAAGTTCTCAGCAAAGTTAGAAATACAGTGGAACTTCCTAATTTTGATAGAGGAGACCTACAAAACTCTAGAATAAACACGATGCAAAATGTTGAAAGTTCTCCTTTGAGGTCAAGAACAGGGCACACTTCTAGTCAGCACTGGTGGAAGTTCTAGCCAGTAGAATAAGGGAAGAAACATAAATAAAAGGCATTCACAATTGAAAGAAAGAAAACTGTATTTCTGGACAGTTTTACACCTGAAAAACTGAAAATAATCTACAAACTATTAGAATTAATAAATTTATTTAGCAAGGTTGCTGGGTATAAGGTCAATATGAAAAATTGACTGTATTCATAAAAACTACCATCAAACAATTAGAAATTGAAAAAAAGTGAACCGAGATCATGCCACTGAACTCCAGCCTGCGTGACAGAACTAGATGCCATATCGGAAAAAAAAAAAAAAAAAAAAAGTTGGTGCAGTGGCTCAGGCCTGTAATTCCAGCACTTTGGGAGACTGACACAGACGAATCGCTTGAGCCCAGGAGTTTGACACCAACCTAGGCAACATAGCAAGACCCCATCTTTTTAAAAAAGTCATTTATAATAGCATCTCAAGGTAGAAGTAACTGGAAATTAATCTAACAACAATGTGTAAAACCTCTTAAAATTATAGATATATTAAAGGAGATCTAAATAAATGGAGACAGATCATTTCATTGTTCAGAAGACTAAATAATAGAATTATGTGATGCTTTCTAGACCTTAAGGGAAACAAAATAATGACAATATGTCAATGTTCAACAGCTTTATTTTTCATTTTTGTAGCATGGGACAATGCATAGAACATGCAAAGGTGTAGGAAAAGGCAATTCTGTTGCACAAGATAAGAGGACAAGATTTATCAGATAGCAATGATTGTAAAGCTGCTGCTATTAAGACAGTGTTTTGTTAGCCCAAGGATAAACAGGCCGATGGAACAGAATAGTGTTGAGAAACAGATCTATACATGTAAGTAAAGATAGGGCACATCAATGAAGACTGAATGTCTCAATAAACAGTTCTGGGATAATTGGGCATCCAGATGGAAAAGGTAAAGTTGGAAACCTCTCTCTTACAAAAAATAAGCTCTAGGTAGATTGAAAACTTAAATATGAAAGAAAAAAAATTCTAAAACTGTTAGAAGATACTGTAAAATAATATAACTTTAATACAAATAAATGAATAAAAGTGACTACCTTCATAAACTTCTGTTTATCAAAAGGCCCAACAGAGTAAAAAGACCATGAGAGGATATTTGCAAAACATCTAAATGACAAAGTACTGAAGATCAGAAAAAACAAGGAGTGCCTATAAAAAGGTAATAAAAGGACAGACAGCCCATTAGAAAGCTGGTGAGATTGTGGGGAAATGGGCACTATTGTATTCTTCGCTTAGAAGCATAAATTAGTCCCACAGTTTTGAAGGCAATATGGTGATATGTATCATAATTAAAAGTTCATTCTTTTTTTTTTTTTTTTTTTTAGATAGAGTCTTGCTCTGTCGCCCAGGCTAAAGTGCAGTGCTGCGATCTCGGCTCACTGCAACCTCCGCTTCCCGGATTCAAATGATTCTTTTGCCTCAGCCTCCTGAGTAGCTGGGATTACAGGTGCCTGCTACCACGCCCAGCTAATTTTTTTTTTTTTTTTTTTGTATTTTTAGTGGAGATAGGGTTTCACCATGTTGGCCAGGCTGGTCTCAAATTCCTGACCTCAAGTGATCCACCAGCCTCAGCCTCCCAAAGTGCTGGAATTATAGGCGTGAGCCCCCACACCTAGCCAAAATATTCATTCTTTAATCTTCAAATTCCAGATCTTGGAATTTTTTTCTAAGAGAACAAATACCAAAGTGGGACAAATACATGAAATTCGTGTTCATTGCTGTATCGCTTATAATGGTAAAAAAGTAGAGACTTAAAAGTCCCTCAGAAGGGGGGTTTCTTAAATACATTAAAGCACATCTATGTAATAGAATTCTATGCACTAATATTAATGGATGGGTAAGTTTATACGTATAGACAAATAGACATATGTTCGTCCAGTGCAGTGGCACACCTGTAGTCCCAGCTACTTGGGAGGCTGAGGCAAGAGGATCACTTGAGCATGGGTGCTCAAGGCCAGCCTGGGCAACATAGTAAGACCTATGTCTTAAAAAAAATAAAATAAAATTTAAAATAGGCATATATGACAATGGAAACCAATTATAGAAGAGATTATATCTATATGTATATATATATAATTGGATTATAGGCATGAGTCACCACTCCTAGCAACTTTCAATTTTATAAGCTGAGTTTTTAACATTATTAACTTAATGTTTGTTTTGAAATGGGCAAAACAACAAAAATTAAATGTTATAATATAAATGTGAATACTTAAATGTCTTTCTAATGAAATGATGACTAACTGTAGAAAAGAAAATGTAGGAATGTATACATCCTTGCAAAGAGTGTGAAACTGATGCAGGCAATGTAGAGAGTCTTGCTTAGGGGCAATGAACAAAAGAACATACCTGGGTAAAAGAAATGTGAGGTTACTCATAACAAAACTAATATTTATATTGCACAATGTAAAACATTATTTTATACCTAGGATCACATTTGATCTTTACAAATCCCTGTGAAACAGCTATTATTATCAGATCCAGTTTATGCATAATAAGAACAAGACTCATATGGGTTAGCTAACTAGGCTATGGTCTCTCCACCAAGCTCTACTTCTCTGCTTGAGAAGATAGTAATATCTAGAGCTTCAGTGTTCTTTCTACTGCCCTATGCTACCGCCCAGTGCAGATATAAGAACAAAACCTTCTAGTAACCTGCTATTGAGTGTTTAGACCTTCAGCAACTTTAATCATCCAAAACATAGCCGTGAGACCAAAAAGAGGAAAACAGTTTACAAAAGCCCATATTTATTACATCATGAAAGAGCCAGGTCTGTGAAATGTTGCCTAGAATTTGTGTACTAAACTCAGCAAAATGAATTAACTCAGTGACTTCATTTTCTCCCAAATTACAATAAATGGAAGATTTAAAAGATGAGAAAAATAAACACAGAAAACTTCAGTTAACAGGGTAGAGGATGACCTATTGAAAGATTGGGAGTCCATGTGTGGGAGGTAAAGGCAGGTCCTATGAGTGTTAGGCAGGCCTAGGCATGTGTTCTTTTTGTTGTTTAATTCTAAATTTATGACAAATGAAGAACAGGGCCTTGACCTGGTCTGGATCAACTTGTTATGGAGCCCATGCAAAATGAAAATGATTCATAAACAAAACTGATTCATCCCCAGCAACAGCAGAGATGACCATGAACAATTAGCCACTTGAGAATCCTCAACTATCCTTGGGGAATGTCATTAATTACATTTTATTAAAGGGCAGGGATACCCAAGCTGACCTATGGGTTACAAAGGCAAACTAGAATTTCTTTATGGGTTTTGTTAATGTGGAATATAAATTCAGAAATAACTAGAGTTTGAGGGTATCTTAAATCCAAAAAATAAAAATAAAAACCCAACCAGCAGCAATTTGCTGAATTCCTGAGTGCTTAGGACTCTCCATTTCTAGTCTAGCAAATATCTTCCAGTTGCAATTTTAAACTTTTTTTCCCAGATCTTTCAAGAA
This sequence comes from Macaca mulatta, assembly GCF_049350105.2. Taxonomy (NCBI): domain Eukaryota; kingdom Metazoa; phylum Chordata; class Mammalia; order Primates; family Cercopithecidae; genus Macaca; species Macaca mulatta. Next base: position 53,719,715 of record NC_133414.1, read on the forward strand.
ACCTCTAATAGTATCAAGTTCAGCACACAAAGCTAGCTTTCTGTAAGCAATCAGTCTCATCTACCCACCTTTACTTTAGACAGGCTCCTAAAGTCAACCTTAGAATAAAAATAACTTTTCTTTTATTATTAAAAGTCTGTTGTCTAGCCAGGTGTGGTGGCTCATACCTGTAATCCCAGCACTTTGTGAGGCTGACACTAGAAAATTGCTTAAAACCAAGAGTTCGAGACTAGCCTGTACAATGTAGTGAGAACACCATGTCTACAAAAAGGAAAAAAAAAAAAAAAAGTAGCTGGGCATGGTGTCACACACCTGTGGTCCCAGCTACTTGGGAGGCTGAGGTGTGAGGATCATATGAGCCCAAGAGGTTGAGGCTGCAGTGAATGCAGTGAACCATGGTCATGTACTACCCTTCAGCGTTGGTGATAAGAGCAAGACAGATGTTTCAATAATTAAAAAAAAAAAAAAAAGGCTGTCCTCTGCCTCAAAGGGACTTTGCTGTTATATTAAAACTATTGAAATATGTATAAACCAGGTGTGGTGGCTCACATTTGTAATCCCGGCACTTTTAAGAGGCTGAGGCAGGAGGATTGCTTGAGACCAGCCTAAGCAAGTTTGAGACCAGCCTAAGCAAGATAGTGAGACCCCGTCTCTACAAAAAATATGAAAACTAGCCAGCTGAGGCTGGGTGTGCCTGTATTCCCAGCAATTCAGGAGGCTGAGACAAGAGAATCCCTTGAACCCAGGAATTTAAGAGGTTACAGTGAGCTGATTACGAATTGCACTTCAACCTGGGAACCAGAGGGAGAAACTGTTTCAAAAGAAAAAAAAAGAAGAAGAAGAAAAGAAAAGAAGAATATATGTATAAATGCATGTTTTAAATTGGAACAATTACTACAGCATCAAAATGCACATTTCATGAGATGTGAAAATTTCTTCTTAAGCATCCATTTCTGGTTTTGCAGCAAAGACATTATTATACTTCTATAACTTGTTGTCTTATATAGTCAGATAGAATCAAGCAAAGTTGGCAGAGCCTAGGCGTCTGCCTAAAAGAAATGGTCTCTCACATTTTCGTGTATATATTAACTCTTCCCGAGTTCCAGTGGCACTATTTCTGGAGTCCTTTTTGAGGCACATAATCCTAAAGCAGGTGTCACTTGTTATTCTATTTCAAAGCATCTTGCTCTTTTTCTTCACAGTACTTTTCAAAATATTTAATATACATTTATTTCTTATAAAAGTTGTTTACCTCACTGGACTTTAAGATCTGTGAGGTTAATCCCATGTCTGTTTTATTTTCTACTTATTGCCCCTGTTCCCCAGGCACAGAGCAATGTGTACCTGACATATATTTGGCTCTCGATACACATTTGTCCTATTTGTGAGTGTGCTTGTTCAACTTATCTCACTCTGTGTGTAGGTGTGTACTTTCTTGTCATTTCGGGGACACTTAGGAATTTCCTTATTTTGCCTCAATTTCAGCTATGCATTAAAACTATTTTATAAAAACATGTTTTATTGATTTTTTTTTTTTTTTTTTTTTTTTTTTTTTTGAGACAGAGTTTCACTCTGTTGCCCAGGCTGGAGTGCAGTGGTATGATCTCGGCTCACTGCAGCCTCTGCCTCCTGGCTTCAAACCATTCTCCTGCCTCAGCCTCCCAAGTAGCTGGGATTACAGGCAACTACCACCATTCTCAGCTAATTTTTGTATTTTTGGTAGAGACAGGGTTTCACCATGTTGGCCAGGCTGATACTGAACTACTTGGGAGGTTGAGGTGGGAGGATTCAGCTACCTTGGCCTCCCAAAGTGCTGGGATTACAGGGGTGAGCCGCTGCACCTGGGCTTAACATGCTTAAGTGTTTTATATCAGAAGGCATTTTTCTGGTCCTCTATTTCAGGAGTTGGCAAACTTCTGTAAAGGGCTAGATAATATTCTCAGCTTTGCTGGCCATGCGATTTCTGTCCCAACTACTCAACTAATTGACATTTCTTGTCAACATCAGCATCACTGAAGTTCTAATTTGTTATTATGATTTAAGTAGCAGGAAATCATCCAGCTGTCAAGACACAAAAGACCTTCAATGTCAGGCTCTAAAAGATAAAGCTCTAGAGTGTCAGGCTCTAAAAGATAAAGCTCAAACTCCCTCACATATTTGAGTATGAATTTAAAGCTAGTATTTGCTGAGCATTTACCGTGGTTCAGGCACTATTCTAAGTGCCTTTCCTATGTTAACTCCTTTACATCTCACAACGGTACCAAAGACAATGACCACTATCATCTCCATTTGGAAACTGAGGCTCAGCTACATAAAGTTACACCACCCAGTGGTGGATAAAGGGCACCATCTCTGTCTCTCTGACTCCAGAAACCATGTTCCACTCAGGATGCTAACCCCCTAACACCCATTCTTCTATCTCTTGATGAGTTCTGAATTATCACTCAGGTATTTGCCCTTCTCCAGTAGCCTCCTTGCCTCAGAAACACATACTCTCACCCCAGCTTCAGAGAAAAGCTGATTGATCTTCATGCACTCTTATCCTCTAGACAGTGATTGGCTTACGTCTGAGGTTTCTCAACAAATTAGTACATGGCATAACCTCAGGTCACAGGGGCTGGCCAGAAATGGACAGGTAACCTTAACTAGGCTGATGTGATGGGAGGGAAATTTGCTGAGGGTTTTTAGAAAACAAGTTTCATCAATCTTGGGAGAAAATCTTGGAGAGGGCCAGCCTCTCTTCATCCAAAGATTGCCATATATGCGTGTAAAGCTTGAAGCTACAGAAACATCTTACTCATCATGAGGATAAAACCAGAACAAAGTGGCAGAGTTGAGAGACTCAAAGACCAAGGCAGCCAGAGCTCTAGTTGAATCACAGCTGCTCACCACTCTAGTGCTGGATTTTTTGCATTGTATAATCAATACACCACCTTTGTGTTTTAGACCAGTTTCAACTGAGTTTTCATTCAATGGAATGTAACCTGACTGTAGTTATTTGAAATCTTTCAAGATCTGGCCTCAGCATACCTTTCTAGTCCCTATTTTTACTTGTCTAGGGCTAAATAAATTACCCAGAGTTTCCCAAACACATCACACCATTCATGGATTTGCAAGCGTGATTCCTTCTGCCTTCATTGTCCTTTGCTCTTCTCTCCCTGGAGAATTCATGTTTGGTTGCAATCATGTTTTAAACGTCTGTCTTCACCACTTGATGCAGCTACATCATTTTTGTCTTTACACTCTCTGCACTTCTCATGCACTTAAGACATAATAAGCGCTCCAATAAGTGTCTATAAGATTAATAAAAAGGGTGGGCAACATGGAAACCTGAATCATAATATAAACTTTCTCTACAAGATACTTAGCCTGGTGCAGTGGCTCATGCCTATGATCCCAGCACTTTGGGAGGCTGAGGCTGGTGGATCATGAGGTCAGGAGTTCAGGACCAGCCTGGCCAAGATGGTGAAACCCTGTCTCTACTAAAAATAAAACAATTAGCGGGGTGTGGTGGCGGGCGCCTATAATCCCAGCTACTTGGGAGGCTGAGTAGAAAATTGCTTGAACCTGGGAGGCAGAGGTTGCAGTGAGCTGAGATTACACCACTGCACTCCAGTAAAAAACAAAAAAACCGAAAAACAAAAAAACCCCAAAAACCTTAACTATTTAGATCAATGCTTTCTGGTTAAATATTCTGTAATAATGGAAATGTTCTGTACCTGCCCTGTCCGATAAAGTAGCCACTAGCCAAGTGTGTGTAATGAGCACTTGAAATGTAGCTAGTATGATGGAAGAACTGAATTTTAAATTTCATTTAATTATAACTGATTAAAAGTTAAAGAACCATATACAGCTAGTGGCTACTATACTGAATACCATAGATGTAGACAACAAATTTAAAAAATTTTCCAAACATGGGAATGGGTCACCTAAATGATTTTAGATACCAAGCTAAATAAAAACATCTGGAGATGGTACTGTTTTGACTCTAATAATTTTCTTGTTGAAAGCAATATATATTATATATACACACACATATATACACACATACATATAAATATATACACACACATATGTATATGTATATAATCTAGAGGTTTCTTTCCTTTCAAAAATAGTTCATACCTATAACTTAAAAAATATAATTTTATGTTTCTTGTCTTTATTTTGAATTTTCAATTTCAAAGTTAATATGAGCAACAATATCATTAAAAAGTGGGCAACGGATATGAACAGACACTTCTCAAAAGAAGTTGGCCGACAAACACGAAAGAAAGCTCAACATCACTGATCATCAGAGAAATGCAAATCAAAACCACAATGAGATACCATCTCATGCCAGTCAGAATGGTGATAAAGTCAGGATACAATAGATGCTGGCGAGGCTGTGGAGAAACAGGAATGCTTTTATACTGTTGGTGGGGCTGTACATTCGTTTAATCATCGTGGAAGACAGCATGGTGATTCCCCAAGTATCTGAAACCAGAAATACCATTTGACCCTGCAATCCCATTACTGGGTATATACCCAAAGGAATATAAATCATTCTACTTATTGCAGCACAATTTACAATAGCAAAGACATGGAACCAACCCAAATGCCTATCAATGATAGACTGAATAAAGAAAATATGTTACATGTACACCATGGAATACTATGCAGCCATGAAAAACGAATGAGAGCATGTCCTTTGCAGGGACATGGATGAAGCTGGAAGCCATCAACCTCAGCAAACTAACACAAGAACAGAAAACTAGACAAGCATGTTCTCATTCAGTGGGAGTTGAACATTGAGAACACATGGACACAGAGAGGGGAACAACATACACCAGGGTCTGTTAGGGGATGGGGTGAGGGGAGGGAACTTAGGGGATGGATCAATAGCTGCAGCAATCCACCATGGCACACGTATACCTGTGCAACAAACCTGCACATTCTGTACATATATCTTCTTTTTAGAAGAAGAAGAAATAAAGAAAAATAAATGATCGCTTCATTTCAGGAGGTAGAGTTTTCCTCTTAAAGTTTTTCAGATTTTTATCTCAACGGTTTGGCTTTTTGTGCATCTCACTACGTGTAATTTGCAGTTAATACATCAATGCCTTCTGCTCTTCTTTCTTCTCAAAACAGTACATCTTTTTGCTTAACTAAAGTGGTGACTCTCATTTTTTTTTTTTCTGTCAGTTCCTATTGCATTTTTCCCCACTTCACACTCTAGTATTATATCCTGACACTGAGAATGTTTGTCTCAAAAAAACCTGGAAAAAGAGTGTTTTTCCAGTATAGATTAATTCTGTACTCTTGGCTTTTCTGATGTATCCAAATTGTTCTTTGTAACCAGGAAATTTCACATGCTCTTACTTTTTCTAAAAGCCATCCATTCCACCTGGTAGAGGTACTACTTGTGTGTGTGTGTGTGTGCGTGTGTGTGTGTGTGTGTGTATTATTATTCCATAATATGGGTTACTTATAATATTAGACACACACTCTTCCAGCCTCTAATTGAATTAAAGTAGTTTTTCATGGGGTTTAATTTCCAGCTTACTCAAAAGGGCATATACAAAGAGAAATGGTCATGCTACAAAAGGTTTCTCTCTCTCTCTCTCACTCTCTCTCTCTCGCTCTCTCTCTAAGTAATCCACCTAACAAGCAGATATGTTATGTTTTAAGATAGCCTTTGTGGTTTGGGCTGTCTTTATTCGGGTTTTGACCACCTGAACAAACTAACTCATCTCTAATGCAGGTCTAAGTATTTTTTTTCTCTTGATTATGTAACTTTTGAATTTATTTTGAAGTCTTTCCATTATTACTCTGGTTAAATAAGTGACCATTATCTCTCAAGGATATGTAATTTTACTTTAATTAAATATTTTTAGGCTTTTTGCACCCAAAAAAATGAAAAACTTCCCCAGAATCAAATTCAAATTTAACTCTTTTTAACCTAAAATTGACTAAGGGATTTTCTAGTTGGGATCCTGGGAAGTCTCAAAAGATGTGTCTCACATTAAGCTTGTTTGACCAGCTCCCAAAATATTCTCTAGGATCTGTAAGCTTTCTTTCAAAACAATGTGTAGCATTTCTCTTGCTAGTAAACCCCCAATCTTCTCTTTGTCCTTCACAAATACAGAAGACCACCGTGGTTTTCAGTTTTTTTTTTTAACTACAATTCGGTGATTCCCAAATAAATTGTATAATTTAGAGATCCATCTTTATTTTGACTTCAATAGTGGTGATAAATTCTGATACAATATTCAAGAATATGTTTTATAACAATACTAAGTCAATTTAGAAATGCATTTTACTGTGATATAAAATCCTTAATTTTTCTTCTCCACTGACGTTATGTATGATTTTGTTATTAATTTATGAGTACTTAAAAATTCTTTATTTTACATAAGGTTTCTATTAGATATAATTTTGTGAGAAAAATAAAAGGTCGGTTTTCTATTTGCATTGTGCTAATTCAGACTGCACTAGATTCTTCACGCACACTGGTATCAGTCAAAGTTTTGACAAATTATTGTAAAAACCGATATACACACAGACCATTATAGAGTTATTTTTAAAAGCACAAAAAACTACTTTAAAAGATCACAAAATTGATTTATATTCTTGGGGCGTGCCCAACATGGCTGAATAGGAACAGCTCCAGCCTCCAGCTCCCAGTGCAAGCGACACAGAAGATGGGTGATTTCTGCATTTTCAACTGAGGTACTGGGTTCATCTCACTGGGGTGTGTCGGACCATTGGCACTGGTCCACGGGTGTAGCCCGACCAGTGAGAGCTGAAGCAGGGCGAGGCATCACCTCACCTGGGAAGCACAAGGGGGAAGGGAATCCCTTTTCCTAGCCAAGGGAACCTGAGACACACAGCACCTGGAAAATCAGGTAACTCCCACCCTAATACTGCGCTTTACCAAGGGTCTTAGCAAACAGTACACCAGGAGATTATATCCCACACCTGGCCCAGAGGGTCCCATACCCACAGAGCCTCCTTCATTGCTAGCACAGGACTCTGAGATCTAACTGCAAGGCAGCAGTGAGGCTGGGGAGGGGTGCCGCCATTGTTGAGGCTTTAGTGGGTAAACAAAGCCACCAGGAAGCTCGAATTGGGTGGAGCCCACCGCAGCTCAAGGAAGCCAGCCTGCCTCTGTAGACTCCGTCTCTGGGAACAGGGCATAGCTAAACAAAAAGCAGCAGAAACCTCGGCAGAGGTAAATGCCCCTGTCTGACAGCTTTGAAGAGAGAGCAGTGGATCTCCCAGCACAGAGGTTGTGATCTGAGAATGGACAGACTGCCTGCTCAAGTGGGTCCCTGACCCCTGAGTAGCCTAACTGGGAGACATCCCCCACTAGGTGCAGACCGACATCTCACAGCTCACACAGCAGGGTACACCCCTGAGACGAAGCTTCCAGACCAAGAATCAGGCAGCAACACTCGCTGTTCAGCAATATTCTATCTTCTGCAGCCCCCGCTGCTGATACCCAGGTAAACAGGGTCTGGAGTGGACCTCAAGAAAACTCCGACAGAACTACAGCTGAGGGTCCTGACTGTTAGAAGGAAAACTAACAAACAGAAAGGACACCCACACCAAAACCCCCTCAGTACATCACCATCATCAAAGACCAAAGGCAGATAAAACCACAAAGATGGGGAAAAAGCAGTGCAGAAAAGCTGGAAATTCAAAGAATCTGAGTGCATCTCCCCCTCCAAAGGAACTCAGCTCATTGCCAGCAACGGAACAAAGCTGGACGGAAAATGACTTTGACGAGTTGAGAGAAGAAGGCTTCAGTCGATCAAACTTCTCAGAGCTAAAGGAGGAACTACGTAACCAGTGCAAAGAAACTAAAAACCTTGAAAAAAGAATGGATGAATGGATAACTAGAATAATCAATGCAGAGAAGACCTTAAAAGAACTGATAGAGATGAAAACCATAACAGGAGAACTACGTGACAAATGCACAAGCTTCAGTAACTGACTCAATCAACTGGAAGAAAGAGTATCAGCGATTGAAGATCAAATGAATGAAATGAAGTGAGAAGAGGAGTGTGGAGAAAAAAGAGTAAAAAGAAATGAACAAAGCCTCCAAGAAGTATGGGATTATGTGAAAAGACCAAATCTACGTCTGATTGGGGTGCCTGAAAGTGACAGGGAAAATGGAACCAAGTTGGAAAACGCTCTGCAAGATATCATCCAGGAGAACTTCCCCAACCTAGCAAGGCAGGCCAACATCCAAATTCAAGAAATACAGAGAACGCCACAAAGATACTCCTCGAGAAGAGCAACTCCAAGACACATAATTGTCAGATTCACCAAAGTTGAAATGAAGGAAAAAATCTTAAGGGCAGCCAGAGAGAAAGGTCGGGTTACCCACAAAGGAAGCCCATTAGACTAACAGCAGATCTCTCAGCCGAAACTCTCCAAGGCAGAAGAGAGTAGAGGCCAATATTCAACATTCTTAAAGAAAAGAATTTTCAACCCAGAATTTCATATCCAGCCAAACTAAGTTTCATAAGTGAAGGAGAAATAAAATCCTTTACAGACAAGCAAATGCTTAGAGATTTTGTCACCACCAGGCCTGTAGTACAAGAGACCCTGAAGGAAGCACTAAACATGGAAAGGAACAACAGGTAACAGCCATTCAAAAAACATGTCAAAATGTAAAGTCCATCGATGCTAGGAAGAAACTGCATCAACAAGCGAGCAAAATAACCAGCTAATATCATAATGACAGGACCAAGTTCACACAAAACAATATTAACCTTAAATGCAAATGGACTAAATGGTCCAATTAAAAGACACAGACTGGCAAACTGGATAAAGAGTCAAGCAAGACCCATCAGTTTGCTATATTCAGGAGACCCATCTCACATGCAGAGACACACATAGGCTCAAAATAAAGGGATGGAGGAAGATCTAGCAAGCAAATGGAAAACCAAAAAAACAGGGGTTGCAATCCTAGTCTCTGATAAAACAGACTTTAAACCATCAAAGATCAAAAGAGACACAGAAGGCCATTACATAATGGTAAAGGGATCAATTCATCAGGAAGAGCTAACTATCCTAAATATATATGCACCCAATACAGGAGCACCCAGATTCATAAAGCAAGTCCTTAGAGACTTACAAAGAGACTTAGACTCCCATACAATAATAATGGGAGACTCTAACACCCCACTGTCAGCATTAGACAGATCAACGAGACAGAAAGTTAACAAGGATATCCAGGAATTGAACTCAACTCTGCACCAAGAGGACCTAACAGACATCTACAGAACTCTCCACCCCAAATCAACAGAATATACATTCTTCTCAGCACCACATTGCACTTATTCTAAAATTGACCACATAGTTGGAAGTAAAGCACTCCTCAGCAAATGTAAAAGAACAGAAATTATAACAAATTGTCTTTCAGACCACAGTGCAATTATACTAGAACTCAGTACTAAGAAACTCAATCAAAACCGCTCAACTACATGGAAACTGAACAACCTGCTCCTGAATACATAACAAAGTGAAGGCAGAAATAAAGATAATAAAGATGTTCTTTGAAACCAATGAGAACAAAGATACAACATACCAGAATCTCTGGGACACATTTAAAGCAATGTGTAGAGGGAAATTTATAGCACTAAATGCCCACAAGAGAAAGCAGGAAAGATCTAAAATTGACACCCTAACATCACAATTAAAAGAACTAGAGAAGCAAGAGCAAACACATTCAAAAGCTAGCAGAAGGCAAGAAATAACTAAGATCAGAGCAGAACTGAAGGAGATAGAGACACAGAAAACCCTCCAAAAAATCAATGAATCCAGAAGCTGGTTTTTTGAAAAGATCAACAAAATTGATAAACCACTAGCAAGACTAATAAAGAAGAAAAGAGAGAAGAATCAAATAGACACAATAAAAAATGATAAAGGGGATATCACCACCAACCCCACAGAAATACAAACTACCATCAGAGAATACTATAAACACCTCTATGCTAATAAACTAGAAAAACTAGAAGAAATGGATAATTTCCTGGACACTTACACTCTCCCAAGACTAAACAAGGAAGAAGTCGAATCCCTGAATAGACCAATAGCAGGCTCTGAAATTGAGGCAATAATTAAGAGCCTACCAACCAAAAAAAGTCCAGGACCAGACAGATTCACAGCCGAAGTCTACCAGAGGTACAAGGAGGAGTTGGTACCATTCCTTCTGAAACTATTCCAATCAATAGAAAAAGAGGGAATCCTCCATAACTCATTTTACGAGGCCAACATCATCCTGATACCAAAGCCTGACAGAGATACAACCAAAAAAGAGGATTTTAGAACAATATCCCTGATGAACATCGATGAAAAAACCCTCAACAAAATACTGGCAAACCAAATCCAGCAGCACATCAAAAAGCTTATCCACCATGATCAAGTGGGCTTCATCCCTGGGATGCAAGGCTGGTTCAACATATGCAAATCAATAAATGTAATCCAGCATATAAACAGAACCAAAGACAAGAACCACATGATTATCTCAATAGATGCAGAAAAGGCCTTTGACAAAATTCAACAGCCTTCATGCTAAAAACTCTCAATAAATTCTGTATTGATGGAATGTATCTCAAAATAATAAGAGCTATTTATGACAAACCCACAGACAATATCATACTGAATGGGCAAAAACTGGAAGCATTCCCTTTGAAAACTGGCACAAGACAGGGATGCCCTCTCTCACCACTCCTATTCAACATAGTGTTGGAAGTTCTGGCTAGGGCAGTCAGGCAAGAGAAAGAAATCAAGGGTATTCAGTTAGGAAAAGAAGAAGTCAAATTGTCCCTGTTTGCAGATGACATGATTGTATATTTAGAAAACCCCATCGCCTCAGCCCAAAATCTCCTTAAGCTGATAAGAAACTTCAGCAAAGTCTCAGGATACAAAATCAATGTGCAAAAATCACAAGCATTCCTATACACCAGTAACAGACAAACAGAGAATCAAATCATGAATGAACTCCCATTCACAATAGCTTCAAAGAGAATAAAATACCTAGGATCCAACTTACAAGGATGTAAACAACTTCTTCAAGAAGAACTACAAACCACTGCTCAGTGAAATAAAAGAGGACACAAACAAATGGAAGAACATACCATGCTGATGGATAGGAAGAATCAATATTGTGAAATGACCATACTGCCCAAGGTAATTTATAGATTCAATGCCATCTCCATTAAGCTACCAATGAGTTTCTTCACAGAATTGGAAAAAAACTGCTTTAAAGTTCATATGGAACCAAAAAAGACCCTGTATTGCCAAGACAATCCTAAGTCAAAAGAACAAAGCTGGAGGCATCACGCTACCTGACTTCAAACTATACTACAAGGCTACAGTAACCAAAACAGCATGGTACTGGTACCAAAACAGAGATATAGACCAATGGAACAGAACAGAGCCCTCAGAAATAATACCACACATCTATAGCCATCTGATCTTTGACAAACCTGAGAGAAACAAGAAATGGGGAAAGGATTCCCTATTTAATAAATGGTGCTGGGAAAATTGGATAGCCATAAGTAGAAAGCTGAAACTGGATCCTTTCCTTACTCCTTATACGAAAATTAATTCAAGATGGATTAGAGACTTAAATGTTAGACCTAATACCATAAAAATGCTAGAAGAAAATCTAGTTAATACCATTCAGGATATAGGCATGTGCAAGGACTTCATGTCTAAAACACCAAAAGCAATGGCAACAAAAGCCAAAATTGACAAATGGGATCTGATTAAACTAAAGAGCTTCTACACAGTCAAAGAAACTACCATCAGAGTGAACAGCCAACGTACAGAATGGGAGAAAATTTTTGCAATCTACTCATCTGACAAAGGGCTAATATCCAGAACCTATGAAGAACTCAAGCAAATTTACAAGAAATAAACAACCCCATCAAAAAGTGGGCGAAGGATATGAACAGACACTTCTCAAAAGAAGACATTTATGCAGCCAACTGACATATGAAAAAATGCTCATCATCACTCGCCATCAGAGAAATGCAAATCAAACCCACAATGAGATACCATCTCACACCAGTTAGAATGGCAATCATTAAAAAATCAGGAAACAACAGGTACTGGAGAGGATGTGGAGAAATAGGAACACTTTTACACTGTTGGTGGGACTGTAAACTAGCTCAACCATTGTGGAAAACAGTGTGGCGATTCCTCAAGGATGTAGAACTAGAAATAGTATTCGACCCAGCCATCCCATTACTGGGTATATACCCAAAGGATTATAAGTCATGCTGCTATAAAGACACATGCACATGTATGTTTATTGCGGCACTATTCACAATAGCAAAGACTTGGAATTAACCCAAATGTCCATCAGTGACAGACTGGATTAAGAAAATGTGGCACATATACACCATGGAATACTATGCAGCCATAAAAAAGGATGAGTTCCTGTCCTTTGTAGGGAAATGGATGCAGCTGGCAACCATCATTCTCAGCAAACTATCGCAAGAGCAGAAAACCAAATACCACATGTTCTCACTCATAGGTGGGAATTGAACAATGAGATCACTTGGACACAGGAAGGGGAGCATCACACACTGGGTCCTATTGTGGAGAGGGGGTAGGGGATAGGGATAGCTTTAGGAGATATACCTAATGTAAATGACGAGTTAATGTGTGCAGCACACCAACATGGCACATGTGTACACATGTAAGAAACCTGCACATTGTGCACATGTACTCTAGAACTTAAAGTATAATAAATATATATATATATTCTTAGGTTTAGAGAGAAAAAAGCTTATTAACTATTAATTAAATCATATAAGTAAATGCATTCAAATCCTCTATTCATAATTATTATTATTTAATTTATCTGAGAAAAAATTGACTAGTATATGAAAATCACTAAATTTTTTTTGTTATTTTCTTACAGTTCTAATAGTTTTTGCTTTATATATTTTCAATCTGTATTAGACCATCATATTCTTATTGGGAAAGATGTCTTTTCTCAATGATTCATTTTAATTGTATCAGATTCCTATGATCTTAATATTTTTCACTTAAAAAAAAAATCACAAGATTATGCAAATGAATCTTCATATTCAGTCCATCAATGAAATATAATACTAGTTTCAATGTCTTTTTTCCAAAAGCCTAATTTTCAAGTGAAAGCTTTAGATCTTTGAAAGTAATAGAATTAAAGATAAAGATGGAAAGATAAATAATTCATTTCAGCAGTTTTCTGAGAAATACCACATTTTCCAAAATATATATTTTTTATAAGAAATGGTTTCTCTTTAGGCTATTAGAATATCAATCTTCTACAATAGGCCAATTTTCAAAGCACTAGGCCTACATTCACTTAATCAGTCTCATGAAGCAAAACTTGAATTAAGATATTCCATTTAATTTAGTCCACATATTTATCAAGCAAAGAAACTATCAAACAAATACTCTTTCTTGCCGAAGTTCTTGGGATTTCCACGGTGCTTAATGTTTATTTTTTTCAATTGTGAGATCAAACAACACACATCTTGAGCCATTGTATATGTTACCTGGGTAAAAAAACTAAATTAATCTTTTCAAATATCTAATGGAATCCCAGGCATAGTGATTTATTAAAATATTAAATTAAATTTTAAGAGAAAATTAATCACTAATAATGAAATGAGTTGATTTTCTAAGAAAAGCAAGTATGTAATTAAGGAATCATTAGCAGACTCAAAACCATTACAACATTTAAAAGCAATCAACATTACAATTCTTAGGGTGTGTTTTAAATTCCTCATAACCTAAACATATACATTCATTAATTATTCACTTGCCATGATCAACAATGAAAGATGAGTTAGAAAAACCAGAGGCTTTAATTCAAAAATGACAATCTTTGGGACTGCAGCAAGGAAATAACTAGCTGGTGAAATTAATGACTCCATCTGGCTTTATCTCGGCAATGTTCTGATATACATGCAATGAACAACTTCACATTGTTTGATGTTGTTAATTCTTTACAGCCATCTCTATGGCTGGTCATAATACATAAGGTCAATCCGAAATGATTATATTATGATACATAAATCACTTCACATGCCTTATCTGGAAAATGTGCTTGTACTTACTTGCACCATCTCAAGTTCCAAGAGCCAAAAATATATACATGCTCATGAAGGAGAATTTCCTTTCTGATTTTAGAACAGTCTGAAAATGGGGTGAAAAAATGAAAAAGAAGGGGGAGCTTACAAATAACAAAAATGTATATCCCAAATGAAAATTAGAATTTCTATGGAACGAGTAGCAGTAACAATAGTAGACAAAAGATAGAATGTAGATGTTAAGAAGATGTCTACAAGGGAAGCTCAAGACTCCACAGGCTCTTGCTACTAAAACATAGACTCAAGGTTTACCATCTGTAATATTCTGCTGCCAAGTACATCTATGCCACTAGTACTGTCTAAAATGAGGATATATATTAAGAAATCACCAAAAAGGACTGCATAGCAGAAACTTTTCTGATATCAAGGGATCAACCTAACTACAATTATATACAGGTGCCAATTTCCTCTGGAGTAAACTAGCACACTGGGCCTCATGTACCAGTTAGATAATCCAAACCAGCCCTTATTACATAACTTATCTAAAATATTGGACTCTACATTTTGGCTCTGCAGAACTGAGAGAAGAAATGTATAAATAGGATAGTGATATTGCCTTTGTCTATGGGAATTCTTGAGTCTAATAAAAAAAGTCTGGGAAAAATCTAACTCCATGATTACACTTGGGCACATAGGTGATTAATATGAATGAAGTAACAACCATAAATACAATCATAACCACAAGAACAACAGTAATTCAAATTTTTTCACTTCACAGATGTTCTTAGAATGCTTTATTAGTATCTTGCAGGTGCTGTCCCCAAGCCTCAGGTGTCATTCCATAATCTCAGTTGATGCAAAGGCAAACACCACACTCTCCTCTGTTCAATGTCTGCCATCCCTGTCTTTTTGGCCTCTGACTCTTCCCTATACTACTATCTGTGCACTTGAGATCTTCACTGACATAGCTGGGCTCTGTATTTATTGATAAGAATATCTCCTTTCTCTTAGACTAGGCATGACCAAAAGGTTAATCTGGGTTCAAAGATCAATGACAATGACCACTCAGTTTTCATTCAAGATCAATTTTATTTATTGTACAAACAAACATGGGTTACATTCCAGACAAACAGATATAAGTGAGTAGACTTATGCCCTGGTGCCTCCTTGGCCCTTCACAGGATGCAAAACAAATCCTGCCAGCAGGAAGTGGCAGTTTGCAGAGGTGGCAGGTGGCAGAGGTGGCTGGTTGTTCTTTGAGCTGGCTTGGACTTGTCTGGCATGCACAGGCCCTGGCACAGCAAAACATTCAGGGAATAAGAGTGTTGCACAAAAGATTTTACCAACTTTGTCACATTAAGCAGCATTCAAGATTTGCTGACCACCACTTAAGCAAATTTTGTGTTATGCTATAGCAGTGAACTTACTTGTTCTGTTTCTAAACAAAACATTGGGTTCACACACAGGCCTGGACAAAGCTTCCCACTTCTGGACTATTTACTGATCTTCTTATTCTCAAAGAAAGCAAGATGAATGATGCGTCATACCATGGCTATGGCGTGTGACTCTTCTAGACCTGGATAGTTAGTGTCCCAATATTTAACTGATTTTGAGGGGGACTGAAAATATGCCATCAGTTCTTCCTTCTATCATCCCCATCACTACCATACACATAATGACATAATCATGTCACAGTATGTCCTCAGAATCACTATTTCTAGCTGAGTGTATACTAAGGCTTTATATCTAGGTCAGTCCATTGTACCTGTGTCTCCTCTACACCCTCCTTCACCATGCCTACCTTGAGGAATTCAGCAAGTGATCATTCACACAAGTTAAGGATTTTAGCTTTCTCTGCCATAAAGATTATTGCTAAAATACATACCATACAACAAACCAACCCATTTCCCACAAATCTTATTGTCTGACTTCTCGCAGAGTACATAATGACTTTTATTGTGTCTCTTCCTTCCGTGTTTCTCTTTCCTAACTGAACTTTGTTCTTTATCCAGGCCTTCTTCCAATCCTGACACATTTTAAAACCTTTAGCATTTCTGCCTATAATATTCGGGTGTTCTTCTTTTCCTATCTTTACTTAATAAGTCCCACACAAATATTTTCCCCATAATCACAATGTTTTCTTTTCCCTTTGCTCAAGAACTGAGTTATGAGCTCCAAATGAGGTCTGAAAAAAATTGGATAAACTCTACATTGGCTAAGTTTTAGTCATTTGCACTGCTAATAAAGATGACAATTCAACATGCTGAAGACAACTTCCTCCTTCATAAAGGGGCTAACACAGAGGGCAATACTGTTCATGCTTCTGATTCTTGATCACAAGAATTGCTTTAGGCAATTACAATAATGTCTCCTCTGACACATATTATTATTCAAGTGAGACAGAGAAAGAATATGTCCTATGTCACACAGCCAGGTGGTGACAGCTGACGTAGCATCAGCACACTGTGTTCCCTCTAATTTCTTCATTCATCTCTAGGTGGCAGTAAATCTGGTCCTGAATACTGACTTTGACACTCTGCTTTCTCCACATCCTTCCTGTCACTTCCTTTGAGACTACTTCAGATTCTTCCCTTAGCTTCTATTTCTCCATTTGTAAAATTGGGTTGATGAGGATATCTTCCTTCAGTAGCTTTGACAATAAAAATGGGATCATCACGCATCCTCCTTAGCCCCATGAGTAAGCTCCCAGTAAGTGAGGTTGCCATCATTATTGTATATTTAAGGTGATCTACCCATTTGAAAAACCCTAGTCACAGAGCCTCAGTTGCTTTTCTTTTTGGGTGAATGATCACTTGCTGAATTCATCAAGCAAGCTCTTTAACATTTACCTTCCTTTATTATGCTGGAGCATTTCTAATGTAGGAGGCTTTTGTGGCTTCTCACTATGACTGCTTTGTTTGTTCAAAACTTATACAGGCTGAGTATCCTTTATCTGAAATGCTTGGGTCAAAAGTGTTTTGAGTTTCAACTGTTTTCAGATTTTGGAATATTTGCTTATATGTAATGAGATATCTTGGGAATGGGACCCACGTCTAAACACAAAATTCATTTACGTTTCATACACACTTAGCCATATACATATAACCTGAAGGTAATCTTTAAACAATATTTTAAATACTTTCATGCATGAAACTAAGTTTTGAATGTGTTTTGACTGTGACCCATCACATGAGGTAAGATGTGTGGAATTTTCCACTTGTGGCGTCATGTCAGCACTCAGAACATTTTGGATTTTGGAGAATTTCAGATTTTGGATTTTCAGAGTAGGTGTGTTCAATTTGTATATATGGGTCAGATTCAGTTGTCTCCTTTAATCCTTGGCTGAAGGAAGCACTAAAGACTTTGGGGCCTCAATCTCCCATATGCAGTGACACTCTCAAAGCCATTGACTCAGCTTCTTACCTGAGTTTCCTTCCAGTAAGCCACAGATAGAAGTCATAGATGATGGTAGGGGCCTGGTGGCTGATGGCATTCCAGTACTGGGTTGTGAAGTTGCTGGTGGTGAAATCAGCATATGGCCTCCTAAAAGCTCTCTCAAATGGAATTGGAATTTCAAAGGTTGGCAAGACCTGGAATCCTGGGGAAAAAAAGAGAGAGAGTGTTAGAGGAGAATAGGAGGATATAAACCATCATAGTGGAAGGTATTTGTAATGGGTCACAGCAATAAAGACAAAGGATTTGCTGTGTAGAGTCAAGAATCAATTTCTGAGAACAATATAAACATTTTTATGCTAAGCAAGTGGTTATCTGCAAAATGAAACAATGTGAATGGGTTAAGAATTGGATCCTTTATTTGAAACATCTACTCTAAAACAAATTCCTGGGGAAACGCACGTAGTCAATATAAGGGGGTACTGTTCAGAAAAAACATAAATCTGCATTTAATTCTAAGGTTATCTAGTCTATTCTGAAAGCCCCAAGGCAGAGGCTAGAAACTTTATTTCCCTGTCTGGACCATTACTTTCAGAACCATTTAGAAAGTTTCTTAACATTTTATTTCAATCTTTATTAAAAGTTTAACTAAAAAATTCTAAAGGCAATATTTTCTTGTGTTAGTTTACTTTCAATATTTCTCTGGGAATATGGCAGACTCAGTTGTCCACTCTGCTATCCAGGGTTTTATTCATAATAGTGTCTTTTTATAGAGTAAGCTTAATTAAGAACTTTTTACATACATTTGTGAATTCAGTAGTTCTTTCAAAAAGATACTCATTTGAATTCAATTTTATTTAAGGTATGTAGGTTTTTGCAAAGCATATGCCTAAGCTCATTATTCAATTATGATGTCAGTTATTACAGTAATATGATTATTGCCCTACTTTAAAAATGCCAGCTAAAAATCTATCTGAAAAATATAGCTCCTCTTCAGAGAAGATTCTCAAGAATCATCTGGTCCATAGGGATTTATACTTTAAAAAGATGGTGGTAAATTAAAAAGTTATGTACAGGTTGATAGCATAAGAGATTCTGATCTCCACACTGACATTCTGATCTATATATCCATATACTTGTTCAACGTTTCCAACTGGAGGTGTAATAGACATTCACATTTAACAGCTCTAAAGTGGGCCTCCTGATACACCCACTACTAATGATCCCCTTCCCAATGCGTACACAAACTTGCTGTTTCACCAATCTTCTACCTCTGACCAAATGGTAATTCAATTTGTTTAGTAGTTCAGCCAAAAACTTTGGGGTTATCCTTGATTCTTCTCTTTAACAACCCACACACAATTGAACAAAATCTATCAGCTCTCTGTTTGAAAAATACCCAGAATCATAATTTCCACCTGCTATCTCTCTGATCAAAACCACTACTGTAGCCTGGAATGTTGCAATACTGTCCGAAGTGGTCTCTGCCACTACCCCTGTATCCCCAGTCGGACCTCCATGTAGCCGCCAGAGTGATTCTTCTAAAATGTAACTCAGAGTATATTACAGGAACTTCTCCATTCAGAGCCCTTCAATGGAATCTCTTCTCATTTAGAGGCAAAGCCATGGTCTGCAAGGCCTTGCACTCTCTGCATCCTCTCTCTCTGCCCACCACTCTGACTTCATCTCTTACCGCTCTCCCTCTCAGTGCTTCTGCTGCGGCCATACTGGCCTCCTTGCTGTCCTTGAATATGATTAAAGAACTTTAGCACTTACTGTTTCTTCAACTTGGAATATTTCATCCACATGTCCTTCTGATTTGCCCTCTCATTTATTTCAGGTCTCTACTAAGAAGACACCTTATCGGAGAGACTTTCTTTGGCCATCACATATCAAATAGCAGCCTTCCCACAACACTATTTACTTCTTTAATCTCCTTTATTTTTCTGCACTCAACCATATCTGATGTATATTTCTCCTAAGATTTAAATACCAGAATGAAATTTTGTGTGCATTGTTTGAACTTATACGGTACCTTAAAGAGTGGCTGACTCAGTGACTAATAAACAGTTTTTGACTAAATGAATGAATAAATATCTCAGCAACATACAATTACTTTCCTTTTCCTAAATCTATGTCAATCCTTCCTTTAGTCATTTCAAATATATTTATTTAGCATTTAACACTTGCCAGGCACTGTGGTAGATGCTGAGGTAAAAAAATTACATATGACATATTCCTTGTCTTTAAAGAATTGGCAATCTGGTGGGAGATGTGGACAATTCATGATTACAATACTTTGCCTGAGTATTCTGCTAGAGGCCAGGACAGTAAGCTCTGGAGGAATACAAAAGAAGCATCTAGCTCTGTCTGGGTGCCAGGAAGGGGAGGGGTGGGGCTGGGTTAGAAAGGCTTTCTGAGAAAGCTGTCCATATGGTGATCGCAGGCGTTTACTAAAATGTTCACTGTTCTAACCACTGTACGAAGCACTTTATCTCCCTACATTCTCCGAAGAGCTCCCTAGAATAGAATAATTATTATTCTCATTCACAGATAAAAAAATTGATATACAGGGAGAAACTGAGAGACTTTTTCAAACTGATACAACTAATAAGCAGTGGAGTCTACTGAATGGTGGGACGCATCCCAGCATATAACAGCTATGTGAGCACGGATTTCTGTTTAGTGATACATCCTCAGCACCAAGAATAATGCCTATTTAATGAATACAGGAGTGAGTGAATGAGCTAGGATTTGAATCCAAGTCTATCAGATCCCAAAGCCCAAGACTTTTAACCATGAAGCTACCGTCTTTCTGATGTGACGGACAAGTAGAAACTCATGCACATGTAGAAAATGTAATTTGGCAATTGAAAACTGCACTCTACATCCTCATAGGTCAAAGAAGAAATTCAAATGAAAACTGTTTAAGGATTAGAGAATAATGATAACATAAACATTATACAATAAAATGTGTGGGATACAGCCAAAGTGGCATTTGAGGGAAATACAAGCCATGAATGCATGTATTAGACAAGCCGAATATTTGTGGGCTATATTTCTAAGTTAAAGAGAAGAAAAACATAATCAAAGAAAACAGGAGGAAGGGGAAAAAAGAGATAAGGCAATACATCTACGCAACAGAAAACACAGCAGCGTAATAAAGAGTCAATAGGCTGGGCTCAATGGCTCATGCCTGTAATCCCAGCACTTTTGGAGACCGAGGTGGGTGGATCACCTGAGGTCGGGAGTTCGAGACCTGCCTGACCAACATGGAGAAACCCCATCTCTACTAAAAACACAAAATTAGCCAGGCGTGGTGGCGCATGTCTGTAATCCCAGCTACTCTACTCAGGAGGTTGAGGCAGGCGAACTGCTTGAACCCAGGAGGCAAGGTTGTGGTGAGCCAAGATCATGCCATTGTACTCCAACCTGGGCAACAAGAGCGAGACTCCATCAAAAAAGAAAAGAAAGAGAAGAAAAGAGAAGAGAAGAGAAGAGAAGAGAAGTCAATAAAGCCAGAAGAAGTTGGTCCTTTGAAAAAAAGAAATAAAGTAGACCCTTTAGAGACTAGCTAAGAAAAGATAAGACACACAAATATTATGAATTAAAACAGAAGCATAATTACAGATACAGTTTAGGACAAAAATATTAATATAATATGAAAACAATGTAAATACATTTTAAAACAGATAAAATCTTAGAAAAAGAGACAAATATAACTAAAACTGATTCCAGCAGAAAATGAAGCCTGCAAAATTCTTTAACTATTAAAGACTGAAGCAATAAAAAATGTTCTCACCAAAAATTATAAATCCAGATAATTTAAAGGTGCTTTTCCCAAGTTTTGGAGAAACAGATTACTCCACTATTACACTTTCACTCCACTAAGCATTTTCAGAGAATAGAAAAAACAAGGGAACTATATGATTAGCAAATTGAATTAAACAAAATATAAAAAAAGATAATACGGCATGACCAAGTTGGGTTTATCCTAAAAATGGCAGGAGAGTTTAATATTTGAAGTCTTCTGCTTAAAATTAGCAGCAAGACAACAATATGCACTATTGCCATTTGTATTCACCATTATAGTAGAAGTTCAACAAGAAGGCTGGGCGTGGTGGCTCATGCCTGTAATCCCAGCACTTTGAGAGGCCAAGGCAGGCAGATCATGAGATCAGGAGATCGAGACCATCCTGGCTAACATGGTGAAACCCTGTCTCTACTAAAAATACAAAAAATTAGCCAGGTGTGGTGGCAGACGCCTGTAGTCCCAGCTACTCAGGAGGCTGAGGCAGGAGAATGGCGTGAATGAACCCAGGAGGCAGAGCTTGCATTGAGCCGAGATGGTGCCATCAACAAGAAAAATAAAGACCTAAGGCTTGAAAAAATGGGGATAATACTGGTATTTTTGCAGATTAAGTAACTGTCTACATAGGAAATCAAGAGGAAATTTTATACAATTTCTAGCAATAAGTTTAGCAAGATAGCTGAATATAAGGTCAATATACAAAAATCAATTGCATTTGACATCATCCACAAACAATTAAAAAATATATTTTTACAAAAGACATTTAAATTAGTAAAAAAAAAAAAAAAAAAAAAAAAAAAGCATCAATTACCTAGGCCCTAGGTATAAATCTGATAAAAGATGCTTAAGACCTATATGCAGGAGATTAAAAACTCTTCTTAAGGGACACTAAAGGAGACAATTCTATGGAGAGATAGCCCATGTTCACCCACCCAGCTATCACTCCTTGTAATATCACTGAGACTATACATGCTCAACCTCCTGTTAACATGGCTACTGCTCCTAGTAGGAAGCATTTTTATCCCTCCTAAGAGTCCCCGATAGGAAACACAAATGAGTTTAATTTGAATGCAACATCAAATTAATTAGTAATAGCTTCCAGAAATGCTGTGTTAGAAAGGAATCCAGAACAGAGCCTTGGCACAGGGATAACCAATGTCATATCAGCCTACAATGTTTGCTATAGGTGTGAGAAACTGTAGAGCCACAGTGTCCAGCTGTCCTGCAATAGAACTCTCAGTGTGGTACCATGGCTTCCCATTGGAATATGAAGAGCCAGTGTCATCTATGTAACAGGGACAGAAGGGGTGTGTTCGCAGGTACTAAGAAATCCTACAGAATAGCAAAATTCCCTATTTTTATCTTCTGCCATCATTAGATGTTTAAGTTGTACTCAAATTGATTTCCATGGTTTTTGTACATTGAACAGATTAAATCCCTTACCTTCAGACAAATTAATCATTTGTATAGTACAGGGTTTCTCAAAGAGCATTTCCCCAAGTATCAAGAATCATCTAGATGCTTATTAAAAATATAGTTTCCTCAGCATCACCCAAGACCTTGGTCCCAGGGTCTAAGGAATCTGGATGTTGTTTTATTCTCCCATAGTGATTCCTATTCACTTTTACAAATCACCAGTAGAGTAGTTAATGCACACCCAAGAGAGGCAAGTTGCATAAATTAATGGTCAGTATTACAGACGCAATCAGGAAGGAATAAGATCACTCGACTTTTCTAAGTCCCATTGGTCACTGATCATGTCACATTCTCAGTGATGTATCAAGAAGGGAAGGGGTGTGTACAGGACCCACTGCCCCAGCAGGGAGGAGTATTTCAGCATTTTATCACTGAGATTCTTTATAACTGCCAACTTTTGCTTTATTTCATCACTGTTTTTTAAAATCTTTATAACCAATGGACCCCCTACTGCTTACAATCATGTATGTGTTCCCAATGACTCCTTTCCTTGGTAACCACAGTACCTTCTAGTTAATTACCACAGATTTACAATTTCTCATTATTTTGTCTCTTTATGTACTTTCTGTCTTTCTCCCCATGTAGGCTCTAAGCTCCATGACACACTTTGTCTATTTTTTCTCTGTGTCAGACACTAGTAATTATGCAGATACATGGCTAAAGTACTTACCCATTTTGCCCCAATTGCAGGGATTGAGGTTACCAGATGTACAGTGGTAGACTAACATTGACTTAGGTCTGGAAAATGAAATAAAAATTAAATAAATACAACAGAATGGAAAACTAATGAAAGAAAAATAAGGGAGACAGAGTTGTTTCCATAATTCATCTGATTAAGGCAACCTATGCAAGAAGGCTTCTGTATTTTTTTCTTTCTTTGGGTTAATAAGCAAACTGGAAGAAGAGTAGCAAAAGGCTGTGTGTGGGGGGGTGCGTGTGTGTGTGAAAGACATGTGTTAAATAGGAGTGACATATTATGAAGCACATATGTGTGAGTTCACATAAGAAAAATTTAATTCTGTTTACCACTTACTAACGCAGCCAAATGTATGAACAACCTGTTTTTCTTTTTTTCCTTTGTACCAGGAAACTTCCCCACACATAGTGATTGAACACTTTTGGCATTAACCAGAGTTCAACTAAAAAAAAATATTCTCTCATTTCATCCAGTTCTATCTCCTTTGCCCTAAAAAAGAAGGCTGAATGTTAAACTACCAATAGAAAGAAAAGCCTTTTGGTTATCAAGAATTTTTTGGTTAAGTGATTTAAATGTTTTATTACTTTGTGAATAGCCAAGTACTAAACTGTATTTTGAAAACAACTCAACATATATATGATGGCATATTAGGAACTCTATAAAATATTGAAATGAACACCCTCTCACATTTGGGGTCTTATACAATGAAATGCCTATATTTGGAAAATGTGCCTAATAGATGAACCCTCCCTCTCATGAAATCTTTGAAAGCCCACTTGAGCATCCACACCTGTGAACTGCAGCACACCATCCTCCAGCTAGCGGGAGATTGATGGCTGTATCAACCGGAATTGGAATTTAGTCTGCCACAGCCATTGGAGTAGTTTTTATGGCCAGAAGAAACCCTTTCCCAGCCTGCACAGGAAAAAGAACATAAAATGTGAAACCAGGTCTTAAGTAACAACTGGGGCTAAAGTATGTATCATCAAACTGATTATACTAGTGCAATAAGTGAAGATAGCTAACATCGATCCATCGCTTACCAGGTTCCTACACTAAGTCTGACTTCGTCAGCCTATCCTAGCTTCTCAGCCAAGGTCACCTTCAGCATTTTCTTGAACTACTAGTGTTCCTCATGTTCCTTTAGGGAATAAAATTCCTCATATTTGTGAGAGGTTAATAAACTTAGTTAATTACCAAACACCAAGAATACACCTTCACATTTTAAAAATTAATTAATAAGACGTTAAGAATTAAGGTTACACAAATTTCCCATTAATGTTTACCATTTCCTTGATGATTTTGTTTTCTGCTAGGGTTTATTAACCCACAAGCAATAGTAGGCACTGAAAGTTTAAGAAATTTTATTTGAAAAAAAATTAATTGGTGAAATTCCACAATTAATAAGACAAAAACTTTTTTGGCTTAGAAAAATGGTCTTATTATTTACTTTTTATTCAGAATCTCAGTTCACCTCACAGATCACTAATGTTATATAGATACAGGAGTTGGGAATTATTTACATTAATAATTTGTTGAGTTTATGGAGTTGATTCTTTCTGCTTTGCATGTTTCCCACTTTGATTTGAAATGATTAGCACTTTCTTACCTTACTCAATTCTCTTTTCTTATAACTAGCTCCCCTTCTTTTGGACGTAAGAAACCAATTTAGAACATTTTTTAAAATGTAAATAAATATGCATCTTTGCATATAATGAAAACCGCTTTGGGATCATGTTAAAATAATGATGTTCTAAGTCACCAAACGTTCACCCCAACTGAACTTTTTTAGGAGAAAGAGTTGAAGGCAGGTGGGAAACAGAAAGAAAGGGGCTGCTGGAAAAATCTGAAGTTCGAAGGAAGGTCTTTGTCACTATCATAATTCATCGTTTTATATTTGTATTTTAATTCATGTTGAATCTAGCTCTGGGAGGAATAGAGACAGAGTCTGAAGCGCAGTTCAAATCCCTAATAAGATTTAAACTCATTTAGATCACTGATTTCCTACTCACTGTACAAAAAAGTAAAGTGGCATTTAGGCCCTAAATGCCTCAGTGTGAGCTGTGAACCCCACAGCTCTACCGGATCCATCTGGACTTCAGGGAGATGCGCACTAAGGGCTGTTTACCTAGAGGAGCCACGTTTCTCCTTGTAAGACATTATTGAAAAGGCCTTGCTGGCACATGTGTACCCATGTAACAAACCTGCACGTTGTACACATGTACCCTAGAACTTATAGTAATAATAATAAAAGAAAAGGCCTTGCCTATATTCACTGGTGTTTGTATTTGAAAAATTTGCTCCAATATTGGTAGTTCTCTTTCTTGTATTCATTAAGAATTTTTGATGTATACCTGCTTTCCATACACACACGTAAACTCGTATGTGTTTTATAATAACGAATTTAATAATCTTTGAAGATATTATTTTTACTGCATCCTCAATTCACTGCACTAATTCACGCAATTATAAACTGCAGAAAGGAGGAAATACCCCCATCTTGCGATAAACAAAGCAAAATCCTTGGCAGAACCATGCCCCCCTGCCCGCGCCCCGACCAGCCCACCCGGGCAGCCACTCACCGGTGTGAGTCGTCCTAGCTCCCGGCCATGTGGCCAAGTGAATCCATCCTGCCGTCCGTCTCCACTTTCGCCAGCCCGTACCGTGAGCACCGCCTGCAGGAGGGCTGACCCCGCACGAGGGGCACCCACTAGTACCTCAGCACGTGGCGTGCGGGACTTCATTTGGTCCACATGGCTGGACGGCCTGGGGCCGAGGACACCCCGAAGCCCCGCGACCCCGCCGTCTGCGTCCTGCTATCCAAACACTGCACGCAGCTGCCCTATGGCACCCCAGTGAATGGCCTGGTGTGGGTCCCAGCTGCTGCGACCGGAGCTGGACCCGCCGCGGATGGCCCGCCGGTTTCTTTTCTTTTCTTTTTTGATGGAACCTTGCTCTGTCGCCCAGGCTGGAGTGCAGTGGCGTGATCTCCGCTCACTGCAAGCTCCGCCTCCTGGGTTCACACCATTCGCCTGCCTCAGCCTCCCAAGTAGCTTGGACTACAGACGCCCGCCACCTCACCCGGCTAGTGTGTGTGTGTGTGTGTGTGTGTGTGTGTGTGTGTGTTTACGGTGTGTGTGTGTTTGTGTTTTTACGGTGTGTGTGCGTGGTTTTTTTTTTTTTTTTTTTTTACGGTTTCACCGCGTTAGCCAGGATGGTCTCGATCTCCCGACCCCGTGATCCGCCCGCCTCAGCCTCCCAAAGTGCTAGGATTACAGGCCTGAGCCACCGCGCCTGGCCTGCTAAACCGCTTTCTACTGGCGCTGCCGAGCTGCCTGGTCAAGGCCCGGCCCCCTGAAGCGGACAGCGGCGGCCAGGACGGCGCACCCGGGTTCACCCATGGACCTCGCGGCCTCAAACACGAGGGCGCCCCGGGCCGGCGGCTTTATGCATGCGAAGTCCCGGGTCCCCCCTGCCGCCCCCGACACCCGCCCCTCAGCCCCTACTGGCCCGCGCCCCTCCTGCCCGCTGCCCTTCCGTGGCGCTGGCTTAGGACACCCAACCCGGCCTTTATGAGGCGCCCCCCAGCTCCCGGCTCCCCAACCCCCACCCCTGCCCGTTTTCGGTAGCTTTGGCGCCGCCGCCACAGCCCTGGGCCTAGGCCTGGCACCCCCAGTCGCCCGCGGTCTCCTCGTGGTGGCGCCGGCGTCCCGGCTGGAGCTGCTGGAGGCCAAGCCCAAGAGTGGCGGCCGCTCCTGGCCTGGGAAAGGCACCACCATGTATGCCTGTGAGGCTAGGGCAAGCCCCACAGCAAGAGATCTCACCCGAAGGCACATCCGCGCAGCACACAAGTGACAAGCCGAACCACTGCCACTGGGATGGATGCAGCGGGAAGCTGCTCACTCAGACAAGCTATGGCTCTGCCACCCCAAGCACAGGGGCCACTGGCCATTTCAGGGCCACTGGTGCCACCGCGCCTTCTCGCGCTCCGCCCACCTTGCCCTGTACAGGAAGCGGCACATGCAGCCCAGACGCCCCCGCCCACCTGCGCAAGGCCCCCTCCCAAACTGTGACCGGTATTTATTGCACCCAGAGAAGCGGGCAGGGCACACTGTGGCTACAGAGGGTCTGAAGACGACGCCACCGCCCCAGCCCCCATCTGTGACTGAAGGCCAGGTGGGAAAAGACCACTATTTGCCTTGACGAGTTCTGTTTCTTAAAATGGTGCAATAATTAAGTGGCATCTTCCCTCCCACCCCACCAGGTCATAAGGCTTGATGTCCTGTGAGAAATAAGGGCCTTAACTGGTACTGTCTGTGACATTTTTTATAATATTGTACAAAACTATGACAAATATTGCATTACTGTATATAGAGCGGCAGGTGGGCATTTTTTGGGCTACTTGCTTCATTTTTATAAGACTTTTGCTGGTTTTATTTTTAAGTTTAAAAAAGTGTGTTTTTTTTTTTTGTTTTTTTTTTTTTTTGAGACGGAGTCTCGTTCTGTCGCCCAGGCTGGAGTGCAGTG
Source organism: Macaca mulatta (assembly GCF_049350105.2). Lineage (NCBI taxonomy): Eukaryota > Metazoa > Chordata > Mammalia > Primates > Cercopithecidae > Macaca > Macaca mulatta. The sequence goes on from NC_133414.1 coordinate 53,747,706, forward strand.
GTCAGATCTCAGCTCACTGCAAGCTCCGCCTCCCGGGTTCACGCCATTCTCCTGCCTCAGCCTCCCGAGTAGCTGGGACTACAGGCGCCCGGCACCTCGCCCGGCTAGTTTTTTGTATTTTTTAGTAGAGACGGGGTTTCACCATGTTAGCCAGGATGGTCTCGATCTCCTGACCTCGTGATCCGCCTGTCTCGGCCTCCCAAAGTGCTGGGATTACAGGCTTGAGCCACCGCGCCCGGCAAAAGTTTTTTTTTTTAAAAAAAAAAGAAAAAAGAAAAATCCTTAATTCTCAAAGACTTTTCAAAATAGAACTCTTAAATAGTAATTGATAGCGCTTTACCTGTTTTCCTGATAAAAAAATTCTAAAAGAATAAAAATAATTTCATCCTGCCTTCATATTATAACCAGAATAGTTGAAATAATATGCTTCAATTGATAGTAAAGTAGCATTTACGTTTTTGGATCAATGAAGCTAAGCCAGCACTAAGAATTCTGTTACTATTCCTCCACTACATTTCAGAGTTATTTCTTCATCCCTATACATACCGTAATATGAGTCGGCTAGGTCCATTTAGATTATCAACCCAACCCTAAAAGAAAGAAGATTTCCATTGGTTACACATTTTAGAAAATTGTTGTTATCTTGGAACATCTGCAGTCTAATCTCAATAAATTTCAAACAAGGGCACTGAGACCCCAGCTAATAGAACTATCTAATTCAGTATTATTAAGATCCCAAAGATCAATGGCAAAGCATTGGCTATTTTGTGCACTTTGTCCAATAATTAAAATTTGGCCAGGATTGTTGTTCATAGCAGGAGCCATGAATGGTTTTGCAGCATTTTGTGACATCTTAAGGGCTACGGTGGACCTTGTCCTTATATCATGATCTGCTAAGCAATTCGCCAACCATACTTCTCCACCTCAGTCCTGATTTTAGCCTCCTTAGGAGAACATTGAAAACATGATTGGTAATAATGTGTGTTGACTTGCTTAAAGATGTTACAGGAAAGATTATGCTTAAGAGTAGTTAGAGGGAAATGTCTTTTTGTTTCCTAAGCCCCAAGCCATTCAGCTGACCTTATTATGTCTCTTTACCTTACAGTATAAAAGTTGAAATGTGTATAATGGGAGACAAGAGATATGGGAGGAGAAGATGAAGGGACTAATATTAATTGAGCCTTTTCAGTAGGGACCCGCCTTTTACTAGAGTCTGAGCACTCCTCTCCTCATACATTGTCTCATTAAACCAACTCTCCAAAGTAGTATCTGTCCTGTTTTATGGAAAGAACAACTCAAAAATGTCCCATTGCCAGTAAGTGGTGGAGCTGGAGTTTATCTGCCCCCAAAGCTTCACAGACCTGCTTTGAAGAAGACAGTATAATTCAAAGTACTTTCAGAAGGACACAGCAGTATACTGAGGTTAAAAAAAATTACTATTCCCAAACTGAGATCCTTCTGTGAGCTTTGTAACTCTTGTTTACCCTGGCAGTTAGTTGCAATACTATCAAGTTGGCCATCAAGAACATTCTGGTCTGTTTAAGCTATAGTGGGAAAGCCAAGATATAAAAACATCACCCATGGGAATTTTGAGACTAGAGTAGTTAGAAGCTAATTTAAGATCTCCATCCAACTCTAAGATAGTCAGGGTAACTGCCAGAAAGAGCCTCATGATCCCAAAGTGGGATTTTGCCCTAGTATAATGGGTTCATATTTGATTGGCTGCATTTAGCTATAAATCCTGAGGAGAAGAAGAAAGACATCAGAAAATAATTGGGCTAGAAAAACCTTAGTTTGAAAGCAAAACACAGAATCCAGGTAAGTGGGCTTACTGGGAAAGGCTTATGCCACGTTGCTCCCACAATGGAGGGCCTTATGATGGCGATGGTTAGGCTCCTGCTCTCCTGCTGCACCACCATTTCTCCCAAGGCCTTGGTGTAGGTGTAAGTATTGGGCCAATCTCCGATCCGCTTGGGTGTGATCTCGTCAATAACAGCGTTGTCTGTACATAAAAGGTAGTCAGAGTAAAATGAATTCTAGCAACATGTGTTAGACAATAGACCAAAAGGAAAATGTGAGACACAGTCAAACAAAACTTCCACCCTTTAGCCATGGTTCTGGAATTCAGAACAGTCACATGATACCAAGTTTGAGTGCATACCTGCTTAAAGCATACATGAGCTCTTTTCACTGCTAAGCCCAATCTTATCAGTCAAATCCTGTGCCCTCCCATCCAGACAGGTAGGTAGATAGATGGATAGAATCAATAGCAATGCCACTTTATTACTACTACTAGTGTAGGGCTATTAGTACTACTTTATTAGTACTACTTTAGTGCTACTTTTACTTTACCAGTAGTGATTATTCTGTAGTAGTACTAATTTGAGGTAATTACATACAACCTCTTTACTTCCTCTCCAACAAGCTCATAAGTACATTCATTGCACACATTTTTGAGTCCCATTCTCCCAGTAGTGTGCTGGATGCTGTGTTCAGGGAGTTTGAGCCTCTCATCCAAGGTGTTTCAGTGGCAGCCCTGTTCAGTGTTGTCCCATAGAAACCCAGTGCAGTGATCCTGAAGACTTTAGCTTTACATTTTAAAAATTTCATTCAAGGCAAATCAAATCAAAGTGACTACTTTTGGCAGACTGACGATCTGTTTTACCAATACTATGTAATGCATTTTGAAGGTCTGTTTAGAGCCTGTGATAATAACTTGGTAATTATTTCCAGAGATTTTCAACGAATTCTGAAGTCTGTCAAGTGGGGTGATTATAGCACTCTGAAACAGCTTCAAAATCATGAATATTGAATACTCCTACTTTCAAGATGACATGTATCATGAATAACTGAGTTACCATAGCATCAGCCTAATCTTTCTTAAAAATATGTCAGAACCAGCCGGGCACAGTGGCTCACACCTGTAATCCCAGCACTTTGGGAGGCCACGGCGGGCAGATCATGAGGTCGGGAGATTGAGACCATTCTAGCCAACGTGGTGAAACCCCGTCTCTACTAAAAATACAAAAATTAGCTGGGCATGGTGGTGTGTGCCCATAATCCCAGCTATTCAGGAGGCTGAGGCAGGAGAATCACTTGAACCAGGGAGCAGAGGTTGCAGTGAGCTGAGATTGTGCCACTGCACTCCAGCCTGGTGACAGAGCAAGACTCCATCTCAAAAAAAAAAAGTCAGAACCATTTGATTGATAACCCCAAAATCTATCTACAGCTCTCTAAGAGAGCAAAAAAAATTAGTCAATTAAATATGTAACATTTATTCTAGCTCAGATCTATGTGGTTAAATTATTAATATAACATAGCTTTTTAAAAATTAAGCTGTTGGAATATGCTAGTGTGATTTTGCTGATCAATGTGGTACATTTATTTCTATTTTATACAACAGAACATAACTATACTATTTCGATTGTAGAAAATCTTCAGTGTTACCACCTTGCTGACATGACAAATTTTTGAACAACTAACATGTGCATGAGGTTAAGACTTATTCAGAATCACAACTCTCAGTATTAATCCTCATTTGATCCTGGGGGAGAACTTGGGCATTGACCATTATGTTTCCATTTTTCTTGCTTTGCTTCTGAGTGTTGAGTGTGTTCTGGATACTCAAATGCCTTTTCATTTAAATTGAATAGAGAAAGATTGAGAAGTTCTAGAATTAAAAACAACTTAAACTACACAGAAATATCAAGGATATTTTAATTATATGGTCACCTAGCGGCTGGGAAAGAGTGTAGGATGCTGCAGACACCTCTCCATCTTCACAATAATCCTACCTCATTCCATTTCTGGGTCAACAGTGGATAGACTGACCTAAGACTATTTTCCCTCAACTGCAAAAATAGAGAGTTTATAAAAACCAGGTCTTGAGGGAATACAGCTTCATTTCACTACAGCTGTAAAGAAAAAATTCCTAGAAAACATCAGAGCCCAACAATGTGCTGGGATTGTATGTCACATGGCTAGTATCGGTTGCTGTCATTAATGTTGGGGTACATGGAAAGTATAATACTTGCAGGAATGGGAGCCTCATAAAGCTTAGTGAGTTTGCTTGTATTAGAAAATGTTGGGGTTTTTTTGTTGTTGTTCTTGTTGTTTGTTGTTTGTTGTTTGTTGTTGTTGTTGTTGCTGTTTTGAAATGAGGCCTCACTCTTGTCACCCAGGCTGGAGTGCAGTGGTGAAATCTCATCTCACTGCAATCTCCACTTCCCAGGTTCAAGCAATTCTCCTGCCTCAGCCTCCTGAGTAGCTGGGATTACAGGCGCCCACCAGCACACCCGGCTAATTTTTGTACTTTTAGTAGAGACGGGGTTTCACCATGTTGGCCAGGCTAGTCTCGAACTCCTGACCTTAGGTAAGCTGCCCGCCTTGGCCTCCCAAAGTGCTGGGATTACAGGCATGAAAAAATTTCGGTTTTATAGATTTCTAACAATGCACATGGAAGAAATTTTAATATTCTATAGATGGCTTACCTCTGCTACTCTTAGCTACACCTGTATTCCACTGTTTTATCTTATTCTAATTCTACTTGTGAAAATGGCAATAATTATATTCATTGTAAATTTTCAGGCTATTATGAGGGTAAACAGAAATATTCACAACTGCATTTAAGCTCTTTGATAAAACAAAATGAGCCAATAAACCTAAGGCATTCCCATTTTTAAATAAAACAACCGGAGAGCATCATATGTCTGCATAGGTAATAGTTGGTTTTAAAATGTCATTTCTGGCCACATGTAGTAGCTCAAACCTGTAATCCCAGCAGTTTGAGAGGCCAAGGAAGGAGGATCGCTTGAGTCCAAGAGTTTGAGACCAGCCTGGGCAACATAATAAGACCCAGTCTCTACAAAAAAAGTTTTAAAGATTAGTTGGGCATGGTGGTGTGCACCTGTAGTCCCAGCTACTCAGGAGGCTGAGGCAGGAGGATTGCTTGAGCCTGGGAGTTGAAGGCTGCAGGGAGCTATAATTGCATCACCATACTCCAGCCTGGGTGACAGAGTGAGACCCTGTCTCAAAATGAATGAGTGAATGAATGAATGAATGAATGAAACAAATAAAAATAAAGTATCATTTGTAATACAGCCAAAGAGATCATCTGCTAGCTCATTGAGCCACTTCCAAGGTTCAGACAGGAGATTAGTGTAAACATGCACATGCACTGGTTGGGCAATGCCCTTCTCAGGACTTTCACTCAACTCAGGGTTGCTGCTGTTATTCTCAATTTATTTTAAACACAGTAAATAAGTTAGTATGGATAAAAAACACTATGTAAACCAAAATACATGTCTGAAATTAATCTAAATGTTCTTCAGTACACTCAGGAAGATATTTTGACCCATGGATCTCAAATGCTAAACTTGAATTGCTTCAGAAGAAGCACAAAGTCATTGAAAATTTCAGAAAGCAATATGTGTATATCTACATGTGTACACACATAGACACATACACAGTTTCTTCTAAAGATGACTCTCAATTTTGGTTTCAAACTTATTGAATCAACATGATGATATCATTAATAGTTACATTATTTATGCATTTATGGATTGAAATACCAAGAAGCATACGTACTTCCCCTCCCCCATGTTCCAATTTTCTTATGCAACAAGTTGGCAAGCCTAGACGTTCATCAGGAAATCTGTTAGAGAGTAAGTACTGGACACACTGTCTTATGATAACATTTGCTCTCTTTCTCCAGTCGGGATTATATAATTCACTTGACTGTTGTAGTTATCAAGTTGCATTTGCTTATGTGTCTGTCTCCCCATTGGACAGTGAATCCAGGAGAGTAGGGATTATGATTTTTATCTCTGTGTCTAATCATTTTTCTGCCCCCAGGAGCCAGCTGCCTTATTCAGTAAACGGATGCTCTTCGACACTGTAATCTTGATTGGTCAATTTCTGTACTATATAAGGTTTTGGGAAGCAGAGATGGACAACGATGAGACAGAGTGGATGAACTCAAAAGAAGATGAGGTTGTAGGGAGAATGCAGGAAAGGAAGGAAGGGGGTATCTTTGTAGAGCAGGTAGCAAAATTGGAAGTCAAAGTGTCCAGTGGCAGTGGTGATAAGTGTTGACCAACCTCAGTTTGATGAAGGTGGCGGGAAAGTCAATTTAAACTTTTCACTGGGAAGCAAGGTATTTCTGAGTCTAATGCTTGTGGAGAATTGGCCTCTGTATTTCCCTCCAGACTTTTATGAAGCACCCAGCCTGGCCCAAACATAAGCCAGATGCTGAATGGCCTGCCAATGGCCTGCCTATGTGAAAATTATTCAGTTTGATTAAGAAAAATTTCATCATATTCTGGTTTGTATATTAAGCCTGCTAACATCAAAGTACACAGAATTTTCATTTTTATGTCAGCTACTTAGCTGTCATTTTGAAGCTGTGCAATTATTAAATTAAATTAAATCACAGGCTGGGCACAATGGCTCACGCCTGTAATCCCAACACTTTGGCCGAGGTCAGGAGTTGGAGACCAGCCTTGCCAACATGGCGAAATCCTATCTCTACTAAAAATAAAAAATTAGTCAGGCATGGTGGCGGGCACCTGTAATCCCAGCTACTCAGGAGGCTGATGCAGGAGAATCGCTTGAACCCAGGAGGAGGCAGAGGTTGCAGTGAGCTGAGATCATGCATTGCACTCCAGCCTGGGCAACAAGAGCAAGACTCAATCTCAAACAAACAAACAAAAAGCACAAGTGCTAGCATCAGCTTTCACCATTCCCCTAGAAGAGATCAGCTTTTTTGGTGTTAACAACGTGTTCTATAGCACGAAGGCAAGACTACTGTCCACCGTCTGACCTCCTTTCATTTCTCCCAGAGGGCTGTGATGAGGGCCACTGCTGCTGGCTGTGGGGGTCTCCATTCCCCTGCCTCTCACCCCTGTACCCTCAGGGCACATGAACCTTTCCTTTTTTACATGGAAGACTAGCTGTGGCTTCTGGTGGCCATGTCGCTTCAGAAGTGTGGTTTTTAGTAGGTACAGATATACTAGGATCTGTCATTCAATTAAAGCTTCTAGGAACTGAAAGACAGCAGGAGATAAAGAGAGCAGGAGAAAGAGGAAGCATGGGTATTAGAAGATAAATGATCTTCATTTCAAATGAAGACTGCTCAGTGAAAAATCTCCTTAAGGCACTATTTCCCAAACTTGCCTGTTCATGAGTGTGAATTACACAGGGACCCTGGGAAAAATCCAGGTCCCTTGGTGCCATTTTAGAACCACTAAATACATCTGCAGAGGTAAGAGTCTGGATAATCTGTGTTTTCAACATGCCCTGGAAATTCTAACAGTCAGGGAAATTGGGGAATCACTAATTTAAAAGAAGTTCGCTCCATCAACTTAAGTCATTAAGATTTGAATATATCAGGATTAGCTCTCAAAAACACATGGCTTCTTGGAGTAAAAATTTCAATAGAATTGAATTTTAAAATTATTAAACCCCCTAATGCTATCCCTCCCCTAGCGCCCCACCCACTGACAGGTTCCAGTGTGTGATGTTCCCCTCCCTGTGCCCATTTGTTCTCATTGTTCAACTCCCACTTACCAGTGAGAACATGTGGTGTTTGGTTTTCTGTTCCTGTGTTAGTTTGCTGAGAATGATGGCTTCCAGCTTCATCCATGTCCCTGCAAAGGACATGAACTCATGCTTTTGTATGGCTGCAGAGTATTCCATGGTATATATGTGCCACATTTTCTTTACCCAGTCTATCACTGATGGGGAGTTGGGTTGGTTCCAAGTCTTTGCTATTGGAAACAGTGCTGCAATAAACATACGTGCACATGTGTCTTTTAGTAGAATGATTTATAATCCTTTGGGTATATACCCAGTAATGGGATTGCTGGGTCAAATTGTATTTCTGGTTCTAGATCCTGGAGGAATCGCCACGCTGTCTTGCACAACGGTTGAACTCATTCACACTCCCACCAACAGCGTGAAAGCGTTCCTATTTCTCCACATCCTAATGTAGCACCGAATGTCGATGACAGGTTGATGGGTGCAGCAAACTACCCTGTCCTGTGTATACCTATGTAACAAACCTGCACATTCTCCACATATGTCCCAGAACTTAAAAGTATAACAATAATAAAAAAGATTGAAAATTTAAAATGCTAATACAAAATTAGGCTTTAATTATTTGCAGAATACATTGTATTTTCAATGTGAAAAACAAAGGGTTATTGCATGTATTATCAATAAAGTTACATAGTTTCTCATAAAAATAACATTAAAAATGGAAAATTCTAAAAGAAAAATAATTAAATTCCTTTAGGACTATTTAAATATGTATCTGTCAATTTTAACATGAAAATTATCTTACATTTATACATCCCACATTCTAATAAGGACTAATTGACATGAATTATGATCAGTAAAGAAATACATGTATGCGTGTCTGTATACTTATAGGTATATATCTGTTCCTGTAAAAATATCTCTTTTAGAGTCAGAAAATCTGTTTGGTCCCAGTTCTCACTAAAGATACTTAATAAACTCAATAAACTTTACTCTTAATGAGGTAAGAATGAGAACACAGGTGCCAGCAATGAGCTGGAGTTCCTCTGGCACAGGCTTCAGAGATCCTACCTTTAACATCCTCCTTTCATTCATTTGAGCCTGATAAGAGAGGAGTCTCTTGGGAGAGGAACAAGTATACACCTTGGGATCAGACAGCCCATGGTCAAAGTTGAACTCCACCACTGTTCAGCTGTGTGACTTTAGGCAAGTGACTTTCCCTCTCTGATCCTCATGATCATTTTTGGTAAAAACAGCACAGTGACAGGTCTATGAAGATTGGAGGAGCTGAAATAAAAATGTGTGTCTTAGTTTGAGTTTCCTGGAAGTAGATCCTGAGGCAAAGATTCAAGTATAAAAATTTTATCTGGAGATGACTCTAGGACAGCAATTATGCTGCCAGTTCTTCCTTAGGGTACTAATTGCAGGAAACACTAGTACAGGAGTGGGGAACTGAAACAGGAATGGAATGCAGCAGTTAAAGGGACCTTCATCAAGAAAGTTTCCACTGTGGTCAGTCAGGACTCAGCCCTGCCGGGTACCTCTGAGACACAGCATAGAACATGTGTCTCAGAGTCATCCTACCCAGAGCAAGGGAGTTTGGGTATTTATCCACTCTTACCTACCAGTCACTTCTCAGGGCTTCTTCCAAGGGCATGATTCCTCCAGAATGCCCTGCCTGCACTGCAAGAATGAGACCTGGAGGGTCAACGGCAAGGGCCCTGACAGCACTTCCAGCAATGAGCACAGCCTGGGGTGGAGAATTTCAGTCCCTCAGTGACGCCAACACACACACACACACATACACACACACACACACACACACACACACACACACACACACACATTCCCTCTCTCTCTCTCTATTGCTCTCTCCCCCTCTCTCTCTCTCATGCACACACACATTCTTTCTCTCCCTCTTCTCTCTCACACACATTCTTTCTCTCTCTCTCTCTCTCTCTCTCTCTGACACACACACACACACACACCACACTCCAACACCAACACAGGCTATATGTACATACACACACATGCATACATGACTGTTACCCACTCAGATCCTGGTGAATCCATGGGATAGAAGATAAGGTGGGAATCAGAGGGAAGAGCAAAATTAAGGGGAGTGAAGGTCTTGGGAACAAAATGCAAATGCAGTCAGAAAATCAAGAGGGAAGAGGAGCGGTCTGGACACCAAATGCCTGCTGGTGGTACCTGCTCTACACACACTGTCAGTCATTCCCCAAGCAGCCTCGTAGGGTAGAAGGAATTCCCCTCAACTTACAGATGGCAGAAATGTAGTTCAGAAAAGAAAACTGACTTTACTGATTTTAATGCTCCTGGGCTCTGCTCCTTTTCTTGCTAGGCAATCATAGCAGAACTGACAAAAACATTTTCCCCCTTCACCACCTGGACCAGAGCCAATGAGAGGGGCTGGGGAACAGGCCATGAGGCCCTGCACCCACCATTCAATGTCTTCAGGACTGTGGTCCCTCAGGATTGTTGCACCACATGCTGGCAGCACTCCCGGTGTCTGGGTGTCTTGTGGAGTTGTACAGGATCCAGTAGAGGCCACTGGCTCTGCTGTCATACCCAGAGGCAGCCAGGCAGGCTTGTGACTCTTGGCTGCTTCAGCACCAGAGGATGAACAGCACTCAAGCACTGAGGCTTTTGGGAGAATGAGAGGAGGGAAAAGAAGGGCAGAATGGAGTGATGTAGGGTCCATCCACCACATCCCTGAATGGAAGGACCCCTGTTCCCACAGTAGTCCCACACCGAGACCACCACCGGCATTCATGAATATGCCAGCCTCTATTTCTATGTCCTCGTCTGACAACTCCTTCCCATTTTCATCCTGGAGGCAAGACTCTGAACGTACTAGCTCTGAGGGCACCTGAGTGTAACCTGAGACAGTGCCTGAAGACCTTTCATCCAAGCAGGATCCCTCCCTTGCTATCTCCAGACCCGCCCCACAAGCTCCCTCCCTGGTCTCCTGGCTCTTGTTCATTCCTAGGCAGCCTTCTACAGTCATCTCTAAGATGAATCTGACTGTCACACCTTTATCCAGCATCTTCCATGGCTCCCCAGAGCCTTCCAGATGAAGTGCAAGTTCTTTCATCAGATGCTTGATCCCAAGCTCCATTCTACCTCCTGAATTAAGATCCCGGAGAAGCCCGCCTCTCTCAGCACAAGTGCCTCAATGAAGTCAGAAGCCTTGAACGTGGCCTTGGCCTTGAGGAAGTCATCAACACCCTGGCTAGTGAGGGTGCAGTACTGCTCCAGGATGATGGTGTCTGAAGTTGTGCACCAAGTCAGAGGCCCTGCAGAAGCATTGCTCCTCAGGAATGAGGTAGTACAGGAAGTCCGTGCACAGGCAGATCTGCTGCTGCCATTACACTATGAGGGCACTGAGCTCCAAGATGGCGGCAACATATTCACTGGCATTTCTGCAGGGTGAGGCTGGGGAGAGGAAGCAGCTCCACAACACATATGAAACCCTGGAAGCCCTTCCCAGCCAAAATCTCTGGATCACACTACTTCCAGAAACGGCTGCCCTCTGAGCACACTTGTCTCTCTGTCTTCCACTCCGAGTTCCCTCCTGGCCCCACATGCCCCAGTCTGGACCAGGACTTTGAGCCCAGCAGGTGTTCAGTCCATGGTGTTGACTGCTCCCTGGGCCAGAAGAGCCCTTGGTGGCTCTGTGACTCCTCCTGTGGGACCACTGCCTCTGCCTCAGGACCTCCTGATTCCCATGGGAAGAACCCAAGGCTGTGGATTGCCCCACCTGCCCAGGGATCCTCCAACCCCATAGACATTACTCGATGCCTTAGCCCTCCCAGAACATGACATGCTTCTCAGAAGGTGACTTATTTCCAATGCCATCTGTGGATGTTTCCTGGGGACTTCTCGCTGTTCTCCTTTATAATCTGTAGGTCAGGGCCAAGAGGAGAAACCAGCCCAACCTCAGAATAAACAAAAGGCCCACTGCCACAAATGGCAACCGCCAGTCAGCAGTGCTTCTGGAAGGAAGGAGGCTTCATTCTGCACAAAACTCCTCATTTGGCTTCTTTCTGTATCCGGGGAGGGGTAGGTACCAAGACCAGCTTACCTGTGGTGTCTGTGCCTAGGATGTACAATGGGCCCCTGTTCCCACTTCAGGGTTGATGTTTCCTCCAGCTGGAGATCTGGGCTCCTGACACCGCCTGGCCTGTTTGTCCTGTGCTGGATGAGCATGGAAAGGCTGTACCTGGTATTTCCCTAGGCCCTTGGTTTCCACCATCTAGACATCCAGCAGGAGTGGCCATGCCCTGCCCCACACCTGAAAGGGAACTCCCTCACAGAGCAGCCAAGACATCTACGGAGGGAAGAGTGCTCGGTGAGACAGGCCACAGGGGTCCCCGGGGAGAGAGCTCGGTGAGACAGGCCACAAGGGTCCCCGGGGAGAGAGCTCGGTGAGACAGGACACAGGGGTCCCAGGGAGGATCGGGGGTGGAGGATTCTGGAGGTTTCCAGCCTTGGGCTCTGTGGTTCCTCAAAGAGGTTAGGTCCACCTAGTACCAGGCCTCCCCTCCCATGATTCAAAGAACGGATGAGTGTTCAATGTCAGAAACTCTGATCTGGACCTGTTTTTTCATTTACGTCACCAAGAGACAAGCCCTAGCCCCTCAGCTAAGGATGGTCCAAGCTCTGGGATGAAATTCTCCTCCAGCAATGTGATGCTTACAGGGACAGGTAGAAAAGCTGGTGACCAGGCCTGCTGTCCTCTGGGTAAGGACAGTGTGCCACCCACCCTCTGAGAGTCAGCTGGTGCCAGGCCACAGCACTGGGCGCCTGTACCCCTGGCTCTGCAGACACTAGTCATGGAGGTCCCTCCCTTTCCACATTACCTTCTTGCTGCTCCTAGATTTCTTCTAGTCAGTAAGCACTTTGAGTCATTTTTCTGTGCATCTGATTTTACATGTTTGCTCTCAGATGACACGCGATAAAGTATGCTGAGCTGCCTGGATTCCTGGAGGAGACCTTGGATGCTGAGTCTTGGGCTCCAGGGCCCTGATGGCCCTGAATCAGAAGGAGCCAGGGAAGGACAAATATTGGGTCTGAACCCCTATGACCCAATGGCCATTGGTTGCCTGGCCTTATAGTCCCATGACACCCTGTCCTCAGGTCAGAGACACCATGGGCTTTGGTCAGGTCCCAGCCTCCCAGTAGTGTCCTGGCACTAGCAGGTGCTGACCCCTGAGCCACAACCGCAGTTCTGGGTTTGGGGTTTGGTAAAACCACCTCAAGGACAGAGTCCTGGGGTCAGATTTGGCAGGAACCATGGTGCCTCCCAGAGATGGTGTGCCACTCCCACTTGCCATGAAATGTGCACACAGGCTGTCCCCCTGTCCATCCCATCCTGCTGGACAGGATGGAGGAACTCAGGGAACAGGCAAGGTGGGCAGCTGGGGTGCAGGAAGAGGCAAGAACATGCTGGGAGGTCAGACCCTGTGAGGGCTGTGGAGGCATCAGGTGGAGTGGGCTTCAGGTGCACCTTCAGTGCACTGGGCATGTCTCAGGCCAGGCTCCCCGGACCCTGGATGTGTGATGTGGCCACTCCCTGGGGGACTGCTGTCAGGACAGAAATAAGGAGATTATGTTTAATCATTTGTGAAGGATCCATCTGCCACCATCATTTTTCACCCCTCACCCCCAACATAATCGCCCCATTCTCCCTATCTCCCACCTTCCAACCCCCACTCTCCACCATGATTAAATCATCTTCCACCAGGCCCCACCTTTAACATTCCCCATTACAATTCCACATGAGTTTTGGTAGGGACACAGAGCTAAATTTTATTATTCTGTCCTTGGCCCAAATCTCATGTCCTTCTCACATTGCCAACGACAATGATACCTTCCCTACAATCCCCCAAAATCTTACATCATTTCATCATTTATACAAATGTTTAAAGCTTAAAGTCTCATCCAACACAAGGCTGCAGACCCTTAGACTCATGAACCTCTGAAATATAAAGCAAGTTAACTACTTCCAAGGTACAATGCTTATACAGGCAATAGGTAAGCATTCCCAGCCAAAAGGAGTAATTTTGCCAGTAAGAACAAAACACAGAAAGGACTTACAGGCCCCATGAAACTCCAAACCCGGAAGGCCAGTCATTCAATCCTACAACTCCAAAATTACCCTTTTTGAAACCTTGTCCCACATCCAGGGCACACGGATGTAAGGGCTGGGCTCCCAAGGCCTTGGGCAGCTCTGCACCTGTGGCTTTGCAGGGTTTATGCCCCAGGGCTGCCTTCATGGGCTGGGCTGGTGTTGAGTGCGTGGAGCTTTTCCCCACTGACAGTACAAGCTGTTGTGGGGTCTATGAATCTGGGGTCTGCATGATGGTGGCCTCCAGTGTGGGGGCTCCAACTCCGTATTTTCCTTCTGCACTTCCCTGGTAGAGGTTTCTTATGAGGTGCTGCCTTTTTGGAAGGCTTTTGCCTGGACACCCACACATTTCCATGCATCCTCCAAAATCTATACAGAGGCTCCCAAGCCTCTAGTCTCATGCTCCATCCAACCAGTGGCTTAACACTATGAGGAAGTTCATGACAACTCACTATCACGAGGTCAGCATCAAGAAGATGGTGCTTAATCACTGGTGAAGGATCCACCCCCCAACCCACCTCCACCCCCTACTGTTTCCAGGCAGAAGCCTGAGGCAGAGGCAGAGCCTCTTGGAAAACCTGTACCATGCCAGTGCAGAAGAAAAACATGGGCTTGGAACCCCTATGCAGGAAGCCACCATCCTCCAAACCCCAGGTTCATAGCCCCACCAACAGCTCGCTCCTTCAGTATGGAAAAGCTACTGGCACTCAACATCAGCCCAGCCCATGAGAGCAGCTGTGGGGCTACACCCTGCAAAGCCACAGGTACACTGTCCTAGTAGAGGTTTTCCACCAGCCTCTGCCTCTGCAGCAGGCTACTCCTCCTTCCTACTACCCCCACCCTCCCACCACACTACAGCCAGCTTACTCCTCACCACCCTACCCACCCCTTTTCCCTCCAACCCCACCCCCCTCCCATCCATGATAAAATCACCTCCCACCAGGCTCCACCTCCAACATTCGGGATTGCAATTCCACGAGTTTTTCTAGGGAAATATAGCCAAACCATATTATTCTGCCCTTGACCCCCTCCCGCTGAATCTCATGTCACTCTCACGGAGTAAAATACAGTCATGCCTCTTCAAATGTTTCCAAAAGCCTTAACTCATTCCAGCATTAACTCAAATGTAAAAAGTTCAAAGTCTTATCTAATACAAGGTTACAGTCTCTTCTGCCTATGAGTCCCTGAATTTCAAATGGAGTTCTTTTAAGGTACAATGATGGTACAGACATTGTGTAAGCTTTCTCAATCCAAAGGGAAGAAATTTCCCAGAAAAATAATACAAATGGGAACACAGGCCCAATACACATCCAAAACCCAGCAGGCCAGTATTCATTGAATCTCAAAGCCCCTAAATCATGAAGCAAACTATCAGAAGGACAGCATTAAAAAGATGGTGTTTAACCATTTGTGAAGGATCTGCCTCCCACTCCTGCCTTTCCCCCGAACCCCACCACAATCCCTGCAATGCTCCTCACTACCCCCACCTTCCAACCTCCACTGTCCACCGTGATTGAATCACCATCCACCAGTCCCCACATTTAACTTTTCCCGTTACAATTGCACAGGAGTTTTGGTAGGGACACAGAGCCAAATCATATTATTCTGTCCCCGGTCTCCCAAATCTCCTATCTTTCTCACACTGCAAAATACAATGATGCCTTCCCTACAGTCCCCCAAATCTTAAATAATTCCAGCATTTACTCAAATGTCCAAACCCCAAAGTCTCATCTAAGACAAGGCTACAGTCCTTTCTGCCCCTGAGTTTCTGAATTATAAAGCAAGTTAACTACTTCCAAGGTACAATGATTGTACAGCCAACGGGTAAACATTCCAGGCAACAGAAAAAAGAAATTGCCAGAAAGAAAAACAAAACACAGATGGGACTCACAGGATACAGGAACATCCATTACCCAGGAGGCCAGTCATTCAATCCGACAGCTCCAAAATCATCCTTTTTGAATCTTTGTCCCACATCCGGGGCACAGGGGCATGGGGGCTGGGCTCCCAAGGCCTTGGGCAGATCTGCGCCTGTGGCTTTGCAGCGTTCAGCACCCAAGGCTGCCTCTCATGGACAGGGCTGATGTTGAGTGCCTGTGGCTTTTCCACACTCAGGGTGCAAGCTGTCGGTGGGTCTATGAATCTGGGGTTTGGAGAATGCAGCCTCCCTGTGTGGGGGCTTCAACCCTCTATGTCCCTTCTTTGCTGCCCTAGTAGAGGTTTTCCATGAGGCTCTGGCTCTTGGAAAGGCTCCTGCCTGCACACCCAGGTTTTTCTGTACATCCTCTGGAGTCTAGACGGAGGCTCCCGAGCCTCTGGTCTCTTGCTCTGTGCACCTAATGGCTTAACACTATGTGGAAGCCATCAAGGCTTGGAGCCACCTCTGAAGCAGTGACCCAAGCTCTATCTGTGCATCCTTCAGTCATGGCTGGAGCTCGAGCTGCAGGGATGAAGGCAGCAGTGTCCTGAGGATGCACACAGAAGCGGGGCCATGCAGCTGGCCCAGGAAACCATTCATCTCTGCTAGGCCCCAGGACCTGTGACAGCAAGGGCCACTGCAAAGGTCTCTGAAATGCCTTCAAGGCCTTTTACCCTTTGTCTTGGCTGCTTGCACTAAGCTCCTTTTTATGCAAATACCCTGAGCCTTCTTGAATTTTCCCCATTAGCTATTTTCTATTTTATTAGCTATTAGCTGTTAGCTATCCTATTTTCAAAAAGAAAATAGGATTTCTTTTTGACCACTTGGCCAGGATGCAAATGTTCCAAACTTTTGAGCTCTGCTTCTCGTTTAAATAGAAGTTCCAACTTAAGGTCATTCCTTAGGCTCACACATAATACAGGCTGCTCATCGCAGACAGGACACCTCTTGAGCTATGCTGCCTAGATGTTCATTCCACAAGATACATCCTAAATCATCACCCCCAAGTTCATAGTTTCACAGATCTCCAGGGCAGGGTCCCTGTGCAGCCACGTTCTCTGTTAGGCCAATCAAATGGAACCTTGGCTCTTGTTCACAGGAAATTCCTCATTTTCATCTGAGACCTTTTAAGTCTGGCCTTCACTGTCCATCCTTCTGCCAGCCTTCTCATCACAAGCATTTCACAATTCTCTACAGTGCTCCAAACTTTTCCTCACCTTGCTGTCTTCTAAGCTCTCCCAACTCTCCCGACCTTTGTCTTTTATCCACTTCTGAACCTGCTTCTACACTGTCAGCTATGTTTGTCACAGCCTGGCAATGTGGTAAAAGAAAAGTCCAATTTCAGGGAAGAAATTCACGCAGGCTTCAGATATTTGCATGAAAAGAAGCTGAGCACTGATTGCCAAGACAATGGGGAAAAGGCCTTGAAGGCATTTCATGGCTTGAGTTCACAGTACTGTCTGTATGACCATAAAGAAAGTTTAATTGGCTCACGGTTCTGCAGGCTGCAAAGGAAACACAGTGGCTTCTGCTTCCGGGAGGACTCAGGTGCCTCCTGATCACACCAGAAGGCCAAAGGGCAAGGAGATGTTTCACGTGGCAGGAGAAGGAGCAGACTCAGAGGAAGAAGGTGGCACACCCTGCTATAAAACCAGATCTCATGAGAACTCACTATCACGAGGTCAGCATCAAGAAGACAGTGCTTAATCACTGGTGAGGCTTCCACCCTGGAAAACCACCTCCCACTGTTTCCAGGAAGAAGCACGCTGCAGAGGCAGAGCCTCTCGGGAAACCTCTGCTCAGGCACTGCAGAAGGAAAACACAGGCTTGCAGGCCCCACAGAGGTCCACCACCCTCCGGACCCCAGGCCCAACCTAGCAGAAGTGGCTGGTTGCTCCTTGAGCCAAAATGGCTTTGACTGCAATGCACAGGCCCCAGCCACCGACACACTGCTCCGAGTGAGCTTGTCCTGCCTTGTACCAAATTCTAAGTCAGTCCAGGGCCACAAAAGGCCGAGGCCCATGGGTGGTAATCCTGCCTGCTTTCTGCACTTGAACATAAAGTCCTCCTCAAGACGGCCTGTGGTCTGCCTTTTGGCAACCAACAAGACTGCAGTGCCATAGGAGCCCTGAGGCCGCAGTGCCATAGGAGACCTGAGGCATGGACTGGAGCACGAAAGGCAGCACTCACCCTGCTCCTGAGCCTGCTGCTCGTTTCCTCTATATGGTTCCATTTGAAGCACGGTTGTTGCACTGAGGCTTGTGCATGCCAGGCAAGGCCAAGCTGGCTCAAAGAGCAACCAGCCACCCCTGCAATGGTGTGCCAGGAGCAGGTGGACCAGCCACCAACCTCACTCGCTGATGGACATGGTACATCAGTTCTTCCACCCTAAAGGTAGGGCCGAGAGGCAGACCACAGGCCGTCTTGAGGAGGACTCTATGTTCAAGTGCAGAAAGCAGGCAGGATTACCACCCAGTGGACTCGGCCTTCTGTAGCCTACAGTGCCACACGAGCCCTGAGGCATGGACTGGTGCCATCTCCTTTATACAAAAGTTAACTTAAGATGGATTAAACAGTTCAACATGCAATCTGCTTTTCCTCAGGTCTCTGTTCCATCAGACATTAGGTGGCAGCCACTCAGGTTGTGGGAACCAGGCCATTCCTGCGTCCTTGAGTAGCTGAGGCTGCTGGATGGTGCACTTGCTCCAGGTGCACGCTTGCAGAGGTGGCTGGTTGCTCTTTGAGCCAGCTTGGCCTTGCCTGACATGCACAGTCCCCACCTACTTACATGCTATTCTGAATTAGCTTGTCCCAAAGTCTGAGTCTGGGCAGGACCACAGAAGGCCGAGTCCCTGGGTGGTAATCCCACCTGCTTTCTGCACTTGAACATAAAGCCCTCCTCAAGACGGTCTGTGGTCCACCTCTTGGCAACCAACAAGCACACATTACCATACAAGGCCTGAGGCACTGACTGGAGCCCCAAAGGCAGTGCATACCCTGCTCCTCACCCTGCTGCTTGTTTCCTCTATATGGTTCCATTTGTAGCAAGGTAGTTGCACTGAGGCTTGTGAGTGTCAGGCAAGGCCAAGCAAGCTCAAAGAGCAACCAGCCACCTCTGCAAGGGTCTGCCAGGAGCAGGTGGAACAGCCACTAACCTCACTCGCTGATGGACATGGTACATCAGTTCTTCCACCCTAAAAGTAGGGCCGAAAGGAAGACCACAGGCCATTTTGAGGAGGACTTTATGTTCAAGTGCAGAAAGCAGGCAGGATTACCAACCAGTGGACTCGGCCTTCTGTGGCCTACAGTGCCACACAAGCCTGGAGGCATGGACTGGTGCCATTTCCTTTACACAAAAATTAACTTAAGATGGAATAAACGGTTCAACATGCAATCTGCTTTTCCTCAGGCCTCTGCTCCATCAGCCATTAGGTGGCAGACACTCAGGTTGTGGGAACATGGCCATCCCTGCTTCCTTGTGTAGCTGAGGTTGCTGTATGGTGCACCTGCTCCAGGTGTCCCCTTGAAGAGGTGACTGGTTGCTCTTAGAGCCAGCTTCGCCTTGCCTGACATGCACAGGCCCCAGCTACTTATATGCTGCTCCAAATCAGCTTTTCCCAGAGTCTAAGTCTGGCCAGGGCCACAGAAGGCCGAGCCCCTGGGTGGTAATCCTGCCTGCTTTATGCACTTGAACATAAGTCCAATTAAAGACGGCCTGTGGTCTGCCTCTTGGCAACAAAGAAGCCTGCACTTCCATAGGAGTCTCGAGACATGGACTGGAAACCCAAAGACAGCACATCCCCTGCTCCTCAGCCTGCTGCTCATTTCCTCTATATGGTTCCATTTAAAGCACGGTTGTTGCACTGAGGCTTGTGCGTGTCAGGCAAGGCCAAGCAAGCTCAAAGAGCAACCAGCCACCTCTGCAAGGGTGTGCCAGGAGCAGGTGGACCAGCCACCAACCTCACTCGCTGATGGACATGGTACATCAGTTCTTCCACCCTAAAGGTAGGGCCGAGAGGCAGACCACAGGCCATCTTGAGGAGGACTTTATGTTCAAGTGCAGAAAGCAGGCAGAATTACCACCCAGTGGACGTGGCCTTCTGTGGCCTACAGTGCCATACGAGCCCTGAAGCATGGACTGGTGCCATCTCCTTTATACAAAAATTAACTTAAGATGGATTAAACAGTTCAACGTGCCATCTGCGTTTCCTCTGGCCTCTTTTCCATCAGTCATTAGGAGAAGCCACTCAGCCTGTGGGAACCTGGCCATCACTGCTTCCTTGAGTAGCTGAGGTTGCTGGATGGTGCACCTGCTCCAGATGCACCCTTGCAGAGGTGGCTGATTGCTCTTTGAGCCAGCTTGGCCTTGCCTGGCATGCACAGGCCCCAGCTACTTACATGCTACTACGAATTAGCTTGTCCCAAAGTACGAGTCTGGCCAGGATCACAGAAGGCCGAGTCCCATGGGTGGTAATCCTGCCTGCTTTTTGCTTTCTGCACTTGAACATGAAGTCCTCCTCAAGACGGCCCGTGCTCTGCCTCTTTGCAACCAACAAGCCTGCAGTTCCATAGGAGCCCTGAGACATGGACTGGAACCCCAAAGGCGGCACTCACCCTGCTCCTGAGCCTGCTGCTCGTTTCCTCTATATGGTTCCATTTGTAGCACGGTTGTTGCACTGAGGCTTGTGCATGCCAGGCAAGGCCAAGCTGGCTCAAAGAGGAACCAGCCACCTCTGCAAGGGTGTGCCAGGAACCAGTGGAAGAGTGACCAACATCACTCGCTACTAGTCAGGGTACGTTAGATTTTCTACCCTAGAGGTAGGGTCAAAATATCATCTGCTTTTCCTCAGAACTCTGCTCCATCAGTCGTTAGGTGGCAGCCACTCAGGTTGTGGGAACCTGGCCATTCCTGCATCCTTGAGTAGCTGAGGTTGCTGGATGGTGCACCGGCAGCAGGTGCACCCTTGCAGAGGTGGCTGGTTGCTCTTTGAGCCAGCTTGGCCTTGCCTGGCATGCACAGGCTCCAGCTACTTACATGCTGCTCCAAATCAGCTTGTCCCCAAGTCTATGTCTGGCCAGGGCCACAGAAGGCCGAGTCCCCTGGTGGGAATCCTGCCCGCTTTCTGCACTTGAACATAAAGTCCTCCTCAAGACGGCCTGTGCTCTGCCTCTTGGCAACCAACAAGCCTGCAGTTCCATAGGAGCCCTGAGACATGGACTGAAACCCCAAAGGCAACGCATACCTTGCTTCTGAGCCTGATGCTCATTTCCTCTATATGGTTCCATTTGAAGCACGGTTGTTGCACTGAGGCTTGTGCATGCCAGGCAAGGCCAAGCTGGCTCAAAGTGCAACCAGCCACCCCTGCAATGGTGTGCCAGGAGCAGGTGGACCAGCCACCAACCTCACTCGCTGATGGACATGGTACATCAGTTCTTCCACCCTAAAGGTAGGGCCGAGAGGCAGACCACAGGCCGTCTTGAGGAGGACTCTATGTTCAAGTGCAGAAAGCAGGCAGGATTACCACCCAGTGGACTCGGCCTTCTGTAGCCTACAGTGCCACACGAGCCCTGAGGCATGGACTGGTGCCATCTCCTTTATACAAAAGTTAACTTAAGATGGATTAAACAGTTCAACATGCAATCTGCTTTTCCTCAGGTCTCTGTTCCATCAGACATTAGGTGGCAGCCACTCAGGTTGTGGGAACCAGGCCATTCCTGCGTCCTTGAGTAGCTGAGGCTGCTGGATGGTGCACTTGCTCCAGGTGCACGCTTGCAGAGGTGGCTGGTTGCTCTTTGAGCCAGCTTGGCCTTGCCTGACATGCACAGTCCCCACCTACTTACATGCTATTCTGAATTAGCTTGTCCCAAAGTCTGAGTCTGGGCAGGACCACAGAAGGCCGAGTCCCTGGGTGGTAATCCCACCTGCTTTCTGCACTTGAACATAAAGCCCTCCTCAAGACGGTCTGTGGTCCACCTCTTGGCAACCAACAAGCACACATTACCATACAAGGCCTGAGGCACTGACTGGAGCCCCAAAGGCAGTGCATACCCTGCTCCTCACCCTGCTGCTTGTTTCCTCTATATGGTTCCATTTGTAGCAAGGTAGTTGCACTGAGGCTTGTGAGTGTCAGGCAAGGCCAAGCAAGCTCAAAGAGCAACCAGCCACCTCTGCAAGGGTCTGCCAGGAGCAGGTGGAACAGCCACTAACCTCACTCGCTGATGGACATGGTACATCAGTTCTTCCACCCTAAAAGTAGGGCCGAAAGGAAGACCACAGGCCATTTTGAGGAGGACTTTATGTTCAAGTGCAGAAAGCAGGCAGGATTACCAACCAGTGGACTCGGCCTTCTGTGGCCTACAGTGCCACACAAGCCTGGAGGCATGGACTGGTGCCATTTCCTTTACACAAAAATTAACTTAAGATGGAATAAACGGTTCAACATGCAATCTGCTTTTCCTCAGGCCTCTGCTCCATCAGCCATTAGGTGGCAGACACTCAGGTTGTGGGAACATGGCCATCCCTGCTTCCTTGTGTAGCTGAGGTTGCTGTATGGTGCACCTGCTCCAGGTGTCCCCTTGAAGAGGTGACTGGTTGCTCTTAGAGCCAGCTTCGCCTTGCCTGACATGCACAGGCCCCAGCTACTTATATGCTGCTCCAAATCAGCTTTTCCCAGAGTCTAAGTCTGGCCAGGGCCACAGAAGGCCGAGCCCCTGGGTGGTAATCCTGCCTGCTTTATGCACTTGAACATAAGTCCAATTAAAGACGGCCTGTGGTCTGCCTCTTGGCAACAAAGAAGCCTGCACTTCCATAGGAGTCTCGAGACATGGACTGGAAACCCAAAGACAGCACATCCCCTGCTCCTCAGCCTGCTGCTCATTTCCTCTATATGGTTCCATTTAAAGCACGGTTGTTGCACTGAGGCTTGTGCGTGTCAGGCAAGGCCAAGCAAGCTCAAAGAGCAACCAGCCACCTCTGCAAGGGTGTGCCAGGAGCAGGTGGACCAGCCACCAACCTCACTCGCTGATGGACATGGTACATCAGTTCTTCCACCCTAAAGGTAGGGCCGAGAGGCAGACCACAGGCCATCTTGAGGAGGACTTTATGTTCAAGTGCAGAAAGCAGGCAGAATTACCACCCAGTGGACGTGGCCTTCTGTGGCCTACAGTGCCATACGAGCCCTGAAGCATGGACTGGTGCCATCTCCTTTATACAAAAATTAACTTAAGATGGATTAATCAGTTCAACGTGCCATCTGCGTTTCCTCTGGCCTCTTTTCCATCAGTCATTAGGAGAAGCCACTCAGCCTGTGGGAACCTGGCCATCACTGCTTCCTTGAGTAGCTGAGGTTGCTGGATGGTGCACCTGCTCCAGATGCACCCTTGCAGAGGTGGCTGATTGCTCTTTGAGCCAGCTTGGCCTTGCCTGGCATGCACAGGCCCCAGCTACTTACATGCTACTACGAATTAGCTTGTCCCAAAGTACGAGTCTGGCCAGGATCACAGAAGGCCGAGTCCCATGGGTGGTAATCCTGCCTGCTTTTTGCTTTCTGCACTTGAACATGAAGTCCTCCTCAAGACGGCCCGTGCTCTGCCTCTTTGCAACCAACAAGCCTGCAGTTCCATAGGAGCCCTGAGACATGGACTGGAACCCCAAAGGCGGCACTCACCCTGCTCCTGAGCCTGCTGCTCGTTTCCTCTATATGGTTCCATTTGTAGCACGGTTGTTGCACTGAGGCTTGTGCATGCCAGGCAAGGCCAAGCTGGCTCAAAGAGGAACCAGCCACCTCTGCAAGGGTGTGCCAGGAACCAGTGGAAGAGTGACCAACATCACTCGCTACTAGTCAGGGTACGTTAGATTTTCTACCCTAGAGGTAGGGTCAAAATATCATCTGCTTTTCCTCAGAACTCTGCTCCATCAGTCGTTAGGTGGCAGCCACTCAGGTTGTGGGAACCTGGCCATTCCTGCATCCTTGAGTAGCTGAGGTTGCTGGATGGTGCACCTGCTGCAGGTGCACCCTTGCAGAGGTGGCTGGTTGCTCTTTGAGCCAGCTTGGCCTTGCCTGGCATGCACAGGCTCCAGCTACTTACATGCTGCTCCAAATCAGCTTGTCCCCAAGTCTATGTCTGGCCAGGGCCACAGAAGGCCGAGTCCCCTGGTGGGAATCCTGCCCGCTTTCTGCACTTGAACATAAAGTCCTCCTCAAGACGGCCTGTGCTCTGCCTCTTGGCAACCAACAAGCCTGCAGTTCCATAGGAGCCCTGAGACATGGACTGAAACCCCAAAGGCAACGCATACCTTGCTTCTGAGCCTGATGCTCGTTTCCTATATATAGTTCCATTTGTAGCACGGTAGTTGCACTGAGGCTTGTGCATGCCAGGCAAGGCCAAGCTGGCTCAAAGAGCAACCAGCCACCTCTGCAAGGGTGTGTCAGGAGCAGGTGGAACAGATGCCAACCTCATTTGCTGCTGTTCAGGGTACCTCAGTTTTTCTACCGTAGAGGTAGGGTCCTAGTGCCATCTGCTTTTCCTTACGTCTCACCTCCATCAGCTGTCAGGTGGCAGCCACTCAGGCTGTGGGAACCTGGCCATCCCGGCTTCCTTGAGTCGCTGAGGTTGCTGGCTGCTCCACCTGCTCCAGGTACACTCTTCCAGAGGTCGCTGGTTGCTCTTTGAGCCAGCTTGGCCTTGCCTGGCATGCACAGGCTCCAGCTACCTACACGCTGCTCAGTCAGCTCGCCCTGCCTTGGCCCAAATTCTACGTCTGGCCAGGGCCACAGAAGGCCGAATCCCCTGGGTGGTAATACTGCCTGCTTCCTACGCTTGAATATGAAGTGCTCCTCAAGATGGCCTGTGGTCCGCCTCTTGGCAACCAACAAGCACGCATTGCCATTCGAGGCCTGAGGCACTGACTGGAGCCCCAAAGGCAGCACACAGTCTGCTCCTGAGCCTGCTGCTCATTTCCTTTACGTGGCTCCATGTGCAGCACGTTTGTTGCACTGAGGCTTCCGCATGCCAGGCAAGGCCAAGTTGGCTCAAAGAGCAAACAGCCACCTCTGCACGGGTGTGCCAGGAGCAGGTGGACCAGCCACCAACCTCACTCGCTGATGGACATGGTACATCAGTTCTTCTACCCTAAAGGTAGGGCCGAGAGGCAGACCACGGGCCGTCTTGAGGAGGACTTTATGTTCAAGTGCAGAAAGCAGGCAGGATTACCACCCAGTGGACTCGGCCTTCTGTGGCCTACAGTGCCATATGAGCCCTGAAGCATGGACTGGTGCCATCTCCTTTATACAAAAATTAAAGATGGATTAAACAGTTCAACATGCCGTCTGTGTTTCCTCAGCCCTCTGTTCCATCAGTCATTAGGTGGAGGCCACTTAGCCTGTGGGAACCTGGCCATTACTGCTTCCTTGAGTAGCTGAGGCTGCTGGCTGGCCCATCTGCTCCAGGTGCACCCTTGCAGAGGTGGCTGGTTGCTCTTTGAGCCGGCTTGGCCTTGCCTGGCATGCACAGGCCCCAGCTACTTACACCCTACTCCAAATTAGCTTGTCCCAAAGTCTGAGTCTGGCCAGGACCACAGAAGGCCGAGTCCCATGGGTGGTAATCCTGCCTGCTTTCTGCACTTCAACATAAAGTCCTCCTCAAGACAGCCTGTGCTCTGCCTCTTGGCAACCAACAAGCCTGCACTTCGATAGGAGCCCTGAGACATGGACTGGAACACCAAAGGTGGCACTCACCCTGCTCCTGAGCCTGCTGCTCGTTTCCTCTATATGGTTCCATTTGTAGCACGGTTGTTGCACTGAGGCTTGTGCATGCCAGGCAAGGCCAAGCTGGCTCAAAGAGCAACCAGCCACCTCTGTAGGGGTGTGCCAGGAACCAGTGGAAGAGTGACCAACATCACTCACTACTAGTCAGGGTACGTTAGATTTTCTACCCTAGAGGTAGGGTCAAAATATCATCTGCTTTCCCTCAGGCCTCTGCTCCATCAGTCGTTAGGTGGCAGCCACTCAGGTTGTGGGAACCTGGCCATTCCTGCATCCTTGAGTAGCTGAGGTTGCTGGATGGTGCACCTGCTGCAGGTGCACCCTTGCAGAGGTGGCTGGTTGCTCTTTGAGCCAGCTTGGCCTTGCCTGGCATGCACAGGCTCCAGCTACTTACATGCTGCTCCAAATCAGCTTGTCTCCAAGTCTATGTCTGGCCAGGGCCACAGAAGGCCGAGTCCCCTGGTGGGAATCCTGCCCGCTTTCAGCACTTGAACATAAAGTCCTCCTCAAGACGGCCTGTGCTCTGCCTCTTGGCAACCAACAAGCCTGCAGTTCCATAGGAGCCCTGAGACATGGACTGAAACCCCAAAGGCAACGCATACCTTGCTTCTGAGCCTGATGCTCGTTTCCTATATATAGTTCCATTTGTAGCACGGTAGTTGCACTGAGGCTTGTGCATGCCAGGCAAGGCCAAGCTGGCTCAAAGAGCAACCAGCCACGTCTGCAAGGGTGTGTCAGGAGCAGGTGGAACAGATGCCAACCTCATTTGCTGCTGTTCAGGGTACCTCAGTTTTTCTACCGTAGAGGTAGGGTCCTAGTGCCATCTGCTTTTCCTTACGTCTCACCTCCATCAGCCGTCAGGTGGCAGCCACTCAGGCTGTGGGAACCTGGCCATCCCAGCTTCCTTGAGTCGCTGAGGTTGCTGGCTGCTCCACCTGCTCCAGGTACACTCTTCCAGAGGTCGCTTGTTGCTCTTTGAGCCAGCTTGGCCTTGCCTGGCGTGCACAGGCTCCAGCTACCTACACGCTGCTCAGTCAGCTCGCCCTGCCTTGGCCGAAATTCTACGTCTGGCCAGGGCCACAGAAGGCCGAGTCCCCTGGGTGGTAATACTGCCTGCTTCCTATGCTTGAATATGAAGTGCTCCTCAAGATGGCCTGTGGTCCGCCTCTTGGCAACCAACAAGCACGCATTGCCATTCGAGGCCTGAGGCACTGACTGGAGCCCCAAAGGCAGCGCACAGTCTGCTTCTGAGCCTGCTGCTCATTTCCTTTGCGTGGCTCCATGTGCAGCACGTTTGTTGCACTGAGGCTTCCGCATGCCGGGCAAGGCCAAGTTGGCTCGAAGAGCAACCAGCCACCTCTGCACGGGTGTGCCAGGAGCAGGTGGACCAGCCACCAACCTCCCTCGCTGATGGACATGGTACATCAGTTCTTCTACCCTAAAGGTAGGGCCAAGAGGTAGACTATGGGCCGTCTCTAGGAGAACTTTATGTTCAAGTGCAGTAAGCAGGCAGCATTACCACCCAGGGGACTCGGCCTTCTGCGGCTACAGTGCCACACGAGCCCTGAAGCATGAACTGGTGCCATCTCCTTTATACAAATTAACTTAAGATGGATTAAACAGTTCAACATGCCATCTGATTTTCCTCAGGCCGCTGCTCCATCAGGTGGCGTCCACTCAGGTCGTGGGAATCAGGCCATTCCTGCGTCCTCGAGTAGCTGAGGCTGCTGGATGGTGCACCTGCTCCAGGTGCACCCTTGCAGAGGTGGCTGATTGCTCTTTGAGCCTGCTTGGCCTTGCCTGGCATGCACAGGCCACAGCTACTTACACACTGCTCCAAATCAGCTTTTCCAGAGTCTAAGTCTGGCAAGGGCCACAGAAGGCCGAGTCCCCTGGGTGGTAATCCCACCCGCTTTCTGCACTTGAACATAAAGTCCTCCTCAAGATGGCCCGTGCTCTACCTCTTGGCAACCAACAAGCCTGCAGCTCCATAGGAGCCCTGAGACATGGACTGGAACCCCAAAGGCAGCACACACCCTGCTCCTGAGCCTGCTGCTCGTTTCCCCTATATGGTTCCATTTGAAGCACGGTTGTTGCACTGAGGCTTGTGCATGCCAGGCAAGGCCAAGCTGGCTCAAAGAGCAACCAGCCACCTCTGCAAGGGTGTGCCAGGAGCAGGTGGACCAGCCACCAACCTCACTCGCTGATGGACATGGTGCATCAGTTCTTCCACCCTAAACGTAGGGCCGAGAGGCAGACCACAGGCCATCTTGAGGAGGACTTTATGTTCAAGTGCAGAAAGCAGGCAGAATTACCACCCAGTGGACGTGGCCTTCTGTGGCCTACAGTGCCATACGAGCCCTGAAGCATGGACTGGTGCCATCTCCTTTATACAAAAATTAACTTAAGATGGATTAAACAGTTCAACGTGCCATCTGCGTTTCCTCTGGCCTCTTCTCCATCAGTCATTAGGAGAAGCAACTCAGCCTGTGGGACCCTGCTTCCTTGAGTAGCTGAGGTTGCTGGATGGTGCACCTGCTCCAGATGCACCCTTGCAGAGGTGGCTGATTGCTCTTTGAGCCAGCTTGGCCTTGCCTGGCATGCACAGGCCCCAGCTACTTACATGCTACTATGAATTAGCTTGTCCCAAAGTACGAGTCTGGCCAGGATCACAGAAGGCCGAGTCCCATGGTAATCCTGCCTGCTTTCTGCACTTGAACATGAAGTCCTCCTCAAGATGGCCTGTGCTCTGCCTCTTTGCAACCAACAAGCCTGCAGTTCCATAGGAGCCCTGAGACATGGACTGGAACCCCAAAGGCGGCACTAACCCTGCTCCTGAGACTGCTGCTCGTTTCCTCTATATGGTTCCATTTGTAGCACGGTTGTTGCACTGAGGCTTGTGCATGCCAGGCAAGGCCAAGCTGGCTCAAAGAGCAACCAGCCACCTCTGCAGGGGTGTGCCAGGAACCAGTGGAAGAGTGACCAACATCACTCGCTACTAGTCAGGGTACGTTAGATTTTCTACCCTAGAGGTAGGGTCAAAATATCATCTGCTTTTCCTCAGGCCTCTGCTCCATCAGTCGTTAGGTGGCAGCCACTCAGGTTGTGGGAACCTGGCCATTCCTGCATCCTTGAGTAGCTGAGGTTGCTGGATGGTGCACCGGCTGCAGGTGCACCCTTGCAGAGGTGGCTGGTTGCTCTTTGAGCCAGCTTGGCCTTGCCTGGCATGCACAGGCTCCAGCTACTTACATGCTGCTCCAAATCAGCTTGTCCCCAAGTCTATGTCTGGCCAGGGCCACAGAAGGCCGAGTCCCCTGGTGGGAATCCTGCCCGCTTTCTGCACTTGAACATAAAGTCCTCCTCAAGACGGCCTGTGCTCTGCCTCTTGGCAACCAACAAGCCTGCAGTTCCATAGGAGCCCTGAGACATGGACTGAAACCCCAAAGGCAACGCATACCTTGCTTCTGAGCCTGATGCTCGTTTCCTATATATAGTTCCATTTGTAGCACGGTAGTTGCACTGAGGCTTGTGCATGCCAGGCAAGGCCAAGCTGGCTCAAAGAGCAACCAGCCACCTCTGCAAGGGTGTGTCAGGAGCAGGTGGAACAGATGCCAACCTCATTTGCTGCTGTTCAGGGTACCTCAGTTTTTCTACCGTAGAGGTAGGGTCCTAGTGTCATCTGCTTTTCCTTACGTCTCACCTCCATCAGCCGTCAGGTGGCAGCCACTCAGGCTGTGGGAACCTGGCCATCCCGGCTTCCTTGAGTCGCTGAGGTTGCTGGCTGCTCCACCTGCTCCAGGTACACTCTTCCAGAGGTCGCTGGTTGCTCTTTGAGCCAGCTTGGCCTTGCCTGGCATGCACAGGCTCCAGCTACCTACACGCTGCTCAGTCAGCTCGCCCTGCCTTGGCCCAAATTCTACGTCTGGCCAGGGCCACAGAAGGCCGAATCCCCTGGGTGGTAATACTGCCTGCTTCCTACGCTTGAATATGAAGTGCTCCTCAAGATGGCCTGTGGTCCGCCTCTTGGCAACCAACAAGCACGCATTGCCATTCGAGGCCTGAGGCACTGACTGGAGCCCCAAAGGCAGCACACAGTCTGCTCCTGAGCCTGCTGCTCATTTCCTTTACGTGGCTCCATGTGCAGCACGTTTGTTGCACTGAGGCTTCCGCATGCCAGGCAAGGCCAAGTTGGCTCAAAGAGCAACCAGCCACCTCTGCACGGGTGTGCCAGGAGCAGGTGGACCAGCCACCAACCTCACTCGCTGATGGACATGGTACATCAGTTCTTCTACCCTAAAGGTAGGGCCGAGAGGCAGACCACGGGCCGTCTTGAGGAGGACTTTATGTTCAAGTGCAGAAAGCAGGCAGGATTACCACCCAGTGGACTCGGCCTTCTGTGGCCTACAGTGCCATATGAGCCCTGAAGCATGGACTGGTGCCATCTCCTTTATACAAAAATTAAAGATGGATTAAACAGTTCAACATGCCGTCTGTGTTTCCTCAGCCCTCTGTTCCATCAGTCATTAGGTGGAGGCCACTTAGCCTGTGGGAACCTGGCCATTACTGCTTCCTTGAGTAGCTGAGGCTGCTGGCTGGCCCATCTGCTCCAGGTGCACCCTTGCAGAGGTGGCTGGTTGCTCTTTGAGCCGGCTTGGCCTTGCCTGGCATGCACAGGCCCCAGCTACTTACACCCTACTCCAAATTAGCTTGTCCCAAAGTCTGAGTCTGGCCAGGACCACAGAAGGCCGAGTCCCATGGGTGGTAATCCTGCCTGCTTTCTGCACTTCAACATAAAGTCCTCCTCAAGACAGCCTGTGCTCTGCCTCTTGGCAACCAACAAGCCTGCACTTCGATAGGAGCCCTGAGACGTGGACTGGAACACCAAAGGTGGCACTCACCCTGCTCCTGAGCCTGCTGCTCGTTTCCTCTATATGGTTCCATTTGTAGCACGGTTGTTGCACTGAGGCTTGTGCATGCCAGGCAAGGCCAAGCAGGCTCAAAGAGCAACCAGCCACCTCTGTAGGGGTGTGCCAGGAACCAGTGGAAGAGTGACCAACATCACTCACTACTAGTCAGGGTACGTTAGATTTTCTACCCTAGAGGTAGGGTCAAAATATCATCTGCTTTCCCTCAGGCCTCTGCTCCATCAGTCGTTAGGTGGCAGCCACTCAGGTTGTGGGAACCTGGCCATTCCTGCATCCTTGAGTAGCTGAGGTTGCTGGATGGTGCACCTGCTGCAGGTGCACCCTTGCAGAGGTGGCTGGTTGCTCTTTGAGCCAGCTTGGCCTTGCCTGGCATGCACAGGCTCCAGCTACTTACATGCTGCTCCAAATCAGCTTGTCTCCAAGTCTATGTCTGGCCAGGGCCACAGAAGGCCGAGTCCCCTGGTGGGAATCCTGCCCGCTTTCAGCACTTGAACATAAAGTCCTCCTCAAGACGGCCTGTGCTCTGCCTCTTGGCAACCAACAAGCCTGCAGTTCCATAGGAGCCCTGAGACATGGACTGAAACCCCAAAGGCAACGCATACCTTGCTTCTGAGCCTGATGCTCGTTTCCTATATATAGTTCCATTTGTAGCACGGTAGTTGCACTGAGGCTTGTGCATGCCAGGCAAGGCCAAGCTGGCTCAAAGAGCAACCAGCCACGTCTGCAAGGGTGTGTCAGGAGCAGGTGGAACAGATGCCAACCTCATTTGCTGCTGTTCAGGGTACCTCAGTTTTTCTACCGTAGAGGTAGGGTCCTAGTGCCATCTGCTTTTCCTTACGTCTCACCTCCATCAGCCGTCAGGTGGCAGCCACTCAGGCTGTGGGAACCTGGCCATCCCGGCTTCCTTGAGTCGCTGAGGTTGCTGGCTGCTCCACCTGCTCCAGGTACACTCTTCCAGAGGTCGCTTGTTGCTCTTTGAGCCAGCTTGGCCTTGCCTGGCATGCACAGGCTCCAGCTACCTACACGCTGCTCAGTCAGCTCGCCCTGCCTTGGCCCAAATTCTACGTCTGGCCAGGGCCACAGAAGGCCGAATCCCCTGGGTGTTAATACTGCCTGCTTCCTGCACTTGAACATAAAGTCCTCCTCAAGACAGCCTGTGCTCTGCCTCTTGGCAACCACGAAGTCTGCGCTTCCATAGGAGCCCTGAGACGTGGACTGGAACCCCAAAGGCAGCACATACCCTGCTCCTGAGCCTGCTGCTCGTTTCCTCTATATGGTTCCATTTGTAGCACGGTTGTTGCACTGAGGCTTGTGCGTGTCAGGCAAGGCCAAGCAAGCTCAAAGAGCAACCAGTCACCTCTGCAAGGGTGTGCCAGGAGCAGGTGGAACAGCCACCACCCTCACTCGCTGATGGACCTGGTACATCAGTTCTTCTACCCTAAAGGTAGGGCCGAGAGGTAGACCACGGGCCGTCTTGAGGAGAACTTTATATTCAAGCGCAGAAAGCAGGCAGGATTACCACCCAGGGGACTCGGCCTTCTGTGACTGCAGTGCCCACGAGCCCTGAGGCACGAACTGGTGCCATCTGCCTTATACAAAAATTAAGATGGATTAAACAGTTCAACATGCCATCTGCTTTTCCTCAGGCCTCTGCTCTATCAGGTGGCATCCACTCAGGTTGTGGGAACCAGACCATTTCTGCGTCCTTGAGTAGCTGAGGCTACTGGATGGTGCACTAGCTCCAGGTGCACCCTTGCAGAGGTGGCTGGTTGCTCTTTGAGCCAGCTTGGCCTTTGCCTGGCATACACAGGCTCCAGCCACTTACACGCTGCTCTTAATCAGCTTGTCCCAAAGTCTAAGTCTGGCCAGGGCTACAGAAGGCCGAGTCCCCTGGGTGGTAATCCTGCCTGCTTTCTGCACTTGAACATAAAGTCCTCCTCAAGACAGCCTGTGGTCTGCCTCTTGGCAACCAACAAACCTGCAGTTCCATAGGAGCTCTGAGACATGGCTGGAACCCCAAACGCAGCACATACCCTGCTCCTGAACCTGCTGCTCATTTCCTCTATAGGGTTCCATTTGTAGCATGGTTGTTGCACTGTGGCTCTTGCATGCGAAGTAAGGCCAAGCTGGCTCAAAGAGCAACCAGCCACCTCTGCAAGGGTGTGTCAGGAGCAGGTGGAACAGATGCCAACCTCATTTGCTGCCGTTCAGGGTACCTCAGTTTTTCTACCGTAGAGGTAGGGTCCTAGTGCCATCTGCTTTTCCTTACGTCTCACCTCCATCAGCCGTCAGGTGGCAGCCACTCAGGCTGTGGGAACCTGCCATCCTGGCTTCCTTGAGTCGCTGAGGTTGCTGGCTGCTCCACCTGCTCCATGCGCACCCTTCCAGAGATGGCTGGTTCATCTTTGAGCCAGCTTGGTCTTGCCTAGTATCCACAGATACCAGCTACCCACTCGCTCCTCCAAATCAGCTTGTCCTGTCTTGGTGCTAAATTCTAAGTCTGACCATGGCCACAGAAGACCGAGTCCCTGGGGTGGTAATCCTGCCTGCTTTTTACACTTGAACATGAAGTCCTCCTCAAGAAGGCCTGTGGTCCGCCTCTTGGCAACCAACAAGCATGCAGTACCTCACAACCCCTGAGGCACTGACTGGAGCCCCAAAGGCAGCACATAACCTCCTCCTGAGCCTGCTGCTCGTTTCCTCTACATGGCTCCATTTGCAGCACAGATGTTGCACTGAGGCTTCTGCATGCCGGGAAAGGCTAAGTTGGCTCAAAAAGCAACCAGCCACTTCTACAAGGGTGCCCCAAGAGTCGCTGGATGAGTCACCAACCTCACTCGCTGTCGGTCAGGGTACATCAGCTCTTCTACCCTACAGGTAGGGCCCCAGTGCTATCTGCTTTTCCTGAGGACTCTGCTCCATCAGCCATCAGGAGGCAGCACCTCAGGCTGTAGGAACCTGGCCATCCCTGATTCCTTGACTGGGTGAGGTTGCTTGATGGCCCACCTGCTCCAGGCGTACCCTTGCAAACGTGGCTGGTTGCTCTTTGAGCCAGCTTGGCCTTGCCTGGCATTCATAGGCTCCAGCTACCTACACACAGATACTCCGAGTCAGCTTGTCCCAAATTCTAAGTCTGGCCAGGGCCTCAGAAGGCCAAGTCCCCTGGGTGGTAATCCTGCCTGCTTTCTGCACTTGAACATAAAGTCCTTCTCAAGACGGTCTGTGGTCTACCTCTTGGTAACCAACAACCCTGCAGTTCCATAGCAGACCTGAGACATGGGCCCCAAAAGCAGTGCACACCCTGCTCCTGAGCCTGCTGCTCATTTCCTCTATATGGTTCCATTTGTAGCACGGTAGTTGCACTGAGGCTTGTGCATGCCAGGCAAGGGCAAGTTGGCTCGAAGAGCAATCAGCCACCTCTGCAAGGGTGTGCCAGGAGCAGGTGGAACAGATGCCAACCTCATTCGCTGTCATTCAGGGTACCTCAGTTTTTCAACCCTAGCGGTACGGTCCCAGTGCCATTTGCTTTTCCTCAGGTCTCACCTCCATCAGCCGTCAGGTGGCACCCACTCGGGCTGCGGGAACTTGACCATCCCGACTTGTTTTTTTGTTTTGTTTTGTTTTTTGTTTTCTTGGGGTTTTTTTGTTTTTGTTTTGTTTTGCATTGTTGTTGTTTTTGCAGCCACAGGAGATTCAGCGAATTTAGATGCCTTGCTACCCACAATTTGGAACATTCCTTTGGATTTGACCAAGTCAGGAAGAGATGGGAGAAAAATGAAACAACAACAATAAAACCCCAAACACAAACAGAGTTCAGCAAAACTAACAAATGCACAATCCATATGATTACTGAGTGTTCTAATGGTAAGGAGAAATTAAAAGACAAAACTCTAATTCAGCTACTTACCTGGACATAAGGTTCAGGCTAGTCATCGTTCTCTGCCCTCTTAGAAGCTGGAAAAAACTTACACTCACCTTCCCTTAAGAAGCTGAAACTCAGGAAAGGAGGTGCCTGCTCTCCATCATCATGGAAGCAGGAAAACTTGCCATCCTTGTTGGAAATGAGTAAAACTTCAGAAAAGAGATATACAACAAAATCAACCATAGATCTCAACCAAATTTTGGGAGATCAGAGGCTCTCTGTTAAGCTCCCCAACCTCAGCAAATTATCGTCTTGGTTTGGGCAATAAAGATAGCCCAGGTTGGTATCAAGCAATAATGAGAGTTCTCAAAGGTCAGAACCACCTTTGTAATGTCCTCTTTTTATCTTTAATGGTAGTCTGTTTTGTCAGAAACTAGGAGTGCAACACCTGTTTTTCTCTGTTTTCCATTTGCTTGAAAGATTTTTTTCCATTCCTTTATTTTGAGCCTATGTATGGCACTGCATGTGAGATGGGTTCTTTGAAGATGGCGTACTCCAATGGGTACGGTTCTTTATCCAGCTTGCCCCCATGTCTTTCAATTGGAGCGTTTAGCCCATTTACATTTAAGGTTAGTAATGGTACATGTGGATTTGATCCTATCATTATGCTGTCAGATGGTTATTTTGCAGACTTGTGTATGTGGTTGGCTTTTAGCATCACTGGTCTGTGTACTTCAGTGAGTTTTTGTAGTGGCTGGTGGTGGTCTTTTCTTTCCCTATTTAGTGCTTCCTTCAGGAGCTCTCATAAGGTAGATCTGGTGATACTGAATTCCCTCAGCATTTGCTTGTATGAAAAGGATCTCATTTCTCCTTCACTTATGATGCTTAATTTTGCTGAACATGAAATTCTAGGCTGAAAATTCTTTTCGTCAATAGCAGTTGGTATAGGCTGGGGTGGGTGCTGCACTCCCCTGTGCTGTCAGGGCAAGTACAGCAAAATCAGGTCTCAGAGGAGAACTCTTTCAAAAGTGAACCCCTACCACAGCACAGCTGCTCTACACAAACGTGGCCAGACTTCTTTTTTAAGCAAGTCCCCTTTTTAAAGAGGGGAACTCTCAGACCTGATCTCTGCTGGGCAATCTTGTACATGAGATGTGGCTGGTCTAACCTCAGCATTCCTAAAGTGCTGGGATAAAGTGTCTCACGAGAGCAAGTGGACCCTAGAGAGAGAGCTGTCCCTGCCTTCTGGGCTCCACATCACCTGACTTGCTGCTCCACCACTTTGCTCCTCTCCTGGGTGCTCCATCCCAGAGACATGTGAGTTAGCAATCACTAGTGTAATCAGCCCAGGATGGAGGGTCTGTGCTGTGGGCCCAAGCCAGGGTTGCTTGTCTGGTGATGAGCAGTGGAGGGCATGTCATGCACATGGGAGATGGACTGGCTTGCTCCAATAAACTGCAGCTTATTGGAGGTGTTGTCAAGGCACTTAGGGTCTTTGCTCCCTTGATATTCTGAGGGTAGCAAGGGCAGTTCCACTGCAGAGACCATGGCAGAAAGGATTTCATTGGCTCCTGGAAGCTCTGTCCAGGGAACTGGCAGTTGCTGCTCGCTTGACAGCTCTGGTGTGGGCTGGCTAGAGACCCAGGCCAGGAGGACCTGCCCATCAAGCAGACAGTCTGGCCACTTTTCTGTAGGGCTGCTGTGGTGTGCTGGGGGTCCTCTCCCATCCCTAATTGCCTCGTATTTTCCAGGGAAGATGATAGCCTGCCCCTTCCTCTGGGAGCTCTGTACCACTGAGGTGCGAACTTGTTGCCAATCTGAACACACCTGTGAGACATGTCTGGAGGCAAGTGGAGAAGTCTTACCTAGTCAGGAGAAAGAAGAACAGGGACTTGCTTTAAAAAAACATCTGGCCACATTTTTGTAGAGCAGCTGTGCTGTGCTGGGGGTTCACTTCAGCCCCTGGTTGCCTCAGACACTCTGAAGCCCTAAGGCTAAAATGGCTGAGTCGCCCAAACAGTAAACAGTCTGGTTCTCCCCCTGGGAGCTCTGACTCAGGGAGGCCTGAGACCTCTGTCGGCCAGAGAACAGCAGTCAAGGTAGCTGGAGACCCTGGTTGAAAGACTTCACCCGCTGACCAGAAATGGGGTCAGTGACTGACGTAAACAAGAGGCTGGCCACATTTTCGTAGCATGGCTGTGCTGTGGTACCTCTTCCATCCCTTGTCAGCTTGGGCTCTCCAAAGCCTGCAGGCCAGAACAGCTAGTCATCCAAAAAGCAAAGGAGGTGGCCTGTCCCTCTCTCTGGGAGCTCTGTCCCAGGAACATTTCAAATTTCCACTGGCCAAGGAATGCTGGCGGGGGTAGCTGGAGGCCCCAGGTGGGAGGTCCTGTCCAGTGAGGTGGAACAGGATCAGGGCCCTGCTTACAGAATCAGTCTGGCCGTGGTCTGGTAAAGCAGCTGCTCTGTGCTGCGGGATCTCTTCTGTCCCTGGTCGGGGCAGGCTGGAACGACTAAGTTGCCGAACAGGAAAGATGGTGGCCTGCTCTATCTTTTCTCTCAGAGTTTATCTTGTTTGATGGAGCTTAATTTTCAGCCTGTTGATTTTACTTTCTACATTAGACTTGTTCAGAAAGAATCTGTTATATTTTAGGTTAGATATATGAGAATTCACTGTTTTCTGTAAATAAACCTGTTCATGTCTTGTTCTCTGGAAAGAAGTCTCTTTTAGCTATCTGACTTTGGTCACAGTCATGTAGAGCAGTAGCCAGTCCACAATGACATAACTGAATTTCCATTTCCAGTGTTTCCTTGGTGTGTCTTACATTGTCCAGAACTGAGCATTTTATTCTCAGTTGTCAAAATGCTAAGCTGTTCACTGTATTGAAATACTGTGCTTCCTCATTCAATTTTTTTAAGGTGTGCACTTTCATCCAATTCTTCTCAAGTCAGAGTACAGGTAAGCCCTGGCTGCCTCCAGCCACTCTCAGGGAGACCAAAAGCCTTCATACACCCCGAGTTGGGGTACAAAAAAGGGGGCCATGAAAACTGTTCAAAATGAAACAAAATCAAAAAGTACTCAGGCGAAGATTTTAAAAATTTTGCATTACATAATTTACATGAAAGCAATGCTATCATCTCCCCTGTGTGAACTCGGGAGAGGACTGGGGCATTCTCCTTAGAGAGAAGTGGGGTGGCTTTTAGGAGGGCAAGGGGCTTCCTGAAACAACGCATCTCACAAAATTTGGAATGATTATTGAAAAGAAGAACAATGTACAATCAGAGTCCTCAGCCACATTGTAGAACTTTGGGGGATGCTCACTCCAACCAACTGCTGTCACCTTCAGCATTCCAGTTTTTAAATCCTAAGTCAAGTCAATTAAAAAAAAAAAAAAATGAAACAATAAAACAAATAAAGTCATGCCAATCTCATCTTGTTTTCTGCGAAGTTTGGTTTTGTCAAGAAAGGGTGTAACGCAACTAAGTCACAGTCCACCTAGAAGCATTTGCGGTGGACAATGGAGGGGCCTGACTCATCATACTCCTGCTTGGTGATCCACATCTGCCGGAAGGTGGACAGCGAGGCCAGGATGGAGCCACCGACCCACACGGAGTACTTGCGCTCTGGTGGAGCAATGATCTTGATCTTTATTGTGCTGGGCGCCAGGGCGGTGATCTCCTTCTGCATCCGGTCGGCCATGCCAGGGTACATGGTGGTGCCGCCAGACAGCACTGTGTTGCTGTACAGGTCTTTGCGGATGTCCACGTCAGACTTCATGATGGAGTTGAAGGTAGTTTCGTGGATGCCATAGGATTCCATGCCCAGGAAGGAAGGCTGGAAGAGCGCCTCGGGGCAGCGGAACCGCTCATTGCCGATGGTGATGACCTGGCCATCGGGCAGCTCGTAGCTCTTCTCTAGGGAGGAGCTGGAGGCCGCTGTGGCCATCTCCTGCTCAAAGTCCAGGGCGACATAGCACAGCTTCTCCTTGATGTCACGCACGATTTCCCGCTCAGCGGTGGTGGTGAAGCTGTAGCCACGCTCGGTGAGGATCTTCATGAGGTGGTCAGTCAGGTTCCGGCCAGCCAGGTCTACGCGCAGGGTGGCATGGGGGAGGGCATTCCCCTCATAGATGGGAACACTGTGGGTGACCCCGTCACCGGAGTCCATCACGATGCCAGTGGTACGGCCAGAGGTGTACAGGGACAGCGCTGCCTGGATGGCCACGTACATGGCTGGGGTGTTGAAGGTCTCAAACATGATCTGGGTCATCTTCTCGCGGTTGGCCTTGGGGTTGAGGGGGGCCTCGGTCAGCAGGATGGGGTGCTCCTCGGGAGCCACACGCAGCTCGTTGTAGAAGGTGTGGTGCCAGACCTTCTCCATGTCGCCCCAGTTGGTGATGATGCCGTGCTCCATGGGGTACTTCAGGGTCAGGATGCCTCTCTTGCTCTGGGCTTCGTTGCCCACATAGGACTCCTTCTGACCCATGCCCCCCATTATGCCCTGGTGCCTGGGGCGCCCGACGATGGAAGGGAAGACAGCCCGGGGGGCATCGTTGCCCGCAAATCCAGCCTTGCACATGCCGGAACCGTTGTCAATGACAAGCACGGTGGTATCATCATCCATGGTGAGCTCATTCAACTGCATAGCCTTTAAAAGATCATCATTCTCTTTTTTCACGCTTTCAATTTCCTCCAAATATTTCTCTTCTCTTAGCTGGCTCTGATGTTTCATCATGTCTAGCTCCAGTCTTAGCATGGCAATTTCTTCCTGCAACGTACTATTTTCATGCAAGAGATCTTTTTCTTTCTTAGGACAAGGAGAAAGCTAAATAAACAAAGGGAACTTTTAATTAGCATCAATAGAATGACATATCATGATTTCTTCTGAAATTAAAAAATAACATGTGTATTTGTATAATGAAAGAATCCCCATAGTGGACATTTAACTGGAAAAAAAAATTGGACAAAATTTCAAACCTGATAGAGTGTAAATTCCCAAAAGTTTAAGTATTTATTTAAAGACCATGAAAAATAAATCACTAGAGGATTTTAAAGAATCTCAGAATTTATAAAGCCTTTCTCTGAGTTACAAAAAAACCCAGAGGTTAAATTCTTTAAGTTCCTTTTACTGAAGAACATTTTACTGATATTCTACATTTCTAATATTTTTATACTCAGTTATAAGAGTGACATTTATTCATAACGGTTAAATCTAAGCATTGTACCCTTCCACAATGTACACATCTGCATCTAAGCACTGTACCCTTCTACCCTGTACAC
The DNA here is from genome assembly GCF_049350105.2 of Macaca mulatta. Classification (NCBI taxonomy): domain Eukaryota; kingdom Metazoa; phylum Chordata; class Mammalia; order Primates; family Cercopithecidae; genus Macaca; species Macaca mulatta. The sequence continues at coordinate 53,787,142 of NC_133414.1, forward strand.
GTCTGCATCTAAGCATTGGACTTCTACATGCAACACTGAACTCATTTAAGATCACGATTCTTAAAAGGAGAGGTCAAAAAATATATACAAGATGCAGGATTTTCCCCAGGTCTCCTGATGCTACTTCTAGTGATCCTCCACAAAATCACAGTTACTTCTATGGTGTAAATACATAAATACAAAAGAAGCCTTTTATTTCAAAATACGAATGGTAAATAAGATAGAACTTAGAGAGATTTTCTTAGAAATCACGAGATTATTTGCCATTGCAATAACTTTTCTTTCCTCTTTACAATGTTTGAAACAGTAGTAAGTGTGAAATAGGGGAAATACATTGAACTATTTCTCTAGGAACAAAATACTTATCAATAAATTATCACTAAATGTGTATCATGGCATGTCATTGTTTTCAAAGCTCTTTGCATTGAAATGAGAAACTTCTTGGAGCAAACTGTTCCTCTCTGCAAAAGCAAGGATAATGACATCCACAATGTGGCCTCTGACCCAGCTATACATTTCCGACTTTCCTATCAGTGAAAATAATCAATTCACTTCTCTATTAATATTTTCAAAAAATAAACCAATGTCCAAAAACTAGACAATTTCTTTTTACTAGCGAAACTTATTTTTGATATTGGAAAGATCATCAATTCTGATGAAAAATATCAAAAGCTTCTCCTTTGGATTGAGGCCATTGCTCGACTGCTGCAGGCAAATGGAGTTGAATTCAGAACATAGCTTTATCCTATATGTACATATGTAGATATATGACAAAGGATATATAGAATATATACACACATATATATGACTTAAAAATCCTTTATATTTCCAAAATATATCATGTTTTAAATATATACACATATGAAAAATTTGAAAATAACTAAAGAAAATACCTCAGAATTCATTTTCTTTTCAGTCACTTCTATCTGCTCTTGTTTATTAGTCAGAATCTCATCTTGTGATATTCCAGTGTTCCATTCTTCAGAAACTTGCTTCTGAGTATCATTTTGTTCATCACTAGAAGAAATTTTAATTTTCATGAAATACTGGAGGTGTCCCTAAAATGATCTACAGGGCACGATGGCGCCATCAGACGTCATTCACACGATGTATATCTGCACATGAATCCTAGACAAGGCAAAGGGGTCTCACATCTGTTAACCCAGCTGCCCCAACCATGTTGGCACCAGGGACTGGTTTTGTGGAAGATAATGTTTCCAGGAACCTGAGGTGGGGGATGGTTCCAGGATGATTCAAGCACATTACATTCATTGTGCACTTTATTTCTATTATTATTCATACATAATGAAATAATTATATAACTCAACAAAATGCAGAATGAGTGGGAGCCTCAGCTTGTTTTCCTGCAACTACATGGTCCCATCTGGGGGTGACAGGAGACGGTGACAGATCATAAGACATTAGATTCTCATAAGAAGTGAACAACCTGAATCCCCTGCATGAGCAGCTTACAACAGGGTTCGAGTCACACTCCTATGACAATCTAATGCCACCGCTGATCCAACAGGAGTAGGAGCTTGGGCGGTAATGGGAGATTTGATAAATGAATCAGTAAAGTCTCAGAAGTTACAAATTAAATGAATACCAATCAGTAGCACCACTATACACCAACTACGACCAAGCTGAGAGTCCTTATCAAGAATCCAATCCCTTTTACAAAGGCTGCAAAAAAGTGTGAAATACCTAGGAATATACTTAATGAAAAAGGTGAGTGATCTCTATAAAGATAATGGGAAAACACCACTGAAGAAAATAATAGATGATGCAAACAAATGAAGATCCATCCTATGTTAATGGACTCAAAGAACTGATATCGTGAAAATGACCATAGTGCCCAAAGCCGTCTACACATTCCATACAATTTCTAGCAAAGTACCAATGTCATTCTTCACAAAGTTATTTTAAAATGCTGACATTTATGAAGGACCACAAAAGAGCCTGAATAGCAACAGACATACCAAGCAAAAGGAACAAATATGTTGGCATCACATGACCTGACTTCAAATTATACTCTAAGGCCACAGTAACAAAAACAGCTTGGCACTGGTATAAAAGTAGATACCTAGATCAATGGAACAGAATAGACAACTCAGAAATAAAGTCACTACAACCAAATGATCTCTGAGCAAGGATACAAAAACATACACTGGAGAAAGTACACGTTATTCAACAAATGGAGCTGGGGAAAAAAGATAGCCACATGTTGAAGAATGAAACTGGATCTCTATCTCTCACCATGTACAAGAATAAATTCAAGATGGATTAAGGGCCTAAACCTAAGACCCGAAAATATTGGCCTAGGCAAAGAATTTATGATGAAGACCCAAAAAGCAAAAGCAACAAAAATGAAAATAAATAAGACCTAATTAAACTAAAAAGCTTCATCACAGCAAAAGAAATAATCATCAGAGTAAACCAACAACCTATACAATGGGAAAAAATATTTGAAAATTATGAATCTAACAAAGGACTAATATCTACAACCTACAAGAAACTCAAACAAATCAACAGGAAAAATACAAAGAATTCCATTAAAAAGTGGCCAAATTACATGAATAGACATTTCTCAAAAGAAGATGTACAAATGGTAAACAAGCATATAAAAACATGCTAAATATCTCTAATCATCAGGGAAATGTACAATAAAACAACAGTGAGATATCACCTCACTGCAGCCACAATGGCCACTTTTAGAAATCATAAAACAACAGATGTTGGTGTGGATGTGGTGAAAAGAGAACAGTTATACACTGCTGGTGGGAATACAAATTCGTACAAATCTATGGAAAACAGTATGGAGAGTTCTCAAAGAACTAAAAGTAGATCCTACCATTTTATCCAGAATTCTCATTTCTGGATATCTACACAAAAGAAATCGTACTCTCAAAAAGATACCCGCATACATATGTTTACTGCAGCACAATCCACAATATGCAAAGATACGGAATCAACCAGTGTCTGTCAACTGATAAGTGGAATAAAGAAAATAGATATATATATATCTCACATCACATATATATATCATATATATGTCTGTGTGTATATACACACACCGTATACATACATACATACCCAAGACTGGGTAATTCATACACATACATACCTGAGACAGGGTCATTCATAAAGGAAATAGGTTTAATTGATTCACCGTTAGGCATGGCTGGGGGGGCCTCAGGAAACTTAACCATAGCAGAAGATGAAGGGGAAGCAGGCACCTTCTTCATAAGGCCGCAGGAGAGAGAGAAGTGAAGGGGAAAGAGCCCCTTAAGAAACCATCAGCTCTTCTGAGAACTCACTCACTATCACAAGAACAGCATGGAAGCAACTGACCCCATGATCCAATCACCTCCCACCTGCTCTTTTCTCTCAACACCTGGGAATTACAATTTGACATAAGATTTGCATGGAAACACAAAGCTAAACTACTGGGGGGTGTATCCTTACTTTTAAAATATCTAAATGTCATTATTTATAATTCAAAAATGGTAATTTTTATTAGTTATGATTTTATTTGAAAATAAAATGATCTGGTAAATTTTCTTCACTTTTAACTTATTCAGTCAAAATATATAAAAAGCTGGATTTGCCAGCAGAAAATTGTAACTACTTTTTAATGAGATAAAAATGTATAACAATATCATGATTACTGTACAGAGAAGAAAGTGAACAAGAAAAGAAAAGGAATTTAAAAAGAGAGAATATCACTACCATATACATACATGAACTGACAAGGAGACTAAAATCTCCTACTAGAGATTATGTTAGGACTTGAGCAAAAGCTTCTAAAAATACCAAAAACAAAAACAAAACAATTATTTTCAAGAAATAAATTATACACAGAATTCTTCTGGTTAAGATGATGTATCAAAAGAAATCATCCTGAGAGCTACTATTAACCAATCCATCATAACCAAAACTCTAAGTCTACAATTCTGGAATATTAAAAAGTTTCATTTTGAACATAGTTAATGGAAGGCAACTTTTGAACAGAAAATTTCTGGTTAAAGTTGACTCAACTTAGGAAAGAATTGACCTGTAGCCATGGTAACAAGAAGCCACCCAGAGCCAGTTCAAAATCTAGTCAATCCACCAATGACCACTGGCCTTGCTCACCAACCCATATCCATGTGAGCAGCTTGCTTCTGAAAGACAGCCCAGCAGCAAGAGCTGCTCCATCAGAATAGACAGTGCCTGACCAGTATACGTCTTACTAGAGGAAGCAAAAAATTCCAACTCTGACTTTTTATTTCAAATACCAAAGGTCCATAATCCCTTGGAAAGAATTTGTGGTCCATTAAATTTACCACTCTAATAGTTTTTAATATAAAATACTAGTGGTCGGGCGTGGTGGCTCACGCCTGTAATCCCAGCACCTTGGGAGGCCGAGGCGGGTGGATTGCCTGAGGTCAGGAGTTCAAGACCAGCCTGACAAACAGGGTGAAACTCCCTCTCCACTAAAAATACGAAAATTAGTCGGGCGTAGTTGCGCACACCTGTAATCCCAGCTCCTCAGCTGGCTGAGGCAGGAGAATTGCTTGCGCCCAGGAGGCGGAGGTTGCAGCGAGCCGAGGTCACGCCACTGCACTGCAGCCTGGGTGACAGAGCAAGACTCTGTCTCTAAATAAATAAAATACCAGTAAAGTTTGCAATTCCTCTCACTCATTTTACCATAATTGCAATTATCATGATTAACAGTAAAAGAATAGTGAATAACCACAATATTGGGCTTTTCTCCCTAAGTGAAAAAATATTAATATAAACAATGTAGCGTATTATAAAGTGCCATAAGAATTTTAAAAATGCATATAATCACCTGGCAAAATTGTTAAAATGAACCTTGTCGAACACTTTTTAAGTGAGACTCAAGCAACATATCCAGGATAAACTCCACTCGTTTGTCCAATAACTATTTATTAGGTAGCTACGTCTCATATGTTAGGCCTTTTTCTAGGAAGTGAGGATATGGTAATGAACAATAAAACCCCTATTCATGAGAGTGAGATAAACACACAATACAACAGACAGGTAAGGCAAAATACACAGTACGTTAGAGGAGAAAAACTAAAGCAGGAAAATGAAATGTTTATGTGTTTGACGAGGAGGGTGGTGGGAAAGTTGGGAGGCCAGAAAAGCCCCTGCTGAGAAAGAGGATTTTTCTTTAATACAAAGAATATTGTATTTGTATATCAAAGACTCTAGGAAGTGATGATGTTAACAGAGTTGATGTCAAGATACAAACAGGTTTAAAGTTAGAGATGATAAACCACTGTTGCACTGAACCTTCCCTTGATTATGTTAGACAGCATCCCTGGTAGGCTCCCAGCTGAATCTTAAGCATGATGTGTCCTGGTGATACAATTGTAATTCCTTTCTGCTAGTCATCGTTCTCTCTCTTTTTTTCCTTTTCCTTCATTTTTCTCTGGACTAGGAATTGTGCTGGTACACGGTTCTTCCTCAGAAAGTGGTTATTCCTTAATGTGTTTCTTTTACCCCTTTTCTTCTTAGAAAGGGGATTTTAAGTAAAGAAGTGAAGAGATGGAAAGCTAGACGAATATCCAGACACAGGGAACTTCTAAGGGCAGACAGAGGTGTGCCTAGAGTCTAAGCACTAGGGATAGGTAAGGAATAGCAAGAAGCTCAGTGTGGCTGAAGCAGAGCAAAGAGGTAAGGAACAGAAGTTCAAGCAGGAGAGGTAACATGCCAGATGGTTTACTGCCTTTTGGTTATTAGGAGGAACTCTGTCACATACTCGAAGAGTGAAATGGGAGGCAATCAGAAGGGCTGGGGCAGAGGAATGACACAATTTGACTTATGTTTTACATCCATCCACTAAGTTAAGAATTGATGAAAGGGGAAGTTTTTAAAAACCAGGACTATCAATTCCCAGTCTACGACACTCATCTAGACTGCAGATGATGGTGGCTCAGATGTGCAAGATATGACTGGCTTCGGGATACATTCTTCAGGTAGGCCTGGCATTTACTGAGAGATTAGATGTGAGGTGTCAGAGAGAGAGAAAGATGAGTCAAGAATGACACCAAGGTTTTTGGCAGAGCGACTGGAAGAGTTGCCCTTAACCAGAGGAGGAAAGACTACATGAGCTGTAGATTTCTGGAAGGCATCAGGAGCCCAGTTTTGCATCTCACAAGTGTATGATACCCAACAGCTAATCAAATAGAGATGTCAAGTAGGCGGGCTGATATAGAGATCTGGAATTAAGGAGAGAGACCTGAGCTGGAGACATACATTTGGAATCACTAGCATATACACAGTAGAAAAAGTCATGAGGGGCAAGGCATGGTGGCTCACACCTGTAATCCCAACACAGACAGACAGATCACCTGAGGTCAGGAGTTTAAGACCAGCCTGGCCAACATGGGGAAACCCTGTCTCTACTAAAAATACAAAAATTAGCCGGGCATGGTGGCGTGCACTTGTAATCCCAGCTACTCAGGAGGCTGAGGCAGGAGAAGCACTGGAACCCAGGAGGCAAAGGTTGCAGTGAGCCAAGATCATGCCACTGAACTCCAGCCTGGGTGACAGAGCAAAACTCTGTCTTAAAAAAATAAAAAAGTTATGAGAAAGAAGATTGAGGACTGAGCTCTGGGAAACAACAACGTCCAAAAGGAGAAAGATGAGGAAGAGCAAGCAAAACAGACCACGATGAATGGACTAGAAAGGCAGGAGGAAAAACCTGAGGGGGTGAGGTCCTGAAAGCCTAGTGAAGACGCCGTTAGGGAGGAGATGTCCTTCACTGGCTCAAATATTGCTGACAGATTAAATGAGGTGTAAGAAAAAATGCCTAGATTTAGTTACAGAAAAAAGTAGTGATAACCTTGAGAAAAACAACTTTGAAGGAGTGCTGACACCGAAGACTTACTGGCATTGAGATCAAGAGTGAACAGAAAGAAAACCTGAGTTCGTGAGTGTAGACAGTTCTTTTAAGGACATCATACTTAACACAGTCATGACTGAGAATGATGTAATTTTCTTCCACAGTCATGGAAAAGTGATAGACAAGCAATAGCAGTTTTCAAATTGTATATAGCAGGTGGAGTTTTCAAATTTTATATAACAATTATGTATTTTAAAGTTTATAAAAATTATATACATATGGCATTAAAAAATGCCAGACTGAGATATTAAAGGTCCCTTGAACGTTTCTAGATTACATAAGCTGATTATCATTTTGTTCATGCTGATACATAAAGACCAAGAAATACTGAAGGTTTCAGGGAGAGTATTTCTTGCTTGATAAAAATCAGCCAATTCTAGGAGAGTTGATACTCATCAAATATACAAAGTCATTGATCACAGTAAAATACTGAGTTCTACTAACAGGAATAAAGTGGGAGAAATGCAGAAAATAATCTTATTTTTATTTTAAAAATTTTATGAAGCCACTGTTGAAAAATACGGTGAGGTGAATACTGAAATATATCCTTTTCTCAAAGGGAGGATAATGTCACACGCAGGGGACTTTTACAAATAAGAGTCACTGCATTAGCAGCACCTTCCTTTTAGCACAAGGGTTGGAAAATAAGCACCTGCGGGCCAAATCCAGCCCACTGCCAGTTTTTATAAGTCAAGTATCTTGCAACGCAGCCAGGCTTACTGACTCTACAGTCCATGGAGTCAATTAGCTGGGTGTGACGTTGCACACCCGTGGCCCCAGCTAGTAGAGAGGCTGAGAGGGGAAGATCGCTAGAGCCCAGAAAGTCAAGGCTGCAGTGAGCCGTGATCACACAACTGCACTCCAGCCTGGGCAACAGAGCAAGACCCTGTCTCAAGAAAATAAATATATATAGTCCACAAAGCCTAAAATATTTACTAACTGGCTCTTTGCAGAAAAAGCTGGACAACTCCTGGTTCAGTAGATAAAAGATCCTTTGATGTATTTTAATAAAATTTTTACCCAATACACTGAAATGTTTATATTAAATCTAGATCCCCACGTATAATCCCTCAGCAATATTCAGATTGAGGGTCCAATATTTCAGCACTCAGCCCACTGACAACACAAATTTAGTCACTAGCAATCTTGTGGCTAACAAAGTACAGTGTCAATGTAGCATGTAGCTTCCATTTGCAACACAGCAGATATTACAAGAATTCTAACAAGAATTAAGATGTGTCATCAAACTAAATGCTTTAAATACATTTTAATTGTGAAATAATCAGTACTCTCTAGATCTAACCTCATCTTAAAAAAAATGGTTTATATTACCTTATTTTGGGGGTATGGAAACTGAGCTATTTCCTATTGATAAGGAATTAGACTAGCTCCAACTTTTTGATATAATAATGCTGTAATAAATATATAGGTAAGTATATATGTAACATATCTATACAAACATCCTTTACATGTATTATATATCCTTACTATGTTATATATGTGTGTGTGAATATGCCACTAAATTAATGCTCAAAATGTATACTAACAGTGTATGAAATGTCTTTTTCAACAAAACCATTTCCTTTGCAGCAACACGGATGGAGCTGGAGGCCACTATCCTAAGCAAACTAATGTAGGAACACAAAATCAAATGCCATATATTCTTACTCATTAGTGAGAACTAAACAATGAGAACTCATGGACACAAACAGGAGAATAACAGACACTGGGGCCTACTTGAGGATGGAGCATGGCAGGAGGGAGAGGACCAAAAAACTACCTTTTGGGTATTTTGCTTCTTATGTAGCTGAAACCTCCATGATACAGTTTACCCATATAACGAACCTGCACATGTACCCAAGAAGCTAAAATAAAAGTTCACTAAAAAGAAAATGCCTTTTCCCTCACATTTGCCAATACTGGTTATTTTTCAAATAAATTAATGACCGGAAAAAATGGTAACTCATTGTTTGCTGATTTTCAGTTTTCTGATTACCAGGCAAGGCTGAATATCATAGTAGAAGTATAAAATGTGTTCATCATGAATATTAGCCCAAATTAGGATTAGTTTGACAGCACATGGTTGTCTCCTGTTAAATGTTGCCAGAGGCTTACCTGTGACACTCTTCATTCTCAGTGTCAGGAAATTGCTGACTTTCAGGTGTTCTGCTCTTTCTTTGTGGAATTAATCCATCATCACCATTGCCAGCAGCAGCACCATCAGTCAGGTTTTCTGGTAATCCCACATGATTACTTCTGTGCTTCTTCACTTCTTCTTCAACCTTGAGTGGAAGTTTGATATTAAGGATGGTTATCGCTTTATTGAATAGAAAGGATCTTTTCAATTGATTTTATCACTTGAACAGTTTATCATTATTTTAGTCATTAAAAATATTTCACATTTAAATTTAATCATATATACAGAACTAGTAGCATATAATTTTATGATGTAATTATCATTAGTATCTCAGTAAAATTTTTGAAACGTTTGATTGATTTCTGTTTTACTGAATAAAACAGAATTTTCCAAAATTCAAAAAGGGCCCTCCTTCATTTTATGCTTTTATTCCCAACCACTCTTCAGAATCTTATATATGTATTTACCCCATTTGACTCGTGGGAACACACACATAAAAAGACAAAGACGCAAATTGTGTCTCCTGTCTTTACCACCTAGATTTTACATTCAACGGTCAGATTTAGAGGATGAAACACTGTGGGGCTTCAGGAGTAGAAAGGAAGATTGCTCTTTTCTGCACTAAGATATTCTTCTCCCACTGCCTTTGATCATTCCTTTTTCATTTGGTTCCTGGGATATCGAAAACATGATGGTGCTCACTGAAACATGGGAACCAAAGTTCACCACAACACAAGGAGCAGAGTGAAGCTGCTGAGGCACAAGCGTGGAATTCCAGAAAATGAGATGCTCCCCCCCAGATTTCACATTCAATAGCCATACAATTTTCCAGCTGGAAAATACACAGAATAAGAAACTGTCCTCTTTAGCCACATTATCTATTGATAATCAGACTAAAACCAAGAAAGATAAAATGACTGATCCAAAGCTCCTAAAGTGGCATTACTTAGCATTTTAAGGCACCATTCAGGATTATTCCATAATAATGAAAGAACATCTCTAGGGTTTGCATCTCTTTAAAACTCAGTATACAGAATTCTTTCTGAGTTAAATATTAAATTTTTCACTGGTGATTTATGCTACTTACACGATAGGATCATGTATGCCTAAACTTACTACACTTTGTTAAACAATGTAACATAAAAATCTAATTCAACAGAAACATCTGAATATAAAGGTATACCTCTCTATCACAATCCTTATTTATTTCTGGTTCTTCAGACATTTTCTGCAAATGCAAAAACAGAAGGTTAATCTGCTTGCTGTATTTCCGTGATGTCTCCTCTTTCGGAATTTATGTTTTTAAAGTAATTTTATTCTTCAGTATGGACAATGAAAAATAAGAAAATAATTAAACTTAAAATTTAACTGTTAAAATAATTAAATAATTAAAATTAAGAATTAACTTTTTAATCTACATGTAGCTACTGCCACATCACTGGCTTCTAACATGTGAAAAATAATTCACCTTAGATAAAGGGAGAAGAAAAACATGAACCAGCAAACTTAACTTTTCACCATTTGTTTGGACTAAACTTAATTTGTTACGTGTTAGATCTACCAAAAATGAATTAGCAGATGATTTGTAGTGTTTCAAAGGCTTCCTCACTTGAAAAGGGTTTACCTCACGAAACCCTAACTAGTGAGCCCCTACATTGCACTGAAGTCCTTTTTTTAAAAGATTCCTAACTGAACTGTACGCACGCTTTAAATTATTAGGAGTTGAAATAAACACCAAACAGAAAGAAATGCAAATTCTTAAATTTTAATTGAAATTATATGCTGTAATATGAGAGTGTTATGAATATAGATTATGTGCTTAAGTCCAGTTCTATAATGTGTACTAATGACAGTGGATAAAATTGTTTGATAATCTGTACTGATTTTCTGCAACTGAAGTAAGTTCGAATGTTACTGTGTTTGTGCATCAACACCAAAGCTCCCATTCTGCAAGATGTGATTCTTGGAATAGGCAGTTGGGTTGCTTTTATGAACCTGATTCCCTCCCTGAACAGAAACGCTGAGGTCAATGAGAGACCACAAGGCAGAATATATCTTTAACCTTGGTATCAGTGACTGACAATAGAAAACTGCAGATTTTCAATCACTGGCCATGATTGCTCCTTAACCATGAATCCAGCTCAGGGACCATCAGGATTACATTGTTCATAATTCTACTGCTTAATAATATAATCCAATAATTGATGTTACTTTATCATGTTAGGGTGTTTTAAAAATAAAAGAACAAAGTTCTGGAATTTGTTTTTGCCTCTATTCCAAAAGGAAAGATTAGCTATAAGCTAATCAAAAAGGCAGATAAAAATATTTTAAATAAGAATACTGCAAAATTAGAGTATTTTAAATTTCACAGTGGTTATGTTTTTGAAGTTAAATATCAAATGTCAATTAGAATCCATTGATTCTTCTGTTAATGAGATTGCTGAATTTATTAAAATAAATTTTAAGAATCTATTTTTAAATTCTTAAAAAAAGAATCTATTGATTCTCAAAACCTAGCCCGAAAGGTAATTTCATTTGGACTATCTAATATTATTAAAGCAAAGAAAACAACATTAAATCAAAAATTTAAATTTAAAAGTTTCCATGCCTCTGGCTGGCTATTTTCACTGCCTTTAAGCCTTTGTGACTCTTCCTCTGATGTCAGCTTTAAGTCTTGTTCTGTTGAGAAATCCATGTATTCAGTTAAAATGAACCACTTAGAACAGTTAAAAACTATTGTCTTTATAAAAATAGATTGAAGACAACATTTTATTTTATTTCATAAATTCAGGGTTTAGTCTTTCATGAAATAGTTACTTAGGAAATAATTATCCAAAACTTCAACAAACCACTTGGGGAGACACCTGATGTGATTCACTCACAAATTCATCCACCCAACAGAAATGAACAAAACCACCAGAAACACAACTTTAAAATACAGTAGAAACGTATAAGGTGACATGGTATGTTGTTCTCCACTTCCTAACAGTGAAGCAGTAAATGTAATGAAAAGAAAATTTAGTTTTCCTGCACTTAGCTACTCTGACTCTAAGGATAGCAACAGGCAGGACCCAGGAAAGGTCGGGGTGACCCTGTCTGAGAAGCCAGAGCCCACAGGTATGGGCTCCAGACATCCCAGAGCAAGGTTAAGAAAACAAATTCCTTTCCCGTCTCCCCTTCCCCTTAGGATTTACTCATAGCTATTTTTATAAATGCATATATTTTGCAACTTTCTGTTTTCCTTCAAAGCAGCTGCAAGGTCACAGGCTATGCTGAAGTTGCAAAACTGTCACTATATGATTAATTGCCTTTATTCTGCTTCTGGAAGCTTGCCTATATAAGCCAAGCCCTCCCTTTGCTCAGGGCTCAGCTTTTGGATGCAAATCTGCTGAGCTGATGTGTACCTAAATGAAATCCTCCTGTTTCACCCACAGGGTCTCTCCTGCCTCCTGTTTTTTGCAACAATAGTACCTTATAATAAATGATTTCCAAAATTACTACTGACTGACACCTTTATTAGTGTACAATGTCTTCCTAACATCTAAAATGTTTCCCTCCAGGATTCTGACAAATTTATTTTTTTCTTTCTTTTTTTTTTTTTTTTTTAGCTGGGGTCTTACTCTGTCACCAGGCTGGAGTGCAACGGTGCATTCTCAGCTCACTGCAACCTCCGACTCCCTGGTACAAGTGATTCTCCTGTCAAGCCAGGATTACAGGCATGCACCACCATACCCAGCTAATTTTCGTATTTGTAGTAGAGATGGGGTTTCACCATTGGCCAGGATGGTCCTGATCTTCTGACCTTGTGATCTACCCGCTCCAGCCCCCCAAAATGCTGGGATTACAGGCATGAGCCACCACACTCAGCCTTCTTTTCATCTCTTAAAACAATGCTGTGTGAAGTCTTCCTTGATTCTGCATGTCTTTCCCCAAATAAACAGGTATCTCCCTCCCTGAGGCTGCCTTAGTACTTCAATGATTTTTCTACTGCATCTTTACCACCTGAACTGTGCATTATTCCTCCACGTGTCTGTCCCCTCTGCTCCAAGACTGCAGAGGACAATCCTGCACATCGTCTTACTCACATTTTACTCAGAAATTTCTTACTGAGTCCTGCTACATACATGCTAGGCATTAGGGCTTAAAAAGAATGAAAATAAGGCATGTCAGGGATGGCTTTTCTAGAACACATGCCTAAGCAGAGACTGAAATATTGAGGCTAGCCAGATTAAAAGGGTAGAGGCAGGAAAAGATGACAGCATGCCATGCAGCAGCAAGGGCAGGAGCGAGGCCTAAAAGAGGGAAAGGATTTGCCTGCAATAGAAGGATGAGTGAGCAGAGCATTACCAGCAGGTCATCAATGCCAGAGAAAGGGCACACAGGGAAAAGGGCTAAAGATGGAGAGTGGGGCAGAAGGCAGATTATGAAAGCCTCACATCCAGGTTAAATACTAGTGTACAACCTGGAAAGCTGGAAATTATCTGACATTTCTCTCTGTGCCCCAAACCTTTCTCACTCAATTATCACTAAATCATATTGACTATACCTCTTTTCTGCCTCTGCTTTATACTCCCACTACCACTGGGAACATAAACATTTACAAAATGGTTTTTATTTAAAAGAAAATGCCAACTATTAATGCGTTTTTTACATGAAAAAAATTAAGCAAAACAAATGAAAAAAGCATAACACCAAAAAAAGGCCAACATATTAAAATGAGTAACTGAGATTCTGAACTTTATTTATTTCACCATGGATGGGTGAAAACCTTCTAATACACTGATACTAGTCCAAGGATGTGTGACAAGGAAACTATAGTTCACTACTGCAAAAGCTTCCTTTGTCTCCTGGTTTCTTTACCTGGTTCCCTTCCATCAATTCCAGCAAATTATAGGCCACAGGCCAAATCTAATCTGCCTATGGCTTTGTAAATAAAGTTTTATAGGAGCTCAGTCATGCCTCTTTGCTTACATAGAATCATCGTGGCTTTCACACTACAACAGCAAACAACAGCAGGGTAAGTAGATATGATAGAGACCACATAACCTCAAATATTACCCACCTGGTCCTTTACAGAAAAAGCTTGCTAACTCGTTTTACACCATGACCAGAAGGCCTTAGTACTAAAATTTAATATTTAAAATTTAATATTAAACTAAATTAAATTAATTTAATTTAATTTAATTCCCCTGCTCAAATGTCTCCAATGAGCCTCTGCAGCAAACACTGTGGTCTCCCTTGCAATAGCCATGCCTTATTCTTTCTTGCAGAAGAAACACAAGTCTATTGGGATATTTATTATCTCAATCCCCCTCCTCAGCCTCAGAAACAGAAATGTTTATTCTAAGCTAATCACATATTTGCCTTCCCAGTGCCTGGTTTGGGAATGAGCATGTGATGTGACCCAGCCAATGAAATGTTACAGGAAGCCCCTTGCATGCTTCTAAGTTTTCTCCCTGTTTAAAAGACACATGTGAAGAAAAGCAGCTCTTGTGATGTTGTGCTGTGAGAACAAGATGTTTGGAGCTGCTGCGATTAGACAACCCTGAAAGGAGACATGAATGAAACACTGCCAACAGCACAGCTGAAAGAGGAACAAGTGGGATACCTAAGATATCACCGAACAACCAAAACAACTCTGGTTCCTACTGTTTTAGCCACTGCTCATCAGTATTTGCAGTCCAAACCATTCTATCTGGTAAATTTCCTATGGCCCACAGGATAAGACCTACTCATTTCTACAGTATTAAAACGTCTACCATAAATTTGCCTTAGCTAAGTATTCACCTCATTCCCAACCTCTGGTATCTCACACTTTTGATACTAGCAAAAGTGAACTGCTCAGAAACCCTGAAAAGTTCACTCAAGCATCTTGTCTTTTGCACTTGCTGCTCTTTCTGCCAAACAGGCAATCTCATTAGACGTTCCTTCTGGCAAACACACCAACTCGTTCCATGTTCCTTCTGCCAAACATTATTCTTCTGCTTCTTTACCTAGAAAAATTCTTCTCACTCTGTATGTTTACCTTAAATCACACCTGTTTTTTTTCCAAAACTTTTATTCCTCATCACATATGTCTGGCACATAATCAATATATAATAAATCATAATTATAAGCTTCCAGTGGGCATCTAGCACACAGCAAGCACCGAACAAAGTAGTAAAATAATAAAAACGACAATGATAATAACAAGCTCCTGTCTGTATTTTTGTTTGTGTTCTGTAGCATTACAAAAATGGTTAGTATCTAAAAGATATTTGATAGTTATTTGTTAAGTGGACAAGTGAAAACATAGATAGAAATGTGTTCTTTGAAAATTCTGTTGAAAAAGCACAGAAATGGAGACAGCTCTATCATGAGCACCTTAAAGATCAAAACTACATCTGTTCCACCTTTGTCTCCCGCAACTTATGAAACCTACCTTACAGAAGCTCTGTGATAAATAGATAGCTAAAGGTGTCCTCCTACAGTTTGGATTATACAATGTATCAGGTGTCCACAACCCAGTAGCATACTAGCATTTTTGTTATTGTGAAACATTTTTCTACTTTTATTATAATCTACTGAGCCTAGAGTGGGGCAATTTGTATATTTATTATGGCAATCTTTTGGCAAATGATAGCAGAGCATCTTGTTCTAACAAAATTACTGTTACCATGACAATTAACTAGCAGGTAGAACACATCTTGTTCCAACAAAGTAAATGTATCTCTTTCCAACTTCAAATGAGGAGGAATGAAGTCAGTAATAGTGAAACCTTGTTGGGACAAGCATGTGTAACACGACTTGTGCTTAGCATTCTTGTGATCAAAAATTCCTTACTTTACTTTATCTATGGTAGGACCACCCAGAGCAGGAGTCCACAACTCCCAGGCCACAGACTGGGACCAGTCCATGGACTATTATGAGCCACACCACACAGGAGGAGGTGAGCAGCAGGCAAGCCAAGGGAAGCTTCGCCTGTGTTTACAGCCACATCCCAAGGCTCATATTACCGCCTGAACTCTGCCTCCAGTCAGACCAGTCAGAGAATTAGATACTCATTGGAGCATGAACCCTGTTGTGAACTGCCCGTATGAGGGATCTACGCTGTGTGCTTCGTATGAAAATCTAATGCCTGATGATCTGTCACTGTCTCACTTTGCCCCCAGATGAGACCGTCTAGTTGCAGAAAAATAAGCTCAGAGCTTCCACGGATTCTACATGATGCTAAGTTGTATAATTATTTCATTGTATATTACAATGTAATAATAATATAAAGTAGCACAATAAAGTCACATGATTGAATAATCCTGAAACCACTCCCACCTTCCCTCAGCCCATGGAAAGATTGTCTTCCACAAAACCAATCCCTGGTGCCAAAAAGGTTGGGGACAACTGACCTAAAGTAATTCACTATCACAAGTCTTACCAGGATTGCTATTTTCAGAAGAGATTTTTAGCATCCGTTTTTCTTTGTAGTCAGAAAATAACTGGCAAATTCTATGTATAAAATGCAATAAACCAAATTACTATTTTAATACTGATATAAAAAATACTTACCAAATGTAAAATTCTTAGAGTATTTCTAATATCATAATATCAGAACTTAACAGTATTATCCCATTCACTTGTGAGTACATTCTACAAACTTCTCTTTAAGCTTCTAATTAAAGAAGAAAACAATGTAAGGTGAAATGCTCAGAAATCAAGGGCATTGTGACCCAGTAATTAGCTTACATTATCATGACATAATAGAAAGCATCTCAGCTCTGCGTAAGTCCTAGCTCCATAATGAACAGCTATTTGTTCTTGGACAATTTGCTTCTCTTAGGCTCAATGCCTTCTTCAACAAAGTGAGGACTTTGCTGCCTTATTTCATATTTCACTAGGTTGTTATAAAGATTTAACAAGATATTTTTTAAATGCTCAGAGAAATAGTAAAGCTATGGAATAATCTGTTCCTAAACTTTATGACTAAAATTATCTTGGAATCCCAAATAAAACCCAACGTGTATTTTGTTCGTAGGTTCTAATACGCAAATGTAGTTTTCAGAAAATGTTATTAAGTCCTAATTTTGCTTTTCAGTTGTCCTACTCCTTATGGCTTATAATTCAGGGCATCTCAACTATGTCATAGTTTGCAACTAAATTTATTCATAAATATCTCATTAAAGTAGCTAATGTGATTGTCCACTATTATGGAGTTGGCCAATCACACCAAGGGCAGAAAAACTAATGGATGTTAAGACTTGGCTTGGACCAATGATCCTTCTCTACAGACTCCAACTCTGAGCCAGATGTTTGTTAGGATAACGCTTTATATTGATGTTCAATGCCAGCTGGCAGGGGAGACCAAAACTCTTTTATTTTTTTTAGTTTCCATGAAGAAGTTGCAAGTTGACATTTTCTAGTTTTCGACATACATGCTAACAATATAATTTTGCACCGAACATGTTATTCAGCTCTAAGTCATCTCATAGACCATCTTACATGACTATTTTTGCAGCGCAAATCACAATTTCAGTATTTTGGTGGCACCCATCTTTTGCTTTGCTTCACAGTGTTTCCTTACAGCTAGTCAGCAAATAGTCAAATGACCTTCCAGTGACTGCACAGAATATGGAATGCTTCAAAAATTTGTGCTGCCTCCTTATGCAGAAGCCACGCTAATTTTCTCTGTATTGTTCTAATTTTAGGATATGTGCCGCCGAAGCAAGCACAAAGCCCTACTTTTACACATGATTAGTGATGAGTCATGGACGAGGCTTGGCTCTGTTAAGTCCAACTAACCATTGAAGAGATTCTGAGAATTCTCTTCAATGGC